>NC_142161.1:13454249-14054249 GCF_024610735.1 Ursus americanus
CAGACTGGGAAGCATTTAGGGGCAAGCTGAGTCCTGAGTCGTCAAGCCTCACCTCCCTATCCTAGATCTCATCTCGCATGTTCTCCTACAGGCTTGATTTCAGCCATCGCTGCTTCTTCTTTCCATTAAGCTTCTTTTTAGGTTCAGAACTCATGTACCCGGATAAACGTGTCTAAACCTATAGATACATATTCACTTAAAGGACTATCCCCCCAAACAGTTTGCTAACTCCTCTTTGGAAATGACCTTCAAAAATAATTTTCCAACTACACACGCAAGGTGGGTTCATTACCTCACAGTCACTGAAGACGATTCCTTGATGATAACCTATTTTATCTCCCCTGCCACTGTTCTCTCTCTTGGCCCTCTCGCTTTTATTTTGCCCCCAGGTTATAAAAAAGGCTTAGGAGTCTGAGAAGAGAAGGCTAGGGAACAGACTGAGACCAGCAGCCTGTGGTGGGGTAGGGGGGTACCCCTTTGCCAAACCCACCAGGAAGCAAGCTTAATGAGATAAATTTACCTGAAGGCTGTCTGCCAGCTACAAGAAGGAACGCTGATACCATGGGTGTGACCAGCTCTGTGTTGTGAATGTACACCACCTAAATTACAGCGATCAAATTTTAGGTCCATTGAAAACTCAGATCCAAAGAGGACTGCACACACAAAAATGTGTACTTCCTTCCAACTGCGTGGCTTTTAGAGAATAACTTCTGCGTGTACCATTTCACAGCTCTCATTTATTTCATGTTTTAAAACACTTCTCAGTGAAAACCTATTTCCTAATATTAAACTCCTAGAAAGGAAGGCCTTACGGAAATCTAGTAAAAAGTGAAAAAAATCATCTTCGAAGACCCAATTGATAGAATCCAAGTGAGCATAAATCCTGTATTTTGTGCCTGGTGATGGAGTGCTGTAGTTTGGCGGGACAGCGCAGAGTGATTCTGTCCCCTGGATGGGCACAGATTTGAATGTGTCCCAGCGCTTGTGTGAGACGTGAGGCCCTCAGATGGCCCCTGTGTGGGGAGGGGGCAGGACATTTACCCTGCTTTCCTCCTCATGGGTCATTTGACCAAACCCCTCATTTAGCCTCACGGTCCATCATCATAAGTTAACCGCCCCCGCCCCCCCCCCCACTCCGCCCTGGAATCTCAGTTGCCATGGCTGTTTGCTCTGAGCGTACTTGAACTTGTCAGCACTGCCCTGGTGCTGCTGTGCACCAGAGGGGCATGGGATGGCCGGCTTCTGCTCGCAGCATTCTAGCTGAATAGCTACCGTGTGTGCCCTTGCCTTGCGGGCTCCCCTCTGCTGAGAAACTCATTCAGGAAAAGTACCCAGGTTCCCAAGAAGTTAAAATTGGGGAGCGGAGGGAGGTACTTCATACAGTAATAGCTCCCATTTGAGGTCATTGCCACCAAGGATGTCCTTGCTTGGTTTCCATTCCCCGGGGCAAAGGCAATGACGTATAGGTTATGTACTCATTGATATGACAATCCCACTGTACAAGACACTTTGCTTATCTCAAGGGAGTACCCAGAACGTCTGGAGGAGGTGCTGGGAACGTCTGTCTGCACGCACCTCCTGTCCTGGCTGTAGTGGACAGTTAACACCTGTGCAGAGCGAGCCCGCGGCCTCAATTGCTCATGTGTGGTTGTTTAACAGAAACATGATAGAGCAGTTGGCCAGATGTGCTCACCTCAAAAGGATGGTTTCAACCTGCCAGCTAACAGAACGAGCTCAAGAGAAAACGACAATGAAACACCAGCATAGTTATGCCGTAGAGGGTTCCACAGGGCTGGAAACCATTCGTAATCTGATTTAATGTGTCTGGGAGGCCGACAGTATGGTGCTAAAGCAAATAGCTGAAAGATGCCATTCCTGTCTCGGGCAACAAGGTAGACTTCTAGACACTGGGATTTTTAGGATAGATCATGGCCAAAGGATCGTTTTATAAACTCCACTGCAAGTTGGTTATTGCATAAGACATACTCGAAACCTTATTTTTTTAGTCCTTTTGTGAGGAAAGCTTCATGAGGTGGAAGAACAAAGCTGAATTTTAATAATTCTGTGGTAAACAATAAGAAGAAAGACGAGGAAATCATACTGATGTCAGTGACGATGAGCTAAGAAGAAAGGCTAAAAGAGGTGACGGGAGAGGGACAGAATTTGGAAGAAAACAAAATGAATCAGAAGAGTCGAAGAAATAGACTGTGAGCAACAAAGGAAATGACAGAGCATCAGGGACAATAATAGAAATGATGAGATATTCGAGGTGTGTGCCTGCAGAGAGAGACCGAGTTCGGGTGGGCTGGCTGTACTGAGGAAGGCTGGGGGAGCCGGGAAAGGATTCTCTGGCAAAGCTCAAGCCACCCAACGGGTGACTTTCAGACTTTAATGTGGAGACAGATACCCTGAGTCTTGTTTAAAATGTGGAGTCCTTGACTCCGTCCCAAGACAGTCTGATTTTGTTCTGTCGATGAAACAGGGAGCTGTTTTTAAGAAGGCCAGATGATTCTGCATTTTTCACACAGACCTCACTTGGAGAAAACTCTGCGAACAAAGCAAAGAAAATCTTACAGCTTTTAACAGCAACCGACTTATTCGAAGAGAACAGAGGTGCTTGTAGGTAAGGAATACGCCCTGTGAACCTGGCCAGGAAACGTGGAAGACGGACCTCGAATTATGGCCGCAGAGCGAGGGATGCTGCAGGCAGGTGCGGCGGAGCAAGATGGCGCCGAGCTGAAGTTTGTTTCCTGGATGTAGATCAGCCTGTGCCCTTTGCAGCTGGAGATGCCCCTCACCCCAACTGAGACCGAAAAAAACCTCAAAGAAGCCTCTGAAAATAATTAAGCATGATAATTCTGGATTATCTTTAATTAGAGGGAGGCTCTGGTGCACTCCGAGCTTTGGAGGGTCACCGTGCATTTGTTACAAGTGATCTGTCACTGTGCCACGTGCACAGTATTCACCGCTGTCACCTCTGATCTTCCCCTCCTCCGAGCACAGCCCTCTGCAAGGCCCCTGCACTTCGGCTGCCGAGGAGAAGAAATCCCCTCATGCCGTCCCTGCTGCCGAGACTCGATGCCATGTCCCCTCCAGGGGGGATTCAGATAGACGGAATCTTCTCCTTCCTGCCCTTCATTCTGTGCCGGCTTCTTGGTGCCAGGCCTGCCCGGGCCTCTGCCAGGAGCGCCAGCCTGTCCCCCGTGAGGACGACACGGGTCCTTGCTGCTGCAGGAGCAGTGCCCAGGCTGGAGGCAGCAGTCTGTAAGCGCCGCCAGTGCTGCTTGTAGGCCCAAGGATGAGACGAGAGGAGGAGAGGGAGGGAGGGAGACTTGGAAAAAGAACCCGAAAGGCCAGCTAGAATGCAAAGGGCAGCCAGAGAAAGACTGGCCGTCTTTTAAGGCAGACAGGCCCACAACCATCTCTCTGCGTCTTCTGACTTTGTCTACCAGGCCTGTACGTGGGCAGAAAGCACCATACCCTCTACAGTCTACACCACAATCCTTTTTCCTCTCCTTTCTGCGTGAATTCAGGGCCCCACTCAGTGCCTCTCTCCTGGGGCTCCTGCTTGACGCCTTGGATCGGGTGGTTACCTGACCACTCCTCGGACAGCTGAGCTCTGCCGTGTTCTTCCTGCTTCCCGCGGCCCATAGGGTAGCGGCGGCCCGAGACTAGATGGCCGGTGCGTGCTTGTGGAACTCAGAGCGACAGCGTTCTTTCCTCCCTGGGACCCGTGCTTCACGCTGTCAAGTTTTACATTAACAGAGTCCCTCAAGATTGTCTCCTCAGGTTAGGGAAATTGAAATGTACTTAAAATAAGTACCATCTCAATATCTCAAAATTAGGATAAAAATTCTGTCAAGAAGCAAGGGTGGCCTTTGAGGTCAGGACTGGGTCTCTCTAGCCCAGCCCTTACCGTTGACTTCCAGGCTGCAGTTCAGAGCACTGTGCCTTTTCTCTGCACTTCTGTTGCCTCCCCTATACCTTAAGGATAATAATCCCCCCTTCGCACAAGGTCATCAGGGGGATGAGAAGACTGGTGGAAGAGCCCCTGACAGATGTCAACACTCAAGGGTTTTTTTCGCTTTTAATTTTAGAGTAAGCTGCTTTGGGTGGCTTATTTTCCTTTTCCTGGGTCTTAAAGTACCATTTCTAGTGTGCAGAAATACTAATGAAGCGGCACCCAATGATTCAGTTAGTAACACCCACTTCGCAGGAGCTCTTGGAAAGTTTAAGGACGCAAGGCTCAGCGCCGCTGCCCGTACAACGGGCCGCAGCACAGTCCCCGTCTCGGGCGTGCGCGTGCTGCATCGGTTTTATTTTGAATTGTTTACTAAAGATGGACTCAGATTTTCTGCCACACGGGGTTAAAAACCAAAAGCTAAGCTTCGGAGACATCTGTGCTTTTATTCACATTTAATTTGCAAGGAAAATTTGTGTGTAAATGGGAAAAATCTCTCTTTGGGTAAATACAGTCACAATGCGTATTTGTAGGCCTTTGTACAAAATTATCTTACCATCCTTCTCTCTTGTAATGGGCTTCGAGGACTTCTCTCTGCTCTCAATGGGGATATTTACTGATCGAGAGCACGCTGTTGCATTCTCTCCTGCTGTAACCCGAGGAAACGGCACCTTTTCACCTCTGGAACCCGCGTTTCCATATTACTCATGCCAGTCTTTTCTCACTAATTTTATGATTATAATGAGGCAGTGGTGCACTAGTTAGCACAGATGACCTTCTAATTGAAAGACTGTAAATTCAATCTCCATCGCTGGGCACCGACAGAAATTTAAATAAATATAGCTCCTAAAACCCTTGTGATGGGCTGGCCTCATGACCAAGGGCTAGCAGAGCCCAAGTCATCTGTCACAGGGGACCGCCGGCAACTTCTGGGTGTTAACTACAGGAGTCATTAGAAGCAGGTTGGCCTCACGAAGCCAAGTGAGATGAGGGACGTTTCCCCTGGCTTTGATTCGGGCACTGTGCCTTGCTGTCCTGTGACAGGTGCCAAGTTGCTTTTTTGTCAAAGTGCTTCCTAACACAGGAGCCTGAACACAATGGGAAGCTCCTTTCTCACATGGGACCGAAGCAGACAGGAAAAGCCTTCTGTACCAGGCCCCCCTTTTGTCCACTGCCATTTATAGAGTCAGATGCAATCAGCTGCCCAGGGCCCTGTTGACATCATCCCCTTGCTTGCTGTATTCACCACCATTTTTCACCCCCATGACCTTGGACAGCAATCCAATTCAGGTTTCCAGAATGAACTGCCCTTGAGGATCAAGATGGGTATGGAAATGGTCAGTCCCAGGAAGGAATCCATGGAGCTGTAATGCTGGCAATATTTGTACCAAATAATTGAGTACTTGCCCTTGACATGTTTCTGACCTTGCATCGTGGCTTGGACGTTTGTGTGTGTCTCTTACTGTGAGCCACCTTAATTCTCTCTTGGAAACAAGTTGTATATAATTTTTTTTTTTAACAAACTGGCTGCTTTAAAATGTGTCCCTGGACCTTGACAACAACTACCTAAAAATGGCCCCATATTGCTGACAGTGCCTTAAAGCTGGTTATTGGCTTGTCAGCATGGTGGTCTTTATCCTGAATGTATCACACAAACACAATGGAAATTTCCCATTGCCTTTAAAGTTTTGCATTCTGTATATTTGGTTGTTAGACAAATAGAGCAAGCTTTGCCGACTTCATTTTCATTCTTGGCAGCATGTTTTTATCATAAGGCAGATAGTCATTAATTTACAGAATCAACGCTGGGAACAGCTTTTGTGATCTCATATTAAATTTTCCCCTGAATCCGCCCCTTGGCAAAAATTACTCACATCGTTAAAAAATATTTAATTAGGCTGTAGTTTATACCCAGCTCACTGGGGAAATGTTGGAATTAATATGATTTGCATGAATTCTGTTTCTCTTTTTCTGTCAGAGATTAGTTTTGAATTCAGTTCAGAGGGTCGTTGACACTGCCAAGGACTCACAATCGTGAAGGTCAAACAGGTAGCAAATACTTCCCCTGGGTAGGTTCCCGGAAAAGACAGCTCAAAATTGCTTTTAATTATGGGTTACCTGAAAGGCCACTTGCTGTTTTTATTTTTCCACAGATCCCTGCAACACCGCGTGATTGGAAGTTTTAGGTAAACCATTTTATTCCCAACTAAAACAGGCCGATTAGATGTGCCTAGCTGTGCAAGACCCAAATAATTTTCTTAGCTGCCCACTGATTTCTGTGGGTTATTCATAAAGGAGAAAAGTCTCTTCGCTTTGTACTGGGATATGGATAAAGTAGTCTTATAAGACAGCAGAGAGTGCATTTTCTACATGCCAGTGGGTCCGCTTGCTTGCTTCTCTCTCGCAAGATAAGATACAATGTTTAGTTATGCATTTCCTTGTTTATTCTTCTATGGGTCAGGGGAAAAAAACCTGAGGGAATTCACAATCCTATGCCATTTTCAAAAGGAAATTTAATGGAATATTTAATTAATAATCTAATCAATCAATCTCCGTTACATAAGTGTTGAAATCTAATTCTTCGGCACAGCTATATCAATAAAAGAAGCGAAATGGCTACCCACTTACCAGGATAATAGGAAACTGTGAGAGACACAAAGAAAAATTGACATTGTATTAATTCTGCTACACTGGCCCTGAATTTGCCAGTGTTACCAGAGTCTCCTTTGCATCTTCGACGAATTTCAGTTCACCCTCTGGGACTACCAGATACCCCTCTGACGGCATAACCGTCCCTAATGGTGAGAAAAAGAAGTGATGATTAGGTTCTTGTGTGTGCATTGGTTTTTGTTTCTTTTTTCTTTGCCTTTTCTTTCTTTTTTTTTTTTTTTTTTTCATTCCCAAAGATTTGGGCTTTGTAGCTCTCAGAAAAGGCACATTTCAATAGTGAAAGGGCCTTTAAACTTTTTGGACATTACCTCTGTCTTTATTGTTGAGTTTTAAGTTTAGAAAATATAAACCATCTGCTATCAAAATATGTACAGAGCATACCATGCTGCTGACTAGCCAACTGTTGATGAATAAATATTTATATTTCAAATGATTTATACAGGGCGTCTTTCAGCACTGGAAAGATGAGAGTCGGTTTGACCCTTGATTCTAAAAATCATGCGTCCAGTCACTCCCAGGGAAGGGATGCATCTATTGCAACAATGGCCTTCGTTGGGAACAGGGCTAATGAAGATCAACACATGTTCCAGATTATTCCAAAGTGTTCTAAATTGAAACTTAAAATGAGAGAAGGGAGGAAGACCAGGATTTTGAGTACCTATGTGCTGCTGACATTGCCATGGTGGTTTATACACACAACCTTACTTAGTCCACAAAACACCTGATAAGATAAATACAATTACTCCCTTTTAAAGTTGAGGAAGATCCACTTCAAAGAGGCAGAGTAGATAGACCATCTTTTTAATTCAGTCCTTTCTTTTACACAGGAACATACCGAACCTAGAGAGAATCAGAGTTTGTCTCAAATATGAGGCTGGAACCCACACCTCTTTCACCTTCTCTCGGGTGTGTCTGAATTTTCCCAAAGACCTCCTGAGACCAGCTCAGACTAGAAAAAGTATTTTTTTTAAGAAGATTATTTATTTGAGAGAGAGTGTGAGAGCAGGGGGAGGGACAGAGGGAAAGAAACAGACTCCCTGCTGAGCAGGGAGCCCAATGGAAAGGTTGGATCTTTGCAACCCTGAGATCATGACCTGAGCTGAAATCAAGAGTCAGTTGCTTACCTGACTGAGCCACCCAGGTGACCCAAAAAGGTATTAAGTAAAAAATAGCATAGGGCACCCGGGTGACTCGGTTAAGCATCTGCCTTTGTCTCAGGTCAGGATCCTGGGGATTGAGCCCCACAGTGGGCTCCCTGCTCAGCAGGAAGTCTGCTGCTCCCTCTGCCTCTTCCTCCACCCACCCCCGCCACGTGTGTGCTCTCTCTCAAATAAAATCTTTTAAAAAAAAAAATAGCCATTTTTCCTACACCTTTATTAGTTCATTTTGCATATTTGTGTTACAGCAAGCCAACTCAACTGACTTTCCTAAGATGCATGCACGTGGCATTTTCCTAACATGCATGCACGTGGCATGCATACCCTCCGCGCTAGTTAATTCAAACAGCATATTTACAATATTCTTTTTAATATATTAAGACCTTTATTAATAAGTGCCTGCTGTTTGATTTTTTTGAAAAAATCAAGTTGTAAAATTTTACTATAAATTAAAAATGAGGTTTTTAAAACTCTCAACTTGACCAGATAGGAAACAATTTAAAAACCTTTATTGAGAAAAGCCAGGCTTAAAAAAAAAGAGAAAAAGAAAGAAAGAAAGAAAGAAAAAGCATTTGTCATTACCAAAAAGAGATGTCTTTAATAAAAATAAGAACCCCACACCACACAGATAATGCAGATAGTTCTAGTTATCTGGTCAATGGGCAAAAAGCAAGCACTTAAGGTCCTCAGCTCCAGTCTTTTGTTCATTATCTTGCTGCTGGAATTTCCTGTTCGCTTCTTCTTGTTGGATGACTAAACCGGCTGACGGTAGAGATGGGAAGCCGGCATTTAGTCAGCCCCACCCTGCTCCGCCTTGGAAAGGACAAATCGTCAGCTGGTGAATCGGCTGCTTTTGTGACCTGGCCATCTTGTGGTTTAGGGTTTTCAGGGCATGTGGGTGGGTTCAGGGGTTTCTGGGCATCACTGAAATTGCAGCGACACTGCGTACCTGCGAGGAGGTGGCTGCTGACCTTGGGTCTCATCTCATTGACTTTCCTTGCCTTCTTCACTGCTGTCCTTTCCAGGCAGTCTTTCTTTGGCAAGGAGGCCCCCCCAGCAGCAGGGTGGTCTGTAACGGCCATACATACTCTCGCTGGTCTATCTTGTCCTCTTGCAGCCGGGTTGGCGGGCCCTCCGGCCCCTCTCCCTGCACAGGACGGTTGGAAGACTGTGGTCGCCGCCCCTCAGCTCTGTGCCTGTGGCTGCATGGGAGCCATGGCCTGCAGTAGGGCCCCCACTGTGTGGGCCTGGCCTCAGAGGCCTCGCCCACCTGTTCTCATCTTCCCACTCTCCCTGTGCGGGTAATTTTGCTGGGAATTGCAGGGAAGACCCCCTGGGCCCTGGAGAGCATCCTAATGGTTAGGGTCTGCTCTGTATTTACTGCCTCGCTCTGGAGCTCCTCCAGAGCCTGTCACATTTGCCCTTCTCCTTCCTCAATGTCAAGCTCCACCGTCGTCTCTCGCTCTCCCCCACTGGGAAGGCATTTCCTGGGGTCCTGGTTCTATATGGCAGGGTGGCGTACAAACATATCTTCCTCAGTGTCATTCCTGGTGATGAAACCATGTAGGTTTCTGACATCACTGAACCATTTTGCTGTTTCCAAAATCTTCGCTGAGATGACCTTCTTGTCTCCCCCTCACCCCCCACCCCGCCAGGGACCTCCGATGTGAGAGCTGGGCCAGGGGCGGCTGCTGGGTCCCTTGCTTTCGGCGTGGGTGGTTCTGCTCTGGGCTTTCTGCGGTCTGCTCTCCACTCCCCATCCAACTTGCATATTTATGACATTCTTGTCTGAATATATGAAAACCCCCAAAAAAAATGCAACTTAAAGACAGAGCTGTGAAATTGAAGAAATTGTACAAATGCCAGTAGGACTAGGGACATTAACTCAGCCTTGCAAAAGGATGCAGGTGACTCGAAGCTGGAAGAATCCTTTTCCATCTAGTGTTTGGCTCTTACTGCTGTTCGCTTTTCCTTTCTCCTGTAGCCCCTTACTTGATGCGCACAAAGCTGCAAGGAGTCCCCGTTTAAGCCTCATGGCTAAGGCGGCCGGTCTCAACGTTCCATCCCATGGCTGCAGAAAACTGCAGAGTTGTTACGTGCCGTTTGCCTCCAGTTTTCTATCTCTAAGTATCACATCCTGTTTCCTTTCAATCTGAGCAGGAATAAATTATGAGAACAGTTCCTGCGAATACAGTCTACCTGCCGGGGTCACCAATTTTTTTATTTAGTGTTCTGCCCCTACTGCACTCCCATGGGCTCCCCACGCCCCCACCCTGCCCCTGTGCATACTGTTGTGCTCCTGAGGCAAAAAATAAGCATAGTATCAAATTCCCGCTGTCTAATCAGGCTGTTTTCACAACTCGATGTACTTGAGGAAGATTATGGTTGAGATACATTGAAAACATGAGTTGTAACAGTTTGAGAAATTTCTAAATATTTTGCAGTATGATTGTGCTAACGGTGTGGCATGTATTGATTTGTCTTTCTTATGAATTCTGATTCGGGTGCAAGAGTACACATGGGTAATAATTATTATCATGATGGCTAAGCATTTATTAACTGCCTGTTGTATGCCAAGCACATTACTCATCTCAACAGTCCTAAGTGGCAAAATCTCCATTTGACAGGCGAGAAAATGGAGGCTTGGCACGGTGAGGCAAGCTCTCCTTCAGGCTCGCGCAGACACTGACAGAGCTCGGTTCTAAACCCTGGCCTTTCCAAGCCCAGTCAGTGCCATGTCTCAAACCAAGCCGAGCACTGGAAAGTGAGGCAGAAGCGATTCCCTGCTCTGATCGCGCACCCCACGTGGCGCTGCCTGCCCCTCCCCCCAAGTTCAGGCTCTCAGGTCTTTGCTCTGACTTATAACAACCCAGGGTTTCAGGGAGGGGGGAGGCAACATATCAGAAAGCATTTTGAGATTAATCAAATCAACAAATATTTATTGAGCACAATGCTAGGTATCTTGGGAACTATAAACAAGATATCATCCCAGACCTTAAGAAGCCTGCATTCTAGAAAAGGGTTTTATAATAAGTGTGCCAAATAGCTCAGTTGAAAAGTGTTACGTTCCTTCAGTTCCTGGAACAAGTTATTTCCAGTTCTTCTACAAGTATGACATTTTGAAGACTGGAGATGAACCCTGGTTGGAGAAAATTTTCCTACGGCACACATTCAGTTGTTTTAAGAAAGCGTGAGAGCGAGGGAGTCAGTACATATTTTATCCGTCCCATTAATACCTCCCCAGACCAGTTCCTGATGACTCAACGCTGTTGGGCCTCGAATGGCAAAAATAGTCCCCACAGATACAGTTTGCACATAAAATTGTCCAAATACACATTAATTATGCACATTATGTAAAAAGATAGTAGTGTTACCTGTCCAGCAGGGGGTGGGAAGGAACACATCTTAGTGGATAACATTCTGCCCCAGCTGAGGACTGTCAGATTGGCTGCGGGAGGTGAGAGAAAGGCTGACTTTCCCAACCAGAGATTGCCTCTCACTCGCAGTGCACACTCCTCCAAGCTCCTACAAAGCTTAGGTATCGATTTTTCTGGGATGCCAAGAGCACTACTTTCCCCTGCCTCAGCCCGAAGAGGCAGCTAGCCTTGCATGAGCTCCCTGTCGCTGTTTCTTACATCTTTGAGGCTTCTACTCTGATGTCAGGAGACACTGTGTAAATTGAGGGGAATTTTGTATGTACTTCGAACACGTTATGGGTGTTAGCTAATTCACTCTCTACACCCACCCTAGGAAGCAGGGATTATCTCTCACAATGATAAGCTATAAAATGGAGACAGAAGAGGTACAGTGCCTTGTCCGCCCTCATGCCAAGACTCCGTGCTGGCAAGGGAGGGGTAGGAAAAACAGACTTTTGCTTCCCAGGCTAATGCTTAAGTCAGTCGTTCATGTTGCGCCTTTATATGTGAATAGTATCACCTTAACGTCATCTTTCCATTTCTGTCTTTTTCTTCTGTTCCCCAAACTCTACTTCCGTATACCCAACATACTGTGTGCTAGGGCCTCGAGTCAAGGTCTACGGTTCTCACATGACTACTCCCAGTACAATGTTCTCTTTCACGCCAAACCTCTTCAGAAAACCAAAACACACCAGCATAGACCTGTTCTGGTTGGAAAGTGATCGTGTGGTGCCTCGGGGGCTCCTTAAGTTGACTCCAAGCCTCTGTAGACTCCCTCGTCCCCTGCCATGCCAGGGAAAAGTTGAAGAAGGAGATTATGCTTTTCATCCGAGTCTCGGAGGATCCATGATCTCAGAAAGGTCTAGGGTATTTATCTTTCTGTGCAACATGAAACTCACGATCATCTCCCACTTACCGGACTTTATTAACATGCTTCTGCATCAGACTCAAACGGCGTTGTGAAGGTCCTAATGACTGTGTCACGGTTTTGATTGAAAGTCCCAGCAGATCAGACCTGATAGCCCAAGCCTGGGCTTCTGGTAATATGATGAATGGAGAAGCAAAACCAATAAGCCACCATATTACTCCGGGATTCAAACATTTACCAAACCTTGAAATCCACTCATTTCTCAGTACTGTTGCAATGCTATTTATTTATGAACTGTCTCGACATAAAGGGAATACCTACTACGTACCAGGGGTGGTTCCAGGGAATTCGATAGAAATGGCTGCTGCCCTCAGGAAGCTTACTCCAATGAATTAACAGTTACCCTCACTGATCATTCAGTATATGCCATACGCTTGGCTTGGCACGTTGCATGCATTATCTTATGTAATTTTGACAACAGGTAGCTAACCATTATTTACCCATATTTTATAGTTGCGCACACAGAGTAACTTGCCCAAGGTGGGTAACAGTTTTGATCCCAGGCCATGTGCCTTTAGAGTCTGCATTCCTAACCAATATTCTCCATTAGAGGCATGGAAAAGTTAATATTAGAAAACCTTCCGAAACCTAGCCCACTCTGCATGTACCATTAGTCATTAAACGGCAGCCTGCTATTCCGAATACCTAAACAAATGTTTTTAGTCCAAGAAACATGCCCTTCTTGTCTGGCTATCCTAGAAGGTGCCTCTCTAAATGTTCAGCAGAAAAGGCAGGAACTCATCAGTCTCAGCTCTGGGACTTTATTTCTAAATGATGCAATTAAAACTAGAACAAGAGACTCTGTAATTGTGGACAGTCACCCATAGCCATTAGATAGTATGAAAGGGCTGGCTGTAAATTCAGCTAATAGGTTACCGGAAAACGTACCTTCAACAATCTCGGTTTCATCTTAAGGAAGCAAGAAAGTAGCATTACAGGAATAATGACTCATTAGTGACTTGAAATTGGGATTATTCGACTTTGTTTTGTGTCCATAGATATGTAAGGCTGATGAGACAACAGAACAGATGCTGAGAAAATCAAAGGGATGGTCAATGATGGAAACAAAAACACTTCCTCCCAGGGATAAAGGAACCAAGGGAGCTTCACTAATGTGAGAACCTCTGAATGTTTGGCATAGGGGTTTGAGATCACCCCAACTCCTCCCTGGTTCTCCTGAAGCTCAGAGAAGAGCTGGGGTGTTCCACATGGAGGAAATGGATAAGTCAAGGATGTGCAAAATTACAAGCGAGAGAGCCCTTCTAGGCTGGAGCCTGGGAGGAAAAGAAATACCTGCGCTAGTGCAAATGGATGCAGCTTGCCCATTGCTCCGGTGACGCTTAGTGGGTGAGCTAAGGAGACACACTGCGAACTCTGATGAAGCCCCAGATCCTCGGGGAAGAGAACAGGTACCAGCTTACCAGTCTCTAGCAGTGAAGGCTACCGGGTCCCTTGAGGTTTTATTCATCAGAGTTCATTCCAAAATGCTGAAACTATTGCCCGTGAGGCTGTCGTGCTCTTGCGTGGATAAAGGAGGCTGCAGCTGAGTCTTCACAAAAGTTGCCCATGAAATCCTTGAGTCATCCTTGTTTTGATTTGGTTTTGTGTTTTTATATTCCTCTCGGTACGGATAGCATGAAATTTTCAATTTGCAAAAGGATTTAATCAACAGCAAATGTTTTGAATCAGATTAAAACCCAAATACTTTAAGAGCTGTGTATTTATTCTGTCCTGCTGGGCGCAGTCGTTTTATCTTGCTTCTGAAGGGCGATGCAAAGCCGTTGCTGCTCTAATGAATTGCTTGCAACAGACAGGTATGTTAGTGGTTAATAGTGATGAGTGTTTACCTTAAAAACCCTGGGTTCTTCCTGAGAATGTGCCCCCTTCTCCTTGACAGTCAAAAATGGGAAATCATCTCTGGGACTGTTTTATTTGTCTGTGTTTTCGGGACAGCACATTTCCATACTCGCGAAGGCAATCAATATAAGCAAGCCCAGGTCTTCCAAGAATCCTTAATTATATGTCTAAGAACGCATATGTATTCACATGTAATACTTGTGTTTCTGCAGTGTTTCCCCCCACCTTTTCGAGCTGACATGTGCTGAGTCTCTTTGAAAGTGGTAAAATCAAGAGTGTAACAGGCAAATGCACAATGAGTTGTTAAATGTGATGGCAAAATAAAAAATTTTTAAAAAGCTTCAGTCAGTATGATCAGTTAAAAAAAAGAAAAAAAAGACAGCCGGCAAACTGTCTATCATGTGATGAAATTTGACAGTAGGGATTATGGCTTTGATGGACCAGAACAGCTAATAGAAGAAGCTGACATTTTTGAAACCCTGCTAATTAAGGGTTCCTTCCTTAATATTAAAATAAAGTCTTTGTCTGGGTTTTATGGTTGGAGAATCAGGTGTTTTCATTAATATATGCCAGTCAGTCTTAATAAGCTTGGAGGGCAGAGGAAGTTATTATTGAGTGACCTTCTACAAAATAAGCATGTTGCTAAGGGCTCTAACCCTGCCCTGTTCAGACTGATGAATCTCATTTCCAATGCAAAAGCTTCACAAGAAATCCAAGTATTCTCTGTGCAATCACAGAAAATAATCCTTGTGTCTCTTGTAATGTCCAGAATTGCCACTTACTACACTACTACTGTACAATGAATATTACAATACATATTATTTTTCTAGCACAATTGTCTACATTTCTGAATTGCCCAGAATAGAAAAACTTATTGTGAAGACACTTGTATTGAAAAGTCAGCTCATTTTAATACTTTTCAAATAGTCATCTACTCTGTTCATGAATTATAATGCTCCGAATACATCTGACAATACTGGCTTTGAAAAGGAGATATGTCTATATTATTACATATTCATTTTCAAATAGATTTCAAACAGATTTTAAACCATTCATTGAAATTCATTGAAATGATAAATTCACAGTTGGATTTTGATTGACTCTTAATCCAATTTTACTTTTGATAAGTTTTCACCCCTCTCTTCCCACCCACCCCCCCAACCTTTCTCAACCAATGTATTTTGTTCTGCTATTGGTTTTTAAAGCAAAACTGATGGGATAGGGTAAAACTTGAAGGTTTTGGTAACTATATGTAAAGCTTGTCAAATGAATTGGGAAGTTCCGTTCAAATCAGTAAAGGCCCACACTACAGGTGATCTGTCTGGCGAATTTCCAATATACCCACGTTTCCCTTAGAGAAGCAGATGTGTATTACAAATGTCTGTGGCTTCACACCCGGAGCAAAACTTTGAAAGAGTCTTTCAGTTACTGAGCCAGACGCCAGCTCTAGCTAACCTGGAACTATGCGGACGGCTAAGGTCGTTGGTGTTGGGATGAACAGATCAAACACCTTGAGGTTTTGTGCTTGCCCAGCATGAACCAGCTGCTCCTCATCTTGAGCTCTGTCTGTCTGTCCTAGGAGGAGAAGTTGGGTAATACCACCTCTGGTGCTGGATGTATGGTCAGGTAAAAAGACAACAAACCTATTTAAAGCCGCTTTGGAGAAGGAAGGAGCTAGATTAAAAATTGCACAGTGCACCATGGGTTTTGTGCTCACCCGTGGGAAATAAAAACCAGCCATCATAAAAACCGAGTTGATTACAGTATGCTAGGTGTAGGAACAAATGAGATGAGGATCTTGGATTCAGGGCTTTAGCATGCAGGACAAGAAGTGCAAACTGGCAATCATTTCAGCCTTAGGGTTACAGGAGTCACTTGTCTTTGAGGTGCACACTTGAGAAGAAAAACAAGATATAACATTTCTGTAAATGACCTATTGAAGCTGTTTTTCAGTAGTTTGAAAAGAAAAAATAAGAAGGTTAATGAAGACTAGCATAGATCTGTCTCCTTAGGGCCCAGATCCATCATCTGGTGTTCACTGAGCCTCTGCCTAACGCTTCCCACTGTCCCGGGCTTGGGAGCACCCCCGGCCCTTCTGAGCTTCGGTGCCGTTAGAGCCCTAGGGTGTCTTGGATTGCTCGCGTCTTCTCGTCAAAGTCACCCGTCCTTTCTAAATTTCTTCTCTATGTAGAACCAGCACAGGAGTCGCCCTCCCAGACACTTTTGGTTTACAGCCACCTCGTCCTGATCCACACCGGCGCTCCTCAGAGTGTCCACATCACCCAGGAGCTTCTTAACAACACACAATCTTGGGCCCTCCCCCACATCTGCCGAGCCGGAATCCGTAGGAACACAGGACTCTGTATTTTTAAGGATATTCCCAAGAGATTTTTCAGCAACTTGACAGGGAGTGACCTAGAAGGCTCAAATTACAACTTATTCGTATGCTATGTTGTGCTGTCATATATTTTTGTCATATCAATCATTTAACTCCGCAAATGTTTGCCCTATCACTTCAAAGTGGATTGTTAGCTTCGGGGGGGGGGGGGGAGGGTAGGGGCTAAATTCTAATGTTGCTTTTTATGCCCGTAATCCAAATGCAGTGTCTTATAGAGAGCAAATGACTGATAAATACTTGATTGACTAAAGCCTTTAAGTTGTAGATTAAAGCTAAAAATTCAGTCCTTTTATTCTAAAGACATTCCTCTATTTCTATTTTTTATTCTCCCGCACCTCTCCCCTTTCATATCTATTTCATGGTATTCTAATACTTCACGTTGTGCTACTCCAGGGATCCTGTGGCTCCAGAGCAACGCTGTCCAGGAGAAATACGCTACAAACCACATGTATAACTTTAAATTTTATAGTAGCCACATTTTAAAAAGTAATAATTATTGTATTTAATCTACTATGTCTAAAAATATTTTAATATGTGACAATATAAAATGTATTGCATCCTTTCAATTTTTTACACTAAGTCTGAAACCTAGTATCATTTGACCCTTGGAGCATACTCTAATTCAGACTAGCCATGTGGCTACCATATTGGACAGCCCAGCTCCAGACACTACTCATGGATAAACTCCAGGGGTGTATGATACCCCTAAAATAAAATGCCAAATTATGTGTTATCAGAGCATCTTTCTGGTGAGACAGAAGAATGGAATTTAATAGATTCCCAAAAAGGCTTATTTCCCCCAGCACCATCAAACTCCCACCCTCAAATATCTTAAGAAACACGGCACTGCTTTTAGCCCATGGAATGACTCATTTTCTGTACTTGCCAGTTCTATTTACATTCCCTATTCTAACAAGACTAACTCACAGTCTGTTATTAAACAGTTGTGAATTTAACTTATTCCTTTAAAATAGCACCTAGAGACTGCTCACGGTATTGACTCGTTTCATAGAAAATAACCTCAAACACTACCACAGTTGGTAGTTACAACAGCCAAAATAAAACAGAAGTATATCAGGCCCTTTTCTTATGGTAGTTCGCTAGGAATAAATGATACACTGGACCCATGTGCCCACATAGCTTTCAGGAAGTTCCCACTAAACTCGCACTAAAACACATCACCAGGAAATGTTCTGGAAGGGTCAGTAATTGATCACAGGACAGAGGATTTTACTCCTCCTTGTTCTCTTCACTAAGTTATGAGCTCCAGATTAACTTGACACCCACTTTCTGCAATGGCTGAAATGTTTTGTATACGTTGTGATTTTCTTGGATGAGATTTTTCAAGACCCCTCACAGTGACATGGAGGAGGAGAGCCAGTGGTTTCCATGATAGCAACTATGGCATGACCTAAGTCAAAGAAACCAAGATGTCAGTTGATCGAACTCCTCCTTTTGTTTTGCTTTCTCTTGAACATGACGATCTCCTGAGGTATATAGACAAATTCTCTTTCCTAAACCTTTCTGGGTTTGTTACTTTTTATCATTCATGTTCTTCTCCCAGCAGCCTCACTTCCATGTTGGGACTTAACTCCTGGCGAGGGCTTCTGTCCCAGAGTAGCCCCTTTAAAAACAATCAGGTGTGATTAACGAACTCTATTATTTATGCGCATGAAGCATAGCCAGAGTTTCAGCCACATAAGCCACATTGTTTTTCTATGACTAGAATAAAATAATCCTGTGTAACTTTCAAAACACAAATGGAAAAGTCAACTCCACATTGACTACTATTGTCCTTATCCATTTACCTTTCTTGAAAATAAAAAGGCTATTTAGAATCAGGGCAAAATTTCTATTTCAATCTTAATTTACAAGCATATTCTACTTTTTCTTATTCACATGACCAGAGGAGGAGGACAAAATTCACTCTGAGAATAACAAAAACAATTAAACAAAAATGAAGATACATTGATACGAAGTCTGGCTATGCATAACATGCATCTCAGTGTGTATTTAGAGTTAAATGACAAGTATTGAACCAGGAAAAATTTGAGGATAATGGATTAACTATGCCAATATCAAGTATTTTATGTTGATTTGTTTCCTTACTACCAAGGTAATGAAGAAGCTTTGAAAGTGACATCTTACTATTTGATCTTTAGAGAAGGAAGATTGACTTCAGTTTCTTTTTAAGATTGCTAATCCTTCTTTCTTGGCATCATTTCACTTTGGACTATGCTGTAGCCTCCAACTGCATCCTTTTTTCCTTCCCAACACTGTGATAAATACTAAAAAGTTGGCCTTTCCTGCCCTACAGACACTTTAAAACTTCAAAACTAGGAATTTTGTAAAGCAAGGTTTTAACATTTCTTGTTTTAGTCACTTTCACAAATCCCTGGGGTCATTCCTGTGACGTCATGTCTCTTCAGTATTACAGCATTCTCTAGGCTCTTCTTTCAAGCAGTGTCTCTTAATGAAAGGAAAAGGATATTGACATATCAGAACTACTCTAAAACCACTGCCTTCGTAATACGGGGTGATGGAGAAATACCGGAACCATAGGACCACAAGAAAAAAATGAAATATAGTATGTAACTTGTTTCTTAAGGAGAAAGAAAATGGGGGAGACTTCAAAGTCTGGAAGTATTCAGATAAGCTCAGTTGTAGTCTGAGTGATGACCCATCTAACATTTCTGAATATTTAACAATCAGTGTCCTCAATCAATTCAGCTATTGGGAATGATAGTCACAAAAGCAGCGTACTGTGCCACACAACTGTGCCTAAATTCAAAGCAGTATCTGAAATCTGTTCTTTATTTCCTCTTGTGTTCCATTTCTCCAACAACTTTTTTCTTTTTCTTCTCTGAGAACTAGGAAATTCACTGGCATTATCTTCCAGTACTTCTTAATCAAAGTTCAGAACTGGTTATGCAGTATTCTCTTTGGGTACTGTGGTTGCGGATTCTCAAGTCACCTCCAAGGGTTCTAGAAAAGTACGCAAAAAAAACACCAACGGAAAAGTACTTGGCCTCACTGATTCCCAAAGGAGTTAAAATGTTTATTTCTGAAGATAAAATAAACACGTGATATGGTATCTTTTAGCTCAGATTCTTCTAAGGGAAGGCTCTGTTAACATATCTGTAAGAAGAGAGTTGGATTCGTTTTCTTATTTGATGACATTGAAAGGATTTTTCACTCTGCCTCATCGTTCTGATACAGAACCTTTCTTTCTTCTTGTTCTACTAATTTATACATGTATTTCTGTAACAGACCCAATGCTTTTATGCGTTTTTCTTCAGATAAGTCAGCAAATACATAGAATGAGACAGAGCAGTAAAGAACATCAAGTTTCTGTCAAAACAGTTCATAAATATTCAGTAGACTTCTGCAATACGTAGGAAGTTATGAAGATGGCATTAAGATACCAGTAAATCCAAAGAAAACCTATGCTAATCAAGCTATCACATCTTATTATATTTTATTCTTTTATCACTTTATTATCCCTCAATATAATATACACGTGACCCCCAAAAAACTACAAATCCTAACCTGCCGTGTGGAGATAGAATTTCCATCTTATCCTGGGTCAGGATTTTCTAACCAGGGTCTTACAGTGGATCTGAAAGCCTAACCTGGGAGTTTGTTTTCCATACCACTTGCCACTAACATCGTCCTCTCTCAGGTCGGATCTATCACAATATGGCTGGCATCGCTGTAGGAGTAGGGCCCAGTTGCAAAGGACTCTGGGAAGAGGGCTGAACCCACAGTGCCTCCAAGTCTTCCCAGCAATCTCAATGCCCTCAGAAACTCAAAATCCTTTAAAGGCTTAGGAAATTGTACCTTAAATGGCAGCTTTTGAATGATATTTTTTTGTGTGATAAAAATGAACAAGGTATTATTCCTAAAATGGAAATATTTTTAAAGGGAGAAAGAAATAGGTTTTAAGATCTTTCTTTATAAAAGTATCTTTCTCAGGTTGTTCCAACGTGGAGAGGACATTGCTCCCTGTTCCTCATTTGTACCAACCCATCTCAATCAAAGGAGCACCGGATGCAATGGGTTGCACTGTTAGTACATCGCGGTAGTTACAAAGTATTTGCTCACCCCAGGGGGCCAAGCAAAGGCTATTGACATGCTTGCTTGATGTATGAAAAGACAAATTAGTCCCTCATCCTATCTACCAGCAGGGTACAGTGACCCTACATGGAAAAGTCAACTCAAACCACTGTATAATATATTTACATTTTTTTTTCTGGGAAACTTCAGAGTTACCAAATCAACTGTGTCTAGTGTGCAAACTGCAGGCAAGCTAACAGAATGTGAATTAAATTCGAGGAAAGCCATGGTTTAGCTTGACTCTGCAGATGGCACTCGTGGCTATAGCCTGTTCTGGAAGAATCTATGGTAGGTAGCTTGAGTGGGGAAGCAATGGGAGAAGGAATTTTAGACTAAATGCTGTTTCTGGATATGACCACTTATTACTCATTGCCTGTCTCCTGCCCCTTGTACGTTCTCAGCAGTTTTCTAATACACTAAGCAATGTGAGAGAGGAATTTCTCTCCATGTCACGGGCGGGCTGGTGGGGTGGGTGGAGTAGAAGGGGATCCAGTGAGCAAGGTTGGAAACAGTACTGCTTACATTCCTCCTTAGGTTAGAGAGACAACTCAAAGTCCCATGGGTTTGTTTCTTGAGTTGAATAAACACAACATTTTGGCTTTTTTAGCATATCACATATGGTGATTGGACTTACTATAAAATGAAGAGGGTCTCATATTTGCCTTACCATCCAGCTTGCACTAATCAGAAGAACACAATATTAAGGGGAGAAAGGCTACACCTTTCCATTATGTAGAGATCCTAATCAATATAAGATGACAATTCTCCAAAGTTCTACTGTTAGTTAAGAAAGAAATTTTAGGAAACTGTGTACATTTGGATAACAAACTAGCCAGAGTTCTGCCGTAGATTGCAGAGAGGGGGTTACAAAAGATGGCTGTATTAAAGAGTGCCTTAAAACCTGCTCTTTCCCAGCATTTTTATAATCCTATCCTCAGTTAAAATCAGTTGGCTTTTATAGAAGGTCGATGTCTCCACGCATTCAACAGATACCTATTGGAAATAAATATATTATGGTGCTATATTGTAACTCATTTTACAGGACATGTTAAAATAATAATGCCATGAATAATATAAAAGAACCAACCTAAACTTGTCCAAATCAAGCACAGATAAAGCAAAATTTTTTCAGGCCTAAATATCTATCCTTTATTCATTCAGCAAACACTCATGATAGACCTACTGTGTAGACACTAGTCCTAGTCCTTAGCGGGCAAGTTTTGGAAGACTTGGTAACTGAGGAGTTGAGGGTATCTAATTAACTATAGTAACATTGGATTGGAGCTCTATTTATGTTTCCTATTTCAAGGTAGCACGAAGTCATGTCTGTTCACCAAGTGAAAGATTCCCATTCTTGGTTCCTGCAGTGTACTTTGAGGTGCAGAATTTGGTGGCAGGTGAGTTCTAGCCAGTCTTCGTAAGACAGAAAAAATCAGACAAGGGATAAGAAAAGTGGTTAACTGAGAGTTTGCCAACTGGGCTGACAGCCCTGCTTCTACCAGCAAGCAGCTGGGTAAATTTCAACAAGCATTTTTAACTTCTTACCTATTAAATAAGATTATTTAAATTTTAAATATTTTAGTTTTTTATTAGAGAGAGAGAGAGCACAAGCAGAGGGAGGGGCAGACTCCCCGCTGTGCAGGGAGCCGGATGCAGGGCTCGATCCCAGAACTCTGGGATCATGACCTGAGCAGAATGTAGACGCTTAACAGACTGAGCCACCCAGGCACCCCTTACGGGTGGTTTTTAAGGTCTCTCCCAGCTCTAAAATCTAAGAAAGTGAAGTGAAAAGCAGTGCAAGGAATGTTGAAAGTGCTAGACAAACGTAAGTTGTTAGGAAGCGGAGGAGGACTCCAGGCCCAGAGGCTTTTGTCCATCGCCATGTCCATCTCCCTTTAGTATACCTGCTTTCGTGCCTTTTTTTGGCCTGATAGTCTGAAGGCAAAACATCCTCAGGCCTAGCGTTGGGCGGGCTGCCTGCCCCCAGCCGCCTTCCACCCTGGTGTTTAGAGTTCTCTCCTGAACAGAAGTGAATCTAAAGATTGGAAGAGCTCAGAGGTCTCAGCTCGCTCGGGCTCCCTGACTGCAGATGCGCTCTCTGAGAAGTGCTAGGATGACAAGGCGGACTTTGAACCAAATTCTACCTGCACCGTTAGCCTTCTCTAGTATGCAGGTTCCTCTGTAAAACAGGCGGACTTTGAACCAAATTCTACCTGCACCGTTAGCCTTCTCTAGTATGCAGGTTCCTCTGTAAAACAGGAGTCACCAGAATAGTTCAAAAGAGTGTTACGAGGATTAATCCAAAAAAAGTACAGAAAGTACTTGTACACAGCGGTGGGGAGCTCCCCAGAGCGTTACTGGTGTGGTTGGGGCTCAAAGCATGCATCACGCCTGCCGCACCCTCTGATTAAAGCATCACGTCGCTTCGTTCTTAAAAAGTGATTTGCTCTGCATGATTTTGCTAGGTTTTCAAAATCAGGCTCTGAAGCAGGTAGAGAAAGTCTTGTTTTCAGCTTGGCTCTCGGGGCCACCGCCTTACACCATTCCTGTGGAGGGATGCTCCAGGGGCTGCCCCCCTCCACGTAGAAGTCAGTGTGAGTGGTGCCCCCCCAGAGTCCCGCAGAGCCGCAGTACTGCCAGTTCCAAAGTGGAAACTGAAGCCCATGGAGGTTAAGTGAATGGTCCAAGGTCACACCGCAGAGGAGGAAAACATTCTGTTCTCCAAGTCAAGTTACGATCCCAAGTAGTTTGTGCCTTCCCCTCCGCCGAGTGACCTTGAGCGTAGCACCCACAGAAAGACAGAGTCAAATACTCCGTGCCGGCCTTTCTGTCCACTGTTAGACTCTGGGGTGCCTGGTGGAAGATCCCTTGAGGGCACGTGGCACATGTGCTGTACTTGGGCCGTTATGTTATGGAAAGGAAATGTCTGCATTTCCAAAACCCAGCCAAGCAGGCTGTGGAGACAGCGGCCTACTCCTCCGTGCCGCGGTGACAGTGGCTGACATGACTATTCGATAGCCGGCACCCCTAAAAAATCTATTACTCTCCCACCTGTGTTGTCATCTTATCACAATCTGTGGTCTGTGCCACAAGGCACATTGCAGTATTAAAGAAAGACTGTGAGTTTGAGAAGTGACAGCGATATTAGAGTGCTGCCATCGGACTCCCTGCAAAACGCCAGTGACTTCCTCATAGTCACTAATCCCCAAAATAACCATCAAGAAATATTAAAACACACATTTTATTAGTTTCATTTAATTTCTTAATTGCTCAAAGTCAGTTTACCCATTTATTGCTGTGTGAAATGCTTAGAGGCAAGGCGCACATTAGAGGGATTATTTCCATGTAATCCCTCCGTCCCAGAGGGTAGGAACTGATCACTTATGAATCCTGATTTACGCTCTGTAACAATATCAAATGGAGGAAATGGTTATTGTAAAATGATAGAGTCAGTAGTTGGGTAATACGGTAGGAGAGTGTAATTTAATAGCAAAGAGAAAGTACCTCATTTTCGGTAAAAGTTATGCGAGCCCTTTTCAGGAATAGCTATTAACCAAACTGAATTTAGCCTCCCATTTTTCTGGCTCTCCCTCTGTTAATTGATAGATGTTGAAGACGTGTAGCCCGTTACGATTTTAATCAAATGGTGTCTGGGAGTAGATGTGATCATTTTACTGGGACTTGGAGTTCTGGGGATAATAATCACTCTGGGTATTGAGCTCTCTGTGACAGTTCGCCCACTGCCAAGCTTCCTTCTGGGAAGAAAAAGCGTGCAGGCTCTCGGGTAGAATTTGGAGGGACGCTGCACGTGACACAGGAAAGGGAGATGAGGGAGGAAGGAGCTCTAGGTAAATATCCAGCAAGAAACTCACGATCGCCTGAACTTCTGGCGCTGGGGTACATCAGAGCTGGCCTGAGACCGTGAAACTCCCAAGGACCGGGTCAGGGACCCGGGAAAGAGCTCTTTCCTATTCTATTGTTGACACATCTCTCCCTGGCATTGTACCTTGAACCCAGCGTTATTTTAGGAGCATTATTGCCCTTCTTGGAAGGAGGTAAGAGTCCTAACCATCAGATGAGCACAGAGATAAGGCCAACCCCTCCGACAGCACGCAGCCTAGACAGGGGCCATGCCTGACAGCATGGAAATAGCCAGGCCTCCACCGCAAGCTGACCCTCCTCAGATATTGGACATTCACGCTCTACCTTCAGAATCCGCCTGATACAAAGAGTAGACAAAATAAAACATTTTCTTAAAGCCCTCAAGGACTTCTGTACCATGTATCTTATTAGATTGAAGGCAAAACAAGCTGATACTAGCAGAAAAAAAATGGCTGGTTCAGACCCCAGCTGACCTCTTTTGCATGGAAAATTCTCCATATGATTACCGAGCTAATGAGTAATATTTAATGAAAACATTATGCCTTTGCATATATTTGTAAGCAGCACTTCTTTCATCTAAATTTACATAGAAATAAGCTGATATGTATAAATACGCATCTTGGAATTCCTCACATTCTAAGGAAAATACTCATCCGCTATCTGGGGCTGTTTCTGTACAAAGCCCAAACTTCTCAATAAGAAAACCGTAGCATTCAGTCAATCATTCGCTTGACACCAAACATGCGAGTATTTGATGATGCATGGATAAAACAGCTGAGCGCCAGGCAGGCTCCCCCACAGTTCACAGAATGTTTTGGTTGTTTGCAAACGACGGTATATGAGAACAAAGTGGGCTAAACAGTTGCTAAATAAATACGTATCTCCCCCCCCCCCCCGCAAAAAAAAAAAATCTTTCAACTTGAAGAATCCTTCAGCATATAAAGATAAAGACTCAGAACTAGGATTGTTTCTGGGGGTCTGTGTCCGTTTCCTTTTCTGCTCCAGATCTGAACGGTGGGGGTGCTGAATTTGAGATCGGGAACACCATTGACACCTCTTTCTCCTCCTCCCCCCTCTAGGTGGAGCTGACAGGCAGCAGCGTGTTTGACTATGTCCACCCAGGGGACCACGTGGAGATGGCGGAACAGCTGGGCATGAAGCTCCCGCCGGGCCGGGGTCTCCTCTCGCAGGGCACCGCCGAGGACGGAGCAAGCTCCGCATCTTCCTCCTCCCAGTCGGAGACCCCTGAACCAGGTGGGAATTGCAGTCCCCACATGCGGGATGGTGGGCAGGACCTTTGCCAATGATTGCACTCAAGTTGCCAGTGTGAAGAGACTATAAATAGGTCTAATGGTATTTAACGATTCCATGCAGCTTTCTGTCCCATGCAGTAATTAAATAAGGAGGAGATTTGAAAATAAGGAGACATTTTAATAAGTATAATCCAGAGATCTAATTTCAGTGGAACAATACATAGAGAAGGTACTATTACTTCTAAATTACTAAAGGGAAAAGGTTCTGATTTGGAAGGCCCTCTTCCTTGTATTGTTGCCGTGGCTCGATGTTATGCATTTATTTATTAATTATTCAGCAAAATCTACGATAAAGGGTTCTTGAATATTAGCTGGTAGAGAATTAAAAATATTAAGGACTTGCAGAAATCTTGGTTTCTTTTTTTTTTTTTTTTTTTTTTTTTGTAAGCATCAGAAGGTACTTGAAAGATGTGAACAGATAAATTAAGGCTAAAAAGAAAACAGAAATGGCTACATTTTAAACTGCCTTTCTACCCTCAGTATTTAATTAGATCAATTGTATAGAGGAATGAACAGAGGTGACATTCCTCATTGGGATTCCTTCCAGGACTCTTATAGACTTTGCATTCAGAATGTTCCCATTTTCATTGTGTTGTACTGATGATAATTTAAGTATTAGGGGAAAATCCATTTATAAATTAAACAAAATGACTTGATATCCATCAGTCCCCTAGTTCATCAAGCTGTTCAAACACGGGGAAGATTGGCTGGTCGGCCTGGGTCTTCCGAGAGCGCTGGTAATTAGATCTGCGAAGGATTTATTCTTTGCTGATTGGGGCTTTAAATTAATTGAAGTTCCACATTTGTGGTTTTGTCCTTTTTGTACTTTTTTAGAGGAGATATTTCATATTCTTGTGTGGTGGAGTGCTTGGCCAAGCAGCAGTGGTTTAAATGTTAATTTTTCTCATGAGAAGTTTAAGATTTTTAATGAATCAAGGCCTGATTTGAAGTGCAAAGTTTTATTTGCTTACTTGGGAAATTATTTTTGCACTCTTTAAAGACGCTTGTACTTTACTTGATATGTTGTTTTAAAACAGATTTGCAATACACATTTTATAGAAGGTGGAAAAAACCTGTCTTAAGATTAATACTAAAATGATTCTAAGAGAATACTTAAATTTGACCTTAAAAATAATCACGGTATGTTTGCTCACACTGATGGGGAAAAAGAAAACATATTTGCCTCTTTGGAAATATTTTAATTCCATCTAAAACCAGTTCATGTTTCCTCATGTAAGTTAACTGTACTTTCTAGGGCATTGGTCTGCAGCAGTGGTAAGCATCTTTCTCCAGTGAACACCAGGCATGAGAAGAGAGAGTAGTTAAGACTACTCTTTACCATTTAAAAATGAACGTAATTTTGCTCCCAGGGAAGTCCTATCTTCTACCGTTGCTCACTGACTTCACTGAATAGATATTCAGTGAGATCATTGAAAATGCATTTTGTCATTAGAATATTCATTTCTGGGCAGATTTGAGAAACAGCATATGAAAATAGTTTTGTTTTTTTTTTTACTCTTTCCTTCTGGAGATGGATTAGGGAACCTGGATTGCTCATACTCCTAAACACTCAATGTATAAGAATTCAAGTTTATAAAACCCTCACTGTTTCCCTGACTCCCAGACTCTCAAGTTTAGACAATCTCCGGCTTTTAACCGGGGCTGCCGTCCCTCTACATCACCTAACCTTCCAGCCTCTGCTGGAACCACCCCCGTGGGAAGCTCAGAAAGCTCAAGGCTGCCCACTCCATTGGTGAACAGCTCCGAGACAAAAGTTCTCTGAATATGGAGCCAAAATCTAACTTTGCTGCAATTTCTCCTCACTGATCCCAGGTCTGTCCTCTGGGATCTCATTTCAGATCTACTCCTTCCTCTCCATCCTAGCCTCTCAAACACATGGAATCAGATATACCAAATTCTCCCTCCCTCTGCGTTCGTTCTCCTTTCCATGTCAAACAGCCCTCATCCCACAAACATTATTCAGTGGCATGTTCCTGAGACACCACCCTAGTCACTCACAGCCATGTCTCAGTTTGTTAGTGATCCTGTAAGAATATGATTCTGAGAACTCCATGCAGACCTCTAGAAGTATTCTGATCAGTTCAAAGCAGAGGGACTGCCCCCTCTCTCAGTTTAGGTAACCGTACTTCTGTTAAGACAGCCTAAGGTTGAATTAGGTCCTCTTGGCAGCCAGCTCACACTGTTGACTCATATTGAGCTTGATGTCTCCCCAAGCACATGTTAAGCGTAACTTGTCACTTGGAAAAGACTTTGATCGGGAGAAAAAAATCCACAGCCTGTAAACCAGTTCTGCTGGTAAGCTTTGGTAAGCTAGAGTCAAAATCAAACAGGTTTAAGATTGATTATAAGAACTCTGATGAATCCCGTGCCTTCCAGGAGGCTCCAGGATGCATAAAACAATTCTAGGCACACTGTTAGGAGAATGACGTACCTCCTTTAAAGTTACTCTGTCATTCAGTATTGAAATATGATTGACGATTCACTTGGGTTTCTTTCCCCTGCCCTCCCAGGCTTCTTGGAGCCATCCTAACTGGTAAAATTGAAAATTCTGCTTTCTACATTTCTTAACCACTGGGGCTTATTAGCAACAGTGGCATAAGAAGGGTTGCTCTTCCTTGATGAAGAGTTTAGCTCTTACCATTACAAAATGTGAAACTTACTTGCCTTAAAACACTCTAGCATGGTTATTTTCCGTCTTGGGCTTAAAAGGCAATTAGATTGACTTCTTAAATACTGAAAAGCAGTGTAGGGTGCTACCTTTAACCAATATCTTCACTAATGCAGATCACTGCTCCAAGGGAATTACTTAAAAAGTCCATGTCAGGCACTACTTCCCCAAGCTGCTTATGTTTCTTAAAGGCTGGAAGAATTTTAACAAGATTTCCTAATTCTTAATAATACAAGGGGACATTTTTGAAGACTTGTTCATTGCAACATAATCTTTTAAACTCTGATGAAACACAGATTCTTTTTTAAATAGTAGTGTAATTCTGTTGGAAAGGGGATATCGATATGTGGTGATTATGAAAATGAAGGTATGGACTTTTTCAGAAGCCCTGATGTGTTCAGTGTAGCATTACTAAACGACTGAAATCTAAATAACATTTGGCATGATAATAAAAGGAAATAAGTGACTAAACCAGCCTAAGAGGCAGTGAGACTGTGCCATCATAGGAATTCTCTTTCTCTGAACCGCCAGCCCTGTGATTGTCTTGTCTTGAACCAGTCTCAAGATAATGGGCAGGGGGGCGTGGGGGGGGGCGTGACAGGGAATCTCTTGACTGTTGGAAACTGAAATAAATCTTTTACATGCATGCCTAGTTATTCATAGTTTAGTAAATACGGGATTTCCTTTAGAGAAATCTTAAAACAGGCAGAAGAAGAATATGTGGGTGGCCTTGTTTGTAAAGTTATAAAGTTCTAGAGTGTCTATGGAGGTCTAAACATTTTGGAAGAGACTGTATTGTCCTGCAGGCTCCCGCAGCAGGGGGAGCACAGAACCTCTAGAACGGGATGTCTGGGTGTTTCTTTTTCTTTTTCTAGATCTATGTGTATCGTTTCGTTACTCTTAACAATTCGGTAATCTGGGGATTATGAGTGCTATCCTGTTCTCTTCATAACTTTCAGTGCTGCATCTTTAAATGCTTAATAAATAAAATAGCAGCTCTTCCAAGAAATCCTGGAGGAACTTTAAAAATCTCCTTATCTTCCTTGGGTTAGGTCATAAAATTGGACTTTCTTTTTTTTTTTCCTAATTCTAAAATTAATTTATTCTCATCGTGAAAACTTTAGAGAACGCAGGAAACAAAGACTAAGGACCACCAAACATTCCACTACCCGCAAATGACCACTGTTCATATGTATATGCCTATCCTTCCAGATTTTCTTTTCCATATATATGTGTGTGTGTGTATATGTTTGTCTGAAATAAGATCTTGACATACAGGCTTCTGGTAATCTGCTTTTCCACTTAACCTCACAGGCAACTTTCCCTGTCACATTTCTCACTTTAACATAAAATGTCCTTTCCGTCGCCAGTGGTTTGTTTCCCACTAGCTAAGAATCAAGTCTCAACTGCAGGAGCCCTGGCAGGAGTAACATACCTGGGTCCTGCTTCAGAGGGAATCCAGCCAGGACAAGAGGTTCTTGCAGCTTATTGAATGGGTACGAGCTCATAGAGAGAGAAATCAATACTGTACCAGGATTTAGACAATTTAGCAAAATGTATGAGACAGTACTTTGGGTCAAGAATAACTGCAGCAGCATGGTTAACCATTGATTGTCTAAAATAGAGGTTATCGTGCTCCGTCTAAAGTTGCAGACAGACCTACCCTGTTTCGGGGGTTAAGATAATCACCGCATAGTATGATCTTTACGCTATTATGCCCATTCTATGTCCTGAATATTTTAAAGACAAGCAAAATTGAAGCAGTCGAGTTCTTGCCTGAATGGAAATAATCTGCATTTTCTGCTTAGGCGTCTGTGCTGTGGCAAATCTGATCAGCGCTCGATTCTACAGGAACGCCATTCCTCTGAATTCATTAGACAGCTCCACAATAAGGGATATAATTAGACGCATAAATGTTTAGGAATAACAATAAAGAATGTAAAAATTTATCGGAGGATCAGATCATTATTTTGTTTCAAAAAACTGTTGAGATTGGAAATACACTTGCACCTTTAAGGGTGATTATTTACCATCTCATAGAGGGTTGGTGGGGGTGAGCGATGTTCTTTTTTTTTTTTTTTTTTTTTTTTTTTATTGGTTCAAGTTGCCTATCAATGAACTGAATTTAGAAGTCAGGCAAGGGAAACCATCGTACTAACCCCACATCCAACCTCGGTCCCCAGACAATGTGACTGTATCTACAGCACTTTCTGCTGTACCGCAAATGTCAAACAGAAGGTGTAATGGATTTAATATTAGCGCTGGCCAAGGTGTTGAGGGAGCTGTTAATAATGTCACTCCAGTTATCGATCCGAAGCCTTTAAAAATCAAAGAAAAGTGAGAGATCCCCTACTGGGGAAAGGCACACAGTGACTGGTTTTTATTGCCAATATATTTCTACATATAGAGTGGCAACTTTCTGGAATTATGTTATCACCATTAATCTCTGTGAGATTTTTGGAGTCGTTATATGGTAAGATAATATCATGGAGACCGCTCTGCATGCTAATGCTCGAAGATCAGACCAAGCTCTTTCAACCGAGCCTGAGAACGCGCGCGGTAACTACAACGTTCACGTTGCCGACTGCAAGGCGTTGATTAGCACTAGACTTACTCTTGATGGCGATGTTGGATCCACCGGAAGTATAAAATACGAACTCTGTGGTCCCGACGGCGAGCTGCACTCTACCTTGCCTCTCTAAAACTCTGACTACAAACCATGTCACCACAAGCCACGCGGCGACTCACTTGAGACAGAAATGAATTTTGTTCTTAGCAATTAGCGTCCCTTTTCAGGAAACTGCTAATCCTTCCATCTGAATGGCAGTTTGTACGCAATGAAATTTTTGCTTTCCATGGTCCCCAACTAATAAATGAAATTGAAATGTATAATTTGTGTTGAATGTTTATCAAACTGTAAACACACATTTAATTCCTTTCCATATTCATACAATATAAGCAAAGATAAACCCACCAGATAATGTACCACGGTTATCCCTGATGGATTGAATCTAAAATGCGTCCCTACTGTAGCTGTGGCAGTGATCCAGACTTGTTCACCATGACCCGACCCTGGCCTGCCCCCTGCGAATACCCATGTGGGCACGTATGTGTCAAGTCTAGTCGTCAGAAAGCGGCCTAACAAAAACTAATCTTTTCATAACCCAGACAGATCATCATTTATGCATAAACTCAGCTTTTATACCAAGAAATAAATACATATGCAAGATTATTTCCCTTAGCCATGTCATCGTTATTTTGAAACGAAACAGAAATTATCTTTTGCCGCTCTTGAGTGAAAATGACGCACGCATCGACACTACAGCCAGTGCCACTCTAGTGCCTGCCTTGTCCAACCCAGAGTGCTTCTTGTGCCTCAGAGACACTACCCTGAGGCAGTGCTCTTTTCTCCTGCAGAAAGTAGACTATTCTTAAATGTCACTTTTATCCCCAGCTATGCTAAGCAAGATCATCTGGAACTGCCACAGAAGGGAATCCATATTTTCCAGAGCTCTCTTCTGGCATTCCGGGCCTAGGCACACAGCCTAATTGGTGTGAGCTCACTTTGGTGAGCTTGTCTGTGTGCGATGAGGACGTTTCAAAGTGACCATCTACTTCTAGGATCTTGCCTGCGGGAGCTCAAGAGAAAAGTCGGGTAAAATCTCTTCTTCCCACCAGGCTGTGCTGGCCTGGGACCTGAGCTCAGGCCCTTCCAGGCCAGCTCCCAGGTCACATGGCTACGGTGCAAGGCACCCTTCAGGGCTTGACACCTTGACCTGTCGACTGAGCTACAGGAAAACAGCCTCACTTTTGTTCCCAGAGAAGATGTGGGATCTCACCAGGGTTCTGCATGCCATTCTGAAACAAACCTTCTCTTCCCAGAGTTCAATCATAGTGGTTGCAACTCAAAAAAAAAAAAAAAAATAGTGCAGCTTTATATAAATTAATATCATGGTATTTAAGGGGTAGCAAATGGTTTGTTCAATAACAGAAGCACAGGACTCTTATCAAAATACACAATAGTTTCACTCCGTTTATATGTAGCACTTGTTTTCCTAAACCTTCTATTGAAGGTTTAGAAGATCAATTTTTTAAACCCATTATTTTTAACAGTTATTTTATATAGCTTTCTAGGTCATAATTTTGACTTTTCCTTACCTATGGTGATAAGGGTACATTTTCAGAGGTTCTAATATGAAACCCAAGACAACTTGTTAATGGGTGACCTGTCCCTCTTCATTAAAACAAACCAACAAAAAAGTGCTTGTCTTTGTCATTGGAGGATTACAAATTATAGATTCTATTTCTCGAACTCTTGCCTTGAACAAAGCATAAGTTATTTGCTTTTAATACATATCGCTGCACCGAAATTTCATCCCTGTCCAAATTATACCGTTCTGAATTCTTCATCTGCACTAAACAGCAGATTTACGAAGGATCCGTTACCTGGCATTGACTGAGCTTTGCAGGGTGCACAGATCAGAAGAGGCAGAACTGGCTGGAAACCATTTCCACCCCCAGTGAGCAATTTACTCATGATTGCTTGGGGAAAATACTGGAAATATTGCTTCTGTGTAAAGTTTGCAACTTCCAGTTGTCAGCTCTCTGCCAAGCAGTTATTCCCGAGCACGGCATTAGGGAAGCGCGCTCGGGCCGCTGTGACACGGCTGGCACTCACATCCTGCCTGGGGTGCACGGAGTACAGAAAGCACTAATTACAGGAGCTAATTCACACACTCTCCCTCAGAGGCAGGTCAGTGTTTTATCCTTATTTTACAGATGGGGGGCGGGGGGGAGGGGGAAAGTGATGGAAATGCCAAGGGGCTTGCCCCAAGCCACACGAGTTTTTCAGCAAAGGTTAAAGTAAAGAGTATGGTATGAGGGCTGGAGTAGGTACAAAGCCTAGGAACAAGCTGGAAAAAGGAGACAAAACACTGATAGTAGACCTCCAAGCAGACCCTGGAGAGGAGTTTTTTCTGAGAGGCTTCTGGCATCCAGAGAGAAACCTAGCTAGCCCCTTAAGCACATAGCTCATTGGCTAAACCACATTTTTGTTAAATATACTCTCTCACTTAGGACTAAAATTCTCCATCTGATCCTTGCTCCTTCCTTTATCCCTACATTAAAACTCCCCACACCACCGTGAGCGGTAGCGTCTGAATCAATTATAGGCAAAATTCAGCCCTGAGTCTCTTGGTCCCCATTAGCCAAGAGCACAGCCAAAATTGTCTCTGTGCTTTTGACCTCTGCTCTGCCTCAGGCTCTGGGCAGCTTTTCCAGGCTCTTCCTTTCAGAACCAGTCTTCCAAGACAGGTGTGATGTGGAAAAAGAACTAGAAGAACAATAGGGTCCATCAGGAGTCAGTCCTATCCTCCTGGCGGTATCTGCTCGTGAAACACAATCACGGTTTCTTGGGACCCATGGAAAACCTCACCTATCTTCTGTTGACAAAACTAGCTTGAGAGAAGGAAAGAATCTGTGTCTTTTCTGTAGTTGTTATTAACTAGACTGAATTCTTAATCAAGATCCAGGCCCACCTGGTATTAGAGATTCTAAAGACTCTTCAGTAACCATTGAGTCCATGTCTGCCGTGTGTCAGACGTTATACAAAGCACAGAGGAAACAAAGATAAAGCTCCTTGCCTTCCAGGAGCTGACCATCATGTGAGGGGGACAGGTAACTAGTACAATGCGGGAGTGTGATGATGACAATCAGCGCTGTATCACAAGCCACTGCTGTTGGCAGTCCTGGGAGACCTGTCTCGGGTTCCAAACGTCAACCCTGAAATGAGCAGCCCACGAGTGTCGCTTCTTTGGGAGCGAGTTGCTTTGACGTGCCCAAACATACACAGACCATGACTGTCAGGGACTCTGATGCACACCGTCAAGGGCTTTGGGGTAGTTTTCTGTGTTGTTTTATTTAATTAACCTAAAGAATGTCTGCTGCGTGATAGGTTCACAGGAGTATTAGTTCCTCTGATTATCGATCTTTTGGGCTCTGCAGGCGTGTTCTGAATGGGAGGTGCTCCCAAACTATCTCCCTCCCACTGATTTCATCAACAAATTCAGGAAATGCTAGCTTTGGAAATTTGACTTGACTCTTTTTGCTTTTTCTACTCAAGGTATAACTTGTTATAAATACTCAAGGAACATTCATGATGATATTAATACGTAGATTTTACCATGGTTTACCTCTATGTTACAGTTACAAGAGTTAGTATGTTTAAGTAATGTATTTCTCACCATGACCCTCGACCAAAACTAGAGATAGTAAAGGGCTTGCCTCACACCAGAGTGGACCCGGGATCTGAACGCGGGCCATGTGTTTTGCTTTGAGCACTTTGCTGGGTGCGTGCAGAGAACACAAGAGGTAGAAGATATAATACGTGCCCTTAGAACACTGACCACCCTCAGTAGAAGACCTACACACAACAGCCAGAGAAACGAGAACAATAGTGCTGCTACCCTCAACCGGGCCATGACAATGGCAGGTGGTGTAGGAAGTCAGGGAGAGGCTCAGTGACTGGGGGTGGCTTTGATGAGAAGGGATGAGTCACATGTGCTGCATGAAAACTGACCTAAGGTCAAAGAGGTAGGATGATCTTCCAGGAGAATCATCCCAAGCGGCCCAGTGGGATGGATCTGGGAGGCAGGAAGGGGCCCTGTCTTCCTCACAGAAGCAAAGGTACACACCCCTCTAGAATGGAGCCAGATCCTGGAGGAGCTGGAATGCCAGGGAAAAGCATCTGAGAACAGTACGAGATGTTCCGGGTATAACTTATTAAACAGAGCAGTGACTCAATGAAATCGTTACTTTATCACTTAAAAATAAATACAAAAATAATTTTCAATTGGGAAAGATCCTCCCTTGTGGGTCAGCTTATACGACCGCCTGTGGACTCCTGAATCTCTTATACAACGTAACTTCTAATATTCATTGAATGGTCACCTAGCGCCAAACACGCTGCTGAACCTAGCGTATGTATTGCCTCATTCTTGCCTCACAAAATACAAGAAGGAAAGTACTGTTATTTTCCCCATTTTATAGAGGAAGTAAAGAAACTGAGAAAAAAAATTTTACTGTGGAAAAATCACACAGTTAGAAGGGAGAGAGCCTAGGATTTGAACCCGAGCAGCCTGGTGTCAGAGTGCCCATCCTTAACCATTCCATCACGGTGTTTCTCAACATCTGTCTAAAATAGCTGTCCAACCCCTAACTGAGACCACAGCCTCCATCCTTCCCAGGCAGCTCTGACGGTGAGAACAGTTTTCCCAATGTTATGCTGATTCCTGTCTACAGGTAGCTTATGCTCACTGGACTTGATACCTGATCCTTCTTTTGTCAAGAATACACAGGAATGTGTTGAATAGAACAGACTGGAAGCAAAGGAAATCATTCAAGAGGCCATTTCTTTAATCCAAAAGTAGTGAGTAGATCTTGAGAGGAAATACTGAAGGGCCTTGCAACAGAAGAAATGGTGATTTGGACCTATCATAATCGGAAAAGGTAGAAATGTACCTTGTGGTCAGTCTTTAGCCAGGAGCTAATAGTGGTTAATACTCTAGAAATTATGCAAGTCTCAAGCTTTCACATGATTAGTATTGATGATACCATCTGTCCACTCTTTTTTATCAACTGGTAATAAAATCTGGAAAAATTTGAAAATTACAAAATTACATATGCTATCGATCATAAAATATTAAGATATAAATTCCCTTAGGGTTCAAAGCTGTTCCTCTTTATGGTTTATTAAAGTGTATCATGTGCCTTTGCTAAAATATCAGTCTACTGGTCAGTGCTGCTTACTTGTCAGGGGATTTCCTCTCCAAATAAAAATACCAGAAAGCGCAATGGTAAAATTAGTGCATCATAAAGGATTAAAACTCTGCTTTCCTGTGTCCGGCCATCTGTTTATTAAATGGAGCGAGTGTTGACGTTGGAGGAGAATCAAAATTATCTGATGATCCCCTAAATTACTATAGGTCAAAAGGAGGCCAAAATTGATACAATCGATGATATAAAAATGAATTAAAAATTTGACTATTATTTAGGGAAATAACTTTCCATTTCACAAAAGTAATGCAAAAGTGTAAAAACATAAGCCCAGTAGTCCAAGATTTGAAAACATTCGCTCATTCATTGTTTTACTCATTCAGTCATTACTGCATGTGCCTGGGTCAGGCTCTGTTGCAGTTCTTGGAATATGCTTGTTACCAAGTAGGTCCCTGCTCTCACAGAACTTATATTTTGCATAAACCAACGGATGAAAAGGGATCAAAAGGATCTCTATTGGGAGATTCAGTTCATAGACATCTCCATTTTATAAACAAGAGGTAAATCTATACATTCATTTGTAACGGACCTCTCGGCCTCTGCTTTCTAGAATGCAGAGCGGACACAGATTCTAAGCCAGTATGTCCAAAGTGTGTTCCTTATCGCACCTGCCCTGTGAGATGTTCTGTGTAGAAAAGGTCCCCTAAAGAGGAGAGGGAAAAGCTTCGTAGCATAGCACATCTTCTCATTGGAGAGTAACAATGAGCGTTAATTTATTGAACATTTGACATTTGTGTGATCGAGAAGTCTATTTTGTTTGAACTCCTCCTTCCCAATTTATTTGACAACGGGAAACTTTTTTTAGAGAGAAACTTCTTACGCCCCAGAAACGTGACTAAGCACATGGTCTTGTTTCTGTTAGCTGGTTGCCACTCGATCCCATCCACGCCTATCCCTTCTTCCAAGACACTCCAGTGCAGGCAGGATCACTGGCTAGCCGCTCAGCTCAGAGGTCAAACTATCTAGTTCCTTCGATAGCTCTCCCAAATATCTCTCATTGGTCTTCAGGGTGCCCTTCAAGCTTTCCTAAAGGTAAGCTCCTAGGTCAATCTAGCTCATAATCAACTGTAAAGTGTTAAGTCAAGACCTGTCCACTCCAAGTTTCACCATGTTTAGAGCAACCCTGAGTTTTCATTTGCAGGGCGTCATATCCCTCTTTTACCCTGCCCCCCGATTCGTTTACACAGGCAGAGCCCAAGTCTCTGGTTTCCCACTCACCAGAGCAATACACCGAGAGGTTATGGCGGAAGGGTACGATTAGGGCTGCCCAGAGCTCTGTGCGTGGCTTTCCTCCCCTGAGTGACAACCCCAACCAGTTACCACTGGTTGTAGATACAAGGGCATAGGTCAGAGCTGTGGGACAGGAGACACAGCGTGGCGTGGTCATCAACTACTAGATTGTTTTCTCTGCTTTGTAGCAATTGAATTCAATTGTCTTACCCATATTATGGATTTTAAAAATTGGCAGCCTTGTTAACTTGAGGTTACTCTAATAACTAAGAGTTGATGACATAAGAAGATGACAGCCCTAACCCCAACTGTAGGACACACCCCTTAAACTACTTCTATAGTAGTTGCAAATACGTAAGTACATAGGGTCTTGGAACCAGACAGCTTGTGGTCATGGGTTGAACTCCCAGCTCTGTCACTTACTAGAAGTGTGACCTTGAGCAGGTTAATTAACTTATATGTGCCTCTGTTTGCCCATTCTACAACTTTAGCTCTCTGGTGTAGATTGAAAAATGGGATAGGGATAACCACCTGTTGGCTTTAACCTCAAACAAATTAGCATATTAACATACCCTATAAGGGTGTTGTGAGTTTATACATCTAAGATGCTTAGGGACGACTGCACGGCTCAGTCAGTTGAGCGTCTGACTCTTGGTTTTGGCTCAGGTCATGAGCTCAGGGTCATGAGATTGAGACCTGTGTCAGCTCCGCGCTCAGCACAGTCTGCTGGAGATTCTCACTCTGCCTTGCTCTCTGCCCCTCCCCTCACTCACATGCTCATACTCTCTCTTTAAATCTTTAAAAAAAGTAAATGAAATAAAATGCTTAGAACAGTAGTATGGCACATCCTAAATATTCAGCGAATATTGTCGTTATTGCTAATCACGTTAAGCTAAATATTCTCTTATTACCAAAGTTACTCCTTATGGAAAAGCTAGCCAGGAGTTAAGTGACATAAAGTTGGCATCTGTACATGTAAAATTTGAACATGGGCTTCATTGACACCATGTTCCAGTTATCTGACTTAAAGGGCTCCGATTCTACATGGATCAGACCACCCAATAGGTATGCTTCTGAAAATTCCCTCCCTCTCTCCATCCGTTCCACTCTCCCTCCCCCTTTCCCCTGAAGTGGAGTCCTTTTGGAAAGCCTCCATTTAAGAGGAAAGACCCTTTAGGAAATACATAACTTACCTTCCTCCAGCTTCTTTAAAGCATAGATTCTGTTTTGCAAATTCACAATTTTTTTGTGTCCTCGGTTTTCTTAAAGCATAACAGAGGCACCTAATTCCTACTCTCAGAGGCCCGACCCACTGTTTCTAAATTCTGAACACCAAGATATGCCTGCTGACTTCCCCTCTTCTAAGGCTAGCCTGGAGGCTCCCAGGTCCACTTTGGAATAGACCTTGATGTTGGTCTCCAAAGGTTTGCAGCTTCTGGCCTGGCCTATTAAAATGTGTTCTGCTTAGGACCCCAACACAGCATCCATGATGCGCTTGACTGCTGTTTTCCCTCTTTATCTGGCTGGGCCGTCATGACGTCACCGCAGCCACAACACACGGATCAGGCTCCACAAGAGACTAAGCGGCACAAAACGGGATGTTAGGTCTCCCCGAGCTGTGGCTCTGTGTACTATCAGCTCAGCTTTCCTGCCCACTTCCAGTCTGGGCGGGAGAACAGGGACAGGTACTCCGCTATTCGTTTGCACTTCACATGAATCCGTTTATTCTGTGTAGGAGGGCTTCGGTTCATCTCGAATCTTGAGCACTAAACTGAGTGATTTTGTGGAGTGCTTCTGTAAATGCAAGAGAGACGCCCAGATGCCCCAGCCATAGGCACTACATATGGACTTAAATAAATAAATTAAGAAACTCATTTCACATAGGCCACCAAGCAGTCAGGAGATGTTAATGACTTTTAGTCACCGCCAACCTGGACAAAATTCAAGCCAATGACCTATGGGTGAAAGGCTCTATATATCCCATTACCAATCCCCTGAGCCATCCCACCGTCCCTGACAAGGTATTTTATCATACCCAGTACAGGGCAGTACGATAGTCCAAATTCCTATACCATCAGAAAATCTTCCATTTAAAAGAGAGCATTTTAAAGAGAGGCAGAAGACCTAGTTCCTCAAATAAAGAAGCAATTGCAATTTAAAAACGAAAAAAAAACTTCTGGAAGAAGGTTCACATGAGTATACCTACACACACATACACGCATTGAGACTTTTTTTTTTTTAATTCCAGTATTTTTTCATCATGTTTACTCCACTGCACATTTGATTCTGCCTCTGGATATCTAGTAAACTGGCATATCTTGGAGTTCCATTAAAAAAGTCATTAGTTTTAGTTCAACATTTGTATAAAACTGATTCGTTAAACCCATGGTGCTTTCTTTCCTAGCTTGTTTTTAAGTGTCATAAATAAATGACTTAAGTGTCCCACAAGACAAATGTTCTTTAATCATCTAATGCACTCATTTATCCTAAGCCTTAACCTTAGTCCTAAATTAAGTCTGTTGCAAAAACATAACTTCATCTAAAAACACCCATCAATCCTACACGGTTTTGATAAGCAGATTTAAAAAACATAAACAATCAGACAGTTGTCAATCTGGGTGAAGCCCCGTCCCATTTAAGAGTTATTCACCAGGAGCTATATTTCATGCCCATACAACCGACAGAATTATAAAAGAGAATGGCTGGAATTCGGGTCTTTGCTGAGACCTCATACTGTGAAACTGGGGGGTGGGGCTGTGGTTTACAGGAGTATAAAATGAAGCAGACTAGACAAAAGATAATCCTTATTCCACATCAGATACATTCTGTTTTGTTTTGGGAAGCTATTAATACTTTGACAATGTTGTAAATGCATTAAAATTTCATGATCACATATTTAGTAAATTGCATGTCATGCCTTTGATTAATTTTCATTTGTTCATGGTCCTAAAAATCTGTCAAAGAATCTGGCTGCTCGGAGTTTATACATGAGTAATGATCACCGAAAGGTCTGGTGCAAGGAGAAAGGAAGGGAGAATTTGATGGAATAAACACTTGACTAAATTGGGTACTTAATACCTCATAACTAAGAATTCACATAGTTTGGTGAAATCTTCGTTTTGACAGATTCCCCGTTTAATTCTGAATTCATATGCCTTTCATTTACCAATGGTGCCCTTTCACAGTAAGGCAAAGATAATCTTCCCATTTTTCCACTGGCTTCCTTTGGTCCTGCAGAATTATTACCACCGAGGCCCTTAGGGTTGCTGGATGCTCCCCCTAACCCCCCCCCCCCCGGGGCTTTAAAATTTTTTAAAAAATAGATAAGAGCATTCAGCAAATAGCTAGATTGAGAATAAACTCAAAAATTATCACCAAGGCCCTTCCTCTGCCATAATTTGTCAAATCTGCTGATAGGAAGCAAATTCTATTCATAAAGATTTTATTTGGGAGGGGGGGAAACTCTTGTGATTTGGTAGCAATTCAATTATAGTTTTGTGAGATAGTGAGCCCGGAGAGGGAATCCAGACTGACAAGAAATATGACAGGACAGTTACAGAGTGTTTATGCAATTAAACTTTCACTGACAATACCTGCAGAATGATGAATGCGTGGGCGGGGGTGTGTGAGCGCAGGCAATGCCCCACAAGTATTGCCCATTTTTCATTATTATACAACTGTTCAGATCTTTCAAGAACAGCCTGAAGTGAGGTGGAAAAGAGAGTGCTCTTCTGCAGCATGTTAACCAAATGCCTTTTTTTTTTTTATTCCCTCCCTCCAACGGGTCTTGATGTGCCAGATGATAAAAGAACATCTATTTTAGAAAAATGTTTCGAAAAGATTAAGATTTACCCCGAGCTTGACATATATTAATTTTGGATACCAAAAGAGGTTTTTATTCTTTTTTCTATCTGCAACTTTATATCACTTCCCAACCGATAGCACAGTGCATAATTAAACTGTTGGGTTATTCATTTTATGCAAGCAGGTGCAAAGGGCACTATAAAAGTAGGATTTTACTGATGGTAGATTAAGAAAGAAAGGAGAAACTTAAAAGCCTTTTGTAGAGAACCACAAAAGCTTACAGAAGAGATTAATTTGGCTGGGCAAAGTCTGTATTATAAAGCCTTGGTCTTCCAAGGATATATGAAAACAGGAAAATTTCAGGATTTCAAGAGCCTCTGAAAGACTGTGTAGAGTTTTTCAGATTAACAACCCTGATTTGGGGTCTTCATGGGAGACTCTCAGATTTGGGTGTGATTTTTATTTTTTTAAACCAAGCATTGAGAACACACCGATGTCTTAAGAAGAGCTTTAATTTGTGTAAACTTCACCTTGGCAAAATCAGCAGTGCCCAGAATAACACCTGAAAACCAATGGCAAAGTGAATTCCTTTCAGACCCCAGAGATTGTATGAATCATTGTGGGGAGGTCAGGGGGAAAAATGTTCTAGCCCGTGGCACAAAGCTGCAAAGGTTCAGGTGCAAGCCACGTGTCTTAATATTTACACATCTATTTAAATTAATGAGACTTTACTTGGGAAAAGGAAATGAGACCTATCCTCAGACCATTCATTCATTCCTTCCTTTTGACCTCTGGTAAGCTGTTATCAATAAAAGGTTTTTTGTTTTCTTTAACGGTTGATGTTCCTTTGTTAACATTTCCATCTCCTCTGGGGACATTAAAAACCTTGAACTTTTACATACTGAGAGTCAGTTGTTGTGCCCAACCCCCATTATCACTTTCCTACAGTTGAGTCCAGGCCCAAAGGCAGAGAGGTGTAGTTGCATGCCCACCTAGACGACTGTTCTGGAATGAATTTGTGGTTCCACAATGAGCCTCCGCATGCCCTGTGGAGATTATTGTAAGTCAGACTCACATCTAGAGACTATGTTCACTTGATCCCATCAGTTTGGTAAATTCAGTGGTCACGTCAGTATCAGCAAAAATCAGTTAACCTTATTTGTATTAGAAGTGACTTGACTATATACTTTTCCGTCAAAATGATCAATCCAGAAATCCCCTATAAACCATGGTCTAAATATAAGAGTTTCCTAGAATTCTCTCTTTTGTCAAAAAGCTGCACTCGGTTACATCTCCCCCCAAAAAAGACCTGACTTTGTCGGATGTGATTTTTTAATATGCACTAAAATTGATAGTTAAAAAAATATTGTTTTCACATTACTTAGGTGTTAAAATTACACGGTGGTGTTCCTTTATTTTCAAAAACCAAACCTAATCCTGTTAATTCAAAGTGAATAACAAACAGGACTAAGACTTTTTCCCAAGTTGTTACATTTATTCAACCTGCTTGTGTTTTGTTCTTCATCATAATTATTTCCAAGTCAAATCTGCACTGATTTCCTTGCGGACCCGCGTACCTCTGACTAACTTAAAGAATTGAGCTGGGATAATTCACACAATTCCTCAGGGGTCATGTTCACTGTTTTTTTTCAAGGACATTTTTATTACAAAGCTGATGAAATTTGCATATTAATTCATTTCTTTCAATTTTTTAAGATTAAATGTTGTCAACATGTATCAGTGCAAGGCTCTGACAGTGCTGATGAAATGGGTCAGTCAAGCTTGAACATTCAGAGTAATGCAGCCATCTGCAACCCCCTAGCCCCTTGTGGAGTTCTGTGCTACCATTGCAACTTGATTAAAAAAAAGTTTTATTCAATGCAGGATATTAAAACATTATCTAAGAAATGATATGTGTTAGTTTTTCCATTTACTCAGAAAGTGAATTTGACAACAAAGGTCTAAGGAGATCCTTGCTGACTTGGAGTCAGCATTCCGTCAGTCTTCATTAAACTACAGCCAAAAAAGCCCCCCCAAAAGTTGTAAATTTGGCAAAAGGAACATAGGAGAGAACTTGAGTTTAAGGTTTCCTCTCCTGATGAGGTGTGAGGGGCTCTTCCCATTCGTATTCTAAGTAAGAAGTGATGCCGGGGAAAGCCCATAGAATGTCGAAGATCTCTGTACCTGACTTCCCAGTGTCCTCAGAGGTAGACCTGCCCTTCCGTTTATACACAGCTAAGAAACACGAGCGTTGCTTGGTTCCGCCTACAGCCCTCGCGAAACGGTACCGATGTTTACATGGAGATCTTCATCTCCGTCTGTGAACATCCAGCGGTATTGATTTACCTCCGTTCCTTACAGTGAAAACATAATATTCCATCAGATACTCCCAAAGAGCAAGGCCACCTAGGTGAGAAACCCCTTTAAGTGCTACATCACCTTTCTGGGTGAACCCCGATGGCCTTCCCAGATCTTCTATTTCTCTGTGTCTGCTTTTTGGTAGAAGCCTCTTTGTAACGTACAAAATGCCCGGAATAGGTTCCAAAGGCCTTGTAAAGAACCAAGTTGTCTGGCTGCTGCCACGTTTGAGCGGCAAGGAGCCCTGCCTCCGCGTCACTTCATCACTTCATCGGGCCACACAACTAAAGTACCTCCACAGCATGGAAAGTCACTTCCTGCCCCCCGAAGTTCCTCAGGGCAGACCATACAGAACCACAAAGCCAACGTTCCAACTCCCGTCTCTGCTTGAGAGGGCCCGTCCTGGGGACCTTCTATAGTAGCTCGCGGTGTTAAAAATAAAGAAAAAGTATTTTCTTTCAATATCATTTATAGTTAAACCTGCTCCCGTACTGACTGCATTACAGACTCAGATTGCCAAGGTTCTTACCCTTTAGCAATACGCAATCGTTGGTTAATTCCTGGGCAGAGCATTGCCCAATATACGTACACCACCATTAGCCAGAAAAGTTCGTTTCCCAAAATGAAAAAAAAAATATGTGTATATATATACACACCGCATAGTAAGAAGGGAACAACAGAAAGAGAAAGTAGTCTCAGGAATGGTTTTATCTTGATTTTGAATTAAACTCCCAAACTCATATTGGATTGAAAAATCAAAATCAGACTTCACATTGTTGAGTTGGAAAATGTCAGATATGAAATATTTAAACTGCGGAATACAGTCTTCGACTTTGGGTTATAAAACTTTAATTTTGTGAGTTAGTAGCACTCCAATAGTTCAATATTTTTAATTCTACAAATCCATGTTTATTAACTTTCCAGGTTTAAACAGTATCACCAAGTCTATTGAAACTAAATTATTCTGACTTGTGAGAGCTATAGGGTAGCTATAATTTGTTTTCTATTTCCACATAAGTGACAAAGACAAAAGAAAGAACAAATAAAAGGAATTGATTGCCACAGAATTCCTCTTTATACTTTCAAAATGACCTAAAACTTTAGCCGATGATTAAGACCCAGGTTTATGCCTGTAGTTTTAATTGTGGAGTTTTCCTGGGTGAGTCAGGTCACGCTTAATATGGGGTTACCCTTATGTTGTTATAAGGGGGGGGGGGTTCCATACTAGCATCGCTGGGGAGTTAACTGTATTCCTCTCGAAAAAGGCACATTGCTTTCTGATCTTTCTCTGCATTTAGGAAATGTGAACTGGGTGCCCTTACAACAGTTTTAAGAACCCTCTACCTCAATGTTGTGACTGAAGGAGGAAATCGACAGTAGCTGCACACAGCAGCGGTGACTTTTCATCTTCCTCCGATGAGTACTCTCTTCTACTTCCCCACGAGCGTCACCCCGGGTCCTAGTGGTTACCTAACCTGCCGCTGTTACTCTGCCGACTTCTTTAGCATTTGTTCAACACCTACTATGTGCTAAATCAGTGAAGTCCTTGCATGACACAGACACAGACACAGAAAAACTCCTCCACCAGGAGAAAGCAACCCATATTCCCCTCCCGGGTCTGTGCCTCCCAGCTGGCTCACCTTATGTATGCATCGAGACCCTTCAAGCCTCAAGCCCTTCAAGCCTCCTTCCTCACCCAAAATCAAACGAGTCCTCACTCACAGGGTTGTTGAGGGCATCACGGACATAAGTTTGAAAGTGCTTTAAATAGCTCGGTAGAGTTACACGTTTGGTAAAGAGTGCAGCACAAGACTTTGGGGGTTATCTTCTGATCTTTCTATTTTTGTGAGTGAACAATGGGCGCTAGGGTTTTTACACTCTAATGCCATATCCATAGCAGCTGCTGTCGATTTCAACATCCAAGTTAGATTATCCAGCATGGTTTTGATGAAATTCATTCCCCCACCTAACTTAATCTGTATGTAATTGAGTTTGCTGCCAGAGAAGGAAAGTACATTTGCTGGAAGCCCAAACTCCTGGTTTCCAGCAAGAAAATTCAGTACATTTTGTTTATTGCTTTTGTTTCATATATAATGTATATGACTTCATGATGATTTGCTCAGGGAAGAGAAGCGGAGGAGCTAACGCTTGCATCTAGAATCCGATCATGCGCTCTAAAAGCATTACTGCTTCAGAGTCGCCCAAATCAACTTGGAATACCAGGTTCCCCCACCCCCGCCCCAGGGCTAATTTCTCTGCCCATATATGAGCTCACAGTCCGTGTTTCTCTTGTAATGCTACATTCTGTGGTGGGTATTTTCTGGGCTTTAAAAGCCTTGTCTTTCTTCCACTTTGTGTTGATGAAGCCAGCTACTGCTATTCTAAGTCCAAAGTTCTCTTAGAATGCTGGAGAATCTTGTGCAAAATGAAGGTTTTTATCACACCCCTGGACATCCCACTGCCTGGTTACACCGCTGAAACTTTTCTGAACCATCTTTGTCATCCCTATAAACCTGCTTCCCTTGTCTAGCAGACAGCAGCTCTGTTCGCGGGCTCTGAAGGCCGAATTCGCCCTCAGGCTGCTGTGACTCACACAGCCAGAATTTACACAACAGACCGTGGTGGGGGGTGAACTTTTGTTCTTGATTGGAGTCATTGCCGGTTAGGACGAACAGGCTTTGAATTATGTATTCTCCAAATCAAAAAACCCTGTCTTCTTTTTCTGACACAGAATTGGATTATGAGGGATGGGGAGAAGTTGAGGGCAATGTGTTTCTGGCATCATTACAAGTAAAAGTTCAGTTTTTAATAAGCAACTAACCCATTCTCTAGAACTAGCCCGATCAGATGGAACCGTAGTCTTCTCAAGTGGTGACAGGAACGTATAGCAAACGGATACCCAAAATGATTGTAGAGAAGTAGGTCTTAAAGTTGTAGTTTATCCACTGACTTACCAAGTTTCTAGGAGCAACCACGTCAATCCCATATCCATGTATATCAAAAACAGAAAAATTATTTTCTTTTTCTTAATCATATACTGATTTAGTATATGGATCTATTAATGGTGGTAACACTTTGAAGAGAGCTTGTTCAACTTGGGAAAGAACCGTGTTCTTCAACCCAGCAGAATAGTTCGGTTTTTCTCCTCAGTGTGTCTTTCTCTCAAATGGGTACAATTACAGTCCATGACTATGAGAACTTCTGTTCTGGAAGAACTCCCTGTACCTAATACTTGAAGAGAATATCTTCTTTCTACTCTACTTTGAGTGAATAGAGACTCATTTTACAACTCACACATCCCACTATCTGCAAAGCTCTACAAACCTCAAGGAGCTGGGGTTCTGGTGGGGCACCGAGAGAGTAAATGACAATTACACAAGCCATCACTCAGTTATAGTCGCAGGATAGAAGGAACAACTACAGGTGCCAAAACACACAACAGGGGTGACCTCCAGAATTTTCAGAAGTTGCATAAACATTAAGTGTTTTGATTCCCTTTTTTGATTACAAAAGGAATGTTTTTAAATATATAATATAAATATATATCAAATATATGTGACTTTGCCATGGAATTGGGCAATTTCTTATGCTTTTGGGGAGGAGGAGGCAATTTCTTGCTGCTTTCATTCATCAAAGCCTACTCGCTTCAAGAGATAGCTCTCATTAGGGCTGCTGCCTCGCCAACACTCAGAAGGTATTCACAGAATGCTACAGGAGTATCTTATGTTGTAAAAGAATGTTTTTCCCCAAGGAGATAAACCACATTTGTAGACCTCAAAAAATATTTTCTCATGATTTTAAGTGTCCACATTCTATCTTGCTTTCAGGTCATTCTGAATTAGTGGTCTCCTCCCCTATATATTAGCTGTGAAACCTGAATTCCCTTCCTCCGATTTCACCAAGGCAACTTAGGTATTCCAGAACTACCTATTTAAAATAATTCTTTAAGGCTATCCATTGTAACTTTTTTGCCCTTGTGAAAATGCCTAGTAGAACTGTCTATAATTAGCGGGGACTTGACTCCATAAATGAAGTTCCACCCATAGACTAGAATACTGTGCCATTAAAAAAAAAAAAAAATGTTGACCATATACATATATTTGAAGATGGACCAGGTTCTAAGCTACGAAGCCAAAAAATGGCAAAGGGCAGAACAACATACGGAGGCTGTCGTCATTTGTCCACCGAGAGAAGAACCGCAGTCACATTACTGACAAATGCATAAAAGATCTCTGCGGGGATACGTAAGAAACTGGGGACACCAGAGAAACTCGAAGAGAGGTTCTCAGAACTTTGGAGGCAGAGTCGGGAGCAAAGTTTGTTTTCACTGTATACCCGTCTGTAGTGCTTGAACGTTTTCCTTTTTCTACCACGTGCCCGCTTTGCTTTAACTTCTATTCTCATGTTTTTAATTGTCAGAAAATAAACATGTAAAAGCTGAGAGAATCGGGAACTTATTTTAAGATAAAATTAATGAAAATCAAGTAAAAGGGCACTAGCTTTCTTAAATTATACTTGGGTATCACAGTGGTTCCTTGTGTAAGGAAAACAGCCCTGCTAAATTGTAAATTCGCATTTATAATATGTCCTTTATTCCTAAACCAAAGTGCACTCTCTAAATTAGTTCTAGGCGCTCTGAGAAAGTTATTTGCACTGAGTCACCAAGCAGTTAGCTCCTGTCGGCTTGCGGACAGACGGAAAGGGCACCAGGAAGCAGCCGCATTCGTGGAGGAGGAGAAAGCGAATCAGGACGCAACCCCGTGACCTCTGGCAACAAATAGTGCTCCGTGTGAAACGGGCACTAACAGAACATTCCATGCCGCAACCCTTTGCCTGAGCTACAGTAATTAGAACTGTAATTCAGATTTGGGATTTTTCTCTGAGGTTTCACAGCTTATGAAGTCAGCAGAACAGGGTTATTAAATCACAGCCTGGTACCAAGTCCAGGAGATTTTTCTAAATGCAGAAGACAGCAAATAGAGGCACCAGCTGAGCGGTCCTGTGGGCGAGGCGCTGAACCCGCCACGGCACAGCTAATGACCTGTTTTAGGGGCACAGCTCATATATTCCAAATAACAGGGGGGAAAGAATTCCAAATAGCTTAACATCATTAAACCCAAAATGCTACTGGATCCTTCCTCTGTGGCATCATAAAATACCTTATCCAAGTGGAGACGGGCTATGCTTGCTGTAAATCAGGGAAAGTTTATGCCACCCCAGATGCAAACTTCGCACTAACTTGTTCACTCTGGGGAAGGTTCATGGGCTTGCTTTGTTTGGGGGTTTGGCTTGGGTTTTTTTTAAAGCAATAATAGTCTTTGTAGGATGGCTGCCGTGTCAGCATTTATCTTGAAACTCGTGGATATGAGTTCTGACTGGAGTCACCTTTCTGACAAGTGTTATTGCGACTGTGTTTTATATCCCTGTTCAGAATGGTTTCTAATGATAATGCTCTGTCTACCTCGCTGCTTCACACTAAATTATAGATGCCACGATGACAGGGCAGACTGCATCCGAGCGCAGAGCCTGACTCCCTCTGTGTGATGTCAGTGCCTCCACCCTTCTGCGCCTGGAATTAAAAATGGGAAAGCAGAGATATGCAAAACATTTGTGCTTAAAAATAATGTTCTGTCAGTTATTAAACAAGTGATATTTCATTTAATCAGCTCAAGGGATTATTTTAAATGAAAAGGCAGAGAGGATGATTTTATTAACACATTCCTGCCCTAGAGTCCTACTGTAATAATTCTTTACCTGCCTAAATTAAAAAGTTATAATTCAGTCTGTCTACAGGAAGAAGTTCTGGGTGATTGGATTTTATTAGTTCTTTGATTTTTAGTTGCTCACAAATGGAGGTAAAGGCTGAAAAGCTTATCCTATAGCTCTGAGAATGTTTTAGCCACTTAATAAATCACCCCTTCTCTAGACGGTGATTGTATCCAGGACTTAGAAAGCAAGTGTGCTTCTGAATACAGTATTTTATCAAAATGGGGGCCATCTGACCAATCCACTTAGATAGTTGAAACTCCCTGCAATTCATCCCATCATATAATGAAACCAGTGTGGGAGACCTAGGTACTATCCAAAATGTATTTCTAAGTGTCATTTAATTGTCGGTTACATATAAGACAGTATGCTGGGATCTAGAGGAAGAAGAGACAAAGAGATTAATAAAATTGCACTTCTGGCCTTATGGGAGCTTACAGGCTAGTAGGGGAGGCACCCATCGAAACAAAGACTACAAGGGAGTCAGTGAAACAAAGGGCAGAGAAAAAGAGCGTAGAAGTGACTGACTCGAAGGGTCGAATACCTACCCCGACCCAGTGCAGAGAAGCATCACCATTGTGACACCTTTAAAGAATATGGTATTTTATAGTTTACCAGGTGTTTTTAAATACATGACCATGTCTGCTCGTTTGACTTTCAAAACAATCCTGTGCAGTTAGGAGTATATTATTTCCATTTTACAAATAGAAAACTGCCAACAGAGAAATAATTTCTTGCCTGATCATTGATCTCATAATTTAAACCTGAACTTCAAAGTCTGTCCTTATTAGAGCAAAGTTTGCTAACCTGGGAATCTGTTGGATCAACCCATGTCAAGAGGAGTACTGTAGAGAAAACTGGGTGTGTGGACAAAGGAGCATGGTTCTTGGGAAAGGGTTTGCTCAAATTTTCAAAGCAGACCATGATTCCCAAACACAGTAAGAATTACTGTTGCGATAAGATTCTTTCATCAGTTTTTGTGTCTGGCTTTTCACTTAGGTCACTAAATTGTTTTCATGTTTCCTAGAGAACAGGGAATATGTCATAAGAGTTAGTTTCCAGGGTATGTGGACACGGCTCCACTCCCAGCTGCCTTTGGTCTCATTGATTCCTACAAAGAGGGTGTTGAAGCAGCTCTTTAGTGATCTCTTTGTTCGTTCATTCATTCATTCATTCATTCATTCATTCACTTAAGCATTTGAGTACCTACAATCCTCCTGCTGAGTTACTCTTTAACTATGAGGTACAATGTGTGATCAAACAAGTTAATGACCTGTTTGTTCAACCCAAACTCTATGTGCAAAGATCTCTACCAGATGCTTTGAAGGGTATAAAGATGAAAAAGGAATGGGACATGGCCTCAAGGATCTTAACATCGACTAAGAGAAGGAAATTGAGAACAACTGTGTAGAAGAGGCAAGATGAAATTAAGGTGTGGTAGGAAGAAAGTAGATTACCAAACCGTTCAGCCTTCTAGAAAGAGATGCAGAAATCAACACTGGGGAACATTCTGGAAGAGTGCTTAAAAGGAGTATTTTCAGTTCTTCTATTGCACATTAATTGTCATGTTCTTTCAGATTGTCTTCAAAAATGCACATGGTATTGGTCATCTGGTTAGTGCTCCCACCCAACTCGGGTAGTTATCCCTATCCCTTGGGCAGAATTATCCTGGCTATATAAAGGAGGAGGGAATTCAGCCAAAACTGCATTTGGTGGGAGAGTGGCTTTCTGTTGCATTTGGAACATACTCCTGTCATTTTCACTCATTTTCAGCCCTTTTGATGGATCTCTCCAGTTGGAAAGAACTCAAAAACAATTTCAGTGCAGATGCAAATAATCCTAACAAATTATTCTATAAATACACCACAAATAGCAATACTTTGTGGGGTTAATAGCTCTTACTTATCAAATAAGAAAACTGAAAAACAGAAGCTGCGTCCATGTGAGGAAAATGGCTGAACTCTGAATCCAGGGATCTGTTTGGTTCTTCTGGTCAACATGACTGCGCTACATACAACCTGGAAGAACCCTCACCACGGGTTGGCTCATGGTCCACAGGGATTTGTATCTTTTTTAAAAGTAACGTGCCATCTGCCAACTCCTGCCCTCAATGTGTGAGGGGAAGGGGGGGGAGGGCCTGTGGTATTGCGGGGACAAGGGACCTCATCCTCTCATGAGCAGAGGCGCCCGAGTACAGCCAGCTCTCTGAAGGGCAGACATCGTGTTATAACTCTTGCAAATCGGGATTGCAGAAGCCATGGGTGGGAGTCGACATGCTTCGTCCTCTGTTACTGAAAATAGGCCACAGGTTGGCAATTCTGTATACAAAGTATCAACCCCAAAATTTCAACTTAAGCTAGACATCACATTATGTGGCCTCAGATATATCAGACTTCCTCCCGACTGAATTAGAACTTTCAGTTTAATACAGTAGGTAATGAAATATAAATGCTTTCCTGATTCGACTTATTTTCTTTGGAAAGTGCAGTTAGACAGAAGGAGGAGGGGTGAGGGTTGGGGTAGAAGAATTTTTGTACTATTTAATGCAGAATTTACAAACATTGTAGCCAAAAGATATTTTAGTCAATAGTATTAGGTCATTAGGTCCTAGCCTTTGCTCTTCCAGGATCAGGGAACTTTCTAGGTTGAAAAACCATAATAGTTAAAAATCCGCAACTATCATGTATGGGGGGCAGTCGTACATGGTAATAAAATTAATAACAATAATAGCAAATGACCAATGAGAACTTCCTATGTGCCAGGCAAGATACACATATAATTCCATTTGTATCTCACCAAACTCACTGAGGTAGGAGCTCCCATTAACCCCATTTTACAAGAGAGTTCCAAAACAGTCAGGAAAGTTAGATAACTTATCCCAAGGTTTCACACCAGTAAGTCGTAGGTCAAGATTTGAACCCAGTGCTCTGACCCCACAGCTCGTGTTCTCCTCCACCTCTCTGTATCAAAGGCAAGACTTTGAGAAAGTCAGACACACCTGACTTTGAATGTCGTCTCAGAGCTGGTAACCTTGGACACGTTATTTTATTTTGTAAGCCTCGATATCTTTATCTGTAACATTGATATAATCATGCCACTTCAAAGGATCAGTGAGGATGAAAGAAAACCGTGTAGAAAAGCACAAAGTAAAACTCATATTATGGCCCATTACCTTGCACATAAATGTTCTACAAAATCTAGGGGATTTCTGGAAAAATAAAGAATGGAGATTTGTGATAGCAAATTTATGAAAGTGACAAATTAGATGACTAACAGAAGTTCTGAAAAGTGTGTATATAAAAACTGTAATGTGTATACATATAATTTGTATCTCTGTAGATCACTTAACTTTTGAGTTGTTCTCACTGCAACTACTAATAGTATTTTAGTTAAAAATTAATTAGTAAGCATGAACTTAAAAAGTTAACATGGCGTTAACGAAGCAGATCTCTCTCAGAACCTGGAAATTGGAGGTGCGGCCCTGGTGGTGGTTCAGACATTATTTTACCTTTCCACTGGATTCTGGAAAAAAACAAAAAAAAAATTTTAAACCCTCAAATATAAAAAGAAAAAGGAGTTCATGCATAAAGCATGATGCCCTGAAGCATATTAGATCTGTTTATCTCTTTGTTTAAAATGAATACTACTTGGTATAGTTTACATAACATGGCAGGGATCAGCTTGATAAAGTGTTTATATCACCTGGGGAACACACCGGCTCATTTCCTCAACACCTTTCCACATGACTAGCTTGCCAGCAAGTGTAATAGCAAACAAAGTTTTAATAGGTCAAGAGCAGAGTAACTGCTCGCATTAACCAGAGGGAGAGAGGGGCTTGACGTGCACCAAGGCTAATAAGTGACACTTTCAGCATGCATTTTTGAATGCTGCTTAATGGGGAGTTTAGAAGGAAAGGCTTTTATAAAAGCCTGAGATTACTTACAAGCTTTGGGTAGAAGGAGGAGGGAAAATGGAGCAGCGTCGCCGTGCATGCACACTTGAAAATGCGGGTGCACTTTATGGCAGGTGGCTCACAGACCACTTCTCCATCACTTGGCTGCTTTAGCAACTCACAATTAACTCCATTATTAAGCTCAAGGATTGACTGCAGCGCTTCTATTTTCTTTAAAGCTGTCCGAACTAAGAGAGGCCCTCATTTTTATTTGTGTGTTGTCTAAGTGAAGCTGCTACTTAGAGACTGTTTTTGTCATATCACATCAGTTTTGCTGAAAGCTGCAACAAGGCAGATAAACATATGATCTATCTTGGAACCTTTCTCTTTTTCTTTTCTTTTTTTTTCCCTACTAGGAGGGGAAAGGAAGGTGGAATGTCTTTCTTTGTTTGTGTGTTTCTTTCTTTGCAACTTTGTCTTCCCTGGGCAGTGTGATTATTTACGAAGTTAATAGCATCTACAGAGTTCATAGGTCCCTCTTTTTCCCCCAGAAGCACACACAGTAATAAGTCTCAGTAAAGTTTGGGGATATGAATAGCTGTGTTGCTAACCCTTGGTTTGGCAGCCGATAAACGGCAGAACATGCTCGATACTGTATTTATGCTTCCTGCATTACCGGGAGGGGAGGCACAAATCTGCTCCGCATTTAAACAGAAGAATGGACAGACCTCCTTTTGTTGCAAAGTCTGTGTCTTGTGTCGGTACTATCATTGAAGCCTGTTCATGGGAGTTCATGTGGCGTGTTCCTTAGATACTATGCACTGTAGCAAATGGGAAACTTTGTCAATATGTATCCAGGCTCCAGAGGGATACAGATCAGTAACTGAATCATAGGTAAATAGATAGATTAGATATGGCAGTGGCGGGAAACATGCTGAAAAACAAATCCACGAGAACAATTTTACAGGGCCTGCCTTCTATTTTCATAAGGAAACTAAGCCAAATAATCTGACAAGGGTGGAAATCAAATCATCTGTCAAGTTCCTCTACCTTTCATTTATCACACAGTTTAATACCGTAATGAAAAATAGCAAATGAAAAATGAAGTGAGTGACCAATGAAAAATGCATTCTCTGAGGACACAGTCACGTGCTGCTAGCCTGGACCCTCCGCCCCTGTGCACGTGTGACTGCTGGCAGAGGCCCCAAGGCCACACAGCCCCTTTCACTCGAGTATGACAAATCCAGGGATGACATTAGCGCCGTGGCTGGGAGAGTCCTCAAGACACTGCAGCTTCCCCTGCCCCCAGCTCTCAGGCCACCACAGTGTCTAAATCCCGTCCTGATTTACATCAAAATCTGGGCGCGTACAGGGCTGCTCTGTGTGGACGGAGGCCCAGCGAGTCCATACTCCGCCAGGAAGCGGAGCAGCGGAGAGAGGAACTATTGCTCACGGACTGTTCACCGTGTGCAAAGATGGGTCTTCGCCATCGCCCATGTCAGGCAGTGCGAACCCCATTTTCACAACTGAGGAAACTAAAAATCAGAACAATTACTTTGTCCAACCCCTGAAAGTAGTAGAGGGAGAACTTAAACCCAGGCCTAGCTGATGACAAACAGATCTTGCTGCTTCCCGCAATCCAAGAAGATAAAAAATGTCCCATAAGGTGGATGTGCGGGCACCAGAGTGGAAGTAAGGAGAATAAAAAGGAACTTGGTAGATGGCTTTAAATATACAACTCTAAACAGTAACGACCAGCATATACTGGGCACTTACCGTGAGCCAAGCGTTTATCAAAGTATTCTATCACTAGTCTGATCACAGTAATCCTACGAGTGGGTACTAGTCTTACTCTCATTTCCAGGTGAGGAACCCAAGGCTCAGAGAAGTCAAGGAATTCACCCAAGTTTACACAGCTAGCAAGCGGGAAAGCGAGGAATCCACTCCAAGCAGCGGGTTCCAAGGTCTTCCTCTCAACTACTACCTCTCACCACCTCTTAAGCTGAAAGACCAGAAAGGGAGTGAGACCTTGCCTGGGGCAAAAAGGATCTACCGCAGCCTGTTGGTTTATTATAAGAAAAGGCCGTCATTAAGAAAATGGCTTTAGGAACAGCGATAAAATAGGTCCATTTACATACTTCCACCCATTAAAAAAATATATCATTCATCCTCAAGCTTCCTGTCCAAACAGTGTAAGCGTGGGGAAGAGATAACATTTATTTTGCCCACTTGGTACGGTCTTGCAGATTGTGGGTACTCAAATCAGTCTCGGGCTCCTAAGCCAAGATGATTAATAAGGCAGAATATATTTATTTCTAAGGAGCAGAGGAGTTGATTCTGATTGAGACACCGTGTGCTGTTGAGCCGCAAAACAAAACTGACCTCCGCATAATTAGGTTGGACATGGTGGAGTGAGGACTTGAACACAAATAGTTCTATTTTGACAAGCAGGATTCAAGAGCAGCTGCTTTCTTTTCTTTTCTTTCTTTTTTTTTTTTTCAAAAGGAGGATGATGATTATTTAATATTTGCTGAGTGCCAACAGTGTACTCAGCGCTGCGCAGACCTAGGAACTGGATGTTGGAAACTGCCTGAAGGGAAACGTTAGCAAATTAAAATCCATAGAATCGGCATGAAGGCAGCCGAGGAATACCTGATTAGAGGAAGGCTCTGGGCCCGTCCCAGAACAACAACAAAAAAGGCAGCGATAAGGCAAGAAAGGAAAACCTGTGAGGTTCAAATCGCAGAGATGCAGTCGCGTGGAAAAGTACGCTTTAAAAGAGAGAACTCCCACCCAGTGAAGCTGATAGAAAGGAACATAAACTTCAGCAGGCAAGATGGAGGGCAGGAGAAGGAAGAATAAATTCAGAGAACAAAGACATCAAGGCAAATGATCAGCCCTTCTACGAGGCCTTCAAGAGAAGGAGGCCTGGAGGAAAGGCAGCCACGGATCAGGGTACTGGGAGCGGCTGGGCCATGCACAGAGCACCGCTGAATTATTGTTCCGCCAGCGCGTGCGTGGTGCGGGGCGCGCGTGAATCTCTGGCGGGGCGGGGGTGGGGAGGCGCAATGCTCTTTTGGTTGCGATGGGGGAAGCTATGTCCTGGAGATGATGAGGGCATCAGAGAGAGCTACAATCAAAGAAACTATGTTCCATCGCCCGAGAGACGGATGGCCCTCATTGGCAAGTCCTACAGCAGCCAAAAAAAGCAGCTGACCGTGACCTTCACCCTATCCCCCGTGATCACAGCGGGGGCAGCACCCAGGCCTCCCAGCCAGGGGACAGGGAGATCAAGACTCACCTCTCCAGGAGGGAGGTGGCATTCTGGAAAGAACCAGTGCAATAGTGGAATCAGAGCAAATGGGGGAAGACTTAAAAGCTATGGAGTCCTTGGAAGGAGGCCCGGAAACCACGGATAACGGAAGTGGTGGATGTGAAGCCTTCCGACTTTCAAAGGACTTTAAGAAAGAATGAAAACAAGAATAATTCGTGCAAGAGTATTAAACGAAATTGGTACCGTGGACAAGTGCTAAAATTCTGTTACACCTTCAAACTAGTTAAGAGATGGAAAGCAAGGAGTAGGAATAAAAGCCCATTTCTTTCCATAGAAAGAGGTTAATTGTGGGGAGCCCAGGGGAGAATGCTGATACCAGCTTTCTTCAGGCTTAATAACAACCTGGAAGAGGAAGACGAAAAAGCAAGATGGCAAAACTTGATGAAAAAGAATTATTGAAGGGTATTTGAGTCATGGAAGAGTCTGAAAGTCTAGAAAACACAGATAATGGGGGGGGGGAGCAGGGAAATTAAAAATACCCCAGCAAGCAAAAATTCAGCTAAGGCAGGAAGAGGGCCATCCACCTCGGAAAGGAGAAGGAAAAGCTAGGGATCCCCTGCACGTCTCTCTCCAGGGCTTGGCATACTGGGTATAGATGCCCTGAGTGTGGTCCTTTTGTAGGATTCACTGAAACTAGGGGTTGGCCGTTGTTTATCATCTGCTACTATGAGACCTCAGCTCCTCAGCATTTTATTTTCCTCTAGCTGTAAAATAAGGATGATAAAACTGGTCTCATTTCTAGGAATACTGAGGAATCAGGTCTGTTACTGATGGAAAATTCCAAGTGAAACTGTGTTACCCCCCCCCCTTATATTTATTGATTGAATTAGTGGACAATTCTCCAAAACACCCAAGTGGCTTTTGTATTCCATTTTTCTGCCCGCCTTTGGCACATGACTAAAAGCTCTTTTCTGTTCACAAAAACAGCTGCTTTATTTCTATAGATAGCACCAAAGCATACCTGTGTGTCTAAGTCAGTCATGGTCCCCTGGAGAAAGGTGGTGGTGTATGAATAGGAAGTTAATCAGCTTCTTATAAGATAAATACTAGCTATTTCAAATTTAAAGGAAATACTGTCCCACCCCAAAGCCTGATGAATAATATCTCAGGATGCCAGGGAGTGAATTTGTACTCTGCTACTTCCTGCCCCCACCCTGCCATCCCCAGCCATCTGGAGAACAGAGGCCAACCTCTGAGACAATAACTCGGGAGAGCAAGAGTTTAGGTGGGTTTTTGTGGCTGAGTTCGATGGTGTCACAGAGTAACAGCAGAAGTAAGAGGGACCGGTATGGTTAACACTAGTGGAGTCCTTTACAGTTTATGTAGTGTTTTCATGGCCATTATTTTGTATGATTCTCACAAGAACCCTGTCATGGGAGTCCACACACCATCATTTAATAGATGAGAAAACCAGAGCCCAGAAAGTTTCACCACTAGTTAATGAACAAAAGAGCTAGAACTCCAGCTTGGCTGTTTTAACTATCCAAACCCATTTTCTTTCCAATTCACCAAATAAAAAAGGAAGAAAAAAGGTCTGTCCTTACTTAAGTAACCCTGCAGGCATATGGAATAGTTGATATTTATCAGACCCCTCTCCTCCCCAACACACACATACACACACACACACACACACACACACACACACACACACACACACACGCCTACCACACCCCAGCCCATCCAAGAGAGCACTGAAGGTAAATGAAAGTGGCAACTTTGACTCCCACTTGTTAGCAAGAGCAAACCACTGGAGAGATGTGTTTACACATTCAACATTACCTTTAGGAGGTCTGTGGAGACTTTGATTTCTATTTGCACTCATCTTATGTTAGTGATTTTCATATTACATTAGCAAATTTAATCTCTGCTAATGTGATAGGAAGTTACTAACACAATGAGACTTGATTTAACAACTTGCAGGCTTTGGTGGCAAAAGCAAAATTTGCTAGCAGAACACCAATTCCAATGTGTAATTAGAGAGTAAATCAAGATACAGGGACATCAGACATTCACACATTTCAGATCTAGAGTAGAGCCAAGGTAGAAGGTAGGAAGTTTGGGACCCAAGAAGCTTGTCAATGGGGAAGAGTCAGCTTGATGAACCACTGTTGGGCTTGAGATCTTTCTGTTTTACTCTGAGTTAATAGCGTATAATTACATAGCTTCTTATTCACTAGACTTACTAGAACCTCAGGCAAGCATGGGGGCTGAAATCACCACAATAATGATCAAATTTCAGTTATCAAGCCAAGGTGGCATTCTTGTCCAACTCTAGCGCTGGACAACTGGAAAGCAAATGGCTTAGCCTCCATGGGGGCACCTTGCTCCTGACCACTCTGCTGTAAGTACCAGTAGTGGGGAAAACATGCAAACAAGGAGCCCCCAGAGAAAGAAAAAAGAATCCCCAAGTGTAGGGAATGGCTTCAGGACAGGGCACTACTGGCCCTCTCCGGGAAATTCTGAGGAGCTCCCTCTAATAATAATTCTTATTTATCCTAGGCTTCCATAGTACAAGTGATGGAAGATGATTGGAAATGCTTTTGAGTCCTGGTAATAAGCCAGAAAAAGTTGAACATACTTTCTAAAGAAAATCTCTTTTTCTATCTATACGTTATAAATATGTAGTTTAGATCATCAGGAGGCCAGATACTCAAACATCTCGGAATGTATTCAAAGTACCAGGGTTCTTAGGTCATAACCCAACCTTCTCCCACAGAACTTTTGAAATAATCTGTGTAGGGGGCAGCTGGCTGGCTCAGCCCGGAGAGCATGTGACTCTGGATCTCGGGGTCATGTGTTCAAGCCCCACGCTGGGTGTAAAGATTACTTGAATAATTTTGAAATATCTGTTTCAAAGCTCTTCTGGAAGCAAGCACATGTTTCAGACCCACCCACTTCCGCGACTGAAACCCCTATTATTATTATTTTTCTTTTACCAAGCGAGGACTTATTGCTACAATATATACGTGCATGCACTGGATAATAAAACTTCCCTGATTACCTTATAACTGCACATTAAAAATTTACTAAGATAAAATTAATGTGATTTTAATACTATTGTTTTAATATACAGAATGTCAGGTGACAGCGACAAAACGCTTTGGAATTCAGTGTGCAGCACGCCTCCTTTGCAGCCCCTCACAGCAGTAGCTGAACCGGCAGATGACCGTTGTCTGTTAAAATTTCTGATGTGTGCATCCCAGGGGAAATAGCTGAAGTTGGGGCCTTTTAAAATGTGACCGGACGATGCTTTTCGAAACTGTAGCGTAGGGAACTTCCCTGCATGACGGAGACTGGGCCAAACCGACAGATAAGGAATGCCATTGCCTGCACCCTCTTCTATGAGATGCAGCCAGAGAAAATAACTTCAAAGAATCTTTTGATGGAGAAAAAAATGTTTTCATTCGCCCGTTTTATGATAGTGCTGCAGGATACTTACAGTTGATTTACTATAATGACGGGACCTGTCTACTGTCCCAAAGGAAAAGAAATTCTACCTTTCTCCTGCCACCTACCTGCCGTGTTTATTATTCCCAACTAGACGTGCAGACAGGCAAGGGATGGGTTAAAGGGAAAGATGGTTGGAACACAGCGAATAGAGATCATCAGACTCCCGCCAGTGTCACTTGCACGAGGCTGCCTGTGTCCCAGGGCGGGAACGTTCCCATGGTCAGGTGCCTGCTCGCTTCAAACCCCCATAAAGAGAGCGGACCTCCCAGTTCTGCACGGTGACTGAGGGGATCTGAGGGGCCAGGGAGAAGGAACAGCCTGGCTTGCACCCCGCTGGGCAAAGACTCAGCCAGAGGAAGTGCCAGGACACTGTGCTGACCCACTTCGGGCCCTTCCTCTCTGTTTGTTCCCAGGCAAAAGAGATACAAAAGCATCACTATGGCATGGTGAAAAGTTGGAGAAGCATTCTGGAAATTGACATGCAAATAAGCACTCCAAGTACTTCACTTTGTTCGGAAAATTCCCATCGCAGGGACCTATAAAAACACCAATCAGAAGACGGGCAGTGATGGGAAGGGGCCGGGTGGTTTTGCAGCCAGTCTCCCCCTGTAAGGGATTGTTTCTATTTCATGACCCAGTGTGAGCTGGCACAGGTAAAACTAAACACACACCCAGAACATGGCCTAGAAGACAGCAGCTGCAGCTGTGACAGATACGTATCCTGTAATAGCACCCGCGCGTTCGAGGGCGTCTTCTAGGAACGGTCCTAGCTGCCCACAAAAGCCCTGAGATGCAAACATGCTTCCTAGCCTGGGTTCATGAGAGAAGCGGGATGTTTCACATAGGACAAAGGCAACTGCCTCCACAAAGCCAGCTCCTGCGCTGAGCAGATGCCCAGCTTCCTACGTAAAGACATTCCTGTTCCAGACGGGGATCTTAAGACCAAATCCCTGCCTTAATCACTTCATCATTGCTTCTTAGATCACCACCGCCTCCCATAACCTAGGTGTCAAGCTCCCACCAGCAGATCCCAGGACACACCCTATGCAGTGCTAACTGGAGTCAAAGATGACCTGGGAGAGTGGGATGGCTGCCCGGTGCGTGGCCTGCACCAGGCTTCGGAAGGTCCCTATGACTGAATTTATGAAAACACCAGACGCCAAGAAAACCAGCCCATTCTTAGAGTGGGTAGCCCAGGCCATATGTAAAAGGAGGCACAGAGGTTGGAGGTGAAGGGATTGAGGTGAAGTTCTGGAAGCTGGGCTCTTTATTAGGAAATGAGTGGATTCGTTCTGACCCTAACAGTAAAACAAAGCGAAAAGCCTACTTCTTTTTATGTTGTGTGTCCTTCTCCCCTCACCAAAGGGGGCAGACAATCTGTGTTGTGCAAGGCCACTTACCATCATCGTCTTCTCCCCCCTCCCCATTATCCCAGAGCCAACCCTTCGTGAAAATTATCACCCCTCCCTCTCCCTCACTGGAGACATTCCTTGTCAAGAAAATCAAGCCACACACTCAAAGCTCTGAACTCTGTTGCTGGATTTATCATCTATCTGCCAAGGAAGATTTTTTTCAATTCAGTAGCAATTCAACGGACTTAAAATAAGGACGTTGTAATCCCATATAAGTCCAAAGGAAGGACAACACTAAAATGGGTTAGTTCAGTGGCCCGATAAGGAGATCAGAAACCAGGTTCTTTCCTTCTTTCGGCTCTTGTCTCCTTAGCATACGGGTCTCAGCCTTAGCCTTGCTTCTCATTTAGATTTGTAGTGACAGCCACACGCTCACGGCAACGTCCCGATGAGGAGGAGCCTTGCTTTTTTTGGGGGGGGGGCTTCCTCTTTGGAGGGTGACACAGAACTTCTCCCCAAAGCCAAATCCAGCAGATTCCCCCGAACCTCTCAGGACAGTGGCCCCCAGAGGCATCCTCGACACCTTTCTTTCTCTAACATCCCACATTCAGTCTCTCAGCGCATACTGTCAGCTGTCCCTTCCAAAACGGTCCTGAAGCTGACCACATCTCACCTGGCCTACGACACTAGCCTTCGTAATGGTGTTCCCACCTTTGTCCTTTCTTCATATTCTCAGTTCGAGAGCATGATTGCGCCCCAGTTCCACTGAAAACTCCCATGTGGCTTTGACATCATATTGTCATCGTGTTCAGACATATTTAAGGCTATATCCTTGACAGCCCACACCACTGTCTTGTCATCTCTCTGCCTTCCTCCTTGCCACTCTCTTTCCCAGACGCTGCTCTGGCCACGCTGGCCTCTGCTACTCCTTAAACACACAGTGCACATCCCCACCTCTGGGCCTTTGCACAGACTGTTTCTTCTTCCTGAAACACTATTCCACCATATAGCCAAACTACCTTACTTCCTTCAAATGTCTAATCAGATGCCACCTTCTCAGTGAGATTTTTTCTGGCCCCGTTATTTTATATTGCAACACCCTCTCCCTGCATCCCCTGTGTTCACCCCATCTTACTTTTTTCCATAAAATTTCCTACCATCTAGCATACCATAATTCACTTATTTCTCTTGCTTTGTTTTTTTTTTTTTTAACTTCCTATTGGAAGCTCTATTGGGGAGAGTTTTCGTTTCCCCACTTTGCTAACTTAAGAACCTAGACCACTGACTGGCACCAGTAGGAACCCATTAACTACTTGTTGAATGAATAAGTTCTGAAACCAGTTGTGGGCAGTTAGACCCACAGTGGCTTTAACCAGTCAGGATTCCTGCCTGTGGCTGAGCTTGCTTCCCCTAAAGAATGCAGTAGACAGAGGGAGATGGGTACTTGGGGTATTTTTAAGGAAAAAAATATAAAAAGACAGGAAGAGTTTTGGTTAAGCAATCAACAGTCCTGACGTATTCCTTGATTTATTTCCCAGGGGTAATTATCACTTATCCCAAGTCAAGAAAAATGCCTTACTTCATTGATTCTATTTTTCCCCACATTTCAACATCTTTAACTTTGGGGTGCATCTTACAGTCAATGCTATCTTATGCTCCTGCAACTGGCAGTATTTTTTTTTTCCTTAGAGCTTCATAAAAGGATGCAGGATTTTAAAATGGATGATGTCTTAGAATCAGTGAAATCCCGTAGTATACTTTGAAACATGGCATGCTTCTGAAGTATGAAGCAATAGGAAAGAAGAAAGAATATTATCATTATTATCCATAGACACATAGCTGGCTGCTATTTAAAAAAAAAAAGTTTTGAAATATCTCATGATCTCCAGCAAAACTGGACAATCTCTTTTTCTCTTGCCTTCCTATTAGGAAGCTTTGATTTAAGATAATGTCTGAGCAGAGAAGCTTCATTCAGTGCTGTCATTTGACCCAGATTGTATGTTTTTATAGCCTGAGCCAATTAGTTAAAGTGACTTTGACTATAATAGGGACCTGTGACATTCCTCAATATTATTGCATTAGTCACCCTGGAAGAGTTTCTGGCTTGTGTTTGTGATCTGGCTCTGATTGTGCCTTCTTCATCTCAGTATTTCTATGATCGGTTGCTGTCCTACAACATAATGACCTTTGAGTCCTTGAAATTAAACCCTCTCTGATTTTCTTTATTTCAATAAGTCCTTGGCACCTGATGGAACAGTGTGAATCACCTTTATTGTTCTGATTACTAATCAAGCGGTTTTTCTTTCAATCTTTTTAATCGTTATGAACCAAATGAGGATTGGGCCTGGAAGTCAGAAATGGGCTGTGCTCCCAACTCCGTTCCTGGACAATGGGGTAAACCTGGGCGAGTCACTTACCTTCCTCTCATTGTCCTTGCTACTCATGGAGAGATTGTTCTAGATTATCTAGTTCTTTCAGTCCATGCCGGCATGGGTTTGTAGTGCCAGGCCCAATGTGTGTTTTACTAGGACTACAGTCCCAGCCTCCATCCCAAGGCTGCATTGGAGGAGGGCTGGATCTCATTAAATATACTAACTTATTTACAAAATGAAGTTAGATAAGCCCGGAGCATGAATTCCTCGAGGGTAAGACAATGTTGCCTTGACTTTTGTAACCTATGACTAGACAGACACTCCTTGAAAATGGAGACAGTAGCTATTATAATTCATTTCTATATCTCCAGTGTCCCCCAATATGTAAGCGCCTCATACTTGGTTGTCGATGAACAAATAACTGAAATGTAGTTTTCCCACTCCTTCCATTCTTTCTCCATTCTTCCCTGTAATGTTCTTCTTTTTTTCCTACCACACTCTTCTACCTTTACATTTTTTTTTTATGGCCCATTGGTATGTCATTTTTCATTAATACAAGTCCTAGTCTCTTTCTTGTGGTAAAAGATGCATGACATAAAAGTTACTTTTTGACCATTTTTAAGGGTACAATTCCGTAGCTTTAAATACATTTACATGGTGCAACCAACACCACTATCCATCTCAGGAACTTTTTTATCGCCTAAACTGAAAACCTGAGCCCACTGAGCAACAGCTCCCCAATTTGCCCCTCCCCCGAGCCTCTGGTAACCACTGCTGTACGTTCTGTCTCTAAACACTGGCCCATTGTAGGTATCTCACGGAAGTGGAATTCTCTTTTATTTTGGAGTTTTCCCCTTGCTCCTTCTGACCCTCCTTTCCCTCTACTTCTGCCTTTCCTTTCCTTGCTCCTTATAACCGCCCTCTCCCTGCACGGGCCGCGTCTTCTCTATCCTTCCGTGCTCCCCTAGTTGCCATCCACCACACAGCACTGCCTTCACATTTTCTTATGTCTTATATCTATGCATAATTTTTATATCTTAGTTCATTTATAAAGTTGTGGTGTTACATTTAAATGTGTTACACAACATTTGTACAAAAGATACAAAATATGACTCCTTAAAAATTTTGCAAGCAGGTTCTAGAAGAGGCTAGCTCATAAAATGACCGCACTGGAAGGCACGGGACAGAGAGGAGAGGGGAGCCAATGTCCTTAGGAGAGGTTTGCCAGGGAAACCATGTTTCTGTTGGAAAACTGCTGTAGGATTTATATAAACTGAGAGACATAGCAGACAGAGAGATACAGACAGGTCTAGATATGTATCTCACAAAGACAGGAAAGCCAGTTCCCTCCGAGCCAGAGAGAAGAGCCCCCGGGTTCACTTACAAAGGCATAGTGATTCCCCATCTCTCATAAAGTGCAAGTTAGGCACTCCGGTTACTGATCTTCCAGACCAGCTTCTCCCTGAAGTCCCAGCTATTCACAGCAGGCCGAAACAGAGTATTTCAGGGAAGTTGTAAACAGGACAAGCACCAACACTTTAAACACGCAAGCGTAAGTACACAGAGAGATTATTGTAGAACAGATATACATTTCATAAAATCTGGAAAATAAAGTCAAAATGACAATTTCCTACTCTCTTTTCCCCATACTTCCTAGGTTTTTCTTTCCACGCACCAGCAGTCTTTGAAATCTACCGCAGCAGAGAGGAAAGAAAGTTAAAGATTTCTAAATAAATTACACTGAATGAATCTAGACTTAGTTTAAGCCATGATGTAGGAGCAGTAGAGGCTGTTTCAGAGTACATGGTCGTAGCCAATGGATCCTCCTTAAAATGGGAAAAATAAAAGGGCTTATCTCGAAGAGTGTTGTGACAACTAAATTAAATGTATATGTAAATCACTGGCATTCATTCTAATTCCCGGTACCCCAAAGCTGGTGTGCACGAAAGAAAATGGCTAATAAGGAAATCTAGCCTATTACCCCATAGATGGATTTAAAATCCGAATGTTGCAAATTTGGGGATACTGGCTTTTGCAATGGTTAGATTTCTGAAAAATGAATATCCAAATTTGTGGCGAGTCATGCTTTTCCAGCTTTTTAGGGCTGAGGAAAGCATAGGTCTTTGGCGCATGCAACCCCAGAATCAGCAGCTAGTTTGCAAACTCTACCCCATGATGTGGTTGTAAGAACAGCATTCTTATCCCTTCCATTCCTCTTTTCTCCCCTTATTTTCTCAATGTTCTTTGGTTCCGGTTTTGCACATTTTATTCCTGCTTCATCTGTATAGTTTTTATGGTTTTCTTATCCCTCTTAGTCCTTTGTACTTATCTTTTAAATCTTCTCTGGTTTCTTTCTTACTACACAACATCTTTCTTCCTTGTTTCTATTCCCTGTTTAATTTTCTACTCTCCTTTTTTGCATTTGCATTTTCTCATGTTCACATTTAGTCTGTGGCACTTTCTAGTCAAACCAGTGACTGTAAAATTTTCTTACCATCTTGCAGTCAGGTTCATGATACCTATCCATTTCTGAAATTTATCAGCCTGGTAATCTTTCACCCAAAGTGGTGTTGATGATAGTAACACAAACCAGGAATGTTAGTGAATCTATGGATTTTGAGAACAAAATAGCAACATGTCTACAGGTTATTTGTGTTCTTTTCCCAGTGTTGATCACATTCACATTTGACACGGTATTCCAGTACCAGGTACCGCATAAGTGCTCAACAAATGTTTGCTGCTTAAATTTAACTTACATTAAAGACTATACTTTCAGGGATCATTTCTATAGTTTGTTAAATTTAACTTACATTAATCAAACCTTTCCTTCATATGGATTTATTTGATTTCCCCAACAACCTCCTGACATTAGATAAGACGTGTAATATCGTGTGCTTCTGAGGGCTAAGGGAATCGATGGTGGAGAGATCCATGATTACTGAAGACTGTAGAGCTGTCTGGTTGCTAAGCCAGACCCAGAACTCAGGCTTCCTAATTCCAAGGCGTCTGCCGGACCCCCATGCCACACTACTGCGTTCTGTGTTTGCCGCCAGCATCCTGCCCCGCGGTACCACTGTTGCTATTCCAGGTTAGAACGTCTGCTCCAGGACCCAGGGGACTACTGAGTATAACCATCCCTTACTGCTCCTAGATCCACCTAATATCTGCAAAGATATTAGAAGCACCGAGTACAGTCACAAAAGCTAACATTCACTGAGGGCTCATCATGTGCCGACCAGTATGATTTGCATGGATTAATTCGTGTCTCCACTGTAAGTGGCAGCTTACAGTAAATACAATAGAGTTCTCTAAATGCTCTCTATGTATTACCATACATCCTACCAAACATCACCAGAACCGTCTGGCAGAGAAAATGTATCTACCCCTATGAAAAGACAAAGAAGCAAAGTCTTTAGAAGATTAAAATAAAATCAAAGTGGAGCCCACAGGTCCGGTCTCCAAGTCCTCTCCTCCTCTGCAATGAGTCACCAGTCTATCCCATTCGCCTTGCTGATGGACTAGTCCCAAACCGGCACCAAGCTCTTGGCGTGATGGAAGTACATCTTTATATTTAAGATTGCCTCCCTGTTTGTCCTAAATGTTAAAGCCTTCTTTTCATCCAGAGGCACTGTTTCTCCTCAAGGTTATCTGTAAGACCCTCCTCTGTGTTCATTGTTGGGGCATTATCAGCCAATCATAGCAGAATCAAGGATAGTTATAATGAAAGGAAAATAAAGAAATCCCATGTCTAGGAAGACAAAATACTAGTACAGACATCGTATCAATTAAGGGGGGAAAAAAATCTCATTGCCAAACATAAATCCCAAAGAAAAGAAGACAGTCATTACAATAATAATAATTACTATTATTACTAATATGAAAAGAGAAAAGCTTGGTTCCAAGTTCACTGAAAAGTTTCCCTTCCGTCTTGAGTGATTCTTCTCTAGAGCCTCCCAGGAGCGCAAGCCTATAATTTTAATTATATCTTGGCATTCTCATAAAGCAAACAGCCTGCGCAGGTAGTATTTATGACCTGTTAGGAAGAATACTTATGAATATGCTTCGCAAATTCCAACTGCACTGATCTGCAATGGGCCTTCTCAAGGACAGAACGGGTGAGTCGGAATACACGTAGGAGAAAAGTTGCTCATTAAGGGAAGGTTTGTTATCCAGCAACGTATAATTAAGGTGACGGTCCCAGCTTCTGTGACAGCCAACACTCGGGTAGTTGTTTGATTGCTGCGTGGGTCAGAGATCAGCTCCTGCTACAAGATGTAGCCACATTAGTGTGTTAGTGAACAGGTTAGAAAGTAAATTACAGCTGCCTTTCTCAAGCACATTACTGTCGGTCTTCATTGTTTTGTTTCTACTGTACATCAGCAGGACTGTGGCTTCTGAAGACTTTGTGTGACAGGTTAGGCATTTTATCCTTTGAGTAAACAGTAATCATGGTGCGAAGAAAGTGGGGCATTGGAGATTTTTTCCTATTCTTTGAGAATTCCACTCTTCCTTTTTAGTTTGCTCCAAGGGCTCATTGGGGATACATATATTAAGCCCTTTAAATAGTTCATAATAAATCTTTGTCTCAGGCTGATTCTGACAGTTTTTTAAAGAGTCTTTTAAGAGAGAATCCTCAATCATTTGTTAACCCGTGGGGGGATCTTCAGACTTCGGGAAAAAAATAACAGCCAGGGCTCTTGGGTAGTGAAAATACAATGTAGGAAAAAATATATAAATATGGAAAATCCCAAAAATATCACCTTACTGAGATTACTTACATGTTCTGCATGTATCTGAATGCTTTCTTTCTTCCCCAACAAGCCAAAAGGAGAAAGGAAAATAATTGTCAAGCTAGCAAGGATTTTTATCGATAATTTTGTTTTTGGACTAAGATACATCTACTAAAATGTTAGACTTCAAATTGTATAAGAGAAGGTATTCTTTTTAAAGTAAACTAATTCTCTCAGTAAAAAGATAATTTCTCCTTTGCCCTTGTTTCCCCTTTAAGACTACTTCGGTCTTCCCCCAAATTACTTCTAGACACACTGCTATTTTACCTGGTTGGAGAGAAGCAGTCTACTCTTCGAGAAAAGATTGAAGATAGTGGTTGTTAGTATCAACAAAAAAAACTCTGAAGGGCAAGACATAGCCTTCAGAATAAAGACCTTCCTAGGTTGACATGAGATTTTTAGTTTCCACTTTGGATATAAGCTAATTTTGTCCAGTATATTAGATGCTTCACAATTTAAAGAACATAACACGATTTGCGCACCAAAAATATAATACACGAACTTTATCGGAAGAAAGTAAAAGCTGTACTATCTACCATGTAAGTAATTAATATGAGTAATCATTACAATACCTGTGCACTGTATGTGCAGGGACTGGGAAATACTCTGAAGTCTCTCTGCGGAAGGAAAGCGTGCTCGGTCCCCAGTGTTTTATGTATACAGTGTTTCTATTTCAGGGAAGCTTGTGTTGATGTCTTTGGTTTTGCTTGTGACTGAGTGACTAAGGAGGGTACTGAAAGATGCGGGTCATAACTTTGAGCAAAACAGGAGGCTAAGCATCACAACAGGGGCATTTTCTCCATGGATAAGACCTGAACCTGCATGTCACTTCTACAATGCAGTTTTCTCAAGCTCTTGAAAAATCCGAAGAACTTAACTGACGACATGCAAATGGAGTTTGTTGAGAATAAATGCAATAATAAAATGGAGCAATAGGCAAAGGACAGCCTACTGTTATAGATGGATTCCTTCTCACGGAGGGTCAAATAATTGAAGACCCAGATCAAGGGCAACCATAAATACCTGGAGTCCCTGCAGTTGAGAGGATTAACCACAGAACAATTATGACAAATGCAGTGGGAGCATTCAGCTACCAGGCAACAAGGAATACGTGCTGCCAGTTTTTAAAATAATTATTTGGCATTATAGGATATACAATTTAGACCCAGAAGCCATCCGATAGAACGCTGAAATGTCGATGTTAAAAAATATCAAGTACATCATTAGAGAGTTATATGTGAAGCAGGGAAAGGGGCAGTAATGCAGTAATTAATACAAATTTGCGTTGCACCCAGTTTGAGAAAAGGATGCGTCTACCCATTTTCACCATCACCATTAGCAATAGCCTTTATCTTTTTAAATTGAAGAAAAGAGGGTAATTCTACAGCAAGGCTAATTGCGAACTATGTAAATGGAGTCATTAAAAAATGTCTGCTTTTTTTTTTTTTATCCCCACCACTTGGGAAGATCATGCATAGCCTTGAAGAAAATATACAAATGACCTAAAGTCGAGTTCGGATATGGAAATGATGCCGGCATATATGTTATGATGCCTACACATCTATTAGCTGGCCAAAATTATAATGATGAAGCCCTGTCTTCCTCACAGTAAAGCACGGTTACTTCTGCCAAAGGATTAGAAGACTTCGTTTAGGTGCTAAGATAGAGCAGTGGTCATTGAAACTTACTGGGATCATAAGTAAAAGGAAAATTTGCTTAATTATAAGATGTCAAGATAGATATTCATTAGCAAAGTAAGCTATAGATAATTACCGGGCTATCTCCCACTTCTGGCTCCCCTAAATTACTACAAGTATAAATAATGTTACTAGAATATTCTCCAATAAACCTCAATCCTTTATTGATGATAGATTTAATATAGTACTTCTAACTGAAAACACTTTGAAAAGTAACCACTTCAAGACATGCTGGACCAAAGCATAATGAAACCAACAAATTCTAGCTGCTCAAATTTCTCCTATATGATAAAAAATAGTAAGTGAGCAGAAGACACTGACTCAGGAGACATTTGTGGAGACCTGCCAACCCAGGCTCTCCGCTATCCCCAGATCACACGTGCACACGCACGGAAATAAAAACTGGCTACTTCCAATAAGGGGTTAATATCCAAAATATATAAAGAACTCACACAACTTATTATAAAAACAAATGACCCAATTAAAAAATAGGCAGAACTCTTGAATAGACATTTTTCCAGAGAAGTCATACAGATAGCCAATGGGCACATGAGAAGATGTTCAACATCAGTCATCATCAGGAAAATGCAAATCAAAACCAGAACGAGACATCACCCTACACCTGTCAGATTGGCTAAAATCAAAAGGACAAAAAAATAACAAGTGTTGGTGAGGCTGTGGAGAAAAGGGAGCACTTGGAACTGTTGGTGGGAATGTAAATTGGTGCAGCCACCCTGGAAAACAGTATGGAAGCTCCTCAAAAAATTAAAAATAGAACTGCCATGTGGACCATGCAATTTTACAGCTGGGTATTTACCTAAAGAAAATGAAAATGCCAATTTGAAGAGCTATATGCACCTCTGTGTTCACTGCAACGTTATTTATGACAGCTAAGGTAGGGAAGCAACCTAAGTACCCACCAATACATGAACAAATAAAGAAGTTCTCTCTCTCTCTCTCTCTCTCTCACACACACACACACACACACACACACACAGAGGAATATTATTCAGCCATTAAAAAGAATAGAATCTCACCATTTGCCACAGCATGGATAGACCTAGAGAGTGTTTTACTAAATGAAATAAGTCATGATTTGGCTTATGTGTAAAATCTAAAAAACAAAACAATCAAAACAGAAACAGACTCATAGGCACAGGAAACAAACCGTTGGTTACCAGAGCAGGGAGGGTTGGAGGGAAGGCACAACAGGTGAAGGGGGTTAATAGGTACAGTCTTCCAGTTATAAAATAAGTCATGAGGATGAAAAGGACAGCATACGGAATTTAGTCCATAATATTGTAATAACTTTGTATGGTGACAGATGGTAACTACACTTACATTGGGGATCTTTGCATAATGTATAAAAACATCGAATCACTATGATGTACACCTGAAACTAAGGGGATATTGTATGTCAGTTACACTTCAATTTCGAAAAATCGCCATGTGCTAGACCCCATCTCTGAGAAGGCAAATTTGAAAAAAGCCACATATTTATATCAACATTCACTTGAATTTTCAGTCATTGCTTAGTTCTCTAACGTTCTCCAGGGGAAACTGCCAACCATTCAGAACTTTTTCTCTGTCAAACAAATGGATCTCAGGCCAAGCTTCTAAACTCCTCCAATCTTCATTCCTGTTAATCACATGACAGCTCTCATTCAAAACCCTTCCTCCTTTTCCTAGGGGCAGCGTGGCCAGATCTCGCTAATAAAAATATAGGTGTCTCGGTTAAATTTGAAATGCATATGCAATATTTGGACCATGCTAAAAAAAAAAAAACTGCCATTGTTTATTTGAAATTCAAATTTAATAAGGTTTCCTGGATTTTATTTGGGAACTCTCATGTAAAGAATAAACTGTGCAAGAGTCACCACCGTTTCCACAAGCTCCACTTCTGCTTCTTCACTCTTACTAAAACCTTTCACTCTTGAAACTCTCTCTTGATAGACACCATGATTCCTCTGCTTCTGACTCTCCAACGCCAACGAGGAGTGGCCATCATACTTCGTTTCCACAGCCACTTTTGCACCACTTCCCCCAATATCATCACTCCAAAATTCCTCTTAAAAGAATGAAAAGGGCCTTCTTTACCTGTTCTCAGTGCGATCCTCTGTCAACAGCCACAGCACTCACCTACTGTCCCCAATGGCGTCCGCTTGTGCCTGGCAGTCTTCCTGTGCAGCAGTCTCCTCAAGGAGGCAACAGACGCCAGAATGGCAGCTTCCGGGATGAGACGCTACTCCACACACACGTCCTTGACTGCCACAGCTCGAAAAGCTCGTTCTTTGACGTGCCTTTAGCCACCCATTGGCAGAGCCATCCCTTGGCCTTTAACCATGCTTCATTTTCAACATGCCAAACATCTGTGTGAGAAAAGGAAAAAACTTTCTAAGATATAAGTGCAACAAACAGAAGTCACAAAGGGAAAAACGTATAGAATTCTCAATATAAAATTTAAAAACGTGTATCAGTGAACATTACAAACAGGAAATGCAAACATATGGGAAAATATTTACAAGAAGTATGTCAAAAATAATATCCTTGGGGCACCTGAGTGGCACAGTGGGTTAAGCATCTGACTCTTGGTTTCGGCTCAGGTCATGATCTCAGGGTCGTGAGACGGAGCCCTGCGTCAGTCTCTGTGCTCAGCACAGAGTCTGCTTAAAATTCTCTCTCCCTCTGCCCCCCCCCTCTAAAATAAATTATATTTTAAAAATATAATATCCTTTCACATAAATAAATAAAATCTTAAAAAAAAAAAAAGGGGGGGCGCCTGGGTGGCACAGTCGTTAAAGCGTCTGCCTTCGGCTCAGGGCGTGATCCTGGCGTTCCGGGATCGAGCCCCACATCAGGCTCCTCCGCTGGGAGCCTGCTTCTTCCTCTCCCACTCCCCCTGCTGTGTTCCCTCTCTCGCTGGCTGTCTCTCTCTCTGTCGAATAAATAAATAAAATCTTTAAAAATAAATAAATAAAAATAAAAATATAATATCCTTAATAAAGGTAACTACCTCATTCAAATTGATAAGAAAGATACTAAAAACTCAAATAGAAAACAGAGGACATAAATGTAGGATTCACTGAAAAAGATTCACATGGCCAATAAATATGGATTAAGCATCATTCAACTTCATTAGAAATAGAAATGCAAATTAAACATGTGAGATGTTTTTATATACTGCTTTTCAGGAAGACCCCAATAAAGTATCTTCTCTCAATCTTCTGCTAATTTAATATTTTTTTATTAAGTGAGAATAAATATTGTAAGATGGCAATCAATAGGAACACCATCAAACACTGTTGATAATATGTTAACTGATACAGCATAACTTTTCTGCAAAGTTGTATACAGAATCAATTTGTACACAAAGGAAAAAAAAGAAAGCTCGTGTTCTTTGACCCAGTAATACTACTTCTAGAAATCCACCCTAAGAAATAATAAAAAAGTTGAAGGAAGATGAATTTCAAAGAAATTCATCACCAAGCGATGGAACGTTATGTAGCCAGTAAAAATAGCATGTTTGAAGTGAGACTAATATGGGCAAATGCAGATCTCTCATTTCTGGTTTTTTTTTTTTCTTAAAGCTGATTTGCAACCAAGAGCTCTATTATCTTTTTATTCCCCTAACAGTGTATAATAAAAGTACTGCTATTATCACACAGTGAGCAATGACTGACATTAAAAAATGCAGGAGACACAGGTATGGTCCCAATTTTGAAATAAGTATAGAAATAAATAGCAAATAAGACTGCAACAAAACATTAGTTTTAATAGTGACTGTAACTGAGTGTTAAGGTTATAGAGAGATTTTTTTATTTTCTGGCTTACTCTTTCATATTTCCCAACTTTCCTATGAACATAGAATAGAAAGAGATATAATATAAACTTATGTAAAAGCCGTAAACCGCATTCTCACAAATCCTTTCTAAACAAACCTCCCCTTTCTGGCTGCCTCCCCCAGGTCACCTCCCCGGCTGCCCCATCACCCTTTCTCATCCCCAGCCCTGTTCCTTTCACTTGCTTGTTTTTAACCCTTGGCAATCCCTCACTCTATGGACTTTCTTTCAATCCCATTGTGCCAGCTCCCATTCCCTGGGAGAAGTTCCCAATCCTGAGCACCGCCTGGAAAGACCACAAAGCCCACTATTATTAGGGTACCCTAGAAAATTAGCGCTCTTAAAATTAAGCAACTTCCAGCCACTGTGAAGTCTTATTTATTTTCTGTCGGTCCTAGTTGCTTTGCCCACATGGGCTGCTAGGTAGCTGCTTTCACTTTCAAAATCCTCTCCTTCTCCCATGTCCTCTATTGAAATTAAGTTGTTCAAGGCCATTCCCATCACACTCCTCTCTCCCCCCCTTTTTTCCTCCCATATCCTCTCCCCCCCCCCCATTTCAGAGACTCACTTATCTTTCTCAGTCACGTATTAAATATCCCTTAGGATTTAAATTCTTCAATTAGCATTTCCAGTGTATACACCTTTAAGCTCAATCTTCTTGATCAGTAAACATGCTCAGGTCTCTTTATGTTCATTACCAAAATTCACCAAAGAGAGGAAGGTCATTTATTTAGTCTTTCTCCCCCTTCTGTCCTGAAGCTACTCAGTCTGGAGTTGCCCAAAGAATCGACAATACCGGTAGGTATATCTGGGAGGCACTGAATGTTCTGGACAATTATGTCCATTAACTCCACCCTCAGTTTCCTACATATTAAATTATTTGTCTTTAGTATAGCACTTATTTTAATTTTGGACCCAAAAAAAGGGCAAAAGGTAACATGTCTAAAATTGGTCACCAGTACCTATCCATCCAAATAATAGTTTTCTATAAAGCCGTTTACCAATCCGAAGTCCTAAAGTTACAATGTGAGGTGTGCGTGGTATCTTCCCCCAGTTATCCACGTGACTTTGTGTCTTCTCCAAAGCGCTCCCATCAATGAGACCCTGTGTCCACCCAACCAGTGCTCTCCAGCCCCTTACTCTGCATGTGCTTCTTCATAGCATTCCTCCCTGCCGGAAGTGACTACCTATTTCCCGTCCTCCACAATGTAAGCACTTACATTTATAAATGCTCCACCTCATTGTAGATATTCGTAATCATTTAAATAACTGAACAAAGACTAAGTGAGCGATTATAAAACATCTGACAGGTGCTTACATGTGCTATTTTAAAAACCTCATCTTGTGTCTTAGGATCATGTGCTGAGTAAGGGCAAAAAGTTCTAGGGACAGGCAGAAGATCAACCTTTCAAACCTTAAAAGGTATGCTCCCAGTCCACAGGCCCGCACTTGGAGAGAGAGAGAGAGAGTTTGTGTATCAATGGCTCGAATCACCGGCTGATTTTGCAGCCAGGGCTGCAGAACTGTCTCTCATCACATGGCATTGTTGTAGTTCGTCACAGAGCTTTAAAGCAGTGAAAAGGCAGAATGCATATGTGTGTGCTTGCCAGTGCCTCTGCAGCCAGACTCCTCTATAGAACTCCTTTTTAAAAAATAGTATGTCGACAACATCTGCTCCTGGAATGGAGATTTGGCCAGAATGCTAAGAAAATAAACATGGCAGTTCAACTCGATCCTGGCAACCGGTCCCTGCCCCATGGATAGGCTGCACGGAAGATTCATGTATATAAAATAGTATATTAAAGTAAACTTACAAAAGCAAAGAGCAATCATTGCAACCATAATTTTTTCTTCCTCTTTGGGATTCTAATTTTAAAAGCATTAAAGAAGACAGCTGCTCATGCTGTGATATGCGCTAAACAGCCTGAAGGATGGAAAAAAATATATTTGTAGCTCATAATAACTATTGACCTTTCTGATATACAATGTTCTCTGTGTTAGCTATTCGGTTCTATCAACAGTGAAGATTGAACATGACTTTTTAATAGAAAACATGGGGTTTTGAGCTGCCTTCACAAAGGTGTTTATGTATTGTTATTTTGTTTTGTACTACAAAAGACCAAGTCCTGATGCCCTTTGTCTGACATCATGTTTGTTGTTTAAAAAAAAAAAAAAAAAAAAGGAAAGGAAAAGAGAGAAAAGAAAGGAAGGAAATAAAAGAAGGAAACAGAAAAGGGAGGGAAAAAAAGCCTCAATGTTTTTGAGTATGTTTTATATGAGGAATTGGCTCGTAACCACTTTATAGTCGTGATAAAAGCATTGCCACACTCGATCCCATACGCAATATTGGTAATGGAATCCAACAGCGTCCCGGGAGGACATGCCATATTTCTCTCCCAGAATAGATCCCTCAAGTGGCAACATTTATAGGGCGTCTCCAGTAAGATTTAAAACGCTTGCTTGCAGTATTCATATGGCGTGTTCTTGGGAGCGCACAGCCTGCTTCAGAATGGGTCACATTGGATGTCGTGGACTCTCAAAGGCTAGCTTTACAATACCCAGGTTTTCCCCTTGAACTTTCCTGTGGCTTAGTAGTTGTGTATAGAAACACCCGCTGGTAGCAGCTTGACTCTGACGCCGCGTCTGTTTCCCCGAGTGGTATCATGCACACCCCAAACGCGGAGCAGCAGGCAGCCGCTGAACGCGCTGCTCTCCCTCAGGGGACAGCCTCACCAAGCAGCAACCCCTGCCAGGCGCAGGGGACCTGGAAGGCAACCTTATGCGTTATGATTCTCATCCCAGGCAGGCGGATATTGCCAGGGAGGGTGTGCTGACAGGTGGCATGGGTTGGCAGATTATTATTTTCCTCGTTTTTTTTTTTTTTTGGCGGATTATTCTTAATGTGACTTTGAAAAAAGTTTATTACATCATTATTGAACCACAATTATTTTCACAGCTATGCTCTAGAGTTTCAGTTAATGATTCACAAGTTTCTAAACAATGCTGAAGACTCGCAACTGAGTGGGAGCAGGAATCAGCCCTAATGAGACTTAAATAAATTCAGTGGGTTTTTTTTTCGTTGGTTTTGGGTTTTTTTGTTTTGTTTTTTTTGTCGTACTCCAGAGCAAGCACTGAAGCTGAGAGAGGCTGATTGCTGAGCCAGGGCACCCTGGCTGGAAGTGCGTCTGCATGGCAGCCAAAGGGTGGTGCAGCGTGTGTTCACAGAACACGGTGGGCACTGCCTTGCCCCCATGGCCAAGGAGCTCAGTCTAATCTACTGAAGCCTCTTCTCCCCTTCAAAGTTGCCTGGCACGTCCTAGAGGACAGGCCAGTGAGATGAAGGCCAACTCTCAAAAAGAGAACAAAGTATTCTCTAATTCTGGGAGAAATCAGGCCCATCCTTTTTGTTTTTCCTTTTTTTACTGGCCCATGACTCAAAATAACGCTTTGCAGAACATGCCGCCTTAGAGATGAATACAAGGAGAAGGCACGATTCTCTGTCCTCAAAAACAAACAAACAACTACAAAACACCCAAGTCTAGGGCCAGGACGGTCCCTGAGCATGGCATGGCAGGGATAAAGGGAATAATAATTCTTAAAAGAAAGCACCTGTTAGTTTATTCCACACGTACACGGAGTGACTACTTATGTGAGCACCATCCTGGGCATTTGCAGGTCCTGGGGTGGGGGGCGGGGGTAAGGGAAGCAGGAGGAGAGCAGGGAATAAATACAACAAGAGACAAGCAAGCCATCAGGCCTGCCTTTCAAGATCTCCCAGTTTTGTAGATGACACCGTTGATAGCATCTTTTGCAAATCACACATTTTAAAAAATCAGTTGAGCGTTTATCTTTGAAAACACAAACCCTGCTTACAAAAATCAGCATTGCAGGTAATGTTTCTCGTGTATGTGAATTCACCAGGTACCAGAACTGTGGGCTGTGCATTCCTTCTCACTATTAGTTTGACCCATGTTGTGGTCACATACCGAAACAAGGCTACGATTTTTCCAGAAAGAAGGTCGATGTGGATGTTATAGTAGTTATCTATCATTGTATAACAGATTATGCCAAGTGTTTTGCTTGAAGTTATCTCACCTATTTTCTACAGGTCAGGAATCCAGTAGCAGTTAATGTGAGTTCTAGCTCAGAATCCTTCCTGAGGTTACAATGGAAATCTCAGTCAGAGCACAGTCATCTGAAGACTTGGCTGGGGCAGGAGGGTCCACTTCTAAGCTTACTCATGTGACTGTGACTCACTAGGAAAGTTATGTTCCTTGCGACACTAGCCTCTCCACCAGGTTGCACAAGTGTCCTCACAACATGGCAGCTGGCTTCCATCAGAGTGAGTGACCCAGGAGAGAGCAAAATAGAAGTAATTCTGCCTGTCATGACGGAGTCATAGCCTACCAATCCCACCATGTGCTGTCTATTAGAAGCAAGTCACCAAGTCTAGCCCACCCTCAAGGGGAGAGAAGGTAGGCCCTGCCTTTTGGAAGGAGGAGTATCAAATGATTTATGGCGTTTTTAAATGACCACATTTGTCATCGTGGGTAAACATAAAATCTGCTGGGATACTATCTGTGAGATAAGATTTATTTACCATGTTTGTCCTACTATTGGAAAACCAGGTTGGGAAGATCTTCTTAAAGTCAATATTTAATGAATATTAGTTATTGAATATATTAGACGTATGTAAATGCATATATGTATTATGTGCATGTATGTGTAATTTTTGCTCTGAGAACAAGGAACCATGGTAGGTGGTAAAGGGGATGCAAATTAGACCTGTGCCAACCTTGTTGACCTGGAGTACCTAGCATAAGACATAAAATGAGGATAGAAATAACTATAAGAACAGCATTTGGCAACATCGTGACCTTTGGAGTCAGACAAACATATGTCATGTCTGTGCGCTCTGCCACTGACTACGTGGAAGACTTGGACAACAGAGACTCTTTCTATGTAATAAAGATCTAGTATTTGTATCCAGTCAGTATGGGCTAAGTTATGCTGCAGTAAAAAATGATTCTGAAATTATAACAAAAATTTATTTCTCTGAGGGTCAGCTGTGGGTTCTGTCCCACACTATGTCCGTTCCAAGACGCAGGCTGACGGAGCAGGCACCATCTGAAATGTCGATAGTCACCATGGCAGAAAGAAAGAGAAAGGACCGCTTTCTAGTAAGAGACTGGCTCTTTTCAAAAGTTCCCCCTGGAAGCGACACAGGACTTTGGCTCACATTTCCTTGACCACGGACAGCCATATGACTATGGATAACTTCCGAGTGGCTGAAGAAGAGCAGGAAAACTTTTGTAAGAAAAGAAACAACTTGTCACATACTTGACACATACTCATTCTAAAGTCCTAAAATACATCAGTATCTAACAAAGCAAACAGAATAGGACAATGGAACAATTTGGCTTTATCGAGGTAATTGCAAAACGAACAAACATCTCTTCCCTTGTCTTCTGAAAGTAATTTTGGTTATTTGCACTTTGGTTTGTCCTGTGTGCACAGAACCTCTGAAAAAGGAAAGGTTCATTTAGGCAATGAAATAGGAAAAGAATATATTTAACTTCATATGTTAGCAACATGCCCCAATCCACTTCTCCTTCAAAAGGAAAAAAACTTCGTTCACAATTGAGGAGCAACCAAGTTTTCTCAAAACTTAATTTTTCTTTTCCTTCCCTCCTATATCAGGAGTTGGTGGCGGTCGGAGGGTTCTGACCCTAGGTTGCACTGAAAACATTTGTAGGGTATGAAAAAGAAAGATGCTGTTTATGCTGGGGCCTCATCTATTTACAGAGACCCTGGAAAGAATACAGGAAGTGTTCAGGTGGACTTGGCCCTAGCATTAGCCAGCAGAACCAGACGGTTCTGAGCTTCTGCCTCCTCCTTGAGCTCCCCCTGCACCCCCTGCCCCTCCATAGTAATAAGGAAGCAGCAACTACAGCGCTAGTCAGGGATTCATAAACAAATGTGAAATAACGCAGATATGGTTTCACATTATGGTGGCATTTGCCAGCATAAAAATTATTACAACTTTGCTATAAATTGTTCTGTAAATTTTACAAAATATGCAAAAACTGACATTTCGAGAGCTGAGATAATTTAGATTTATTAAAAAGTTGAGGCCCTTGAGATTCAGCAAAAGAGTATATTTCTTTATCTAGCGTTGAGTTGTGTGGGTCTCGTTTGTGTTTTGTTTTCCAGCTCCTTGTTTATAATTCATGGGTCAAAACTGGCCCTATCTGGGCTTTGACCACTTAATCCGGTTTTACCCATAAATTTCTCCTCTGTCTCCGGCAGGGGATGGAGCATCTCTGAATCCCAAATTTCTTATCAGAGCACGCAGCAGTCAGGGCCTGCCTCAAAAAGCTGACAGGAAAGCATCTGATCTCTAGAAAGCACTCGAAAATGCTGCTTTGGTGTGGACTGGGTCCCACCGTCTTTATAGGGCACCAGTCTTAAGGACACCTCTCTCGCCACACTGTCCTCTTCACACACACACACACACCCCGTACACGCACAACCATATCCGCACACGTGTGTACACACACTCTCTCTATTCAACGCCACAGGCATGTTGCGCATCCCAAGGCCACGCTCTCTCCCGAACCTTCATCAAAACCGCGCTTCTCCCGGAGACACCCGAAAGCGGCGGCCCGCACCTGGCGCCCGCGGTCGGAGCTGGGCAACCAGCGTGCACTTGCTCGCGCTGGACGGAAGCTCGGCCGTGGCGCGCGTGCTGCACGCGGGTTATGCGTCCCTGCGGAAGGGACAGCCTGGCGCGTCATTCCCACCCTGTCCTCAGAAGGAGACAGTCATATGGAATGGAAAGGGGAATCTTTATCGGAGAGCAAACTCTTTCCTAAGGGGCCCCCTCTCTTTCTCCCCGACTCCCCATTCCCGCATGATCGGAAATAGAGCTCCGAGACCAGCTTCGAGCTTAAACCTCAGCTTCCACGGAGCAAACCTGACCTTAGCGTTCCTCCCACACTGGATGTCCTGCGTGTAATTGCCGCCGCCCCCGTATGTTTAGGCCGTCACGGCTGTAAGGCAGGGGTGCTGCGTGCAGGGCCTCGGCCGGGGCGCATCCGTGCTGCGTCTGGACCGTGCCCACCAAGCGCTGTACTCCGCCGTTCTCCGTCCTGCAAACGACGGTTTCTAAGGATGGAGTGAGGCGGTTCCTCCCTCCTGGGGTCACGGTACCCAGCACCCGGGCCCTAAAATACATCTCACTTCTGCGGGAAGTTTCATTTTTCCTCAGCGATTGCAAACACGATCTTGCTGAACAGAGCTGAATTTTTAAGGCCGAGTTTGTGGTGTGGATTCTGATGGCTTCCCGTTAGTTCAAGTCTCTGAGGACCAGTGCCAATAAATGTGAAAGGGACAACAGTAGATTGGCATACTTTTCCATTTCCACCAGGATGAAAAACTGCTATAAATGAAGTCTAACCTTAAATGTATAATCTGTCCTTGGGAAGGGGAGGGGGGAAAAAAAGGATATAGCATCTTCAAGCTCTCGGCATCCCTTACGAGAAAAAATTGGTTCTAAGGGTCTCTGATCTTGTGTTTTAGTAAAATAGAACTGCACGGCTGACTGACAGTTCTGATCTAAAGCATTTACGTTTAAGTTTTGATCTCTCTGCTTTTGATTAAAACTAATGAGCTCATTTAATTCAAAATGGGAATCTCTGATAAGAGAAATAAGGTTGATGTGATTGGATTAGAGGGGCAAATTAAACTCTTAGAGCAGAAGTTTGTGCTTATATAGTGTATTAAAAAGCTGTTGGCGTATTATGGCGTGTTAGATGATGAGAAAAATTTCATAGTAATTCATATTTAATCAGAAGAAATGAAAGTACTAAATATAACATGGCTCTGCTTTTCCCTCGAGTGATAAAAAGCTGTACATTTAAAATGACATCAGATCCATGCTCTCTAAAACAAAAAAAAAAGAAAGAAAGAAAGAAAGAAAGAAAGAAAGAAAAGAAAAGAAAATCGTAAGAGAGACACATAAGAAAGGGACACTTGCAGTGGCTCCCTCTCCCCAGAACCAACCATATGCCACCAACATAGGAAAATACAGTCCTATTTAGACAGGAGTGATACAAGAAAAGCCACAGACCACAAACAGTAAGGTTTCTCTATTATAGGAGCTCCTATTCTTTCATCTGAGCATCGAGTTTCATGTAAAAAAATAGGTATTTCTTTCCCTTAGAAAGAGATGGAATGTGTTTCTGAATTTAAAGTTCAAAAGCTTGTTTTTCCTATTTTTCTTTGTGTTTTCATAACTATTTTCACATATGCTTAATTCTTACAAGTCCCTTTGTGACACATATTTCTTTACCCCCACCCTGGAGAAAATCAGTGTTAGCGTAAGCCTTCTCAAAACAAATCCCATTCGTTGTTGGACATATTTTTTTTTTTCAATTTTAGACTCAGAAAAATTTTTAAAACTTTAAATTACTATTCTAGAAGAGTAAAATTAGACAGTTTTTATTAGGCTTAAAAATACCAAAATTAATTTCTTTTCAGGACAACGCTCAAATTGATAAAATCCCTTAGCAGATAGATTGATGTTGCCTTGTGGCCTGGTTGCAGAAAGGTGTTTTTAGATCAACAAGACTGCAAACTATCATTTTAAGTTTCAGGAGTAAAGAAGTGTTCCACTTAGTCTAAAAGTGTATGAAGGGGAAGAGTAACAGTCTTACTTAAGAGAGGAGATGATTATTTGTTAATATCCTGTTCAGATGGGGGCGGAGGGCAAGACGCCATTAGAGACAGCAATGGACAGTTGATACTGTTGGTGGTTTTTATTCCTTTCTGTCTGTACATTCCATTCTCAGCCCTCTATCATGGGTCAGTTGAGAAGACTTTATGCTTTCTTATTCCCCACAACGAAGGAGACCAACTCAGGAGCACAAGGGCCCCGGCTAGCATACAGTTACATGGTCCTCAGAACTGGCCAGTGGGCAAATATTACAAGAACAGATTTGCAGGGAGGACAAAGAGCAAGTGATCCGTGCTCTCATCAGCAGCCTCTCAGCCTCATTCTTGGTTAATTCCTTAAATCTATGGTGTCCTCCTTTCTCATGACCATTCCATCCGTGTGCACCTGCCAAGATGCGGGTGTGCTGCTATTACTTACTTATTGTAGACCCTACTTGCGGAGCTGCTGGAAGTTAGAAGGCCTGAAAAGCTCCTGCTAGAAGCTGGAATGGAGTCACTTTGGATTCATTAATTTTTCTTTTTTATTTTCTGCAAAGTAAACATTTTCTAAGTGAGGTAAATTGATTACCACGCTCTTAGCACCCATCAGTCATTTATTTTTAGTGAACTCAAGGATTGCACCTGAGCAGTAGCTGTGAGGGGCTGTGTAGACATCTAAATCATGTGTGTGTATATTTTTGTATTCTTCAGTGGAGTCAACCAGCCCCAGTCTGCTAACCACTGACAACACCCTTGAGCGTTCCTTTTTCATCCGAATGAAATCTACACTGACCAAACGCGGCGTGCACATCAAATCATCCGGATATAAGGTGAGCTGGGCTCTGGGAGGGGACATATTTCGGTCTCAGGTCAATCCTAGGTCATTTGCATCGAGTTTCCCGGCTGCTTTGGGTCCATATAATTAACGCCTGTGACCTCGAGCAGCCCGTCGGTTTCTTAGTTATTGTCCTGTCTCAAGGTACAGGCTTCATTACACGTCTCATTCTCACTTCAGATGTTGCTGAGGCACTAAATCCCTCAATAGAGTGTCTTTTCTTAAAACACTTGTTAATAATGCACCAAGGTCTTCAGCACTTGCTAGAAATTCCCTTTGATGGGGAAGGTGAACCAAATTCATATCAGTCCTTAAGATGAGCGTTCTAGAATGGCTACTTGTAAGAATTCTGCTTCTTCCTTCAAATTCCCCCTTTCTCTTTAGAAAGACTGTCCGTTTTACGAACCTCTTGGCCACCAAGGCTCATATACGCAAATAAAATCAGGTTGGGCGTCAGGAATCTTAGTTGAAATTACAATTACTGCACATTCAGTCATACCTCAGCATCCACAGAATACTCAACATACAGAGCACATGTCCCACAACAGCAAAGACCACGTCTGGCGTCATAATCTACATTATTATCATTTTAAGGGGAAGGATACAAAAGCCTCCTAATCTCGGGAAATTCCAACATTTTGGTTACTATAGCAACATAAATTAAGAGCTATGAAATTTATGAAATGCCTTTGGAAACCTGAATCTTATCAATTTTACAACACACTAACCAGTCTCTCAAACAATATTTACTCTATGCGGGAGGACACACAGCAACCGAATGTATGAGACATGTGGCCGGCGTGACGTTTTGCAGTTTTCGAGTTGAGAGCTTCTGATAGCTCAGTTCTTTAGGGTTACCGTAGCATTGTCAGGGATGGTTAAGAGTCATTATCATGGGGCTTAAAAACCATATATAAGTCATCAGAAACCAGGGGCCGCCTAAAAGTCAGTTCGGGTAGTTTCTTTGACATGAATTCTTCAGAGAGAAAAAGGAAGGGGGCAGGAAGCAGGCCCTTCCATGCACGACCTTTAGCTGAGCTGTCCTACCGTCTGAAGGGCACACGTGGAGCATCCTTAACCCTTAACGGGGTTCGAAGCAAAGGAGAGGCACCAGGCAGCTCCACCGGCAGGAGCTTTCTCCTACAGAGGCCCATTACAAAGGGATATGGTGGAGGGAAAAATCCCGACTCTATCCTTAACTGTTTTGATTTTTCCTGCCTTAACTGAACCCAAGACATTTATGAGTTCCGAAGTGTGTAGCATGAGCAAGTTTGGGATTCTGTAAGCAAGCTGCAGGTAGAGCGGTCAGTGTCATTGTCACGGCAGCAAGACGCAGTGTTGGCGGTCCGGCTTTTAGGAGCCCTAGGGCTTCCTCTCACCTGTGTTCTGTCGGCATGCGCTCCTCACTTTTAGCGGTTTCTTACTGGTTTGTGGGGGGCATGTCCCAGGAGGGAGGAAGGGTGGGAGAGGCGAAGTATAGTTTGACAAAGCAATATTTAGTATACTTCAGTGTCATTAATTTTTTGAACAAAAAGTTACTGCTTTCACATGACCAGTGAGAGAGATCAAAAGCCCTGGACAATTTTGAGTCTACAAAAAAAGTAGGCTGTGCAAGTAGAGAAATAGTTTCTGTTTCAGTCTAGGCAAGGGACCCTGTAGCTCGCGTTCTTGCTGTGTTGCTGTTTGGTCATCTCGGGACAGCTGTTTTTCCTGCGTGGCCTGAAATTGTACAAACTCATTACTTTTCTTTTTTCTTTAAAGATTTTATTTATTTATTTGAGAGACAGAGAGAGAGAGAGAGAGAGAGAGAGAATGAGTGGGGTGAGCGGCAGTGGGAGAGGGAGAAGCAGGCTCCCTGCTGAGCAAGGAGCCCGACACGGGGCTCAACCCCAGGACCCTGAGATCATGACCCAAGCCAAAGGCAGACGCTTAACCGGCTGAGCCACGGGCACCCCTCATTTCTTAAATATTAATAGATTATCCATTCGATGAATTTCTCTTGAGTTTCTCTGCAGCCTCTTCTAGATCCTATAACCCAACATGAAACAATAAAAAGTCCCTGCTTTTGTGGTACTTAGATTCTAACAGCGGGAGACAGTCAATAGCAATAAATAAGGTGATTTCAGACAGTGAAAAAGTCCAAACAACAGGGACTACCGTAGTAGACACGTTATAGTGCGCTGGGGGTGGTGCGGCGTGCGTGCATTAGCCCTCACAGCAGTCCCAGAAGAAACAAATCCTCCTTGTTTCCATTTTACAGGTGAAGAAACTAAGGCTAGGGGTTAATTAGCATACCCAACTTCACACATTGACGGGACACAGCTGAGGGTTTGAACTCTGGGCGTCTGGCCCCACAGCCTGTGCGCTGAACCACTAGGCGACGCTATTATGCTGAGAGTAAAGCAAGGTCCTGTGAGGGTGGCTGGTGGGGGCCACTTCAGATAGGAGAGTCACAGAAGGTCTCCCCGAGGAGGTGACATGTCACCCGTGAGTGATAAATGAGAACAGACCACCACAGAAACATGGAAGAACATGTTTGCAGAGCTCCTTGGGCTTAGGACTAAAGACACCTTGTAGGAAGGCACCTCGAGAAACAGAATATGAAAAAGTACAATGGTGAACATCCAGGATTGGAAAAGAGGAGTTATTGCAGCTTCCAGCAAATCCTAGAATGTTGAGGTGATCGTACTCCTCTGACGTACCCTGGCGGTACGTCTTTCTCAAGACATCAGGAAAGTCTCCATCCGGTAGCTCACCTCCCTCCCCAGGACTGCGAGAGTTGATTCATCCACTCTTCCCCCAACACGATGAGTCCTCCCGCAGATCCAGCGCTAGCCCTCCTCCTCCACCATGCCCTTGCCTCGTTAACTAAGCTCGTCAGCAAGTCAGTGGAAGAGCCGATGGGAGCCCATGACGAAGACAGAGCTGAATAACATCCCTACTTATCTGTGCATTCTCAGTAAATAAATCTAACAGCTTATAAAACATTCAAATAAAACCGGTAATCACCCCACCACCACACAATAAGCACAAATAAAAAGAAACAGCGATGATAATTTCACCACACTCCCAATATTCCTCCTAATTTATCACCATTGTTTGCTTCTTTCTTTTCCCGTAAAGCTCCAGGATGTTAAGCTATGCCCAGTGCAGGCCATGATACTTCTCTCCACTCTTCCTGTGACCTTGGCACATACGCTTTTCTGACTCTGTCCATCGACTTATCTGCCACTCGTTAGTGTTGCTCTTATCACTGACAGTAATAATGGCCACCAAAGTAACACCTGCCGAACATTGACTCTGACACGTACTCTGCCCAACACTTCATACTTATGTGATCTAACCCGTACAATGTTTAAAAACTTCCTCTGTGCCGGGCATTCTTCAAGTTTTACATACCATCGTTATGCCCATTTTGCGGGTGGTGAAACTGAGCTTTAATGGGCTCCGTACTTTGCGCGTGTTCGCACAGCTGTTAAGTAGCTACTGAGGAGCCAGGACTGACCAGGCAGTTAGGCCCCGCAGTCCGCGCTCTCCACCCCCTACCTCACTGCTTCACAGATAGAGTCCAAAGAAGAATTCCCCACGAGCTGGACCTCAACGGATGGAAAGTTCATCTCAATTTTTTAAAAGAAAAACCTCTGGCCTGATTAAGACCTTCCCTGTGGCTCAGCATGTCCCACAACACTCCTTTATGGAGATTTGCAGAGATTTACCTTCCTTTCCAGGGATTTTTAACACCCACCCAGGTTCCCACGACCGAAAACTCTAGCCAAAGAAGTGCCACTCTGAAGCCGCAAATTCAAGTAGAGAGTGTGATGCAGGTTGCTGTTGCTTCCACGCCCGGGGCCTGGGGGAAGTTGCCCTCCTGCCAAGGAAGTTTCCCAGCCGTGAGCTGACATTCAGTTGTCTCTGTCCTCATTTGCTTTGAAATCCACGGTAGCACGTTATCTGGACCAGCCACTTTCTGTGCCTCAGGGGCTCCTTCTTGTTTGGGTCCCATTGTTGGCCACATATCTTAGCGGAACACAGCTCTCCTTTAAATTGCATTGCATCAATATTCTGCCTTCTTGAGTAGGTCTATGTCTGGGGGAACTTACTAGGTATAGCACAGGGGGTAAAAGGAGATATGTAATCAGGGAAATTAGAGAAGTAAAGACTAATTGGGTCGCCTCCTTAGCTCCTGTCTTTGGAGGATAGTTTCTGTTAGCCTGGGACTGTCAGTTTTCTAATCTACTCTTAAATGCCCACCAGCGCCACTGTCATTTCTGGAGTTTTTATCCACACACATGATGGTGTCCTAACTCTGATGGCAGAGCGAAGCACCCTGGCTGGGAAACAGAGACAAAGAGAGAACATCTCTGTCATGTTTATAGAATGCTGAGAAGGTCTCTCAACTCACCGCCGAGGTGAAAACCCTCCCATGCCAAGGGGTCCTGCTGGGACATATGGGAACAGATTACTGAGGGAGCAAGGGGGCACTCCAGATTCTTCCCAACAAACAAACAAAACAGCCCCCCATCTGGGATGATTTGGGTATGGATTTGCCTGTAGCTAAGTGTCCGACTAAATGATTTCTGTGACCAGCCCAGGCTCCTTATGATATAAAGAGTCAGAAAGCATAAGTAATAGAGAAAATAATTTGAGGTTCACTAGCTTATTAGGACTGCCACCATACCTCAGCGCTAAGAATACCTGTGTCTAGACAGGAAGTAACGAAGGCAAAAAACGAGAGGGTGCTAATTAGCTAAACCAAATTCCCCTTCACCTTCTCTAAACACAGAGATGCCTTTTAAATTAGAACCTGTTCGTTTTTTTCCAATTCCTGGTTGTATGTGCTGTGTGGAAAAAGGCACTCCCCTGATTTGACTAGTAATTTGCTTTATTTGGGGTGTCATAAATCCTGTTAATGATTTGATTAAATCAGTGAGCCTCTCCCAAGGTAAATTCATTTTGCATCAGGAAGTTCTTGAATCCCTGAGGTGAATCCGGTGATCTCAGGTTACAAAACCTTATTTAATACGAGGACATCTTTGGTGTACTTATTAAAAAACCAGATGAGTACACCTTCCAGAATGTATTTCACCAAAATTACAATAGCCTCTTCCTTCCTCCTCGTTTCCACTTCCCATTTATTCATTTTGCGGTAATACATACTGAAGTCCTGTTGCTGAAAACATCGTTTCCTAGACTGCAAAAGTACAAAACCGAGATTTACATTTTGATCCCCTTATGCAGATGGAGATAATCTGAAAAAGTATTTCTCAGAAAACATTTTTTATAAAAATGATACCTGATATGAAAGAATGACATCTGTAGTGAAGAGTTGTTTTCAGTGGTAAATGGGCCTCCTTTTCCTCCTGTTCACTTAGGTGTACAAGTTGCATCGCTAGGATTTCCATGTCAAAATCACAGCCAGGTAAATTGTAAAGCTGAAGGCTTTTCATATGCAATGTAGTCTTAATTGAACATGTATACTGACTACTCTCCAGATGATAGCAGACTAGAAGGGAATTATTACTCACAAGTTCAATCATCTGGAATTTTAGCTCTTGGTTTGCTTTGCTGATAAAGTTTACGATAACTAAGATATTAACCTCTCGCTCTTGATCACCTGCCTGTTCGATGTGCTGCCAAAACTGGTTGAATCCACCTACCTCTATTTGCGATACTCTAGCGTAAAGCCTTTTTCTGGAGCTATTATGGGAAACTCCCAAAATTACCTCCCAGAAAATTCTGCTTCTCCATTCCATTCTGCGCCCTGCTCCCTGGAATGTCTTCCCAAAGCCTCAGTGATCTTTACTTTGGATCTGCTCCTAAGTCATCACTAGTTCCTGTAGTTCCTGGTGTCAACATAATCAAGAATTTGGTCCTAGCTTACCTTTTCTACCACCGTCTCCATCATTCTTTCCTGGAGCTTTTATTACTGACGCCCTAGCAAAATCTGTCCAATCATCTTTCTTGAAATATATCTGCACATTCACACTGCTACGCTTTTGACCATGCTGTTTCCTTTTCCTAAAATGCCTTTCTGCCACACCTGCACCTGGAAAATTCTTACACAACCAATACGGCACCGCTCAAATACCGCTTCTTTTTTCATCTCCCTTGGTGCACCTATTCCCCGCTCGTCGGTGCTGGAATAGCATTAGATTTTATTAAAGCTCTCTGTGCCTTAGTTTTCTCACCTGTAAAATGAAGTTATAATAATATATAACCTGAAGAAGTTTCCTACAGCTCAAGTGAGATGTCACATGCTCAACGAAACGTCTTCTCTCCTTTGTATGAAGTACTATCATATAATTTCATATGAGACTCACAGTAATTCTTTTAGGTAATTATCCCTATTTTCCCAACTTGAAGATAGGTTAAACTGAGGCACAGAAATATGAATTAACTTGTCTAAGGTAACGTAGGTGGTAAATAACAAAGCAGAGAAATATCCAGATCTTCTGATTTCAAGTGCCGCCTTCTTTCCAACATACCACGTTGGATAGCAGGTGATCTTATTCTGTCTTCCCTCAGCACAGAACACTGAGTGTAGTTGCCACTCAATACATTAGGTGAATTAAATTGCATGTTCTCTTTTTCCTGTGATAGCAATGAAAATGCTGACAGTACCGAGCCACGTAACACACCACTAGAGACCCTGCTCCTTAACATTGGTGTCTTTTAGATGGGACCATTGGAATGCCTATGAACCCAATGACCGTTCTGTGATCTGTCTCAGATTCCTTTGTCTTGCCTGCCAGGATGTCGTTCATCTTTGCCAGTGCCTTACTGAAGTCCCGATGTACCACATCCCCAACGTTCCCTTGAACGTTGAGGATTCCTTTCAGAAAACAAAAAATTGAGCCGTTTTTAACATCACCATTCGTCATGACTTTATACTGGCATTTGGCAATTTACTATTTTTTTCTAGTAAGTCCTCTTTAAAGCATATTTTTCTGGATATTAGCATTTTGAGGCTCTAACTTTCTGAAAAATTAGAATAATATTGCTGATAGCCTGCCTTCCAATACAACTCCATGATTTCTCAAAGATTGCTAAAAAATAAATAAAGTGTTATTATAAGGAGGTCGCTTTGCCCAAGAGGGTAACTGTATGCAGTGAATTTTAGTTGTACCAGAAGGAGGGTAGCTTAGACGTATGCCTAGCAATAATATGGGAGGCAATGTGGTAGTGGTCCTTCTCTGGAGATTTCTAAGAGCATACAGTAAACTTATCAATTAGGAGTCTCTCCTCCTCCTAGTCAGTTGTGGACAGACTAGGTGCCATCTGGACGTTTCCCCCAATCTGAGATTCAGAGATGTCCCAGATGTCCAGACATATCAGTACTTCTCCTGACGCCTTTGCTTCGGCTTTGTGTTGTCTTGAAATGATGACTACAGTATTCCAAACTGCACAAAATGTAACTGTCTTGTCAAATCAATAGATGAATTTTCAGAAAGACCAAAAATTCTGTCAACCCATTCAGGCTTTCTAAGACTGCGCATTTACTGCCTTTCAATCAACCCAGACACCCAGAATAAATTGAAGGAGAAAAAAATTTCCAGGGTAGAACTTACAGGCGGAGGTTATCCTGATGAAAAATGCAAATAGAGGAGAGAACCAATAAAATCAAATTTTTAAAATCCTATTATCTCTTTTTACTCCCTGCTCACCTCTGCACAATTGTCCATTACAATGTGGTCTCCAGTGTCATTTTAAATACAACTGACATTGTTTCTGATCTTAAAGAATTTATTTCCCATTACCAAGGCATGACGGTGGTTCTAGCTTGGTATGTGTCATTTCTGCCGGGACTCATCGGCTAGCTCTTTTGCCAACTAGAGGCATAATCACCAGCCATTCTGCACAGCATCTGTAACTTCTAAGTATGTCGGTAACCACAGCCCAAGTATGTTGCTAACTTACAGGTACTTCATTTTTCATCATACGGATTTTAGAAGGAAGGCAGAAGTACGAGCATCCCATCTTTGACTAATGCGAGATCTTTTCAGGCTGGCTTTCTGAGGCTTTGGTAGCTACGAATAATGAAAGGGATGACCACTTTCAAAATGAAATCTTTGATGCAAAAATGAACAACTTTCTGTATCTAATGCTCTTCCGAATTCTCATCACTGGCCCTATAAATATATTCTCAATCTGATCTTTTTTTTTTAAATATAATCTTACTATTATGAGACTTCGGCCAACAGAAAAGTTTTAAAAGGAGGGGCACCTGGGTGGCACAGTCGTTAGGCGTCTGCCTTCAGCTCAGGGCGTGATCTCGGCGTTATGGGATCGAGCCCCACATCAGGCTCCTCTACTATGAGCCTGCTTCTTCCTCTCCCACTCCCCCTGCTTGTGTTCCCTCTCTCGCTGGCTGTCTCTATCTCTGTCAAATGAATAAATTAAAAAAAAAAAAAAAAGAAAAGTTTTAAAAGGAAAAAAAATAGTCTGAAGAACTAGGAAGTCAGTGCAAACACAGTTGATCGCTTTTTGGACCCAGCACTCATGTGAGAAACATCCTAACAGCAGCAGTCAGGGCCCTCAGTTGCTGTTTCCCTAAAGTCACCTCTTCCTCCTGTGGTCCGAAGTACCAGCAGTTGCTTCACTCTGTCTAGATTTCAAGGGCTTCCAGATCCTTACTGTTTGACGATCATTGCTTGAAAACTGCCCTACCGGACGGTGATGGAGCACAGAGGCTGTGATGCCAGGCAGTCGGGGGTTTGGACTTAGTCCTCTCATTTCTGATTCTTTAAGTAAATTGTTTAACTTTTTTAAGCATCTGTTTCCTCTCTTGTAAAGTCTCCGTAGAACCTCCTTCATGAGGGTCCTGTACAATAAAGTGAGATGCTACAAACTACTACCATAATGCCGGACCCACAGGAAGCATGCAGTACATGCCCATAGGTGAGGTTTAACGTTTATGGAACATGTACTGTGAGTCGATCGAGACAGTCCAAAATCTTAACTTCTACACCCCTGCACGTGCGCCTGTAACTGTCGAAAATCGTAAGTCATCAATATTTCAGATTATCTTCTGGAAGTTACATGAGCTCTGGAATAATAAATGATTTCTTCTGAATATAGAAAATGCATTTATTTCTGGGAAATTTCTCCTTGCTTAAGTGTCCTGAATATTGACTTGATTTTAAGAGACAAAATATGACTGAAATACGTCATCTGTCCCTTTAACAAAAGAAGCACATACCTCATGGTTTTCCTTGGAGTTGATTTAGCCTCATGGCAAGACTAATATAGCCCCTTAATGCAAGAAGTGGAGTAGGGGCAGGGCCAATTTGATGTTGTTGATCTCTGGGGGAAATGGAGCTTCTAGGCTCCTGTAGTCCATAAGACTCTGTGGTTTGGTTGAAGTATCTACATACACATAAACTGAGCCCTTTGGGGAAGGCAAACTACCACTGTGGCTTGAACCCAACCCGCATCTCAGAACTACTATACAACATTCTAGAAGGAATTGTGTTGACTCATTCCAAATAAGAGAAAAGAGCCAGGATTCTGGAGTTTCTGTCTTCTCATGTCATAACTTCCTGGGGGACAGGAGCTAGTCACATCTTTCCTATCGTTCTATGAATGCCCTCCACCATCAGACTAAAGGAATGTCCCCTTGCAAAGTACTGTGAGTTATAAGGCTCTTACTTAAAACAAACGAATCGTCTGTATTAGCATTTCTCAACCCTCTGCTTCTGTGGATGTGGGTGTGGGCGTGTGTTCTGAACTACCAGTGGGCAATGGATATCTCGAAGTTACCATATTGGAAGCATCACTTTCCCCTCATCGCTGGTAATGGTTTACAGAACCAATCCATATAAGCTGTTGCTGGACTGATAGCAGTATTTATACCTCCATTTCAACAGGGCTTTTGTACCTTATTTTTATTCTCCCTGGAGTATAGATTGTCCTCAGATATTCCCCTGGGTCACGCCTGCTTTCATTCAGATTTCTGCCCCGGGGTTGCTTGCCTCACCACCTCATCGAACATAGCTCGAGCGCCCCTTCTGTACCTATCATCTGCTTTATCCTTATTGTTCTGCGTAGCACTTAACACAACCTGACACTAGGTCATAAATTTATCTGTATATAATTTGTCTCCCCATCATGGTGTAAACTTAAGCTCCCACAAGAGTTTCGGTGACATAATAGAAATTCAATAAACATTTGTTTAAAGAGGAATGAACTTATAAATATTGGTCATCATTTGTATGAAGGCTAGAATATAGTCCTTCCTTGGGCCAGTGTGCTAGTTCCTTTAAAGGGGATTTAGAGGTGAGAATGTGCAGCCACTGGAATCATATCACTTTTTGAGTTTCCAAGCCCTATTGCCAGGAAGACAAGCTGAAGGCTTCTTCCTTTTCCTTTTAAAAAAGGCTGTACTCATGGTTGACATATGCTATGACATCTTTTTCTTGCTATCATATTCAGTTTTTGAAAAATCAACATGTATTTAACTTGTACCCCACTTGTACCCAATTCTAGTGGCTAGAACTCTGGAAGCACAATCAAGAGTCACTTGATTATTAGTTGGTGGTTCTGAATATATTTAACAGTCCTCAACAGCCCCTTGTCAAATGTCCTTCAAACTCATGACTCCTTGTAGAAGTCATGAAAACAGAGTGGCTTACTAGGGGCACACCTGGTGAGGGGAGTCAGAAAATTTCTTCCCACGCCAGCACATTGCTGTTTGCTTGCTATGCAACATTGGACAAACAGACTGATTGTTCTGGGCTCCTGTGTCCTTGCTGGAAACAAAGGAAACAATCGGATTTGCCTCCAGTGTTCTTCAGTCATGTGCTGGTTGAGATTGCGCCCCCTTTAGCTCTATTCTCTGCATTAGGGTGAAAGCTCCTCGGGACTCTCGGGGTGGAATGGAATAGAGAAGTCTGCCTAATCTGGAGCAACTTCACTCCTGGGAAGAGAGAGGTTAAAGGTGCCAGGAAGTTCTCGCAAAGGCCACCCAGAGTTACCAAGAGCTGCTCTATTGCCTCATAGGCAGTGCTGGTTTGAGAACCTGAAATAATTCTGGGAAACATTTAACCAAATCCTTGTCACAAGGGAGAAGAGGTCTGGGGAAGTTTCTGTAATTCTTAGAGGAACTTTTGTACTTTGTCCTACGTAGAGACTATAAATAGACAACACTGAGCAATCCAGCGAGATCCCAAGATGAGCACAAGAATAAACTGGTGCTTTGAGAGGAACTCTCTTGCCTTATTCCATGAGCAGTGACAGGTTGTTTTTCCTTACTCACCCTAACGCAGTATGTGTTCACCCCTCTTTTTATGCCAAATAGCACACATTTTATGTTCTTATTAAATTCATCTGTCTTCCCCTTTAATTTTTTTTTTTTTTTTTTTTTTTTTTTTTGCAGTTGGCTTATTGATGAACATTCTGTCAGTGGGGTCTGAAATGGTTGTAGGTTTCCAGGTGCAGGGAACTGCAACTTTTAACCTACCTGAAATAGCCCTGCAAACAGTTGAGTCCTAGGTCAATGTTCTTTAAAGCTGAATGGAATTCACAATATTATAATTGTCAAAGCCCTCGAAGGAAGGTATCCTGGAAATGGAAAGCATTCTTATTTTTGAACTGACGTTTTGTTATAAACTATCTTCTCTATGAAACGGTTTCTTCCCCCCCACCCCCACCGCCGCCTTTCTTTCCACTGGAAAGATCTGGAGAATGATACAATTGACTGAGGACCCAAGTAGCCAGATGCCAAGCACCTTGGGGCAGCAGAGGAAGTGGATTTGATCTTTAAGACACAAAAGTGGCTGTGCCCATAGCTCCGTGTTCTCAAGCAGAGAGCCCTTAGGTCAGCCACAATGGAGGAAAACCCAGAAGTCGACATGGACTGACAGTCATGTCAGTAGGTGGAAAGGGAGTATAGCCTAGGACCACTAGACCACACTGCCCCTCTCTCAGAGAGGGCTGACAGGAGCCTAAGGCTTGAGAGGCCCCTCGTCCGGGTCTCCTTTCCACACAGGTCTCCCCTTGGGCAGGCATCAGTGGAAGTGTACCACAACAGCTCATGAGACATTGGGGCCCTCCAAAGAAGCTTTTCCCTCCTGCATACATAAATCCTACCTCCTAATCATGCCATCCAGTCCTGAAAACGTTAAAAGGATGGTGCTCTCTGAGTGGAAATTCATAGGCACCTGCTCTTGATTTACTTCCTGCTTAGAATAATTTTTACGCAGCTGCAGGATCATGGGGTAACTGTGCTCACAGTACCCAACAGCGAGGCTCAGACAAGAAGGGGTAAGTCGGGTGTTCGGGTTATAGTGACTCCGGCTATTCCTCTTTTTGTACAGCATCATTAGTACTCTGTCATTCTAATAACAATAATTCCCTTTTGACATCATGGAGGTAAGAAGAAATCATCACTGACATCAAAAATGAGGTGATATTTCAGCAGGATTATTTCACTGAAGATAAAATGGAAAGCTTTATTACTCCCCATGCCTTTAAAGAAAGCTGAACAAGGCATATGCTGACCCTAGAGCTTATCTACTTCAGTTCCTGCCAGACTGATATGAAATAACTAATTTTAATTGTTCCAACTAGAGCTCCAGAATGTGGTTTTCCCCCAAAGCTTTATATCCACATCATGGAAACTTCTTCAAAAATAAGCTTTATCCGATCATAATACACCGGGAAATCAAAAGCAAAGTCCATTGTAACCAAAAATGATCTCTAGCTTTCATTCTTTAGCCTCGCCTTTTGTTCGAAGTATTTAGGAACTGATTTCACTCAATCCTGCGATCAATACTGATTGTGGGCCTGTTGTGCAAAGACACACTGTGCTGGGTACTGGGGAGACAAAGATGGATAAAATAGAGGCCTTGGTCCACAGGACAGAGTCTAAACTGAGGCAGACACACAAAGAAATGTGTGCTATGGTAGAGATGTGTTCCAAGGGCAATGGAGTGAAGTAAATAATTCCGTCTGGTGGAACAGGAGAGCTTCTCCAAGACAGCATCATTTTACCAGCTTTTAAAGGGTAGACGTGCCCTACAGAGACATTAGAGAACAGAACTCAATGCAGAGGGAACAGTCTTAGCAAAGAGATGAAGGCATCAAGTGCATTGAACAGAAAGAAATCTGCTCCTTAAGGGAATCAGAGAGTGACGGCCTCGAATCTCACTCGGCCAGTGTAGACAGGAGCGGGACGAGGCTACACTCAGTGCATCATGAACGGGCTAATCAGCGTTCAGGGTAACAGGATGAAGATTAAGAGTGTTTCATTCTAACAAAACTTCTTGCATTCATTGTAAGAAAAGAACCCCTATTTTCTACCAAGGAGACCAAGAAGGTGGTTCTCAACCTATTAGAGTAAGAGAATAAGTACGTGGGATTGAAGTAAGTCATTGGATCATTCCTCTTGGAATTTTCTCAATTTATTTTTCCTTCCTCCTTTCCGCCCTATATAAGAGCAGGGATTTTTTTTGCCCCCTGAATCTTAGATGCTGGTATAAATAGACATTCTGAAAGGAGGAATATGATTTTCCTAGAACCAGTAACTCAAGGAAAAAAACTGAAATCTTTATGCAATGAAATCTTAGATTGCAAAATGAATCAGAAATAAGAAGCATCACCCAGACCTCAGTCACCCGAGTACTTGGTCTCTACACTATTAGGTCTCTGAATTCTTGGAAATGTCTGGGTATTTGGCACAGTATAAGCAAAGCCTACATTTCAGGCAGCCTTAGGTTTCCCTTAAAAATAACATTTCGTAAAACCCCTGGCTTTAAGAATGATGAATTTTTTTCTCATTAAAAAAAAAAAAAATTACTCCTACTTCAACTCACTTACTTCTAATTCTGGTTGGCCATTCAGCATTTCTACTAATTGTAGTAACCTCTATAAACGGCGTTATCTGAACACCCGATCCCTTTGTTCCAGCAAAGCCTGTGCGTGCCAGACCAGTTGCAGTTCGTCTACAATTCAACAAGTGTCCTCAGATGAGCAGTAACTGAGGACAGAAAAATCTGAATGTTATAACCATGCAAATAGTCAATATTTTCAGTGATATTTTAGAAGTCACACAGAGTATGTAGCTACCAGGTTTGCAATAGGAGCAAATTTTCACCCTTTCTCTCTCCCTCGCCTAAGAAAATAAAATTTGTATTCCTGGATTGAATGCTTAATTATTTTCTTTAAAAACAAACTTTAAAGAAATAAAAGGCATTTCTCTATTTTTGCAGTGCCTGCAGAGGCTTTATCTTTCTATCAAAGATAATACGAAACTTTGGTGTTTTGGGTTGCAGGTCATTAACGGACTTGCTTTTTATCTGCTAGATTTTATTTCGTTTTCTTTCTCAAACATCTTTTTTTTTTCCTCCAAGTAATCAATGCTCTTGATTGCTCTCAAATGCCTCTGCTTGTATCACCACAAAGCTAGGGTAGCCCCGTGGAGTACACTCCCAAACCATGCAAGAGCCAGTTAAGAGCAGGTCTTTTTGTTTAAGTCAGCTCTCAGGATAGAAGGGGAAATCACATCCCCCGTTGGCTCTTGACTTTTTCATTACCAAATGCAGAGGCTAGAAAAGAGAACCGGACAAAAACGGGCTTGAGTGTATGTTCGGTTGCTTTGCATGGACTAAAGCAACACAGAGCTCATGCACAATAAACAAACATGCATTATGGGTTGTTTTCAGTCACTTTATAGACACATGCATTCATAAATTTTGATACGGTTGTAAGAAGCCGACTTTGATGGGACCAAACTCACAGACGAGCTTTCGATCGCTGGAGCAACCACAGACTAACTTTATGTTGACAATTTATCAGCTCTTCTCCGTCAAGGAAAATTGTTTTTAGTGCTTGCGTATTAGCAATCACATGCATAATATGAAATTGAGTTTGGGGGAGGACGGCCTGCCATCTGTCTTTCTGATTTTTTTTTTCAGCATTTCATGCTCAAGTTCAACTCTCTGTGTATCAGAATGCTGTAAAACAGGATTCACCCATAATATGGGCACTTAGCAAGAAAAATGGGCCAGATACCAATGTTATCTTATAACTTGCAGACTTTTAAAAAGGAAAATCATTGATACCCCAATCTGTGCATTATCTTTCGAGTGTACTTCAAATTCTGTCTGCCTCTCAAAGCCAACTTGGGTATGGCTGGTTCTTCATAGAGAACAGTTCATTAGAGTGCTTTGAAAAGTGTTAAGGCGCTTTTATAAAAATAAAAATTCAAAGAGAAAGTGGAACGTAATGTGAGGTTAAGAAAATGGAGCTATGAAGGATTGGTGGGAAGAATGAAAAAGATGTATTTAGTTTCCCTTCCAAGTTCCAATATGCTAAGATTTTTATCAATAATATTGTTTTTCTGCAACAATACCTGCCTCAGGGAACATCTGCTCTGTAGCTGTCAGGATTATACTTCTCAAAATATGCTTAAGATGATTCTGTTAAACTGATAAAAAATAGGACACTCTGCAATGTAGAAGGATTGCTCAAAAGAACATTCCCAAGCCTTTCATGTGTAACTGCATTTGTGTGGCAGGGCATTTACTCTGCTATAAATTCCATCACTGATTTTGGCCAGTTCAGATTGATTCTGCAGTAACTGTAAGTAATGAACCTTCTAGAGCCAAAGGGGGGAGGAAAGGAGGAGGAAGAGAGGTAGCCAATACACATGTGGCTGTGGAAATACAAATCGTAGGGTTCATTTAGGCACAGCTTTTATCAGATCATGCAGCCAATACCCTACAAAGCAGGAAAATATATATCCAGAAAAATCTACAGGTTCCTTGACCTGACTCCAGGAGTTACGACAGGCAGACAGAGGAGAACAATTCTTAGGGAAAGGAAGCAGTTTATCTTTCCCTGAACGTCTACTTCCCAAACTTGTTCCTTCTCCTCTTTTTCACTTTTTTTCCATCTAAAGCTTAAGCATCTGTCCATCCTACAAGAGCAACAAAATATGGAGCTCTTTTCTTAGGGAAAAGTTAGCCATCCCTGAAGGCTGGCCTCCCTCAGCTCCCAGTACCTCGGACTGGATGGACCCTTAACCCAGAAGAAGTTCCCAGGGGATTAGGGTGTGACTCTCGTCAGTTCAGACTTTCGTAAAGAGGAAACTCGGTTATCCTGCAGTTGGTCACTGAGACTAGTACAAAACTAAGGTAAGCAATGAGATGAACAGAAGAAACACCACTTGGGGTGCCCCATGACTGCCACCCCCCATCCCCCCCCCCCGGCCCCATGCCCGCTTCCCCCAACCCCCCCCCCATGGTGGTGACTAAAGAAAGGTGTCAATGAATGAAGCCAAGGCCACAGTAATCCGCATTGCAGTAAAGTAGTACCATCTAACACTACAGCGGGGAAGGGAGTTCTGATATTCTTTCATCCCGAGCACTAGAGAAATGGGAGATGGAACAGAGTACGATTTGGGACCATGGATGTCAGCCGAGCTAGAGCAGAGTAAAGTAGAGACTTTGGGAGGGAAGGAGGAGAGGAACACGCAAAAGGATGATGTGAAAGACACATTTCACCAATTAGGCAGGCCAAGGAAATCCTCAGTTCATTCTTACCCAGCTCCCTTCTCCTCTCTGACCTCATTATCATGGAACGCTTAGGAGCAGGGTCAGGCCAGAATGTTGGATCCGTGGTGATAGCATTATGGGCACCAGGGACATAGCTTCAATGGAATGTAGGCAGGCAATATTTTGTTCCAGTCCTGGGGTTTGTGTCCCCATCCCAGTGAATTTTCAAAACTACAGAGGCATGAACACATAATTCATCTCCAAGAATGCCAAAGCATTCTCGCTATTCATTCATCCCAAGAACAAATACCACAGATTTTTCTGAGATATTCTTTTCCCTTTCCCTCTTGAGAATCATAGAACCGTAGAGCTAAGAAGTTCATAGATGTGGTATTTGAATATTCTGAGGTAGAGCTGACAGAATGGACCATCTGGGACCTCTTATGTACATTTCTCACGGGGCTATTTGTTTGGGGGTAATTATTAACGGCCACAAGACATCTTCTGTCAGAAACCACAGATACAACAGGGCACCCAGAGTTAGCCAAATGGGGGAGCCCAGAGCTATTGTGGGAGTGGGTACTGGACAGCACAAGTCGGGTAGGAGGTCCAGAACGGACATTTCCAGCTCCAGAGAAACCTGACAAAAGCTTCTTCCTGTATGCGTCACTTGTTACCATTAACATTACTGGAACTCACCATCGGACACCCCTCCTAGCATCTTCCTGGCCTATCTGGGCACAGAGTAAAGACGACAACAAATGGTTTCATAAGGAAGAGATGCAATATCCTGTTTTGAATCCTTTTTTTTAGAAATGATTAGGGATAATCATGAGTTTTAGAAAATTGTGAATTGTTTTAGCTCCATTCGAAGGGAAGGACTTGCCTCCGAGCTGTGCCTGATGATTCTACAGTATGGCACAACACCTGTGCGACTTCTAATTTGGTTCAGTCTGTTATTTCCTGTGGTCATGTGGGAATCTGAACAAACCATTTAGAAAATCAGAAACATTAAGAAGACTGAAACACCAGTGAACTTCCAGAGCTGTGTGGACTGTCTTCTACAGGTCAGAGAGGAGATGTAAAAATGGGACTGTAGAGAGAAGCATGGTTATATGTCTTTCCAAAATAACTAGACAATTCATTAGGCATATTTATGACCAATTAAGACTGCCACAGGGTCAATGTGTTGAGTTGTATAAGAATTAAGCATTAATTAAAGAACACAACATTTGTACAGAAGCTGATTCCCACACATCATTGGAAACTAAACTCTCTCCAGCTATCAACTATGTGGTATTAACTGTTGTAGCCCAACAGAGCTACCAAAGAGAAATTGTTAAAAAATTATCTGTAAACTATTAAAAGCTGGAAGTCATTATCGATACAGATATAAGTGGTTTTTGTATATATAATGACTAATATAAAAAAATCACATTAATGACACTTTTGGTAACGTGGTAGAATGTACAGAGTCCTGGCCTTAGAATCAACAGATGGAGGTTTAGCCCCAATTTCGCCATTTGGTTTTTTGCCATCTGACCTTAGGGAACTCATTTGGCCTCCCTGAGTCTGTTGAAAGGAAGTAAAAGTGCCTCTTCCGAAATATCATAGTTATTATGAGGTTAATGTAAGAGAATATGAGTGAAATGTTCTCTAAGGTCTAAGTCTGTTAACACCCAAGATTATCTTTATTGGATTACAACTGTAAAATCTGGGACTTTAACATTTCAGAAGATACTGGCTTAGCTTATGTTTATCACTAGGCATTGATCTTTTCCCCATTTGATTTCTGTTCTTGGTATATATGTTTTTGTGGAGGGAATCATTTTTAACAAGCCTTCAGATTACCTATTTTATTTCTGAAGAGGGCAAAGGGCAGAAAGTATGTTCATAAAATAAGAGGAGGAAGGTTGCTAGAAGTTACCACCATGGCTCCATCCCCACAGTGAAGTCTGTGGGTTGCTCAGAGGAAAGGCTTATGGAGTGGCCATGAATGCATGGCGATGGGCATAAGGAACCTCTCAGGGCACCTTGCCACTGTGGCTCACTTTGGTTAATGTTAAGTCTAGGGTTCATATTAGCCAAATGTGAATTTGTTATTATACTGTTTATTGATTGAAACCTTATATAACCCTGTTCGCATTGAAATAAAGGAATCAGTTACCAGACTCAGTAATTAGTAACATAGAGATTTTAAGTTCCTTAAGGTAGAAATGGTGTGTTTTCTTCAGGGCCATGATAAGCCAAACTCAATGGACATTCTCTATAGTTCCAACAAGGTTGCATCTTGAAGTATCCGCTGTGTTCAGGCAGGAACTCACCCCCAGGGAGAAGCTGATCATTACCTGTGTTCTAAAGGCAATTTCATATGGAAACCTCTTTGAAGCAGAAGGGAGAAGGGTTTTAGACTGCTCAGGTGGATCGAAACAGGAAATAAGAGTGGCGGAGATGGAGTGCGGTCTGTGAAAAAAGAACACTACCTTGGGGGAACACCACAACTACGTTTGACTATACAATGCCAAACACACACGTCATCTCCCTTGGCCTCCAGTTCCTTAGTTATAAAATGGATAGACTACTCTGTGCCCAATCTACCTTAGAGGCTGTTTTAAGAATCAAAAGGAAGAAAGTTCAGGACTTTGTAAGCTCTCATGCAGCAGGATGAATGGAGAGTGTTTAAGCGGTCAGTCTTCAGTTGAGTACCTCCCAGAGTCCGCGCCCTGTGTGGTATTCTGAGAAAGAAAAGACATTCTGTGCCTCGAAGGAGAAAGAGAAGCAGAGGCAGAGACAAGAGAGAATAAACCCAAGTAGTTCATACCTAGTGCTGTTTGGGTGTAGAGACAATAGTGGGGATTCAGAGGGAAGAGGACAGCTTTAGGCTCAAACGGCCAAAGAAGAGGAGAAGAGATTTGGCATAGATCCTGAAGAATGGATATTATTTTCACTGATGGGGGGAGACAGGGAAGGAATTCCTGGCCTAAGAGGTAGTGTGAGCAAAGGTACTGAGCAGGTAAATGCAAGACAGATTCAGGAGATGGTGTGAAAAGCATTTGGAGTGTAGGGAGGGCAGTTATGGAAGATCGGTTTGTGAAGGTTGGGACTCAGTTGTCACAAGACTTTCCTGAAAGCTACGTGGTCTGAAATTTATTACAGAATCAAGCAAGTTTCTTGAATAGTAACAATAATAATAATAATTTATATTGACAAGGCACTGTATATTTTCAAAGTATTTTTTTTTTAAGATTTTATTTATTTATTCGACAGAGATAGAGACAGCCAGCGAGAGAGGGAACACAAGCAGGGGGAGTGGGAGAGGAAGAAGCAGGCTCCTAGCGGAGGAGCCTGATGTGGGGCTTGATCCCATAACGCCAGGATCACGCCCTGAGCCAAAGGCAGACGCTTAACCGTTGTGCCACCCAGGCGCCCCTCAAAGTATTTTTAAAAGCACTGCCCCATTTGGTTCTTTCAGCAGTTCTCTAAGATGGGGATGCCAAGGATGAGCGTGCCCATTTGACACGCGGGCAATGGAGCCTCAGAGACATCATGTGGTTGCTTCAAATTACAGAGCACGTAAATGAGGGGTGGGAGTCAGTGTAAAGACACTGTAGAAAGAGGAATCTGGCAGCAAAATGCAGGATCAACTAGAGTGGGGAGAAAATAAGAGAGACCAGTTAGGCAGCTGCCCACCCATTGTCCCAGATGTGGGATCTCAGTAGTCTGTATCGGCGTAACTGCTGTCACATCGGTCGGGGGAGAGAGGGTAAAGGAAGAAGTCCCAAGCCTGATGATCGGCTCTAGGCACTAGAGGCAGAAGATCAAAGACGAGCCCAAGAGAGGTGATGCACTCACTAACTCTGACTTTAACCTCTGAGGACGTGGAAGCGTTCCTAAAAATAAAGAGAGGTCCAAGGTTCAAGCCTGAGTACCTAGCTGAACACCAGCCTTCCCCACACCGGTTCTGTATCCTCACCTGGACAGGGTGCTGGCCATTCCTTTGCTTGACCTTCCTATGTAGCCCTGATCACAGCCTCCTTAGGACCAGACAGGTGCACTGTGAGCTCCTTAGTAATTGTAACGGCCCCAGTGCCTGCACAGAGCAGTGCCTGGTCATAGTCAAAGGCTTATCTATTTAATGAATAAATGAATGAGTGAATGAATGAATGAATGCCCTCACAGTTTTCTTCTGAAATCTCAGGTCAGGTCCTATACTCTTTTCCCTGAAAGTCTTCAGTTGTTCGCATATGTCTATAAAATAAAGTCCTAATCCCTTTGTATGGCATTCATAGCGTCCCGCCATCTAACCCGCTTTACCTACGCCAGCATTTCCCACCCACCCCGGGGTCTCGCGGTACTCCTCTCCGCTCCCAAACACAAGCAGCAGTTTTGCCTCTCTGTCCTTTTGTTGATAAGAGGTCTTCGATCTAAATGCCAGTCAAATCCTACTGCTCTGTAGGAATTCCGCTCAAATGCCACCTCCTCAGGAGCACCTCTCCACCTGTCTCGTCAGGACAGTCCCCCTCGTCACTTCCCCTGCACTTTGCATTTGCAGGCCTCGTTCAGGGCTCGGCTCACGCATCCATCTCCCTGACAGGTTTGCCCCCACGGGGCCTGGCAGAAGGGTGGCACCTAGTAAGGGTTCAAATGAAGGAAAGGAAAAATGGCAAAAGAGCCGCTCTGGGAAGAAGACGATGAACTTCATTTTCACATTCTCTGATAAAATTTACCACTTTGCTACAGATGTCTCTCGGTGAAAAATCAAATCCATGTCAACGTTGTACATTTTTGCAAAGAGGTTGCTTCCCTTTGCCTGTCGAGAGGCAGCGTCAGTGTACTTTAATATCCAGGTTTTTCGTCTTCCTTACTCAGCAGAAAAAGCCCAAACAAAAGGAAGAAACTGACATATTTTGGATTGACAGATGTCAAGGGACACTACCATCTCATTTCCTTATTGATTAATTTGAAGGTAATTTCCTGGTAACCCAGGCTTCCAAAAATGTATTTTAAGTGGCATGTTGGTAAAAGAAAATTAATTTCTCTGCGTTAAACTTGCCAGCTTTTGAATTAATTGCATGAGCATAACAATCAATTAATAAATGTTAAGCAAACAAGGGAAAATCGGTCAATTAAAAATGACAAAATTGATTCTGAGGGTAGATAAACCAAAAGACTGTCCTAATGCTCACTTTGAAGTTTGGATACCCTGCCTCTCTGTACAGTCTACCTCCCACTTTCTACACAGCATTCAAATTGCTGAAGCTTTATTATAATTTCTTATAAATAAATTACCACCTAAGCCTTCTTCGCTGCTTCAGAGGGATTAAGGAAATCAAACATAAACAGCAGTCCTCCACCGGCTACGAGGAGAAGGTCATTGCTTTGGGAAAGTGTGCCGCCCACCGTATTCTGCAGAAGTGTTTTAGAAAGGGAGCCTGTGCAAAGTGGGCCACTGTTCTCTAAATGTGTGCCAACGCTCTGTCAGGAAGAAGCTCTATAGACTGCCTTTCTTTCTCCTGGTCATAAACTCAGTCAAAGATGTCTTCCAGAGAGCGGGCCGAGCGAGGAGTGGCGGGGCCCAGGGAGAGTGTGTGCCTTCTTAGAACATTCAGATTGAACCTTCTCGAACACAGCATTCTCTGGACTCTCACATTTGGGGCTGGACATGGGCGGGGAGGCATGGATTTCTTCTCCTGGCCTGGATTTTGAAAATGGCTGCCCACACTTGAAAAGATAGATGTTTTGCAAATGATGTCTAAAGAGAATATACAAAGGATAGAATTTGTCCCGTGAAAATACCTGCATAGGCTTTATAACTGCATAGGGTTATTGTTGGTGTTTACCTGGCCTGCTATGCTTGCCTTTAGTCCCTACTCAGGATGGGTTTTGTCAGAAAATAAGCCCATTGTCCTCTCCCACATGGACTAAAAAAAAAAAAAAATCAGGGATTCGAGCGTGTGCCTCACTAATTTCTCCATTTTGCCAAGGGCACGTTTCATAACAGATATGTATAAAATTTCTAGAACTATTTATATTTTAGCAAATAGAAGATCTCCAAATAAAGTGTAAAAAAAAAAATGGCACTGAAGAAGTGTGTTTAAACTTCTACATCCTACTGAATCTTCACTTGAACGTTGACAATCTCTCAGTCTTAATATAACTAAGATCAAAACCCATCCCCCATGCACCAGCCCTTTCCATCGTAGCACATGGCTCCATCCTCCATCCTGAGACTCCAGCCAAAAGCTCAGGAGTGTCCCTTGAGCCCATTCTTTACCTCGGACCCCGCATTGAATACATTAGCAAATTCCAGCATTTCTGCCTTCGAAGTGTATCCACGACCCAACCATTTCCCACCGTTCCTTCCTGACCTACCATCACCTCCCCGACCTGGACCTCTGCAGAGGCCTCCTTTCCTTGGCCTTCCTGCTGCCGCTCAGGGCCCCAGAGCAGCCATTTGCAGCAGCCAGAAACATCAGATCTCAGCACTCCCGCTTGGTCCGTCCTTTTCATCACTGTATCCCAGAGCCTAGGACAATGCCTAGCAATATACGAACCTCAGTGATTCTTGCCGAATGAAATCATGCAGTTTGGGCGAGGTGCACAAAGTGCTGCGGGGGCATTTGGATGTTTGGGAAGCACCATCGGACCAGGTAGAAACCGGCAAAGACAAAGAGACCTGCCCCTGAATCTGAGTCATCCACACACCCGCCGTTCCACGGCTCACCTATCCCTCCCTTCTGGAAAAGGAGCTATCGGGGGAGTGGGCTAAGTTGGCCCACACTGCCTAAAGCCTCTCCTCTGGGGTTTATGTCTGCCTGAACCAAAGTAAGCATAAAAAAGTCAAGTGCTGATCCTAGTTCTTTAAAACAGTCGCATACGTACTTGGCAGTCATGATAGCACAAGTCACTCCAATAATCAAAAGAATCATTACTTGTTTTGCTAAAATCCCAAGGAAATCGCACAAGATGTGATATTTCAGCACTAATGAGGTTGTGCCTGAAGAAGTGCGATTTTAATTGTGATGGATTTAGAGAATCCATTGCAGCACCGCAGGAGAACAGCACGCCTTTCCCAGTTCCAGGGAAAGGGCATTAATATCCCATGTTGTTGTTTTATTTAGTCTTCGCTGGCTGTGTGGAGAATCACCTAAGGTGGTGGTAGAGCTGCCAGGGACTACATCAAATAGAACCCTATAAAGAAACTTTATTTTCTCCTCCCGCACTACGAACAGAGACTGCACAACGGAGGAATATTTGTCTTGAGTTGCCTTACAAGCTACCAGACTGATCTGCTCTGCCACCAACGGTTCTGATCCTGACAACCTTCCCACCACCTTCCATCCTCCAAAGGTTGAAAGTCACCACTTTAGTCCAGTGGCTCCCTCGGCCTTGACACTGGCAGATGGAGGAGAGGAGTTTCTGCAGAATTCTCCTCCATTCCCAAGACTGATCTGGGTTGGGTGTGAAAAGCTCCTGGTGGAAGTCTGCATGTGAGCAGTGTGATTACTTCATTAGAACCCTGTGCGCTTCAAGACCCATATGCTTTCAAGTTTCTTTAAATGGTATTAGGGAAAAATATCCTCAAGGCATTATTTTTAAAGGGGACTTCAAACGTTCCCTGAGCAAAAAAAAAAAAAAAAAAAAAGAACTATAGCACGTTTGAACTCCAGGGGGTTGCAGGAGAAATCTTGCTTAGCAGGACTGAAAACGGGACCCTCTCTTCGGTTGCAGGGGGAAGTAAGTGTTGGTCACAGGCAGAAAGGAATTTGAAATGTGGATGGAGGAAGATGCAGAAAATCTCCAAATCCTTGAACCCTTACCATAAAATAGCTGAGAAGAAGAGGACTTGAGGAAGGAATGTTCTCATATTCAGTGGAATAAAGAGAACTGAACGCCACCCCCACCCCCACCCCCATTCTGCGTCTTGCAGAATGCAAAAGGCTGCAGGTTCTGGCCATTTCTTCCATACAGGAAACATTTCTAAATAACCCCCCCTTCCTGTGTCACATGTATTCAAACACAGTTAAAGACCTGGGAAGCAAGGCTACGGGTAGGGGAGAGCTCTTCATCTTGAGTTTCCCTGCAAAGGGTCTGCTCCAGAGGTCAAATCAAAGAAACGCTTCAAGTTGAAACCCTCCTTCTCTAAATAGATCCCAACCTGATCTCATTTAATGCATTGATATCTGGTTTCTTAGGCATTATGGTTGCGGTATTACATATCAAAAGGACTCTTGAGAAATTCCCCCGAATTGATAATTCTAATTTCTTATGTATAACTACTCTATATTCACTCAGAGGACAGCTGCATTGTATGCTAAACCATGAATCGTAGAAATTGGCCCCTTTGTACGTAGGTTTGTATTAAATCGAGATGCTCTCTTTTTTTTCCCCCTGTTTGTTCCCACACTCGAGTTCCCGGTGTCAGTTTGTATTTGGCTTCCTGAGCGTATGAAAGTTTTCCTCGTGCTTATGATGTTCTTGCCAAGAGCACACTTGCAGCAATCTGCACAAGAACAGTCTTTGTGCCAATTACTTCAAAAAGTATTCTTTAAAATAAAAAGAGGGAGGGGGATTTTTTTTTTTTTTAAGGGAACTTTCAGGTTATAGCGTGATGGTTTCAATTTTAATTTTTGAGTCAGTCTTCCTGAAATGATGGCTTGGAGGCTCTGAAGTGTGCATCTTTGGTTTGTTTTCTCCTCTCTCTCTCTCTCTCTCTCTCTCTGTTAAAAGCCTTTCTACAAAATGGAAGTCCTGATAAAGACATAGGAATAGCAGGGGAATCAGGAGTGTGGAGGAAACTGCTGTCGTTGCTGACACCACACCCTCATCTACTTAAACAGCTTCGGAAAGGAAACTGCTAGAAGCTTGTTAAAGAGTTTCCAAATGTGTGTCTGTAAATGACTCTCTCTAATCATGGCTGAATAAACCAAACGCAGCAAATGAGCTGGTGACAGGTACAAAAGTCACATGAGTGTTCTGAATCGCATATGCTGAGTGGATAATAACCCATGTCAGGGCCGTGGGGTCTTTTGAAGGTTAAAATCCTAAATTTGATCGAGTCCTTTATATGGAGAGATATAAAGACATTTGGGAAAACAGAAGAGGAAAACAGAAGGGAGAACACCCAGCGAAACGCACGATCCGTTGGGGGAAAAGGCACTGGGCAAGAGATGAGGACACCGCTTTCCTGCCTGTGCCTGCCACTAACTGGTTTGTGTCCTTGGGCAAGACGGGCACCACACTGGCGTCCGTCGCCACACGTGAGACACGGGAGGGTTGCTTGAGGCAGCCTGCAAGGCCCCCATCTCCAGCGTCGGTCTTTCTGGGATGTTGAACACAAAGAGGTTTGGGCACAGGGACACATGTGTTCTCTACATAAAGAGAGAAGCTTTGAGAGGCGTGTCATTACTAGAAATTACTCTCATGAAGGATGAAATTTAGGGTTAATTAAGGCAGCCTTCTAAAATATTAGCTGTAGCGTTTGGAGAGCAGGTTAAGAGACGTTTAAGAAAATGACCTTTGCTAGTCCGTGCTCAACACATACCATCTGCTTCCCCAAAATCCATGGAGGTTGAGTTGAACACTTACTTGAACCTGGTTGATAGCTTCAGGCCTCCCAAGGAATAGAAACCCAGAGAGCAGAGACAGACAGTTACAGAAGTTTAGGGCTTGGACGATGGATCCAGGCTGCATGTTTCAAGATTTAACAGACACAACGCTAAGGAAGAGTCTCAGAGGCCACGTAGGGAGGCCCACTCACTTTCCCCGTGAGGAAATGGATGCAGAGAAAGGAGGTCCTTGCTCTCAGACACACAGCAACATGTAGCCTGAGTGTACCAGGAAAACTGAGGAATCTTGGCTTCAGTCAGTGTGGTTTCTCGAACATATTTGGGTCTCAAGTGCCCAGCGTAAGACAGTGCTCTTTGTTCCTGCATTACTTTCTGAGCCCCACATACCTACTGCAGCGTCCTGCGGAGTGACCATTTTTAGGTTTGATCTTTCAGGAGTGTTATGTCTGTATTCGGGGAATATTAGGGTTCTTATTTTCTACAGAAATATTTATGACCTATGTATTCACTTCAAAATTATTTAATTATCAGGGACGCCTGGGTGGCTCAATCGGTTTAGCATCTGCCTTCAGCTCAGGTCATGGTCCCAGTGTCCTGGGATCGAGCCCCACGTCGGACTCCCTGCTCCGTGGGGAGTCTGCTTCTCCCCGCCTCACACTCTCTCTCTCTAATAAAATCTTTTAAAAAATAAAAAAATAAAAATAAAATTATTTAATTATCAGAAATACAATCATTAATACTTGTGTGCTTGAGGGAAGCTGTTAGGGGAAATGGTTGCTGCAAAAATGTATCGGCGCTTGAGACGGCAAACTTGCCCTCCACAAAAGCCAGCCCAGCCATCCACACGGATAACTGCGGTTCTGCCTCCTCAGAAACTGAGCAAGAGAGGGGTAGCTGACTCCTACGTCTAAGAGCTATTTTTTCTAAAGGTTTTTCCTTTGTTATCAAAAATAGTCATTTCTTCTCCTGTAGACCTTCCAATTGGGTGGAAAGCATAGAACAAGGCTGGCTTAACATTTTCTCACGATGGCAAAGAGCTCCCTGGAACTGCTGTCTTCATGCAGAGAAGCACTCAATCTATGGCGCACAGCTGTCTTTGGACATTTGTTGCAATTTCGAGTGTCTATGTATAAATTCTGCTAGCGGACTCAAGAGAAACAAAGGCTAAGGAGACTAACTTAGAACAAGACTAGTTGTTCGACTCAAGACATTTAAGTAAAATGCACATTCAACAAAAGTGTTAAGCAAAGATCATAAATAGAAAACTTTTCATTTATATCTTTCCCAATAAGAGTTCATGGGTTCTGAAGCAACTATATAATATGGTAGAGTATTGGGGCAGGGATGGGGGAGGAGTAGGTAGGAGTCAGGGAGCCAGTCTCTATTCGTTATTAGTCACGGGACTAGTTCTGAGTCTTTTCTTTTTTTTTTTTTTTTTTTGAAAGCCGTTGGAAAATAAAATTGTTACACTGAGAACTGCCTCTCCGTCTTCAAGACAGTGGCACTAAGCCACAAGGGTCCTCTTGGGTCCATGAGGGCTGATACCCCCCTCCACAGCAAGTGACAGAGGAATGAAAAAGTTGCCCTCTACAGAGGTACGATGGTCCTCTGTCCTTCTCCAGGAGACTTTAATAAAGTAACTGAATCAAACAAAATTTGATCAGATGTGTATGGTTCAGCCTTCTTGCTTTGCCCCTTAACAATTTATCGAGGTGTTTCTACCCATGGTCCTGTTTTATTAAATGATATTTGAAGTGTTCCACTCTCTGAGAAAATGTGGTTTATGTCTTTGGCATACATTTACATAATCTTGTTAAGGAAATCCCTCCAGCTTCAACTACCCCAATAAAAAATCTTATCTCTGGTAGAAGAAAGACTGTTTTCTCCAAAGGGAGCAAGAAACAAATATGGGGTCCAGACCCATTTTGAGAAACTAAGGCTGTAATTATAGTTATATTTTTATGTTATGTATTTGAAGTTTGTTAAAAGAGATGGATGAGAAGTAATTGTTATGTGTGGAGGATACAGTCACATAAGAAAAGAATGCTGTAGCTAATGTTTTTTAAATGTGGGCTTTAAAAATAATTTTTTATTTGTTGCCTTGGAAAATATTTCTACATTAAAAAAAAAAAAAACCCCACCGAGGGTGATAAATCACCAGCAATCTCTCAGCTCCCCACCAGAGCCATCAAATTAAGGGTTAACCTCTCAGGGTTGCCCTGAATTAATCAGGAGCTAAGCCAGGGGCAGGCTGGGCGAGGGGGAGGGGGAGGGGATTGGCAGAGCTCGACCTCCCCCAAGAGGTTTTGCAGCACAACAGTGCAGCCCACTGTGGCGTGGCCACTGAGAGAAGGCAGACCTTTACACAAATAAAGGAGTCTTGACAGGGCTCCCAAGGCTGCTCCCTCCGCAGCCCTGTGCACAGAAAACACAGCCTGATCCTGCGAGAGCCCAGGGTTCCCGCTTATCGTGCACGGGTCCTCCATTTTCAAAGGACCAAGATAAGGGGTTGTGTTCTATAGAGCAGGGTCTTTTCTGCAGTCCAGATTTACTCATAAATATATGTCCGTCTTTCTTTGCTCACTTAGGAGGCAGTCTGTGATCAGCCTCGAGGTCATCTTCATTAACATCTCCGGATTGGTCCCGCTCTTTAGATAGAGAGGGCGCTGCAGGTGGATGGCCCAGTGCTTTGGGGAATGCAGATTCCCAGGCCCCTCCCTAGATTTAAAGAATCCACAGTTTTGGGGGTGGGGCCTGGGAATCCACCTGATTAATAAGCTCTCCATGCTTGTGCACATTCAAATTGAAGAACCACTAACCCTAGAGGTTTTATGGTTTTGTTTTTTTACCATGAATCCCTGATAGCAGCATTAGGTGTTCGGGGCTTTCTAATTTAAGGAACGAAGTATGTTTTCCCTTGTGTACCAGACCCATTTAATCGTGTTACTTGTGTGAGTCGACTTGATCTATAACTTGAGGAATGCTCTTACTCACGCTTGTATATGAGTCGTTTCCTTCAGGACTTAGAACCTCCATGAGAGTAGAGAAGTTAGCCCCAGCTTCCTCCCTTCCTCTGTTTTCTGTCGTCAGAAATGCCCTTAACCTTTCCAGCCTGTCCACTTCCTGACCCCACCTTCGCGGAGTCTTTTCTAGGAGCCCCAGCAAGCATCTGACTGGCGGTGCTCCAGTTACATCCTTCCTCCCACTCCCCTCATTACCATTCAAACCAAATGGAGTCCCTGAGAATTAACACTTGCTCACTGTAGCCCTTTTATCCAAGGACTGGCTCCAGCCAGGGTTCCTCTTTCTTAACTTCGGCCAGGATGCTTCCCAGGGTCCCAGTCTCACCTCCTCTCTTCTCTCCCTCCAGAGTCGCCCTTAAGTGGAGCCCATCTGAGACCCTGCCTACGTTGTTGCTGGTCTTGTTCCCAGTATTGAGAATCCGTGATCTTAGAGGAGTTCTTGGGGACAAACTCCCAGAAAGCCCCACACCACTGTGTGGTTTCTGAGCTGGTGGCCCTCTAGCTGATGAGGACAATCCAAGACCACCTCTCCTGTTGCATCCCCCTTGGGGCCCTGACAAAGGTCTGCATTTTCACCTGCTCCCTGCCACCACCTCATTCCCCCCGCCCCTGAATCTCACCTCCCCACAAATCTCACCTCTGCCTTGAGAAGTTATCTTTTTCCTCTTCTGCCTTTTCTTCTCCTCCGTTGCTCAAGTCCCATTGTGAATTATGACAAAGCCTACTAGAGTAGAAGCAGTTTCTAGAAATACAATCTGAGATCCTGGAAAAGGAAGGGAAATGGCCTTCTGCTCTTCTTCTGCCCTCACAGGGTCCAATGAGGCCTCCTTCAGTTATGAGCCCTTTTCTCTTCTCCATAGAGTTCACCTCTCTGGACAAGTACTTGGTCTCAGCTAAGCTTTTTTCTTGCTGTTTTGTTTTTTGTTTTGGTTTGTTTTGTTTTTCTGGGGGCGTGGCACAAAGACAGACCGAGGTGGCAGGAGTCAGACAAAGAACTTGCAAGAAGTCATTCACATGAGGCTGTTACCTCACACTGGTTTAGATTAAGTTGTTATGCTGTAAGCTAGATGTTTAGGTTCAGAAAACCTGGCTGAGCCCTTATCTTTCTGTGGGTTGGGGGCCACCTCAGAGCCCCCATCACTTAAAAATAATTAGCTGACTTTCCCACCTGCGCTAGTGATTTGATGATCTGTATGCTAAACCAGACTTCTGCAGGGGAATAAAAGAGAGAAGACCAGAGGGCCAGAAGGAAGCTTAATTTTTAAGGTAAATTCGGATTCCCTTAAAGGGCAAGGGAAAAATCTCTGAAGATTCTCTAAGCCCAGGGAATCCATAGTTTTCTCACGCCTGCAGCTTTTTTGTTCCTATTTGCGCAGCCCCATTCCGTACTCTACATTATATGTGGAAAATAATGCAAATACTTAGCATTTCCTTTTGATAAAGCAAACGTTTCACATTACTAGTACTGAAATTTATTCCTAAAAGAATGGAGAATAGCTTCCAGATGTATTTTTCTGTCACGGACTTTTTTTCCTTAAGTATCGACAGAGGGGCAGTTTTATCGAGGTCTTTGTGATGGGTTTGTTTATAATGAGAAGATATTAGTGGAGCACATCTAAGTGTTTATCGCTAACAGATGACTGAAAAGAGCATATGGCAGGAAGAGAAATATATATTTGTCCAAGAAACGTGGCTTGTTAACACTCCCACACTCGTCCTAAACTCTGCGGACATGTACTTAACGGCGTCGTGCACATCCGCTGGGTGTATCAGAAGAAAAAGAAAAGTCAAGCCATGATTCCTTCAATATGGGACTGTCAAATAATCCTAATTTGGACATTTTTATCAAAGATGGTAGGATTGCAACTCAGAAACCCTGTGCATTTGGCTTTGCTGGGGCTGGCGTCTGGGCAGTGCTGTGTAAGGGGTTTGGAAAAATACAGGCTTTAGCATTTTTGTAGAGCTCTTTATGATAAAACAAGAACAATGAAAGGAAGCGTGAGGATTGAGCTCTTATATAAAATTGAGCTCGGGGGCAAAGAATCTCTTAGTTCAGAAATCTCTTTTGAAGAATGTCTGTAGATTAGATTTAAGACCAGCCTAAGATGAACCTTTAGAACGCAGAGGCAATTTTTACCTGGCATTGGCCAAAACCAAAGCATTGTTTCAGCTCAGATAGGACCCGTAAAACCCTATTGATTAATTCTTCAAGTAAACTCTGCATTTATTAACTTGCAACTGGACTCTGAAGCTCCTGCCCCCATCATGGAGTTGTAAGCACAGTGGGGGGTTTGGGGAAGGCTAGTGCTATAGCGCAGTAAAGGCCACTTTATGGAGCAGTAGATCATAGAATTCTCTAGAACTTTTAGCGGGAACCCTAGGTATCATCTCCTGATTCTTATTCTCCATTTCTTATCTGAGGAATGCTACCCTGGACAAACTAGATGACTTGCCAAAATGACCAGACCAGAACTAAAATAAAATGTTCCGTCTTCCAATTCAATGTTATTTCTATGCCATAATAATCCATTTTACAGTAACTATGCTATTTTTATAGTTTCATGGTTCTTGACGTAATATTGGTATTTAGGCTTATATATTTGTATTTAAAATCATTTCCCATTCATCTACTTAACTTTACAAAGAAGCCATCTCATTCTTTGGGATATTACCACTGGGACTGGTAACAATATGGCAAGCTTGGCATTTATGTCAGAATGGAATCGTGGGTGAAGAAAAGGGGGATTTAGAGTTTTCAGAAATTTTTTCTTTTTCTTTTTTTTTATAAAAGTCACATGATAGAGCAAGAGAACCTCGATTTAGAGAAAAAGAGAAGTTGCCTTAGGTTTCAAATACTCAAAGCAGGGGGCAGGAAGGGATGCTTTTGCTCTTCTCTCCTATTTTCTCCATTGGTAATTCCATCGACCTTCTTGGTTTTAACTGGAGGGGGGGGGGAATCACCTTCCAAAACTAGTCCTTCAACTATCATCTCTTATGTATCCAACCCCTTTTTCCAGCTCTCCCCAGGAGACCTTGTCCAGGACCTCTCCAAGCTGCTCAGATACAAAATGTCCACAGAGAAATCTGTTTTGTCCATCTGTCAGCAATTCTTCCATTCAGTCTATCGTCGTCATCATCATCATCCTATGAAACAGGCATAAAATCATGGTTCTTCTTCCCAGGTCCCAATTTCTACTGCTTCTGCCTGCCAGTTGGGCCCATCTCTGTCTCTTCTCCTGCTCACACCAACTGAAGTGCTCCTGGAGCCCTGGGCGTTCCCAATAGGTTCCCTTTCATATTATTTGTTCTAGCCTGAGAACCCCTTTCACCGTTCTATAATCCTATCATACATCAACAATTTATTCTAGGCCAGTTTCACATAGCCTTCCTAATCCATTCTGTCAAAAGTATTCTCTACCTATCCCAACTCCCCAAGATCTTACTCTATATCTTTCTTATGGCACACACTTGGAACTTAACTGAAATTGTATTTGTGAGCTTATACACTCTATGTCCGGCATATATGTAGGCACTTTATATACATTTTCACTTAATACTTTCAGCATCCCTGAAGACCTAGAAAGACCCCTACCCCCAGAGATCCATATTTTACTGGTGTTGGGTACATCTTAGACATAGAGACTTTTTTTTTTTTTAAGTAGGCTCCACACCCATCATGAAGCCCAATGCAGGGCTTGAACTCATGACCCTTAGATCAAGACTTGAAATGAGATCAAGAGTAAGTCACTTAACTGACTAAGCCACCCACGTGCCCCTGGACATGGGACTTTTAAGTACTCCCAGGGTAATTCCAATGTATAGCATGGTTGAGAATCACTGGTTTAACTCCAGACCCATTAGCCAGATATTCTCCAATAGTAGGTATCACCTTTGAAGCTTTAAAGAACAAACGAATGCTACACCCCAGCCCAGTCCTATGGAATTAGAATATCTAGGAGACAGAGTCTGGGAATCCACAGGATGATAAAGCTTCACAGGTTATTCTATCACATAACCAGGATGGAGAACCACTGTCTTTGTCAGACACTGTATCATCTTCCCATAGTCCTATTTTACAAGTAATTACACATGTCTCCTCCTATTGTGTCATCTGTAAACTCTTTGAGGACAGGTTTATATTCGAGTCACTGTTGTCTGCTCCCTCGCACCTAGCAAGGTCCCTTGCACATAGTAGGTTTTAGAAACTGAAGCACCAATATATGTCCTTTAATGAAAAAAACAAAGATGCCTTTTTAAGAAAACAAAGATAGCTTTACACAGTACTTCTTCTATGCCAAGTTTTTAATCTCTACTACACTGACATAGAAAGTCACTAAGTCATTTCAGTTCTCTGAGCATCATATTTGCATGTCTGTATAGTGCCAGGGCTGGGACTTGAACTCAGCTCTTCTGACAGTACCCTGGCCTCTGTACCTCAGGTCCTCAAAGCAACTACAAAGTAAAAAACTCAGCTATCTATGTATTCACATACCTGCTATCAGACATGTTTCTAAAATTTAAACATAACCAGTCACATGGGAAAAAAATGTTTGCATTATGAAATGGATTTGGAAAAATATATTAATTTCAACCCAAAACTTAAGTATGGAACTAAATAGATATTCCTTTCTTCTCATCAATCTCAACCTCCCTCACCTCCAGAGGAACCTATAGGTAGACAAACACACCCTTTGACATTTCTTTACTGGTTAGTTACCTCATTAGGTTTTTTCCCCTTCATCTTAGTTTGTACTGCTTCTTGAAGACGTTTCAAATAACCTGAGCTTCTGGTTATCATTGAAATCTTTTTAAAGACTCACATACAGTTTAGTGAAGGTAGTAAATTGATATCTGGTATAAACTTGTGATGTTTCATTCAGTATGCATATGCACATAAACATAACAAATTTGAAATGAAACTCAACACCTAGAAACCTGGATTCTAGGCTCTTTTTGTCATTTCTGAGCTAGGTGACTCTGGGCAGGGAATGAACTTTTCAGAAGCTTCTTTTCCACCTAAAAAAATGAAAGGGAGAAGGACCTAAGATAGACCCTCCCAAATTTTCTTCCAAACATGACAATTTATGATCCCCTAAGAATTCATTTATTAGGCTTTTGGTCAAGATTAAATTAGTCATCAATCCTGATCCACTATTCAGTTGATATTTTAAAGGGCAAACAGAATTATAAGGAAATCTGGACACTTCTTCACAAGGTAGAAAGTGTTCACCTCCATTATCTCTTTTCATTTTCATAACATACCTGCAGAACACTTCCTTATTATCCCCATTTCACAGAAAAGAAAATTGAGATGCAGACGGTTGAGTGACTTGTGCTGGGTAACAAAATCAGAAAATGACAAATGTAGGGGCGCCTGGGTGGCACAACGGTTAAGCGTCTGCCTTCGGCTCAGGGCGTGATCCCGGCGTTATGGGATCGAGCCCCACATCAGGCTCCTCCGCTATGAGCCTGCTTCTTCCTCTCCCACTCCCCCTGCTTGTGTTCCCTCTCTCACTGGCTGTCTCTATCTCTGTCGAATAAATAAATAAAATCTTTAAAAAAAAATTTTTTTTAAATAAAAAAAAAAAGAAAATGACAAATGTGGACCCCCACGGGACCCAACTTTTGACCCCCGTCAGCACCTCGATGGCCACAGTCAATGCTGGAGATGGGGCCCAGGTAAATGTGATATGCAGACGGCTCTCCCCAGTAGCCTCTGTCCCAAAATGTTTTCTAGGCCGGAAGCCCATAAGTGGCTTTGGAATAGAATACGAAGTAAGGGTTTATTTATCATATCATTTCTGAGTGCATATTTTCTTGAGCATTTATAGATCTGTTTTCCCAAGAAGCTGAGAGCTCCTGATAAAACACGACAGATAATGACAAATGAGCACCTATGTTAGCCTAGCTGGGAGGAGGCCCAGGGACTGTTAACACCCCTCCGGTGAAGTTAATCCCATTTCTTTTAGCCATTTCTTTATTAGTTGATGAGGTCTTACAAAAATGTGCGTCTGTGATGGTGTTTTAGCATCCTTGCCTCTAGGAACATTTTCAAATATTCATAAAGTCGCTCGTCTGACCAAAGCTTGAAGCAAAGGTGCATTAAGTATGAATTTTAGTCAACTTCAAATGTGGGTGGTCACAGAGCTGCTGCTGAACTATCCTCACTAATCCTCCTCATCGGTACTCCGGATCGGCAGCGCTGGGTGCAAGTGTGAAGGGGAGCTGGGGAGAAAGGTATTACTTAGGACACCAGGACTCTGAAGGGCAGCCCCTTACGCTTTGATCCTGCCTCTTGACTGACAGCTGTGTGGCTTGCTTTTGGAAAACTGAGTAACTTAAAGGAAACAAAAAACAAAATGAAAAAGGAATTACCAGTCAAGGCCCTGGGAAGGAGAGCAGAGGCTCACTGTTATTGGTCCTGGGTGGCCAGAGACCCACTTCCCACTTGAATTCCTTATGGCGAAGAGGGAAGAGTACAATCTCAAAAGATGGTTTGGTGCTCAGTGGTGCCTTTTTGGAGAGGCAAACCAAAGGCCGAAACTTGGTTAACTACTAACCCAAGCTCCCTGGTACAGTGAATCACAGTGATTACATCTACAACTAGTTTTGGCGGGTCCCCCACCCTGTAGCACGATGCTAGGAACACAGCTCGAGTACACACACACACACACACACACACACACGAGACACACACGCGCAACTCCAACACCCTCCTTCCCCAACCCAAGCACACACACGACTTCCGTCATCCCAAAGCATACAATCCTTGATGCTTTTCCACCCTTTTATGATTTTGTTTCCTCAAAACATCACTTAAGGAAGTTGACATTATGGCTGTCCTTCTATGTGAAGTTTATAAGCAAGGGGACTTTTTCAAAGGGCGTCTGTAAAAATACCATTTCAAATGTGTGAGGAAGATGAAGCACTTCTCTTTGGTTCTGGGTGGCTTGGACTACCTATGGTGTACTTTGCCTAAGAAACGGAAAATGACAGCCCAGCATTCGCCCACCTGTTTCTGCACGCAACCAAAATAAGCGACCAAAATGGTGCAAATTTCCTGACTCTATTTTAGAATGAGCTCGAGGAACAAATGATAGGCCAAAGTCTTCTGACCCTCAACCCCATAGGGCGGTGCAGTAAGTCGCAGTAGTACTGGCAGCTCAGTCCTGACAGGGAACATCTATGCTCAGGAGGGCCCATCCGTGTCATTGCCACTGAGACTTGTATTCGCTGGAGTCTTTTGGCCTTTTTGCATTATTAACACCCCCCACCCCCCAGGAAAGCTCTGGGCCATAGGTCTGAAAGGAGATAGCCATGTAATCCCACTCAGTACAGATACGGAGAGAGACGGACATCATCCCTCAACAAGGGCAGATAATGCAAACATTTCCTTTTGCAGCTCATTGCTCAACTTTCTGGTCATTTTAACTGGTTATACACTTTCTTGCAATGTAAAAAAAAAAGAAGAAGAAGAAGAAAGAAAGAAAGAAAAGAGAGAGAGAAAGGGAAGAGAAAGAAAAAGTCCTGAAAATAGCAATAGCACAGTAATAATGCTGCCTGGAGTAAAGCTCAGCCTATGATATTCTTTCTCTTTTGTCCCTGCTTTGGGGACATTGAGGGCACTTTGACAGGCATTATGATTACAGAAGATACAAGCTAATGTTGGTTATTCCAGATGTAATTTTGCAATTTCTCAACAGAAATACTGTTGCGTCCCAGATGTAAATGTGACTGTGTCTCGTCCTTAATGTTCTATTACAGGTGATTCACATAACAGGCCGGCTACGACTGAGGGTGTCCCTATCTCACGGGAGGACCGTTCCCAGCCAAATCATGGGTCTTGTGGTTGTGGCTCATGCCCTGCCTCCCCCCACGATCAATGAAGTCAGAATTGACTGCCATATGTTCGTCACTCGAGTAAATATGGACCTCAATATCATTTACTGTGAAAATAGGTACTTTGTTTTTGTTCTCATTTCCTATTGTGTGTTATACATTGGTGAAGGTTGGTGTTTGCAGCAGTCTGAAGGATTTTACTCTCCCAGTGTGGCTCATTACAAATCCTGATCTTATTTTTAATGGCTGCTTGGACTGACACCAAACATGCTTTTTATTTAAAATTCACATTGCTGTCCTGATTTACATTAGGGACCACAATGGAATGGATTGGGATACCCAGGCATTCATATGCTATAATTAAGACCCATCTTGGCCGAGAACCCAAGGAGACAGCAGAGCTAAGACATTCCTGGCAAAATTATGCCATAAAAGGTATCTCCCGATGCTTCAGTCAGACCCACTTCCTGACTACCGTACGGGCCCAGTCTCACAATGGTCAGTGTTCATATAGGCATTCAGCACATTGCCTTAGCTGCTTGCCGGGCTGCTAGGACACATGACCATAGACTGGGTGGCTTAAACAACAGACATTTACTTCTCACACTTCTGGAGACTGGGAAGTCCAAGATCAAGATAAAAGCTAATTAGGTTCCTAGCAAGAGCCCACTTCCTGGCTTGCAGATAGCGGTCTTCTTGCTGGGTCTTCACATAGGGGAGAGCGAGAGCTCTGGTCCCTTCCTCCTCTTATGCGCACACTAATCCCATCATGGGGGCTCCATCCCCATGAGCTCATCTACAGCTAATTACCTCCCAAAGGCCACCCCCCCAGTACTATCACATTGGGTGTAAAAGCTTCACTATATGAATTTCGTGGTGGGACGAACACATTCAGGCCACACAATACATGTAGGGGGAAAAAAAGAGAGAGAGAGAGAATTTGAGGCCCCCAGAGGGAAGAGGATGAAAAATCTGCAAAACTATTAAATAAAACTTTGTAATCCTGAGGATTCTGCTTTTATAAATTAAAAAAAAAGAAAAAGACTCGTCATATAAACGACTTGACAGTCCTTCCTTAGCACTGAGCTTTGATAAAAGGACTTTTTAACCTCTGGTTTAAAAGTTCACTTTTTCCATTAAGCACAAAGCAAGGGACAAGGAAATGGGACAGTGCCCCTCAGACCTTTCACCCGCAAGTCACCAGCCCATCATCAGACAGATGTGAAGAAGAGAGAATTGTGGGGCGCGGGGAGAAGAGGGAAGGGGACCCGCGCACGTGTCAGCCACGGGAAGGAAGCTTCCGTGATACCATCCCACCTGCTGGTGCCACGGGCACAATCCCTGAGGCAGTTTTGAGAGGGTGCTTTTGGGCACAGATGACTGTCGGGCACGAAGGCAGCGTGTGCCCACCGAGCCCCGGTAGTGCCTTTGGAGGCGAAATGAAAGCGCAGAAGGGTCAAGCGGCTGGGGGAACTGCCCTCTCCGGGGCCGGGCCGAGAGGGAGACGGCCAGCCTCTGCGTTCAGGCCCCTGGGAAGCACCGAGGACGCTGAGACCGAGTTAGAAGGGCCTACCATTTCCGGTCAGGACTGGATTCAGAGGAAAGAACTCACCGGGAGAAAAAGACACCCGCCTGAGCTGTTAGTGCTCCGTGGGGTAGACGATACCGCGGACCCGTCCCTCTTATTTAATACGTGACTCTAAGGCTATTTTTTTCAAGCTTTGTGGCATTTCTTACGATTTTTTGCAAACTGTGTACTTGGTTATGTGTAAGGCATTCCGGAATGGCAAAAGAATATCAGGAAAGACAGCTGAAATGATTAGCTAGGGTTCGCAAGTGACGATAAAGATCGTTAGCGTCTGCCGAGCACTGAACCACACAGCCGGCAATGTGCAAAGCTCATTACATACATCATCTCGTTTGAGCTTCGCGACAGTTCTGTGAGACGGGTGTTGCCACTGCCTTAGCACCCGCACGCAACTTCGGTGTAGAGAGAAAGGGTAAGTGATACGTCCAAGGTCACAACTGGGACTCAAGATGTGCCAGATTTTTTTTAAAAATAGGCATTTAACTGCATGGGGGCTTTCCTGCACGCCTGGTCACTTTTTTCTACAGAAGTCGGGCTAACTGGTAAGGAAGCAGTCAGACTAACCCCTGAAGGGGGCCTCTCATATCCATGCATCCACTAAGGAACACAATTCTAGCCCATGAAGCTGTTCGTTCTGATGAAAACTACAGAATGCTGGGGATGGAGCTCCAGCCCCGGGAGGCAGACAGAAACTCTGAGGACCTGTGGCTTTACGTCTTTGAAAACCTACGTAGGGCTCCCTCGATTTAGATTTACTACCGCCACTCCCGCCGAAAACCACAGCCTCGTCGTATTTACCTATTCCCGGTGATTGTCCTATCCCAAAACCCTCGCTTAATTTTCATTCCTGTGAGCACAGATTGATTAATTCTGCTTCATGGACCTGAGTGCCTTATGGTGCCACTCCAATAATTGAGATCATTTTCTGTGACCCACTTTAAGCTTTTTTTCTTTCCTTTAAAAAAAAAAAAAAAACTCTTTTCCACAACTCCTTATTAGCCAATACCATATAGCATCATTTCCCAGCTGAAGATGCTAGAAGTTATTTAATAAGGACCCGTGTTAACAGTAACTGCTTATTCGATGTGAGGGCAAAGCATACCTTGTGCGCCAGGCAGGGCGCTCTGTTTATTTCGTTTCATTCATTAATCCCCTCACCAGCCTGTGAAGTTGTTTTTACAAACGAGGAAAGTGAGGCTCAGCGTACAAGGTGCCGTCAGGATTCTGATCCTGATATAGGCCATCGGACTGGTCTGGGGCTCTCTACACAGATATTAAGAGGTCTCTGGACACGGAGCTGGTCACGTTCGCCGCGGTAACAGGAGCTGGTACATAGGAGTGCCTCAGATGGTTTGAAGGATTTCGTTCCAACAAAGCATAAACTGAAGCACATCTTCCCTAAAGTACGACTGGCTTTTTCCCCAGCATCTATGGTTCAATTAGGGAATTGCTAAGTAGAAACACAAACCCTCTCCCGGACTCCGCAGACCGTTCTCCTCTGCATTCCCTAGGATGCCCGCGGACAAAGCCGACATCAGATGCTTTCAGCGGAGCTGGCACATTTCAGAAACACCAAGGAAGGCCTTGTCGTGACATCCTTGTTCGCTCATTTGCAGAGAGGGGGTGTAGACTGTGCTTGGAAAGCAGCTAATGGTTTTCGGAAAACACCAACTAATCTGCTTTGTACCAGAAAACCATGGGTTTAGAAAACTCTTTATATTGCCCCATTTCATCTCAGCTTACCAAGAATTCTAGTTTGGCCAAAAATCTTATTTAATATTTAATATTAGCTGTCGAGAAATTCACTCACTGGGTAGTATAATTTAATTATATCCCACATTATTCTGGTTTGGTTTGGTTTGCTTTATTTTCCTGCCTTGGGGGTCAGATGGAACTCTCCAACTGTGGTCTCATAGGTTTCTGAAACATGTCATTTCTAAAGACTCACTTCCTATTTGGAGATATCATAAGCCCTAAATGGTAAAAAGCACAGGGACGGTAAAGAGAATAAATTAAACAAAAGATAGATTCTATTCTGGACCGCCCAAAACCAATCTGTACCTGGACAGGGAAGAGGATAATGCGCGTGTTGACATCTTTGTGTAAATCAGGCAGATTCCCCAACATGTTTTCCAATTTCTGTTCTATTTTTCTGTGCTCCTGCCCGAGGACATTGATGTCTGGACAATCAATGACACAGCCTTACACACACGTACAGCTGAGCACAAGCCTAGAAGAGCTGCTGAAATGGTTTAAAAGTTTCTGTGTGGAATCCACCACAAAGTACGAGTTAAAAGGGCCAGGAGTGAAAGCCGAGCTCCCAGATGACTAAGACTGAAAAAGATAATACCCCCAGGCATCTGTATGTCTCAGCATTTAAATTATATCCCTTGAATGCCAATTTGGACTTTGTGCCAAGAAGCAGTTGAAGCCCTTTTTCATGGAAATACCCAATAGAAGACCAATCTGTTTAAATGAAAGGTGTCTCTAATCATTTGGTATCAACATAACATGTTTTTATTTTATTATGTAACCTTGAATTATCTTGGCCTCTAATGAGGATCTCGCATTGTTACTGATTCTCAATAATTTCCTGGAATTGTGTTGTCCAAATGTGTATTCTGATGCCAAAAAAAAGAAAAAACCTGTCTCATTAAACACAGTTGCTGGGTCCAGCACATTTCCTACTTTTGAAAAAGTCCGATATCCGTGAAAGAAATGATCTTGTCTATCCGTAAGGGCTTTCCCTTTTCCCTGGCGGGTACCCCAGTATAACAAAAACTGTAAGGAGACTTGTTTCTAAGCCATTTAACAATTTCTGCACTTCCCCCCTTCTGAATTCCGGCCTGTGTTCTTCTCTCTGCAGGATCAGTGATTACATGGACCTGACCCCTGTAGACATCGTAGGAAAGAGATGCTATCATTTCATCCACGCCGAAGACGTCGAGGGCATCAGGCACAGTCACCTGGACCGTAAGTACCCCTGGGCGTGCGAACAGCCTGGCTGGTGTCCTCTCTCTCTGATGCTTGTTTGGTTTCAGCGCTGATCGCCCCCTTCATGTCTCGTGCATACATGTGAGATGACCGTGCGCGCAGAGAGAAACAGTGAGACAGAAATCACTCAACTCGTGTTGGAATTCGATTGAAAGTTGGAACTCAGGTCCAGAGAAACTGCTGGATCTTTAGGCCCTTGCCCGGGATTTTGTGCTCGCTTGTGCTCGCTTGTGCTCTCTCTCCCATAAAGTGATGGGGGAAGCGTTGCCTTAAGTGCTTTCTTGACCCTTTTATTTTCTAGAGAGTGAGATCCACTCTGAAATTTGTGGTCTCTGTTTCAAGATCTATGTGGGAGAAGACAAGTTCAAATAGACCAGCGCCTATAGCAATTCCTACTTGACTGACCGCAAAACTGGGGCAAGGGGAAGCCGGGGCATAGGGGCAGAGCACATGGTGTGGACACAGCCCCTCTCAAAGGCGACATCTTTTCAGTGTATTTCTGGAAAGGGGGTTATTCAGAGGAACAGACACCTCCATCCCCCAACTGCTGGGAGAGAGAAACTCAGCTCTCGGAGTCTCATTCCCAGCTCCTGATTCACAAGCTGACCTCCGAGGCGCCTTTCTTGGCATTTAAAGACAGAAGGTCCAACCGTGTTCTGGCCTGGTCTGAGCAGAAACCCACACCATGTCCCACACAGCCTTCCCTCATCAAACCCAGTGGGCTGTTGCCACCGTGTGTGGGAGGGCTCTGACAGTCCCGTAAGCCACGAGGTACTGGTCTGCGGAACCTCTTAGGAAGAGGCTGCCCCCTTTCCAACTAGAGGTCCTTTTGACGACCGATCAATAGACTCTTCTTCCTAAAAGATGAGGGCCCAACGAGCTCGTCTTCCTAGAAGGTTCTAAACCCCGTTCTGAACCCCGGTTTTAAATACATGCGAGGTGCCACAAATGAGAAACTCCAGCTTGACGGTCAAGTTTTCCTGTAGCAACACTAGCCAGGTGGCGTCTGTATTTACCTCCTCTCCCCTCTCTTGTCGTGGCTGAGGGGAGCTATCTCAGGTCTTTCCTGCTCTTTGCAGTTATTTGCTCGTTTTAAACTCACATCTTCAAAAGCATAATGGCAAGACAGTCAGCCAGGCAGAGGCTCCGAGTGTGAGCATCTTGTACTTTTTAACCCTGCATTAGCAGCACTGACATGGGACCAAGTTCAGTGTCAAATTTCGTATAGATCACGTCTCCGGGAAAAGGCTGCCTGCAAGGCTGCTCTCTGGCAGACTCGACTCCCAGCAACGAGCGCGTGCCTTGGTATTGCACACCAGGGACTTAGGGAACACACTTGTTGCTGAGAACGAATGGGTGTTGTGCATCACAAAAGCAGATGGCTCTTCAATTAATTGGGGGGAGAAATGATGCTGTTTCCTGAAAAGAAACATCAGGTTCTTTGTAGCTGGGAATTTAGAGAAGATGGAGGAAAAAATCGGGACCTTTGGAGAAAGCTCTGAATATGTTTTTGGACCAATATGTGCCAGAGATCCAGGCTTTAAAAATGAATATATTGTTTCGAGGACACTGTCATGGACCATGTGTGTGGGGAGAGAAGGGTGCTTTTTCATTTTGGAATCTTAATTGAGGTCTAACTTCAGAAACCCAGTGCTGACAAAAAGAACTATGTCATCCTCAGTTATTATTTGGAAAACGTCATGCTATCTCTCTGGGATTTGATTTACAGCTTGAAGAAACACAATTCCTCAGGAACAGTGAGCTAGGGCAGTTCATTTCTTCCCATGAAGCAAAGGTCTCCAACAAATATGTGTGATGCCATTCTTTCCGATCTACTTTTATGTCATTTTCAGTAACCAGAATAATTTGAGAGCGCTGAAAATAAACAACTCTGCCATTCACTATTGTGCTAGTCGCCTAATTTTTCTGGTATCGTGCCAACTAATAAACAGAGAAGGTATGCTTTTAAATTCTGTGATTTTTTTCATTACTCGATATTGACATACTGGCTTTTGCTTTATGATTCAGCCCACTAACAAAGATTGAGTTCACTCTTTCAACTCATACACACGACTTCTAATTTTAAGTTCTTTTAATAACCTCAAACACATGAAAAACAAATAAAATGAGCTGATAATTCTGCACAGTAAAATACACTTCACATATTTAGCTATCATGCTGTGGAATAACTCTACAATGTCAAGTAGCACACAATTAGTAAAACTGTAGGGGGAGGAAAAGGAGTGTTTTGATCCTGAAGAATTTTGATCCTAATCAGATTGAAATTTCGGCGTTCTTGTAGTGCTTGATATCTTCAATCACACACACACACACACACACACACACACACACACAAATCTAACCGAAGCCAATGTCAGGTTTTGCATTCTGTGACTGAAAGAAAATGCTAAAATATACAAATGCATCTCGCTTTGTACAATAAACATTAACATCATTATAAAGTAAGATTGAGTCTAAAATTGTGTGATGGAATGTCTGATGTTTACCTAATTCTCAAACCAAAGCCAGCCCAGTAACAAAATGACAGAGCATGTAATAAGTCTTGGTTGTGTAAACACTGGGAGAGAAGGCAGAAAGCCAGCACAGCATCTTGCTTGTCCAAGGCCCTAGGCTGTTACTGAAGGATGCCTCGACTGCACCTTCTTGGCAAGAGAAGGTCATGGTGACATAGAATCAGCTCGAGAATAAGATAGAATTCTAAAACAAAGGGATGGTTAAAAAATAAACCACATTCACTATTTAGCTTTTCTGCCTACGGCTATTGGCACAATTCCTGTTTCTGTGCATGAAAGACAGGTTTTAGCCATCTGATAATATTTCTGATATTTTGATATCTGTCTTATGCTCCAGTTTACAGATAAAACTTTAAAAAAAAAAAGACTCCGTAGTCTTTGATAACTCAAAATGCTATCTTTATCACTTATATCTTTTTCCTAGCATAGGCATCTGTAAATCCATAGATGAACTTGTCTCTAGAATAAGAAAAGTAAAAGGGAATCTCAGCTGCATCAGGAACTGACAACTTTCATCAGTTGAACCAAGAACTTTGGACCATTCACTCTCCCACTAAGTTAACATGAGACGCCTGATAGTTCACTGGCTTTCAACATAAAGAATCACTAAGAATCGCATTATCTATACCAACATGGTGGGTGAGTGAAATTATACTGGGGTTCTAAAACCAAGGGGGTTGTAGGACCTCTTCTTTCACACTGTGACCAAAGACCTCTGTGATTTTTTTTTTCCTTACGCCACCTTACTGGAGTCATTGAACCCAATTTCACTGATTCTCTGGGCCGAACTGACCCAATCAACATTTCGAGGTTTGAATTTTCAACTACTCATACAAGCAATTCTTTGAGCATCTTTGCCTATCAGGCTCCAGCTCGCCACTGCTCAGGAGGTGCTGACCTCCAGATGACCGACCAGTCAGGTCTCCCTCGAGTCTGACGCCCCAGTTAGCTCGAGCATTCGAGAACAACGCAGCCATCTACTACTCTACCTCTGCTGGTGGCCCAAATACAGAAGGGCGGACCGCGAATGCTAAACCAAACGGAGAAACGGCTTTTGCACTTCTCATCTGTCCCGTTTAATCCAGCCCTTTGTCTGCAGAAGTTGCTGAATTTGTCTTGAGATATCCCTGGGGTCCTTTCCAGGTCAAATGAGCAACCCTCTAAAACCTAGACAGACTGACCGAGGGGGCCTTCCCTTCCCTCTGTAATGTTGGGCTCCACTAGCAAGGCTCGAGGCTCTGCAGCTGTGGGACTGTCAAGGAAAGGGAGCCAGGAAGCTTGAAGTGATAGCAGTTTTCCCTTCCTAGGACCTTTCCCAGGATGAAGAAACCCTGGAAGAGTTCTTTCACAAAGACAGAAGGACTTGCAGCTTCTCTGCGAGATCTTGTGGCATTAAAAAGCGTGGCCTAACCAATATATTTGGGGGATGTATAAAAAAAAAAAGAAGTACATTAGCCTCAGCCTTTATTTCTTAATTACAAAATTTTATCCTTCTTCACAAAAGTCATGCACAGCTACCTGGCAGAATGCATCGCACGCTGTTTTGCATCAATAACCCCTACACTTCCCTCCTGAAGGCGTCTCATCGCCAAATGCAAGCCGACTGCTTAATGCAGGACTAATTAGTATATCCCCTTCCAGTCTGCAGGCCCTCCATTGTAATTCCTTCCCAGCTCATTTTTTTCCACAACCGAGCATCAATCAATGTAAGTGCCCTGCCTGCCTCGGAAACACAAGATGTCCTCCATGCATTTGTCATCTGCCACGCAAACAAAGGGGGAATTTAATTGTTGATCTGGGTCTGCAGCTACCGCACACAGTAAAGGAAGCTGCGGTGGGGGGAGAAAGGAAGCCGCAAGGTTTGGTGGGTGGGCCAAGTGCAAACAGCACAGGGGACTTCTTTCTAGTCTCTGATCTTAGCCCTTTTCAGGGCTGGGCCTTGAGGGATTTAGCTACGACCCAATCATTGGCTGGACTTTTTCCCAAGGCAAATGAGTTTTTCCTCTTCTTCCGTATGAATAGGAAAATGCCCCTGAAAGAAGGTGCATGTAACAGCTACCACGTCAGACTCTTTTCAGAAGCCACGTCGGCCTGCGCCGTGTGCCTGTCCGTTAACCGAAAAAGACTGTCGCAAGGAGACAAAGTCAGGGTTTTATGCAGAAGTGAATGACTGGTATTATTTTCATCTCCCCCCCGCCTTTGGGAAAGTACTGATTTTGGCTTTTCCAGTCCAAAGGCAGGCACAGAGGGAACAGAGAGCAGCCAGGGCCTAACTAGCAGCTGAGCGTCCGTACTCCGCTGCGTTATAGAAATGCCTCCCCAGCTCCCTGAGTCCCGCTCGGCCGTTAACCAGATCCCCAGCGGACCCCCGTTCCGGTTAATGTTTGAGGACTGACTTACACTAGTATTTCGAAGGCATTCTTGTGCATGAAGTTAGTAAATACAAACAGTCTTAGGGGCTTCATACTGCCCTCCAGCTGGATGAATTCTGTGATTACTAGTGAAATGTAAGTAGCGAATTGGCTCTGAGGGTATCTCAGCCAGTGTTCAAATGAAGCGAGTATGTGGTTACTTGATAAAGAGATGGACTTCTTCACAAAGGTGTAAGGTTTTGAACATCAGTGGAGAAAGCTAATGGAGTATAAACAGAGGTAGCAGCCAACTGGTAAGCAAGAGGAGGTCTTTCGTTTGTTTCCCCAGGTTAGTATTTTTCCAGGTACTCGTAGCATGTGTGAATACAAACAGTAACATTTTCCCTGTTCAAGTTCATCTAACGTCTGTGAGTACTTACTGTATGCAAAGCTTTGTGGTATGGCAGGAAGGTTTCAACAATAACTAAGATGTGGTCTGTACCGTCCAGAAGCTTACATGCTAGGAGGGAAGATAGCATGAAAACAACCAATTTTGCAAAGGGAACATCAAATGAGGACTATTGAGATGGATAAAACACAGAAATCCCAGAGACTTGGGGAGGGGGGGGGAAGGGGGGTGGCGCAGGGCAACAAGGGAGGGCAAGAAGTTCCAGAGATACCACATCTGCCCTGGAACTTGAAAGAGGATGGCAAGAAGCCACGGTGGCAGGAGATGGGCAGAGGTGAAGGGTCAGGGACATTCCAGGCTTAGAAGAGCATAAAAGGACACAGAATACAGCAACACACCACCTTTCCTCTCTGCCCAGGGAGTCAGCCCTCTGGAACTTCGGTGGCATGGATATATTCTAATACAAACCTAATGTAGATCCCTGGGCTTTTCCTTGTTACTATTTCAATTAGTAGCTGCTTTTATTATCATAAAAAGGAATACCTGATATTTGAGAGAAACTAACCCCCATTGCTCTTATAAAACATGATCAGGGGAAAAAAAATACTTCTAAGACATCCATTTTTAACCTAATCAGCCGAAATAAAATCAGTTCCATCACCTCTTGTACTTTATACAAGATTAAGAACAAAACGCTAGTATATGTTTTATAACTGCTTTTCCTTAAAACGTTGATTTAATGACACCTTGCCTATCTCAAAAAAAAAAAAAAAACCGCTCAAACTTTTCCTTGTTTAACACAAATGAGGGGCATAGGGTTTTAATCTGTGTATGTGTTTAGCATACAATGGTTTTTCCATAAATTTAGCGTTAAGGATCAGGTCATTTGAACCTGTTCGTGAACTCCGCATGCCCTCCGGCTTCCTAGAATTTTTGGTGGGGCACGTCTACTAGAATGCATCCAGTTACAGGTGACAGAAAACCCATGACTTAAACTTCTTCTGTAATCGTCTTCGGTTTCTCTTCACGACCAAAAGATAGCTGTGGCACTGCGCATCCCCAGTCCCTCACAAGACAACGTCCGGAGTCAGGAAAGAGCCAGTCACTACGTCGTGTTCGTTTTTGAAAGGAAATACTTGCCGGGGCCCTCCAGGAGACAGCCCCCCCCCCCAAGTCTCATTGTCCAGCATTGCATCAAGGGCCCAAGCCTGAGCCACACACTGGATGCAGTGACCATGCCTGGCTTACATAATCAACGCTTGTCCCCCTGGACTCGGGAAGGTTCCCTGATCCAGGAAGAAGGGCTAGAAGAGCAGCTCCCTTCCCGCCATGACAACTGCAGCTCATACTGCCACAGGGTCTATAGGAAAGTGGTTGAGAGTCGATCCTGAGAGCTCCCAAGGAGCACATGTTCCTCCTTTATCCTTCTTTTCCCTTCTTCTTTTACCTACATGAGAAGATGAAGGTTAGCTGACCCTATCTGTGGTCATTGTGTCATAATATATGTAAATGAAACCATCGTGCTGTGTGTTCAAATGCACACAGTGGCGTATGTCCATTATTTCTAAATAAAACTGGAAAAAAAAGGAATGGCCGTGCAGTGGACAAGCCACAGTGACTGCTATCTGGCAGAATCTGACACGTTTTCACAACAAAGTCTTTGGATTTCTGAAAATCTACACAACAGGTGAACAAATGACATTTGTCTGGGCTCCTTAAATTTTCCTGATTTTGCCAAACACTCGTTTCTCTGAACCTATGCCTCACCACTTATAGATTTCTTGTTAAAGATGTTTAGCGGACTTCATAAAATGACCTCATCCAGAAACACAGGATCCACGAGAGATATAAAATAAACCTGAGGCAAATATCCAACCTCATCCTTCTACCTTTTTTTAGTTCTCCCTACGTTCCAGCTTAACCTTGCCCAGTACTTCATTTTTAAAAGGAGGTGAAGAATTCACACAAGCCAGATCAGACCCCCGTGCTTTAGACCCTCATCCCACTTTCTGTAAGAGTTATCACAGTTATAAGTTTCTTGGTGAAAATTGTTAAGTATCTGTCTCCCAGAGAAAGGGAAATCAAGGTAAGTCCTAGTTTCAGAATGAAGAAAACGTCCCCAATAACTCCCAACGAGAGAGACCTCCCTATGGGTCTCACTGTCCACTCTTTCACCATATTCCAAACTTAAACCAATCACTGGTAAGGGAATGGAATTACGTGACTGAGACGAATAGGCGGACAGGCCCATGACCAATTTTTGCATACTTTGAGATCCCCCAGTACCTGGCACGGGGTAAGTAGGCACTCAAAAGAATATTTATTGAATGAGTGAATAAATCCACCATTTCCCTCATTCCCTAGCCATCAAGTTTTCTCAATTCCCTGCTAAAGCGTTAACTGCTTCCCTTTATATGGCAAATCCCCACCCCCCACCCTCCATCAACAAAGTGTAAGGGCTAAGAAATACCCTGTCCTTAACTGTTTTAGGTCAAGAAGGGTGGGAATGAGTGGTACAGAAACTCCGGCTGAACTGAAAACAGCTCGAAAAAAAATCTGAGATCTCAAATGTCACTCATGCCGACCATCACTGGTTTTTCCCATCCTAGAACATGATACCGTCAGTGTTTAAAGCCTTGGTCTCCAATTCAGTACGTTATCACGAAGAAAAGAGGAATTTATTTTTTAAACTTAACAAATTGATGTGTCCTAAATCAATGAAAAGTTTTCTGCATGATTCAATATTAGCAGTTAATAAAAATCTATCAATTGGCAGTGGTATAGGAAAAAACCTCTTCTGAGGTTATAAATCACACAGATAGCGATTCAAGCAGGGCCTGTCATTAGCGTATTAGGGGGGAAATCCATAGATGATGCATAGTCATTCACAGAGCATCCACAGGTCTTCTGTCCTCAAGCTCGTAACTCACGTTGAGTATCAGATATCATTAAACTTTACCAAATATTGCTCGGCCCATAGATTCACACAAAAACTAAAAACCAATTTGTGCATGCCTGCTATTTAGGACATCCAGCTCACTAATTGCAAAATCTATAGGAAAGTCTGCGCGGCATCAAAGCCTTGGTTGATCCTATGAGCGGCTCTAAATGAAAAACTGTCTGTACTGCAAGTAAATAAAGCCCTTAATGCACAGTTTCTGCCTCTAATGCTGTTTCTCCTGTGGGTTTTGAAAATGACCTTCCTGTGAGCATCAAGGACTATAACTTTTAGATAAAGAAACTTGTTCCTGTTTTAAGTCTATGTCAGGTTCATTCCCCTATAGCCCACAGTTTTCAAAAGCAGAGGAAAAAGTAATCCAGAATTTAAAAAAAAAAAAAAAAAGTCCTGTTTCCAGAATGAAGTTCCCTGTCAGCCTGCCTTGGGCCTTAGGTGGAGAAGCAGAGATTAAAGAGCCAGTATTCTTTTTCATGTTTCATCTGCCAGTTTTGTGAATGTAGAGAGAAAACCAGTGGCTCCAGCTAAGCACCCAACTGTGGTATTAAGTAGAAAGGTGTGATTCTGGCACACTCCCCCCTTACTTGCACGCTCTCCACATTAGTGGGTTCAGAAATACTTGAGTTCCTGAGAGAAAGCACCCCCTCTCCATTCTCTGCAGCCACGGCTGAAGGTACCTCACGGAGGGGTGAATGGCGGCGCAGATGCGTCCTCGTATCGCCATGACGATAATGAAGCTCTTTGTTCAGCTGGGTGAATGTGAAGTGTGCGGTCTCCGATGAGCTCACCATTTCCTATTTATTCTATACTTACCTGAATACGCCAAGTATTGCAGCTTTTTAATGCATATGCAAACCCCTAAAATGTCCTTTTGTGAGACACTTCGCTAAAAGACCGCTTTTGATATGTGTTCTCCATCTCCTCTTCAAACTGAATTAGACTGCTTCCTTCTTTTTAAGACACAAGTAACTCACTATTTAGAATCTTTGGCTTTGATTTGGTAGAACAGCCCCAACAGGAAGAGACCATGTTCTCTTTTTTTCTCCATATTTCTGAAGGCAAACTTGTACTGATTTGTTTTGATTTACTAACAGAATTATGCTCCTGCCACAGACACAGGCTTCCTTTATGTCCTTTCAATCATCGGTCTATTTCTGGGGACAAAGTTTTCCCAAGGAAAACGGAAATCCCTCTGTGGGTGACTGTGCGCAGAGCCATGGACGTGTGCTTCAGCAAGAGTTCATCAGGGTGAGGAGGGCAGGAGTTCTCCTCCGCAGGCAGGACATTTCTTGGATGCCTACCACTAAGCTCAAACCAAGAGGCCAGGTGACATTTCTAAAAGCTATTCAATAACACCGAGCATCCAGTCTTTTGTGGGGGAAGTGTGTCTTTGACGTAACCGCTCACATGTCCTAAGATGGAAGGAAGCTCCCTGTGGTTTTCTTTTGACTGAATTGTATTGGTCACTCCCTTCACAATGGGGGGGGGGGAGGGAATTTTGATTCCAATAGCCAAAAATTGTCAGATGAGCAGAACTGGAACAGTTCAACCAGGAGGATTTACATCTCTGTTACATTCTTCTCACAAATGTGGGGTCACCTCTGTCCTCTGAAGAGCACAGCCTGTAATTCAAAGGCACCTTTAGCTGGCAACGCGGGGTGGAGCTGATGACAGCTTCTTGGTTCTCCTCAGAGGAATAGCAGCCAAGAACAAATTGGTTACGCCCTAGACTTCAGACTAAAACAAGTTCTCGCGTGTAGCAGAGGCGCTCAGAAAGGTACCTGGGACCGCTCGAGATGGTCAGTGAACCTGGGACACACGGATCCACCCTCCCGATATCCTCACGATTACCCTGTATGATCTCAGTAAAGGCCATCGAAATGTTGCGAGAGCCTTCAATAAAACTGATTCCTACGGCACAACCTAAAAGACCTCATTCTAGATATGTTGTGATGTGACCGGTGAATCCAGTGAGGGGCACACGGGCCGCTCTACCAAAACTTTGGGACACCAAAAAGGAAACTTTGAGATAAATCTAAGAGAAGATGCCAGGTTATGTGTTGAACGTACTCAGACCGTGTCACGGTAGAAAGCTAAAAATACGACCCACACATCAGTTTGCTTTCTCTGCTTCCTCTCTTTAGCGTTTGAGCACATTGTTGTGAACGTAGTCTGCAGCTCATTGGTCTGATGATTATGTATCTCTTTCCGAGGGACAATTAGCTATTTTTTAAGGACTTCCATATCAAGTAACTTACATCATGCTTTTTTCGGATTTTCCCCACAAAGGGGATTTTAGGAAATTGCCTGACACAAACATTCTCTCATTTCTCTCCATTATCTAAAGCTAAAACTCACAAATAAAAACAACAGCCACTGGATTAAAACGAAAAAGTTTTTGTGTTTTTTCAAGTTGTCTAATTTATTACAAACTAAAAATCCCTTTCAAACTGGCACCAAGGTGGCTTTTCTTCTTGAGCTGATTAGGACCACATGAGCTCAGGAAAAGCTGTCAGATCCTGCCTCTGGCGCAGCTGGAATGATCCAACTGATTTGCCAGTATGATTTTTTTTTTTTTTTGAAGAAAGAAGCTTCATCCCAAAGTCATAAATTTATATTCTAGAACCCCAAGCAGAAATTATTCCTTGTTCGTTTTAAAAGAAGCAAAATTCCACTGTGACTTCTTTTTATGGGATGTCAGAAACAACGAGGGCAGTATTTTGGTCCCCACATCCTGCTGTCGTGGAAGCTAACTCAGTACCTTCTCTCTCACTGTCTGGCTTCCCACTGACACATGGAGGTCGCGTTCAGAAAATACTAGTCCTCAGGAAAGAGCCCAGATCGGCGTCCAGGCCAGAATGTACCTTCACCTCTTCAGAACCGTGTGTCAGGCTGGCCCAGGGCAAATGAAGGGATGAGGTGAAACTTGTTTTGTCCCACTGACCTCGACGGGCTCCCAGACCTGCTTTGTGGCATTGACCAAAGCAAGTTAAGGCACTCGGGGAGCTGCCTGACTCCCCAGGGAGCCAGAGGGGGCCCCCTTCCTCAGCAGTCCTTCCACAAGCACGTGACAGGAACATGCAGCAAGCCTGCCTCTCTCAGGTAGGTCTCCTCTCTTTGCTAGATGGCCCTTGGCCTGGGTGATGAAGAAGGCTGCATTATGGGGCCCTAATAAATCTGTATTTATTCTCGGGAAACAGAGTCATGTTGCCTTAGCTCCAAAAGACGACACCACATGAGTCTTTCAGTCCCTTTCCCGGCACATACGTGGAGCTCACGGAGGAGGCCGATGTTTTGCTAGCTATGCATTTCAGAATTGAGATTTTCTTTGTTTTTAAGTAAGAGAAAGTATTATAAGGAATGGGCAGGAGGGGGGATCCTTATGTTGATTCTGCAAATTCTAACTTAACTTTAAAATTCCTTTCTCACTTTTCCCCCTTTCTATGCACTGTATCCTGGGGATAATTCTTTTTTTTTTTTTTTTTTTTTTTTTTAATTTTGCCTACGTATGGTCAAAGCCCAGCCCGGAATCCCCCGCCGGGCTGGGCTGATCTGGTCTACCATCCCAAGTTTTTCTTCCTGTGAGACTCCAAAAAGGCGCCTCTTTGTCTCTGCCCTCGTTAAAAAATACTAGATCCATTTGCAGTCGTTCCTTAGTCCAGAGACACAGCAGACGGAATTATACACCAATCGCCAACTGGGGCGCGCTAAGTTTCTCTCTGTGAAAATAGTGGGCAGAATTTCATAACCCGTCCTTCCTCTATTAATAGTTAACCAGGTTGAGAGGATTTGAATAAAAGCACATCTTGTTGCATGCAACAGCGGTTTGACAGAGGAGCTGTACGGCAGAGTTAGTATTTTACTGCTTTCAGCTTCACCACGCAGTTTTGTAGCCTGGGAAGCCGCGCGTGCAGAATGGCAGAACTTACAATTGCCTACAAAAGGCGAGTACAATGCTACCTGTGGAGCCCCGCCACCAAGAGAAGAGGACAGTTCCGGGCCTTAGAGATACCCTAAACTGCTGAACAGTTTCAGAACAGAGCTTGCCACTATGTGAAGCACTCATCAAAGCAAATCTTTCTCAAGCAACTGTGAAGACATAATTATTACATTTTCCAACCATCCACTGAGTGCGTTGTGAGGCAAAGGGAGAATGGGAGGAAGACACTGGAGCTCCTCTGTTGAGGAACGTAAGACGCGGAGGGGGACTTGTGATCACTTTTGGAGCCAGGAAGAGTGGCCTGGGTGAGCTTCAGCAGCCTTCAGACACGGCTCTTTTCCAAAGTGACTTCCCTTTACTCATCCAACCCCCCCCCCAAAAAAATCAAAATGTACTTCATGAAACTATTGTATATGAAGCACTTATTAGCCGTAATTAAATGGACAATATGAATTTACTACGTCTTTAGGACTCTGGCTTGTTCTGGTTTAGAGCAAGATGATTAATGCAAATACATATTACTTGAGATAACCATTTAGCAGCTAATTTAGCCAAATTTATTACAGCAGTTAGAGGTTTTTCATTTTAGCAGACGGAGACAAGGACATGCCAAAAAGTGGGCAACGTGGACGAGTGCACACTGCCCTCTAGTGGCCAACCAGCTGGCGCACTTTCGGGGGTGTGGAGTCGCTGCGATCCCTAGCCAAGTAATAACAGCAGGTTTTGCACATTTCCGGTATCCTTTTAAACCATTCCTTTCCATAGCACTTTATTTCAGGGGATGATTTACTGCACTTTCCCCTTTTACTAGCTCAGGAGTACCCAGATACAAATCAAATCAATTTCAACTTGGCAAGATTTTGGTTAAAGTATCATTTTTAACATCTGCATTTTAAAGCTCTCCTTCACTGGGTATTTAATGGCACCGTTTCACATTACTGATTGTTTTTACTTGTTCCTTCATTTGGGGCCATATTTCAGAGCCTGTGTGGAGCTGTCACTCTGTTTGGCTCTAGCCAAGTCAATTCTGTGCCTCCCTTAGGCCAGAGTTTCTCTCTGACTTGGTCGGGGGATTTATTTTGCTCCAACAGTCAGTAAAGTCTCACCAGAATTCCCCCTGACTGACCAATGTAAATTTCGTTCATACACGGACTATAAATTCTGTTCGACAAGATCAAAAGGAACAGATGTATGAGGACACTGGTTGATATTGCTTGCACTGAGGTGAAATGATCAAAGACAGGGGTAAAGCATCTTCGGAACCATTCAAATATCTGGGATCTCAAAGAGATCTACCTCGCAGCTATGAATAAATCACATACAGATTTTCCTTTGTTAGCGTCTGACGTCAAACCCATTGACAATATCCACACCACATTAGGTATTCTGTGAGCCAACAAGATTTGTAGTCCTTTTATTCTTCCTTTCACACCATGGCTGCCCAAAACGGAATAAAGTCTTGCTACAAATGCTAGTAGCCCTCGCTCCACTGAATTGTTGATTTTATTTGTCCTACTAATGGCATTCTACATTAAGCTTACAGAAGGGCACCCCTGGCTTAGTGCAGGACCTCCCCCTTTCTAAGCTTGCCGTTTTACCAAGATAATAATCATTTGGTCCCCGTCTTAGTACACAATGCCTTCTGTTTTGTTTTGTGTTTACCCCCAGTGCTGAATAAGGGCCAGTGTGTGACGAAGTACTACCGCTGGATGCAGAAGAACGGAGGATATATTTGGATACAGTCTAGCGCCACCATCGCTATTAATGCCAAGAACGCAAATGAGAAGAATATCATCTGGGTGAATTATCTTCTTAGGTATATTTTCTAATTCTTTTTCATTTCCCTGTCAGTTTTAAAATATGCAGCCCATGGTTAATAGCTGACATGTTTTATTATCTTTTGGCAGTATCCGGTGTGGAATTATGTGGAAATTCTGCTTTTCCTTCCACAGACTCAAAGAAATATGAAAAGATCAGAGCTATGTTGGAGGGGACGTCCAGGGCAGATTCACAACATTTTCAGTAATTCTTGGTCTGTCAACATTTGGGCAGCTCTGCAGAAGTTGCTTTGGTTTCCCCCACCAATGTTCAGGCTAGGGAAAAAAAAAAATTACAGACTTCTGCCTACAGATGAAGCATCCAAAAAGCACCTGCTTCTCCCCGCCCGTCAACCTACGCTCATGCATTCCGGTCCCTTAGAAAATTAAGTAAAAGAGAACGGGGAGGAAGGGGCAGGGTTCATATATCCCCCCTGTGTTCCATCCCTTTGAAACCTTAAGCATATTCCACCGCATTGGATTCCTGAGGCGTTCAAGTTTTGGTAAGCCAAGTGAGCTGCTTTGCCAGGATTAAGGCAGTGTCAGTGTATAAATGAAAGCAATCTTCTCGTGTCTGATGCCATGTGGCCTCAGTCTAGTTTTACGGCTAGCTTAATGTGCCCTCAAATTGACATCCATAAATGAGGCCAGGCTCAACAGCTCCCTAAATTCGAGTCTGCAACCCCATTTCTCTCACCTTTCTCATCTGCTTTCTGCCTTTGGAGTCAAACTAGCAAAAAGAAAACCAAGACCAACAGCCTGGGTGGTCTGCTTTCGGGGGCAGAATTTCCAAGAGGTCTTCCACCGATCCTGTCCTGAAACAATCAGGAGGCTCGCAGCCTGGCTGTCTCCCACCACTGTCATTCCAGTTTTTGGCTTCTTTTGGCTGAAAGCCACCATGTAGGACCCACACGTGGTCTGAATAGGAAAGCTTCCAGTAGGTCTTATGAATGGAAGTGGGTGCCCTTTGGCTGATAATCTAGACAGGGAGCACCTGAATCCCATTTTTCTTTGAGACAGCCAAATGGAGCCAAGATGCTGACAGCCATGGCTCATCGGCACGCTGACCCTTCAGAGTGTGTTCGCGTACGTTGGTGAGGACTCGAAGGCACACATGCGCTTGGAACCAATAGCATATCAATCAGACACTAATGATTATTGCTCTAGAGGGCCCTTAATGTGCACCACTTAAAACAGTCTTCATTTATCTACTTTCTTTTTCCTTTTTTGACCTCTTCCACTCTACATTAATTCTCTCTAAAGGTCCAAGTATGTGTATTTAATGTGGCTTTCTCGGAGGCCTGATTTTTCACGCGAGCCTTCCCCTGTGTTTGTGATATGCTCAAGATGGGTTCTGATATCAAGGAATCCTTTACCAAGAGGTTTATGGAACGGTGGCTATGTGTAAGGCAGGTTAGAAAAACTCACATGCCAGAGAAAATAGAATAAGGTACCGTGGCATTAACATTCCTTGGCTAGTCAAAAATGGTGTTGTGCCAAGGAGACCCATTACTATTAGAAATCATGCATTAGTAACAGGGACACCACAGACTAGAAGACACCTGTCCCCCATGCTGACGTAACATAGGGTACTGAAGTCATCCATACACTTGCCACTCCCTATTCAGGGAGACTTCTTTTTGTCTGGATCTTTCTTACTGCTTCATGGGTCTCATGACTTCCTACTCTGCCCCCAAATGGAGGCAATGAGAAGGGTTAAGGGGAGGTCGGTCCATGAGATTTTGCATCAACACCCTCCATCTAGCCTGGGATCAAAGGATACAAGCTCCTAAGTGTTCAGTGTTTCTAGTCCATCTAATTCTATAGGGAGAGGACGGAAGCAGTTTGGGTACCAAAGACCAGGTTTCAGGCTGAAGAGCCTCAATCTCAAACATGGTAGACCTCTCTCAGCTGACCCAAAGACTTAGCTGACTTCAACAATAAAAGGCTACAAGTTGGGTGACAAATGACTTGTGAAGCCCTGTGCATCTGGACCAAAGGAGACAAATACAGATGGGTGTCAGCAGAGGAAACCACATCTGCCATTTGTCGCTATCACTTCTACAGGCTAAAGATCCAGAAGAAAAGAACGTGGCCCTGGCAAAATAGCAACTATTGAATATTAGCAAAAGAGCAACTTCCTGAAGTTTGTTTTTCTTTCCCACATTCCTGTCCTTTGTTCTCCCATGAGCAATATTTTCATGCCACCTCCCTCTCCTCACAATCCCTCGCTTCTGGGTCCACTCAGGCCTCTCCTTCCCTGTTGTGAAATGACTGCTCTTCTTCCTGTTCCCTCACGTGTTGGTAGACTCAGGGACTCCAGAGTGTCCAGAGACTGAGTGAGCGCTAGGGCCACCTTCCCACCATTAGTCTCATCTGATTATCGAGAGAAAGCCCTGCTACTGAAGCTAAATCGCGCTAAGGCGTAAATGCCTGACAATCCATCTTAGTGAATTAACCCTCCGAGCGACACCGGCCGTTTTAGAGTAGCTACTGAAACAGTAGGGATTGGCAAACGGATCAGTAATCGTCTCTTGTACGTCTCTGGTTGGCCAGCCAGCATGGAGGGCGGAAGAGGCCTTTTCCGCTTCCGGGCAAGAGGCTTTCCTTGTGTCTTGAGAGGACAGGAGCCCAGGTTGCTCATACACTGGGCTGGCCTTGAAGTGGCATTTCTAGAAGATAACTAATGCAAACTGACCGAACACAACTCTTTTTTCCAGAAGAGGCCTGTTTCTGAATTAAAAATAGAACAAAAATTAAGCACATTTGTGCAAATGGGGTTAGATCCATTCTGTTAGAGCCTCTCCCACTGGGACTCTCCCCACTACAATCAGGGTCCCAGCTTAACAAGCCACAGGTGTACACCACATGAGCGGCTGAAAACATGATTGTAATGGGTGTGTTGACAGTTCAGTAGCCATAATCCACGCATCCCAAGGCGCACCTGCGCCTCTGTCAGATCATTAGGTGCCGAGGGCTGTGCCCACCGCCCCCACCTCCGGTAGCTTTAGAGCCATCGGAACAGCTGAGAAGCTCCATCAAGGAACCAGGACAAGGGTACTGAGGCAATGCACTCATTAGGAGCCCAAGGAAGATAGGGCACACCAGGAGGCATGGGAAAGCTTAGCTGAGAGTACTTCTCACCCTCCCTTCCCCCCAGGTGTCAGACTGGGAGGAATGTCAAGCAGCACAGTGCCCGGGCCCCCAGCGCTCCCTGATTATTTAAAAGCCTTTTAGTGGCTTTCCTGTGGCATTTGGGTATTCAGCCATTGTGGCAGGGTGCAGCTGTATCCCCGGCACATGAAATCCCAGCTTCTGCAAAAGTCCCATAAGTTGCTGAGAAAGGTGATTTCTCGAAGAGACTTTTAAACTCTCACAACTCCAGAGGTTTGGGGCCAGGAAGTGGGGAGAAGATGGTCAAAAGCAGACCATCGAGAATGGGTGTCTGCCCTCCTGATGAATGCCTCCCTCCCCCGCAGCAATCCCGAGTACAAGGACACACCCATGGATATCGCACAGCTCCCCCACCTGCCGGAGAAAACTTCGGAATCTTCGGAGACATCCGACTCTGAATCAGACTCTAAAGATACCTCAGGTATTACAGGTATTCCTCCTTCTCCATGTTCTGCGCTCACGGCTTGCCTGTCCAAACGCGAGGGGTGGGCTGTGGCCGAGGCGGCTATCAGAGCAGAGCCACGGTTCCATCGGATACAGAGACACAAGTCCCATCAAGTTGATACTGCGTCTTTCTCTGCACACGTGTGTTTACGTACCACCACATACATCTGTGTACACATGTGTATATACGCATACATATATGGTATCTATACATGCATGTGTGCCATGTACATATAAACATATGCATGTGTACAAGCTACATGTACACAAATATACAGAGAGAGAGACCGATTAAGTGGCCACTCCATGTCGGCCCTCCATTGGCCACACAGAAGGAATCCTGCCCTGACCCCCTTGCTAGCTTTGGCCTCTTTACCAGAAGCAGTCTCAGAGCTCTCTGTGCTACCTCTAAGACGGTCTGTATCTTTGAGCCCCAGATAGTCACATCCTTACCAAGCTGGGGCTAACCATCCAAAGCAGGATACTTAACGGCATTAGTAAATGATTCTTTGCAAAGTAGACTTTCTAGTAGTTATTTGGGGCCCAAGAAAGTTAATTTAAAAATTTACTTTCCCTCCAATTCCCAACCCCCATTCCACAGACACACTTAGAGCCGGGGAGCACAGAACTCACGGAATTTTACAGCTGCAAAGAATCTTATATCTCTTCTAACCCAACCTCTTCCACAGAAATGAAGAAGTTCCATGATTTGCCCAAGGTTCTAGTGCAGGTGTCATCCAAAAGCATCACAGCAGAGCCATAAAATCAGCATCGTCCCTAAATCTTCTGAGTTGTTACTGGGAAAATCTATTCTCTCTCAAACGTGCCAGATGGCTAGGGGTCCCCCACCAGCACCCTCCACCCCTAGGCACCTGCTCTTCAGGCTTGTGAGCCTGTATCCCTCTATCCTAGACAAGGCTTCAGGGAAGTGGAAGGAGGTCCAAAGCACAAAGGATTTTGACTATTTTCCCATCCTAAACTGAATTCATTTGAAAGTTCTTTACTGGGGCAGACGTTCTAGAATAGACAGGCTCTGCTCCTTATTTATGTATCCTATAGCAGGGGGCGGGGGGAAGACAATTCCAAGACCTGCCCCATGGAGCCTATATTCCAGCTGGGGGAAGAGATCAAAGTAAATAAAAATAAGCACCATCTGATTCCCTGCATGGCTAAGTGCTACAGAGAAAAATAACTTTAGGAATTAGGAGTGTGGTTTTCAATAATGAACAAATATTCACCAACAAAGGGTACAGGCCTCTGTAGAAAGTCACCTTGCATACATCATTTTTCTGTATCACTAACATCTTCTTCCAGATTACTGACTCTGACGCCCTGCATATTTTTGCAGAACTTCTCAAATGTTAATATGTCAAACGATCACCTGGGGATCTTGTTCAAATACAGAATCTGATTTAGCGGCTTGGGTGAAAAGCTGGGATTGTACATTTGTAACAAGCATCCAGGTGATGCCAATGGTGCTGGCCTACGGACCACACTTGGAGTAAAGGCCCAGCTAATGCCCTCAAGAGAGAGAAAGCCCAGGCTCTAGGTGGCTACGGTGGGGGAGCAGAACAAGTGGGCCAATGAACCTCCCCAGCCCTGACCCGCCCACCCCACCCCCACCCCAGCAGGTGCGAAGGGGTCCTGCCCTGGTAATGTGGTGCCTTTTGTCTCTCCCCTCCCCGCCGCCACCTCCGGCCACTGGCCCCACGCAGAGGACAACGAGAATTCCAAGTCCGACGAGAAGGGTAATCAGTCCGAGAACAGCGAAGACCCGGAACCCGACCGGAAGAAGTCCGGCAACGCGTGCGACAACGACATGAACTGCAACGACGACGGCCACAGCTCCAGCAACCCGGACAGCCGCGACAGCGACGACAGCTTCGAGCACTCGGACTTTGAGAACCCCAAGGCGGGCGAGGACGGCTTCGGCGCGCTGGGCCCCATGCAGATCAAGGTGGAGCGCTACGTGGAGAGCGAGTCGGACCTGCGGCTGCAGAACTGCGAGTCGCTCACGTCCGACAGCGCCAAGGACTCAGACAGCGCGGGCGAGGCGGGAGCGCAGGCCTCCAGCAAACACCAGAAGCGCAAGAAGAGGCGGAAACGGCAGAAGGGCGGCAGCGCCAGCCGCCGGCGCCTGTCCAGCGCGTCGAGCCCCGGTGGCCTGGACGCGGGCCTCGTGGAGCCCCCGCGGCTGCTGTCCTCCCCCAACAGTGCCTCGGTGCTCAAGATCAAGACGGAGATCTCGGAACCCATCAACTTCGACAACGACAGCAGCATCTGGAACTACCCGCCCAACCGGGAGATCTCCAGGAACGAGTCCCCCTACAGCATGACCAAGCCCCCCAGCTCCGAGCACTTCCCGTCCCCGCAGGGCGGCGGGGGGCTGCACGTGGCCATCCCCGACTCGGTCCTCACCCCGCCAGGCACTGACGGCGCCGCCGCCGCAGCCCGCAAGACTCAGTTCGGCGCCTCGGCCAACGCGGCCTTGGCCCCCGTCGCCTCCGACCCGCTGTCGCCCCCCCTCTCGGCGTCCCCCCGGGACAAGCACCCCGGGGGCGGCGGCAGCGGCGGCGGGGGTGGTGGCGGCAGCGGCAGCGGTGGCCCCAGCGCGTCCAACTCCTTGCTGTACACTGGGGACCTGGAGGCGCTGCAGAGGTTGCAGGCGGGCAACGTCGTGCTCCCGCTGGTGCACAGGGTGACGGGGACCCTGGCCGCCACCAGCACGGCCGCGCAGAGGGTCTACACCACTGGCACCATCCGCTACGCGCCCGCAGAGGTGACCCTGGCCATGCAGGGCAACCTGCTGCCCAACGCGCACGCTGTTAACTTCGTGGACGTTAACAGCCCCGGCTTCGGCCTCGACCCCAAGACGCCCATGGAGATGCTCTACCACCACGTGCACCGACTCAACATGTCAGGACCGTTCGGCGGCGCCGTGAGCGCCGCCAGCCTGACGCAGATGCCCGCCGGCAACGTGTTCACCACGGCCGAGGGACTCTTCTCCACGCTGCCCTTCCCCGTGTACAGCAACGGCATCCACGCGGCACAGACTCTGGAGCGCAAGGAGGACTGAGCGCGGGCCAGGGCTCCGCCCGGAGGCATCGTCGGCGTTTTCGTTTAGACCTTTTAATTCTAGCACTTTGAATTCGAGCAGGTCAGCGTCCTCTCTCAACACAACGGCCCCTGTTCCACCCCCCCTTTCTTTAACTTGACTTATTCTTTCCTGTAAAGATATGTTTATTTTTTGCCTTCAGAGAGTCAGATGACCAGTTGCCTGCCATTTTGTCTTCTTCTAAGATGTGTGTTGGGTTGTTTTGCTTTCCTTTGCATCTTTATTAAGATGTCTTTAATGTGTATATGCCTCTGCCATAGAATACTCAGTCTTGTGGTCAAGAGATTTCTCAAGTGACAACCATTGGGTTTCTTCATCAAGATCTTGATATGATCAAGATTGAAAGAGACAAGCATAAACAATGTGCCCTGTTTGACTAAGTCAAATGAAATGGGGTGGTTTTTTGTTTTGGTTCCTAATTCCTTTAAAAAAAAAAAATAGGGGGATAGTATTTTAGAATTTTATGCAGAATTTAATTCTCTTTTTATGGTTAAGATTTTAAGATTTTCTTACTTGCACATAAAAATAATTTGGGTTCTTAAACTTAATTTCTGGCCTGTGACTAGAATGTTTAAAAAAAAAGTTGGACTAAATGTTAATTACTGAAACATTAACTTAATTTCTAAAACCATGGTGCTATCATTTATTAATCTGTAATGTCTTCATACAAAATGCAGCTCCTGGGCTGGGTTTTGGAAAAAATGTGTTCTGTCCTGGTCTGGAGTCCGCTGCTGCAGTCTCCTTGGTTAGTTAAGACAAAGCCCTCATTAACGTTTGCTGCAGGACTTAAAATTTTTTACCTCCCAACTAACAAACATAGCCTCACATTAAATTTAATGGGTCAGTAAAGCCCTTTTTAAAGGGGCTTTTGGAAAACTCAAACTGATTTGAGGAGCAGTTTAGATACATACTGCCTTTTGTTGAGCTGTTTTTTTCCTTTTCTCAGTCTAACTGAGGCTAATTTTTGCAACTTCAGTAACACTTCAGAGTAAAAGAAGGAGAAGATATTTAACATGTTTTTTTTTTTCATTTCTTGCTAAAAAAAAAAAAGGAAGGTTGTATTTGGGGGGACTGATTTGATTTGATGGCATTTTTTTTCCCCTTTGGTTCTCTTATTTCTAGGTCGAAACCAGTACGGTTTAAAACTAAAGGATGGGTTAATAAGCTTCAAACAGATAACTGCAACTGAAAACCGCACATTAAGTAAAAAAGAAAAAAAAAAGGAAAAAAAAAAAGAAAAAAAAAGAAAAAGAAAAAAATCTCCTATTTTGTCTTTGTTGCCAGAAATCAGTGTAGTGTCAAACACTCCAAATGACTGTTGAGTATAAATTCTTCTTCCACTCCATCTTTGGCAGCTGTTTTTAAGGCATCTAATAACAGATGTGAGAACTGTACTGTGTGCAATGTGTACGTGTCCTTGGCTGTCAGTCCCATTGCAGTTTCAGTGTGTGTTGCTATATGCAGTATATACTAAGCTAATGTAGCTGTTTTGTCCTTTGTCTTCTCTGTGCTCTATCTCTAGTCCGGAGTGGTCCAGTCCCATTCCTGCAGTCCTAGTGAATCGGTGATTCTTGGGGGTTAGTGAGTTTTGTGTGGTGGCCTTCCTCTGTAACGTCCACCCTATGCTGCTTCTACTGTCTGTGAATCTTCCGTTCCACTTTTTAAAATTCCTGCTGTTGCTTTGCTGGTGTATATTCCCCCGACCTTTCCTTCCTTTCCCTCCCTCTCTCGGCTCCCCTTTCCCCTCCCCCTCTCTCCTCCCCCCACCCTTCCCCTTCTCCAAAATCTTTTTCATTCTCAGAGATTTAAAAAAGACTCTTAACTAGCTCAAGGTTAATGGAGCCATTTTTTCCCACAGTGGAGTTCTGGGTATGACTTTTTCTTCGGGAGTGCAACACAAAGCACTGAAGAAGAATGCTCAGATATATGAAATAAATTGATGCCATATAGCCTCAGTTGTTAACATTCCCAGAGTCCCTTGTGCTCTACCTATATAAGCAGTGGGTGCTTTTCTTTGGTTTCCTTCCAGGTTGGCTGATGGAGCAAATATATAAAGCAATTACCAGTGAGACAGAAAATTATCTCAAAGGTCAACCAACATTTTTTAAAAACAAAAGGGGAGGGGATAATGGAATATAGAATTGTCATATATATTTGTTTATGCGTGCAATGCTACTATAGTAATTCGGCTGTCCTTTGAATATCACGGTGTTGAGTGGTTTCCTCCAGGACCTTTGATTCCGTGAGTTGGGCCCATGTCACTGAGGAATAATAACTAAAAGAAGTGAAACGCCACAAATTTTCGTAGTGAGCTTACTTGAAGGATTTAAGTAGGTTTAGAAGGTAAAGGAGGCCAGTCATGATATTTAAAGATTAATTTTGGAAGCTCTACTCTAGCTATCGAACAATCAAAGGAACGCACCTATCAGCTACAAAGAACAGCTAGACAGCTGTTTTGTTTTGTTTTGTTTTCTTTTATAAATGTTTCTGTGTTGTGTCAAAATGATTTCTGGTGATTTAAACTAACAGATAATCACAGCTGCTGTCTAAATCCATAGTGTTTAAAATTACAAAATGAAAAAAAAAAACACTTCATTACCTGTGAAGACTGTGTCTGTGTTTTTAACTATTTCTTGTACAAATATATGAAAACTTTTATGAGGAGACTGGTGCCAAGTAGCTGAATAATGGGGAAAGGGATATTCTGTTCGTAAAAATCTTAGCAGTGTTACCAACTCTACAATATATATATAAAAAAAAAATTAAAACGTTACAAAGCGACAGCTATGGTACATTTGTTTTGTGTGAAGCTAACCGGACCTAACTTCCTGAGTGCCTGGCTCATTTTGAAACATTTTTTTTTCATTGACCATTGATAATGCTGCAAATCAGAAATGTACATACTTCATTTACAACAGGGTTCTTTTTTATACTTTTGTAGATTCTCATACATGTCACATACATGGTTGTCTTTATGTAACTTAATTTTTTCATCCGCAGGTGCCATTTTCATAATAAACTTCTCTTGGATTTGTTACTATCTGGCATCATTTCTTTTACATGTAACCATCCTAACTAATGAATGCTGGTAGTATTTGTTTAAGCAGGTACCTTGGTCATTACTCTTGATTTTTTTTTACAAAGTTTAAAAAAAAGATACATTCATATTTTTGCTAGTTTTGGAAAAAAAAAAAAAAGGCATAGCTCGTGTCATGATGAGGCTGACAAGGCACAGATCGAGATGCTGATCCAAATACTACACCAAACTTGCAACCACCCTAAATTTCCAGCTACCCCAACTCATCGTCATCCGGGCATTATTATGCACATTCTCAAGGCCGAGCAACGGGCCTGCGCGTTAACCGCTGTGGGAAGTGTGCATTTTTTCTTGATTAATGCACAGTACGTGATGACAGTTTTCATACATTAATCATTGAAAATGCACTCGATATTTTCATTTATTACAATCTATAATGTATAACCAACCGTTCCATTGCTTATATCTTCTCTTTATACTAAATACGTATTTTCTTTCTCCAGACAGAGTAAGTCCTGCTTGTGCTATGTTACTGGTTAGGTCAGCGCGCAGCATGCAGCCTGTCACGTCTGAAGGCAGGTCAGCTGGCTAACAGAAAGAAAGAAAGAAAACTTCAGCTTGCTATCTCTCAGAGAAGGATACAGATGGGTCACATGTTAATTCTGCGCTCTCCAGAAAATGGAGAGAGAGGAATGGGTTGAGCTGAAGCAAAAGGCAAACACTTTGGTCTGAGAGCCACCAGCTGCAGTAAATGTCACTCCCCCGTTTAAGTCTTCAGTGACCTTTGCCAATTTGAGGGGGCTTTTCACTCGTGGAGGCTTGCATCAGACAGGCAGATACGCACCGCCTACGGTTGTGGGGCTCTAGATTTCTCTACGGTGCCCTCTACGGGTCCTTCAAATAAATACTTGAAAATTGGAAATAGGGAGAAGATAATGAATACCGCCGAACCGGGTTCTCCCAACACTTCTCCTACATTTATCTTTCTCTTTTGCTCTTGAGAGTCAGAATAGAGTAAGTCAAAACACTGATGAAGCTGGAAACTCGACCCTGAACACAGTGAGTGCTGAAGCCAGCCTCCCCAAGCCATCTGGTCTGGCAGGTGCTGCTGAAGCTGGCCCTTAGGGGTGGCCTCCAGAACCTTCCAGAGGGGAGGGTCTGCAGAGGCAGAGGGGCAATTATAGGAGCATGGTACTAGGGCTGACCCCTGTCGGCTGATGGCAATGTCGGCTGGCCATAACACTTAATTCCTGGATACGGCTGCAGCCTTGTGATCTGGAGGTGGCAGCAATGGGAGTTGAAAAGCAGCAGCTGGACAGGGGTGGGTGAAATGAAATCCTCACAGCGTCTGGAGCTTCTGCAGAAGTAGTGGAAACCCTGCATTCTTACCCAAGCTCAAGGCTCCCTTGGCATCAGCAAGTTCCCTGTCCTTTATTTGTACCCATCAATGCTAAAATATGTCAGTAATGAAATAAAAAAAAAAAAAACCTCTCGGCCAAAAAGAGAGCAAGCGAGCTCTGGGCTCAGATCCACTGACAATCAGGAAGCCCTACCACCTCCCCAGCCGCAGGGCTGGCAGCCAAGCCAGGGCCCCGAGCTCCCCGAGGCACAGGACCTCTCCCTTGCCAGGCTGGCAGCCAGTCAATGTGTCGCGGCTCCAGTGGGCAGGTCATGGACAGAACAGGGATCTGCGGCCAGCTCTCTGTACCCTGCCTCTTTGCATTCCCAGCCAATACTGATACTTGTTTATTTGGCAATAAAGAACAAGAAAAAAAAATCTCAAAAAAGGCAGCAGGTGGGACCAGAGGGAAGCTATGCAATCAGTTAAGCATAAAGAAACGGATTGTAGTCCTTGTGGACTGGACTTCTGCCCCATCTCTGCCTACTCCTAGACAAAGCCTATGTATACTGAGCATCTTTAAGACAATGTGAAGTCAACCTGGCCTATACAGTGCCTCGAAGGTAAGAGAGAATGTATATCGTCAAGCCTAGAAGAGAGTCTATTCAAGCTGATTATTCAGGTTCAAGAAGTAGGAGTGGAGGACTTAGGAGAGGAAGAAAAACACCTTTGCCAATACTTCGTACCCTATAGCGACAAAAGGCAAACCTTGTTCTTGAGCATAATTCCCAAGGAACAGCAACCAGCAGGCTTCTGCAACAGCTCCGGTACGTAGAGGTACGTGACCGGCTTCCGCTGCCCTGCCTGTCCGCGTCTCCTAAGAAACCACTGTAAAGAAGGGGGGCCAACCTAGCAAACCCCCTACAAGCACACACCATGGTTTGTCACCTTCGTTCCCCCCCCCTTAGTGCCTGGCTCAGGGATTCATAAATAGTCTTTGCTCAGTAAAGGTCTGCAGAATACTGATGGATGAGGACATGTAAAAAGAAGAAGATGGAGAGAGGGAGGGAGGGAGGAAAGAAAGAAGGAAGGAAGGAAGGGAAAGGAGGGAGGGGGAGGGAAGGCAAGGCAAGAGAAGAAAGGAAAGAAAATGAAGCACGACTTGTCAAGAGACAGAGATTCCACTAGAAATGTCCATGTGGTAATGGCAGAATAGCTTGAGTTTCTATCAAGAAAGGAATAGTAAAATGAACAAAGCAACAAGCTCGTTCATTCCTGCCTTCCTGGGTAGTCCACACAGCTGGCACACAGTTGGTCAATAGCTGTTGGCCGGAGGATGTGTGTGTCTGTCCACAGCACGATCTAGTCTATATACAGCAATAAATTAGGCAAATCAAATTGAGAAGGCAATTAGAAGAAAGAGCCCAAGCAGTTGCTAACTTAGCAAGCTTTGACATCATACGCCATGGACAGCTAAGTAAATGGATCTTAGATCCTCAAGAACGTACCATTTAATAACAAACCCTCACTGATGAGCTGTAAACTCAGGCATCATCCAGAGGCTCTTAGCAGCTCTCGTGTAGAAGTCCTAGTGGTGAGGGTCTTTCTAGCCCACTGTCAGACAGCTATAATTCTTAGAAGATGCTGAGCTGAGATCTTACCTCTGGAGTTCACCAGAGACCTCTGCTCTCTGAGTGGCCTTCAGATGTGCAAAGATGGTCCTCGGAGTTCGGTAACTCAAGGCTGTCGCCTATTCTGCCAGCTGTTTCTCCAGTGGTTCTGTGGCAGATGCCTTCACTAGCCTGGCCGCTCTCCTCTGGGTATACCAGAATTTGTCAGGGTCCCTCTACTGCTTTCCGAGGGCTGCCTTATTACCACAAGCTGAGTGCTTAGAAACCAGTTTATTCTCTCACAGCTCTGGAGGATGAAACCCTGAATTGAAGGCGTCAGCATGGTTGCCTTCTGGCAGGCTCTGAGGGAGAGTCTACTCTACGCTTCTCTCCTAGCTTCTAGTGGTCACCAGCAATCCTTGGCACCCCCTGACTTGTAGATTCATCGCTCTGATCTATGCTTCCATCATCATATGGTCATCTGCCCCCTCTGTGTCTCTGTGTCTTCAAATGGTATTCTCCCCACTAGGTCTCTTCTCTTCCCATAAGGACGCCAGTCACATTGGATTATGGGCCCCCCTACTCCAGTATGACTACATCTTCACTAATTACAGGTACAGCACTTTATTTTGAGAAGGAAATGAAGTTAGTTCACATGCTGAGGTACTGGGGGTTACAACTTCAACTTTTTCAAGGACATAATTCAACTTGTAAGAGATCTTATGAAAATATGGCACTTGGGTCTAATCACAGATCTCCATGTGTGATCTGGTGCCAACATGGGATAGAAGTCCCATTACAGCTTTTGCTCATGTCTCTGATTTTTTTTGGGGGGGGGTGGTTAAAATTTTCTTAAGTAATCTCTACACCAACATGGGGCTTGAACTCACAACCCTGAGAGCAAGACTCGTATGCTCTACCAAATGAGCCAGACAGGCACCCCAGGACTCTGAGCTCTTAATTACAACAGCCTGAGAGGGCAGTCACTTCTTAGCAGCCAGATCAAATCGTGATCTCATCTTGAGCCTCTCTAGTCAACCAGAACACCTCAGTTTTTGTACCAACTTTTGTTAAGGTAGGTCTCCTACCTCCTATATGCATCTGACCCTCACGTCATGCTGCCATGTGCTTCGGTGGAAAGCAATTTGAGGAAAGGAGTTCACTCGTTCATGAGGCATGGAAGGTGGGCAAGAGCCTATCCCAGTGAAAACACATTTCTCATTCTCATTCTCATTGCTCTTTACATGCTCTTGGAGACCACTTCCCTAGCCCTGCTGGAGAGGTGAGCCCGCCCCGGTGTCTCTGAAAGCTTTCTGGCACACAGTACATCCACAGCAAAGAGTCCCTGTGAGCTGAGGTGGGGAAAAACCAACCATGACAAGGAAATGGGCAAAACTGGACAAACTACCATATCAGCCCATCTTTGGGGGCAGAATGGGGTGAGAGAGGCCAAGACTCCTGGTATGCATGAGTAAAATCATCCACTCAAAATTCAAGAAGGAATCATGAGGCCAAACTCATCAACTCTCTGAAAATGAGTAGGCCTCCTGTTGTCTCCCTTTGTCCCCATTTATAAATCAAAATCAAATAGATTAGTGCAAGATTGTCCTGTACTTTCCTGGGGACAAAGCAGTTGTTTTCATTCTTCTGTTCCTCTCTCCCTATTGGGCAGTCATGAGATACACCAACAGGAATGACTCAGACAACTTTCCTATGTTGAAAGAATTTTTCTAGAAAAGTAAAGTTAGTTTCAGTTTTTAAAATATGTGCAAACTATTAAAACTACTTTAAAAAAAAAAGAAAAGCAGAGGGTAAGGAGGTGGCTCTTCCTTGTACTAAAGGAGTTTTCAGATTTATAGCGGAAGTGTCAGAAACAGGATGTAATATCCATGTGACCCCCCCACACCTCCCCCAAACAAAACCATTATACCCTTGATGAATTATTGACTTTAGAGTTTTATCTGTGCCATGAATAATCACAAACTTGGGAGTCTCAGGGCACAGTTCATAAACAAATAATTATATCACAATGATAATTTTTCAGGAATTACAACATCAATCATGGCCATGTTATTATCAAGTACATTTTCTGGTTGCCTCTATTCATCAAACCCTCCTCCCTCTCCACCCTTCCACACCACACAAGCAAAACTCATCACCAGATTGCCTCTTATTTACACATCACTCAAAGCAGGACAGAGCAGGCATACACAAAATGGGCCAACCCGGCATTTATGAGAGATGAGTTTTCATTAAGAAAGTTTAAATTAAATGCATTGAGAAAGATGGAGGGGGGAGAGAATTAATTATTCCAGACTCCCCCAAAGAAGTGTCTCAGAAGAGATCTTATTCAGGAGATAAAAACAGACACGAGATTCGTTCTATTATTCCATTTCGGGCAATACTAATAAAGAAAAAGGAGTTCATCTCTGAAAGCCAAGGAAACAGCAGTAGTACGATAACGTGTGCTCTTTTAAATAATGGCCACCCGTGCGCAGACAGCTTGGGCCCGTCCTCCAGCTTCCTCCCTCTGCTGGGAGAGGTGAGCGAGGTAGGTGCAGACCTTGGCAAAAGCGTCCATCCCTTACCTAAGTCTGTGTACAGATCAGGGCTCTGGCTGCTTGGCATGTTTGAGTCTGCTCTAAACCACTCTGCTGTGACTTTACCAGAAGGTGACGATGGACAAACACTGCAACAGTACAAAAAGCATCTCCAACTACTTTACTTTGTTGTTTATCACTGAAGGTCATGGGCCTACTTCTCAGATAACATGTTCATCTCACAATCAATGATTAGCAAAGCAACAGAGAAAGTACCCTCTCAAGATAAAAGGTTGGACATAATACAGGGTTATGTACAAATCCTAATACAGTGGGGCTTGCCACGAACGCCTCATGCAAGAGAACTTTCTCACCGGTCTCTGTTTCTAACCGGCAAGCTAAGCAGGCAAGACAATGTAATTTGAAAATGACCAATAGGGAGATACCAACCCAAGCGTCTGAGACTTCCCAGTCCCCCAGTAACATCTCACTCTTGAGGACAGCCCATGGGTATGTTTGGCCTGACCTTAGATCAGATTCTCCTCTCCTTGACATCAAAATGTGTCTAGGAACACACAGGGCCAGTGCCCGGCAGTGAACACCATGAACTGGTGTAGGCAACACTGTGGGAGCGGTTGAACTGCATCCAGTCTGATCAGCCCCAAACCCCACCATCCAGGCAACCAGCAAAACAGCTCAGGGTCCTTAAGGACCCTGGACTATCTCATCGATAACTCAACTGCCCTCTCTACTGCTCTCATTTTTAAATCTTCCAGTTTCTTGAATGCACCTGGACTACTGTTAAGTCGTTCTGCCTCAACACCAATCATGACATATAAACACATTAAACAGAGAGGAAGTGGGATCAAAAAGAGACAAACACAACTCCTAGTCCATGGCCCTGTAAAAGTTCTAAACATCCCCCTCAAAACCTTTCTCCCATAATAGGACACCCTCTTCCCAAGCAGGCCAAATCTCTCCCGGCCCTTGCCCGCACACACACAGGCCCCAACTCTGGTGCTTGGCCTGCCCCTTCGCCAGCCCAGCCCCCTCCTCCCTCCGGCTTTGGGCCTGCCTCCCTCCCTCCTGCACCACAAGAGCTCCTCTGGGGTCCGTTTTATTTTTTCCTGTGGGGCGATTCGCCCTCTCTTGGCTATCGACCTCCCTCCTTTCCACCCATCCCCCCCCCCCAGCCTGATGAGTGCCTCAAGCCAGCCAATAAATTGAAGGCCCTTTGGGGAAGTCCACCCTTTTTTAGAAAGCTGCGGAGGGGCCAACAATTCTTAACATTTTAATTTGGGGATAACATGTGAGGGGCACCCCTCTGGTAGAGGGGAGCTGGGCAACCAGGAGGGAAGTGGAAGAAATAAGGACTCTCCTGTAAGCCCTAAGTTCAGGACCCCCTCCAGGGCAAGTGCTGGCCGTGCTCGCTGGCCCAGTGCTCCCAGCAGGGGGGCTTCTGTCGTTCACACTGACTCACCCAGGAGGCCCTGGTCCCAAGCACAGACTCACAAACCTCGGCAGACACCTTGGCTCTGGAGTCACCCAGAAGAATAAAAGACGTCCAACCATTAAAAGGACTTTTTTCCAAAATACACATATAACTGCTCTTGCCTCTATAGCATTTTCTAGGATGAGGACATTAGCAACTTTTTTTTCACTTTCAACATTTGGAATACATTAAAAGGAAGCTCAGATTTTTTTTTTCTTCTTTCGTATTTACACCTTACTTCCCTGAATGCTGCTCTGGATATTTACAAAGAGTTGCCCAAGTTAGAGACCTTTTCCCCGACACTGATGAATCCATAATTCTTTGAAGTAAGGAAGCACTACTAGCTCCACTTTATAGATGTGGAAACTAAGACACGGAGGTTAAGGACGCCCAGAGGTCAAACATCCAGCCAATTGCACAAGTGGGTCTTATCTACTATTTTTTTTTTACTTTTTAAAGATTTTATTTATTTATTTAACAGAGAGAGGGGCCCCGCGCAAGTGGGTTTTACACAGAAGCTCCCGTCTCTGCTCTTAGGCTTAATTCAAGTTTGTTCTTAGTCACCTGCCCTATTCCCATCAGAGCCGTCTCTGACGTCTGGCCAGCTCTAACTTTGCCGTAAGGCCCTTCACATGCTTCTTGAAAGACCAATGTCTTCCTTGCCTGCTGTCAGCATTTACCCTCTTCTTATTTATGCCTTCGCTCATAAATAAATGACGAGTCCTTTCTGGAGTGTTTGGCAATGGTTTCACATTGCTACCTAGTCCTATTATTTTCCTAATTGTTTACAATACACAGAAGCCCTGTAGTTCTGTCCGAGGCTACAATCTCACGTTTTGCCTCATTTCCAGCCGTTGCCCTACAATTAATTTAGTGCGAATCTACCCAAACCAAGCCAGGAATATAAAGATGAATAAAATATTACCCTCTGCCCTTAAGTTGTTCACAAAGCACGGAGGGAGACAAATGTAGAAGTTAATCATTCCAGCAGTATGACGAAGTGATGAGGCAGACATAGAGACTGTGTGTTAGGGGTGCCCTGAGTAATGGCAAGTAATTCAGGCTATGAGGGCGGAGAAGCCTCCCAGGAGGAGAAGATGCTTAAAGCAAGTCTTGAAAGACAAGTAGGAATGAATCATGGCTGCTGGGGGGTGGGGGGTGGGGTTCCTGGAAGACACCATCAATATCACGGAGGCAAGACAAAGCTTGCAAATAATTCACTATGCTGGAGTATGGCCACATCTAGGGACGGGTGTAGACGTGGAAATAGGTCAGCCGACAAGTTCATGAAATGGGTTTTAATCCAAGCTTTGCTAAGCCAAGCCCTGTGCCCTCATGCAGGGCTGCATCCCCCCAACGGAACGGGAGCCTCATTCTCACAGAAAGGCACGTTCCACTCTGCGAGCCCTCCTTCTGCTTCCGCTGGGCTGCATGTGCCCCGGGGGAATGGGGCGGAGGCAACTTTTTTTGTTCATACAAAAGAGCCGTGTAGACAAGCAGCAGCCCAGCTAGGGAGCTACCCTGAATGTTATGCTCAGGAGTCTGAATGGCATCCTATAGGCAATGGGAAGTTTAAAGGATTTTATTCAGAGAAGTAACATAATAGAGTTTTTGTATTGGAAAGGTCACTCTGATGGCAGTTTGAAGGACAGCCCGGATTAAATAGAGGCAGTTAGGAGGTGGTTGTAGTAATATCCCATGTGATAAAGGATGAGGGCCTGGGTGAGGCCTGGGGTTGGGGGGGTGGAAGGAAAGGGGTGGATTTGAGGGCCTCAAGGAAGAGGTTTTAGTGACAGGTTAGATATGGAGAGAAATAATGGGAAGAAAGGAGTGAGAGATGACTCCCAGGTCCCTGGCTTGGGTAGATGGCTGGCATTTACCAAGATGGAGAATACGGGAGAAAGGAAAGATTTGAGAGAATGAACGAGTAGTGGGAGTTAAAGGACTCCATTTCAGATATAGTGAGTTTTAAGTGCTTTTGGAGAACCCTAGTAGAAATGTCCTGTGAGCCATTGGAAAATAGTTGTAGATTTCTGGAAAGAAATCTGTTTTAAAAATACAACATCAGGGAAATCAGCACTTAGACAGTAGGAGCAGCCATCGCTCCAGGAGCCATTGCCTGAGAAAACAGAGGATGAGCAAAGGGCCAAGCATGAGTCCTAGAGGGTGTCAAAGGAGTGATCAGAGGAATACGAACCCTTGACAGAAACTAGAAAAGTAAGAGGCCAGAAGGGTAACGGGAAGTGTGTCACTGCAATCAGAGAAGAAAATGATTTCAAAAAGGCCAGAAGAATCAACATTACCGAGTGCCGCACAAAAGTTAGGTAAGGACTCAAGTGCCAAATGGTTTTGGCCAACAATGACAGCAAATGATGCTACCCGTTCCAGAAATTTGACACTGAAGGAAATGAAAAAGGAAAGGCTTCATTCCAAGGAACAGCCTGATATTTGACACTGATTGGTGCTCTTCCTTCGAAAAACATTATTTCCTTCACCATTCATATCAAATGGGTACTGAACAAGAGAACTTCAAGTGAAGTCTTACCCTTGTAAGACTTGTGGAATCAACCCTGTCCCCTTCTTCCTATGTGCACCACATGGGTTCACCCTAGAGCCTAGGCTCTGGACCAAACACCGCAGTCACAGAAGACACTGTATGCACTCAGATCAGACACACTGGGTGCTGTGTATGTATCAAAGACTTCCTGCACTCTTACTGCCATCTTTCCACAGGGAAATTAATTCACTCTGTTTGGCATGACTCTCTGATAATTCACAGTGGCTCTTGTGTGATGGTCTTTATTTTTTAAAAAGATACCTCATTCCAAGAAAGAGAAAGTAATGAAGTCTATAACTGAGGCTTTATTCCATTCAGAAAGAGTGAGTTTGCTCAAACCTGCATGAGACTGGGGGTTGAGTCATATGGAATCATCATCCCCGGTTAAGCCACTGTCACCAAATGCCACTGTAACAAACACTGTTGGTTGACTACCCAATATCCATTCTCCTTTTTCTCTTTGGTAACAGAGCCCAAAACTTAAGCTAGGCACAGTGCTGCATAGAATAAAATAATGTACTTCCTAGCTTCCCTTGTAGCTAGATATAGCCATATGACAAAGTTCCAGCTAGTGAGATCTCAGCAAGGACGGGAAATTCCAAGCAAGCTGATACTCCAGAATGGCACCTTTCTGTTTCCATCTTTCCTCCTCATTCTAGACTGTAACTCACTATAATAACTGGAGCTCCGGCAGCCATATTGGATCATGAAGTGACCTTAAAGATGGAAGGTGTGGGCTAGGGTAAAGGAGAACTTAGCTCTTTGAGGGCCATACCATGCCAGCCATGGACTACCTGAACTACCTGAACCATGGACTATCTGAACGTCTTTTACATGAAACTGAATAATGTATCTTGTTTAAGCCAAGTCATTGGGTAGGGAGAGCTTATTTGGCTACTGAATTCAACTCTTAACTGATAAACTGACTGTTCATCACTAAAGAAAGCTCCCTAGTTCTTTCCTAAAGACCATTTTTTGACCTGCTTTGCTCCTTGCACATTCCAGCACAAGGATGGGAAAGCATGAGAAATCAAATGTGGGAAAAGCTAGAGGCTTCAATATCGTAGGGGGATGCAATGGGGTCCTTTAAACCTTTAGCAAACAGCTGACAAGTGAGGACTCCAGCTAACTCCACATTTCCAAAGACAGAAAGAATCCCAGAGGGAAGTGGAAGTACTTCGCAGTCAAAAACAGAACCGATTCTGGCTGCACAGACAATACACGGATGTTCTATATCCCATTTGTTGCAAGGCGGTGTCTTCTATGAAACCACTTCAGCACCAAACACAGTCACAGCTCAAAGAAAAAGTCAAAAGGCATCTGAAATGAACAACTCAGAGAATCAGTCAAAAGCTTCCCCCAACGAACTTTACCATCAGATGACAGTGAGAAGTTTTATGCCATCACTGGCGCCTGGCATGGAATTGGGAAAACTTCGTAAGGGAAGCTGGAGTAGTAATGAGAACCCAAGGTGGTTGCACTCGGCAGCCAGCAGCTACCTGGAGACCTGGCACGCTCCCAGCTGAGGGCTTTGAGCATTGCCTAATGTGAGCAACTGGAAACTGACAACTGCTACAAAGAAAACAGCAAGCCTTCGCGAGAAGATAACACAGATATCATCTACACACGCCAGGCACGCGGGTCCATACTTTACAGCCATTCTCTGTTGCAACCTCCTGACCCAGTAATGGTAGGTGCTCCTGCTATCTCCTTACAGATTGAGAAGCCGAGATGCAGGACAAGTTGGGTGACTCATTCGAAGTCTCATAACTACTAAGTGGTGGAACCAGGATAACAGCCCAGATCTCCCTGGTTCCAAAGCTTGAGTTTTATTTAATCATTTTGTTATGGGCTTTTTTTGCCCCTTGGTGTGCAAGAGGATCTGGGGGAGGAAATGGTTCCTGAAAGCCAGAGCACTGTTTGTTTTTTTTTCTTTTAAAGGCTTTGTGAAACAGAGATCTTAAGACAAAAAATAATAAAATGTTATTAAAAAAGGTTTCTTGATAATGTTTGATTCACCAGAAATTTTTTAAAAATTGACATTTATACTCCCACATAACTCAGTCTAAACTTTTATAAGGCCAAAATTTTCCAAACTACAAACTCGTATCTACAATTACGTTGGAAGACTTAAACATACCTCTCTTATAAACTGGTAGGACAAGGAGGAACAAAAAAACAAACACTTTATCAATAATTTGAACATGATTTATAAATCTGACCTAATGTGCATATATAGAACACAGCACTCAGTAACTGAAACAGTGAACCTTTCGAGTTCACATAGAGCACTTATAAAGCCGACCATATGTGGGTCTTTAGCAAGCTTCAACCAGTGTCTAAGGATTGAAATGTTCAGATACAATATGTTCTCTCACCGTAACGAAATTAGGCAAGAAATAAATAACAAAAAAATAACTAGAAAATCACCATATGTTTGGAAATTAAGAAAAACTCAAGAAAAATGCATCATGATGGAAACTAGAAAATAATTGATCAGTAACAAAAATACTTTATATCAAAACATGTAGGATTCAGCTAAAGCATTACTTACAGGGACATACATAACCCTACAAACACGTATTAGAAAAGAAAAATAATTGAAAATGAATGTTAAGCATCCCTATCAAGAAGTTAAGGAAACTGTCAACAAAATGAAAAGGCAATCTACTCAATGGGAGAAAATGTTTGCAAATCATATATCCGATAAGGGGTTAATATCCAAAATATATAAAGAACTCCCAGAACTCAGTATCAAATATAAATATATTTATATTTAAACATATAAAGCCAATATATTTAAATATATAAAGCAAAAATAATAATCCAATTAAGAGGAGCGGAGGACCTGAAATGGACATTTTTCCACAGAAGGCATCCAGATGACCCCCCCACACACATGAAAATGTGCTCAACATCACTCATCATCGGGGAAATGCAAAGTCAAATCACAATGAGACATTACCTCACGCCTGTTACACTGCCTCTTATAAAAAAGACAAGAAATAACAAGTGTTGGCGAGGATGGGGAGAAAAGAGAATCCCTGTGCGTTGTTGGTGGGAAGGTAAGTTGGTGCGGCCACTGTGGAAAACAGTATGGAGGCTCCCCAAGAAATTAAAAATAAAAATTTTTTAAGTCTTTACTACACAGAGCTCATAGAAGTAGAGAACATAGATTGATGACTGCCAGAGACTGGGGCAGAAGCTGGGGGCAGGGAGGTGGGGGTAGAGCTGAAGGTGATCGAAAGGCACAAACTTTCAGTTAGAAGAGAAATTCTGAGGACGTAAGGTACAGCATGGCGACCATAGTTAACAATTCTGCCGTGCGTATTTGAAAGTTGCTAAGTGGATGGATCATAAAAGTGCTCATCACAAGAAAAAAAAGTTGTAACAACATGAAGTGATGAATGTTAACTAGGTTTATTGTGGTTATCATTTTGGCATATATACGTCTATCAAACCATTATGTTGTATACGGCAAACTAATACAATGTTACATGTCAGTTGTATCTCAATAAAACAGGATGGTGGGGGCAGAATGTTCAAAAGGAATCACCACAAAACAATACCCAGGATTGGACTAAGAGTCAGGAAAGACTTTTGTAATAGCTCTCTTGTTCTGTGACCTGCTACAGGTCACTTCGCCTCACGGGAGTCCAATTGTCTTAACTCCAGAGTGAGATAAGTTTGGACAAGAAGACTCCTAGGGCCCATAAAGGAAAACTTCTCTTATCTGACCTCCACCTAACCAGCGGCCATACAGATACTACAGATGCGCCACATTCCTGGTGGCCATCCCCAGGGCATGCTGCACTCTTACCCTCCCTGGGCTATGGGTGAGACTGTCAATGACAATTTCCTGCTTTCTGAGAGTCTGTAGTGTAATCAAAATCATTGTGCTTGTTATAGAAACAATGTATTTTATTTAATTCTATATAAATATTCAAATATGAGGAGGAAAAGAAAGCAAATGGTTGTTTCTAGAAGAATGAGTTATATAAAGATGATTTCACAAAGGAGAGTCACTGTAAAATTTTGATGTGAAGAACTATAAAACACATGAAGGAGAAAAAATAAAATTCTAGATGGATTCTGCTTTCCGATTATATCAGAAACCTCTTTAAATGTGTACCTCTCTTTAAATAAACTAAAATTTGGACAATGGAAATGATAGGTTTCAATGGTATTTATGCAAGAAAAATGATGCTGAACTATAATTTATTTAGACTTGCACTAAATTAAAAAAAAATAGCATGGAATCTGTATCAAAATGTAAAAACATTTAGATTTCTTAATTTAACAAGAAATGTTATAGGTATATATGCATTGGGTTTTCTATGGTTTTTGGTAAAATAAATTCCATGTTCCATCCAACTTTTTGACTAAGCTATCGGTCTTGATTTTGTTAGATAAAAAGACTTCTTCCCTAATTTTGTAACTGGGAGTGTGTTTATGCGAAATAAACACACTTGTCGTTAAGCATTTTTAGTAAGGCCCCAACCTTCAATAAACTCTCCCTCTCAGCCTTCTGAAATGGCCCAAATGTTATCTCTTCAACCCTCTCTTCTGTGTTTTTATCACATTATCTGGCTTTGCAAAAGAACTGGTCAATCTGAAATAAGCAAGACCATAAGGACAAGCATTCCAAATGCCCACGCAAGTCAAGGGGAGAGGGCTTCACCTTTGGGCTCTCTGCAAACATCCATGCCCCATACTAGCCCCATTGTTTCACAAAGTAACCTTTGGCTTCCACTGACAGCCTCAGTACCATTAGGTTGTACAGGAAAGTTAGTCAAAGAGCATTATACTTCATGAGGGGAGAGAAGTCCACAACATTAAAATGACCTTCCCAAGTGACCTCTGCAAGATTATCCCAAGAAACCATCTTGGTTTCCCCACGTCTCTCTTCTTGTTTCAAAATAATGAAGACAAATGAGATCCAAAAAAAGTTTTTCATAAATTTTCTCCAGCAGTACTTAAATTTTTATTTGGTTTCAACACATTTTAATACGGATGAATTAACCAAACATGTAACTGTCTTCAACATAGAAATAAAGAGGGGTAGATGATGGAAATGATTATTTGTATAGAAGGCTGACTCACCCTTGACAACGTCCAGGGGAGATCAGACCCAAAAATACTGACTCATACTAACTGAAATGCACAGAGGACCCGAAGAAGGCAGCAGGCCGGCAATATATTAGAGTGAGAAATAGAATTGTCACCCAGACTGGAATTATTCAGGTTGGCATAACAATCTCCTTTTCTCCCTGTAGTTAGGCAAAACCAAATGGGTGATCAGAAGCCTCTCATTACCATGAGAAATCACTGTGAAAGATTCAGAAATATTTAAAAATCTGTGTATTTTCTGCATTCTCTCTCTCTCTCTACATGAGCAGACCTTCACAAGAACCAGAAAATTGCCATGAGGACATGAAGTCAGAAAGAGAGGAGTTAGAGGAAGCTCATGTTTTAACATCAGGCTCACAAGAGGGACACTCTTGCCTTTGGGACTGGAATTTCTGAAAGTCTAATTACTGGTGAATTCTCCCACTCCCAAGGGCAGACTGGTATAGGGTAAAAGAACAGGGATCCTTGGGGATTGATTTTCTTTTTTCTGTGCTTCCTGCAGCTGACCAAGCCCTCTGCTCTGGACACTTGTGAATACATTTATACATACAGGTAGGATTGCCATCTTGCAAGCCTGGACCAACCTGCCTCTTCTAGGGGATTCAACACCCCTCTCCTCACCTCCACCTGCACTGTCCTTGCCAGTGTAGCTCTACTTCCCTCACTCCTCAGTTCTATGAAATGTACTTAGCCGTCAAGAACCAGTCACCTTGACCTTGTCCTCTAGAGGACACAAATCTGTCTGAAATATAGGTTTCAGAATGATTCCTGGTTTGATTTTGATGTTACTAAATCTTTACTAATTGTGTCAGTTCCCTTCCCAGATGAACAAACCTGGATGTCTCAAAACAAAATTCCTTAATTTATCAAACAAAAAGAGAGCTTTCCCATTCTTCAGAAATTGCTCTTTTGTCAGTATTTTATTCCCACTTTCAAAAGACTGTTGTTCAATATTCATGTGTTGAAATAATTTTAAATAACTTACATTCTCGCCATAACTCAGATGTTTGTTATCCCCTCCTCATCTTCAAGTTTCTTCAAATAAGATTGCATTTAAGCCAAAGTAATACTGAGCCATGTAGAATTACTGAAAAATCACTTGGGGCCGTGTTAAGATAACAGATTAAAAGTCCTGACTGAATTTTCCCCCCTGATACTAACAGAATGAGAAAAAAGTAATGGAAGGCCAAAAAATAAATAAATAAATAAATAAATAATCTCATGACAGCAACCAAATACAAAAGGGTCATAATCTAACTTAGCTTCCACACAAGATATTTTGGAGCAAAGAGAAGAGACTCGGCACAAATCCATTTCTGAACATCCCTCATCCTCTCCCCCCAAAATTTCAGCTCTGATTTTAAGTAAGTATTGAGAATTCTCACTAATACCTACAGATCTGGAGAAAGGCAAACTAAGTGGTTATTATTAACTTTTTCCTCTCCTGACAGGAAATACTGCTAGGAACAATGGATATGGAGAAAATGAAGATAGAGGAGACCTGAGCCAAAGTGAGTGCTCCAGGCAACACACGCTGTTGAAAGGATGTTAAACACACCTCCAGTGATGTATAGTGAACTTGGTAAAGAACACATAATAGGACCTCAGAAGAGGGCTCAGGTAGCCTAACAAAGACAGCATAACCCTAAGATGAGCTTTCTCCCTTCACGCTCCCCCCAATCTAAGTCAAAATCCTATCGTTTTTTATTGCTACAGAAAAGTAGAAACTCAGTCATACTGTAGCTTAAAGGAAAACCAAACTGATTTGAGGTACTGTGGGAAGAGAGTTAAAAAAAAAAAAAATCATCCAAACTATATCAGAGCAAACAGAAAATCTAGACAAAGCTCATGAACATGAGCAAGATATAAAACAAGCAAACAAAAGCCAAAATAAGCCAGTATGTGAACTATGCACATAAGTACAGCAAAACAAACAAACAAACAAAAGTACATTGTACCACAGAACAGCTAAGTAAGAGGGTGCCTGGCTGGCTCAGTTGGTAGAGCATGTGACTCGTGATCTTGGGGCCGTGAATTCAAGTCCCACATGGGCCTGGGGCTGACTTTTAAAAAATTAAATTAAATTAAATTAAATTAAATTAAATCAAATCAAATCAAATCAAATCAAATCACTGTTTTTGGAGCACCTAGCCAGCTCAGTCAGAAGAGCATGTGACTCTTGATCTCAAGGTCATGAGTTCAAACCCCACATTGGGTGTAGAGATAACTAAAAAAAAATAAACTTTAAAAAATAAAAACAAAAAAAGAACAACTAAGTAAGAACTTTTTAAATCAAGAGTTCAAAGATGAAATTGTAACAGACTGGAGTGAAAAAATGTAGATTGTAGCTCAAGCTAATTGAGAGTTGAATCAACATTATAAAATTAATACCAAAAAACTGGAAAAAGCAAGGAAAAGATTAAGTATTTCAGTAACATATAGGAATGACTAGAGATAAGTACAGTAAATGCAAACACCAATATAAAGAAAAGTAAATATACAGAAATTATTGAAAAGCTGAGAGATATGGAAGACATAAAAAGGCAAATTAATATAAGGATAATCAGGATTCCTCAAGTCTGTCCCTTCTCCCCCAGTGAAGCAGAAGATGTGTCCAAAGGTATGATACAAGAGCATTCTCCTTAAACAAAAACCTGAAGCCGCAGGTCATTTCTGGGAGTATATAACACAGAAAGTTCAAAATCAAGACAAATCCTAGTTACATCAATGAACTTTAAGAATCAAAAATAAAAGAATTCTTCAGCCTCCAGACAGGCAAATCAAAATTACAAAGAAGGAAAGGAAAGGAAAGGAAAGGAAAGGAAAGGAAAGGAAAGGAAAGGAGAGAGAGAGGAAGGAAGGAGGGAAGGAAAAGTCAGTTGGTTTCCAACTTCAATGACAGAAGGCACTGGAACAACGCCTACAGCATTCTGATGCCAAGAAAACATTACTGAGAAATAACCAGCCAATAGTTCATCTGGACGCAATGAGAAGACATTCTGACACATGAAAGAACTCAAGGAACACTCAAGCAGCTTCTTGGAAAAAGTTTATGATCATGAAAGCCAACCAATTAAGAGATGCAGCAAAATAATTCATTCAAGAATGAAGAAGTCATATTAAGAAGTTCAAATGACATAGAATCCATTTCAATATTGATTCAATACCACTACAGAAATTATGGGTACCAAAGATAATGTGAATGTTGTAAACTCACGTAATAAAAAAAATAATATAACTAACAGAAAGTGAAAGATGCAAAAGAGATGAAGAGGACGGGGGCTCATGTCCTCTTCTTTCCAAGGCCTATATTGTCTGCAGTGAAATCCTAGTCAAAACACTGGGACTCCACACAGCCGTATGTGCCTTAGTGATTTCTAAACTTTAGAGGGATTTTTTTTTTAGAGTATTTTATCCCTTGTGGTAAAAGAACACTTCCTTCGTTTTAGTCGGATATTTTTCTTCTATTTAGCTCAGTAAACTTAAACGCACACACATATACACATTCTATGTATACCTGTACACACACATTTTACATATACTTACATATATACACACACATTATGTATATACTTATATTAATACACAATGATTTCATTTTTTTAAAGTTTCTTTTTTAAAGCATATTCTGGAAATTTTCCAACAATCCCGAAAATAAACTCCCATATGCCCATCGTCTAACCTCACAGTTATTAACAATTTACCTGTTTTCTGTGAGACACACACACACACCCCCTAAAGTTCGCCTCATCTTAAAGACAGGAGAGTGGAATTTGACGTGATTTAAGTATCATTTTTAAATTTTCTGCCTTGTTGAATTCTTTATAGTAAACCTATAATTCTTTTTCATAGGACTAGTATCTTTCCTTCTTCTTAGCTGCCTCTCTCTCGCTTTTCCAGAATAACTTGAAGCAAATAGGCCAAAACACTAACAGTGAATGATTTTGAGTGGTGAAAATGTGGATGATTATTTTTTCCTTTTTTTTTTTTTTTAATAGTAAGATCGTTTCAGAGACCAATGAGAAGCCATGCAACACAACCTAATTGATTTCCACAGATATTATTGTTCTCCTCCAAGGTCCTTTTCATTTTCACGACAAACCCTCAGGGTTAGAAGATCTCCCACCTCTGTTTTAAACTACATGCAGGTAAGAACTGCACATGTATTATCTTATTTAAGCTTCATAAGAACGCCCAAAGGTCCACAGTCTTGTTATTCCCAACCTCAGAGACAAGGAAACTGAAGTGTAAAGAAATCGAGTTGTCCAGGGTCAACCCCATGTAAACTCAGATGGGAGAAAGGAACTCCGGAGATCCACATTCGCTCTTGTTCACCTTCCTCCTTGCTGAAGAAAAGGAAGCCCAAGGCTTGCTTCCCCCAGCAATGGGCTTATCAGAGCTCTTTTCCATAAGGCCATGTCCCACAGAGGAGTGTTGTCCCTAGCTGCTAAGAAGGTATTTTCTCCCAAGACGACATTCCTCTCGGGGTAATTTCAGCGGCCCTGGCAGTCTCTAAGAGTCACACATTATGTTCTTTAATGATTACAGATGTTGTTTATTGGACTGAAAAAAATTCAGCAAATGCAAGGGCCTCTTGGCCATGGATGATAGCTAAGAAAATACTAACTCTCCTTTATTATATTTTAGGCTCACGATGCAATAGTAAAGCTTTAAAACTCCTTTTCTAAAATCACTGTGTATCTCACAGCATAAAAGCCTCCTGCCTTCTGACAAATGCGACATCATTGTCCCTATTTTATAAATCAAGTGTTAAGATACAAAGGTTAAGTAATTTGCCGAAGGCAGAGAAAGGCAGGAAAAGTGAGGAACAGATAGAAGAGAACTAGTCTTCAGGTTTATTATCCAACAAAGAAAAAACACGTTCACACTTTGGGAATAAAACTCTCCCCGGGACCAGCTCCAACACCGCTACTCGGTGTTCTGGGAGCTGCGTAGCAGAGACATTCTGCACACGTGCTTTGGAGTCTGACCTGGGTTTTCATCTCAGCCATCCCACTTTCTAGCCTAGTTACTTCCCAAAGCCTCAGTTTCCTCTTCTGTAAACCGAGGAAAGGAAAGGCATTCGTTCGCCAGGTCGTTGTGAGCACTGAGCAACATAAAACGGGTAAAGCAGTTCGCAAGTTCCTGGCACATAGTAAATCCTCAATGAATATGAACCCAGTATGTGTCAAAGTACGAAGGTGGTCGATACCTCTCTCGATCCTGATTTTCTGCTACGGTCATGACTTGTTCGTAGAACCCTGCTAGCATGTGACATGTTAGGCTGCCTCCATAGAAGCATCAGGCTACTTAGACGATGAGATCCACAAATATAAGTAGAGAGGAGGGGTACAACCTTCACCTCTGTTTTGATCTGTTCATTTATTTAAGTCACCTCCTTACCCAGTGTGGATCTTGAACACAGGACCCCGAGATCAAGAGTCCCATCCTGTAATGACAGAGCCAGCCAGCTGCCCCACCCTTTTTGATTTGGATTTTTACCAGAGTACTTTCTCAAGCCCTAAGGGACCTGTGCGTACACATCACATTAGCTCTGCAAAGTAGGTCTGTGGAGCAGAACACGCCATTCAAAAGACCTTTCTTCTGTGTCAGTGAATGGGTCCCAGGAAAATCCCACAACACAAGAGTCTTAAATAAGCCGGAGGCCTCCCCGTCTACTCCTTCTCAGAGCACAGCTTCCCAGCCAGTGGACTAGCAATGGGGCACGGGGTGCCTGACACTCATCGCCGGGGCTGATGGCCACCAGCCCAGAATGTCCGTTCCCCCCAGGAGACTGTCCATATTACCATTATCTAATAGTCCTTGGATGTGTCCAGGGGTGGAAGCAGTGGAGAGTTCAGAACCACGTGCCCCCAGTTTGGCTAAGAACTATCAACCATGACTTACCATCCTACCTGCTAACCCTTCACACTCAAGTTCCTTGACTACCAGCCACCCCAGTCATGGCGTGTGTGCCTCTCCAACTCAAGAATCTACCCAACAATGTTTGCTGCCCTCGAAGACGGTGGTGGTAAGCCGGGAAAGGGGCTCTTCATTAGCCATGCACTATTATTTCGCTTCTCCCTCAAAGGACTGCAGTATCTGTGTAGCTAGGACTCCGGCTTATTTGGCAACCCAAAGCTGTACTCAGATCAAACACACCCCCGCAACAAAACTGGCAGATACGGCCGGCAGCCACAAACAGTTCAAAAACACACCTTAATGAAAAGCCGCTTTTCCATCAGATCCGTCACATTTGAATGGAAAAACAAAATAGTTTGTCGCTTCTAATAAGCACAGAGAGCCTGACAGGGTAATGACTTTTTTCTCCCCCAGCACTAATCTCGAATATAATAATGTCTAAATATGATTTTTATCTTTAGACATTCTGTTATTGAGCAAAAACTGAATTCTTGGGCTTGAACTTTCAGTTTCTGTCTCGTAGTCACTGCCTCAGAAATAAAGATGAGTGGGATATGCTGAATGAACCGGACTCCCGCATGAAATGGTTTATGACAGATGACGATATATGATGAGAATGCAAAACCCCGATGATAATAGGTTTATTTATCGATTGCGAATAAAATTCATGAAGTGTGAAGCTGCAAACTGCACTGGAGGGAATTGGGCAGGGAGGCCATCAGGACGAGTATGCACGACACGGGAGCAGAGCGGAGACCTGGCTGGCCGAGGGCAGCGCGGCCGCGGGGATGGCCACGAGCAGGAATTCGGCCGCCGGGCTGACCTGCTGGAGTCCTTGAGCCGCAGACTCGGTCCTCGTTCTGCCCCCCCCCCCGCCACGTGACCTGTACAGGAACGGGGTGGGGGGTGGAGGGGAAAGGCACAGAACTCCAGAAGGCTGGGGTTGCAGAACCACCTCGGCCACCAACAACCTATGTGACCTTGAATCCCTGCTGGCTGGGGGCTGGGGAGGAATCCCAGGTTTTATTCCTGGAACAAATAGCCGGGTGCACAGTGCTGGGCCTCATAAGGCCCAGACGAGTAAAGCGAGGCCGCCACATCTGCTATCAAGTCCTGCACTGTCAACGCCTGCGGTCCAGCCCGGGGTGGCCACCTCAGCACGGGCCGTGGCGTTCCCCACATTCTTCAGGAGTCGCGGTTCTGTAGTTGAAACTACAAAATCATATTTTTCCAAGCACTTGAAGACGCTCACAACAAAAATGGGCTAAAAAGCAGCAAAATCCAAAAGGCTCTTTCACTCCCAGTCTAGAAAGACCAGGAGGCAAGGACTGCAAACCTGAGCAGTCATTTGCATATTGCTGGGTGATTTACATACTGGAGGGAGCCAGCAAACCCAGTGGTGTCTTCCATGAATTCTGCCACCCCCTTCCCCAAACCACTGCTGAGACAGCTCAAAAGCCTACAAAGGGGTTTTGCCCACTGTACGTGGGAATTTGCATACCATCATCTTAGCAAATGAGACCAAAAGAAAAGCATCTCTTTGTTTTATTTATCTTCCTGCAGCCCCCAGAAGCAAGCTCACTGGAAGCCCTTAATGACAGAGCTTCCTCAGAGACGGCTTCCAGAGAGTCGTGGCAGGTAGTGATTGAAGGAGAGAAAAACCGGGGTTCCAATTTAGGTTAGTAACAGGAAAATCTTGAAGTAGACTTCATCTTGAAGATTCGTGGAGATTCCTTTGAAAGACACAGGAGCTGTGTTGGTTTTCTATCACTGGCTCACCAATTACCACTAATTTAGCAGTTTCAATGAACAGATTTCTCATCTCCCAGTTTCCGTCTATCAGGAGAACAAGTGTGGGTGCTCTCTCCAGGGGCTCACCGGGCTCAAATCAAGGTGTCAGCCAGGGCTGTGATCTCGTCGGCGGTGCAAGGTCCTCCACCAGTCTCACCGGTTTTTGCCAGAATTCACTTTCTTACAGTCATAGGACTGCGGGTCTCAGCTCCTAGAGACCATTTACAGATTTCTGCCATCTGACGGTCTCTGGAACATGGCCATTTGCTTTTTCAAGGACAGCAGAAGAAATTCTCTGACCTCTAGACCCTCTGATAAATGCTCACTTCACTGGGTTAGGCCCACTTAGGATGGCTCTTTTTGGAGTCAAGTCAACTGATCAGGGACTTTAATTTACCTGTCAAATCCCCTCACCTTTGCCATATTCTGTTGGTTATAAGCAAGTTACCAGTTCTGCCCACACTCAAGAAGAGGGGATTGGTTACTGTGGGTCATCTTAGAATGGTGCCTACCCCAGGATCTCTCTTTGTTTTCCTTTTGTATGGTTTGGTTACTTAGGTTAATTTCATTGCCTAGGATTTTCTGCTCTTGCTGGAGAGAAGTCTTCCAGAAACAAGTCTCTCTCCCCCATCAGTATTACACCCAGATTTTGTCATTATTGCTCTGAAGTTTGAGAACAGGAGATGACAGGGAGTTTTTACCATTCTACCCTGGCTCCTTAGTCTTTCTACTGCTCTCTTCCTCTCTCGGGAAAAAAAGCAGGTACAATACAGAAATATTACAATCAACTCAAAATCCCCACAGATTACATGAAATTACCGTAGAGAAGGTCATCTCACACAGGGAGATTTTCCACTGAAAGCAGCCCAAGCAGAAAAACTTTCCTCCTGAGGAGAAATCACAGAGGAGGCTCAGCCTCCAGAACATGACCAGTACAGTGCCAGCCATCAAACTGATACCTCCTCTTGTTTCAAAGAAAAACCAACTGCTTCTCTCCTCCCCTCTGTGGCTTTACCAAGCCACCTGCAGCCAGAATCTGCAAGCTTCTTGACCTTACCCCACACTCTAGCAACGAAGGACTTAACTTCTCGGCATTATCTTTTCAACAGGAAAGAGGTTTGTGGTTAACGTGAGCCCAGCGTTTTCACACACACAAAATTTGTTTCTGTACTCATTCCTGGCACTCTTCCATGCACCTGCCCCTCCACTGCCCCTCCGCCACCCTTCTCCCCGGTTCTTCCGGCTCTTTTTCTGCATCCCTCCTGCCTTGCTGGATGGTGTTCAGCCATCACTTCAACCCATCCCCCCGGCTCTCTGCCATCCCTGCTGGGCCTGCCTCCAACACTCTCCTTAGTCCGTGATATATTGATTTTCTAAAAGGAGAAGCCCTTTGCACTAATGAATAAATGGTGCCAAATCGCCCGGCAAGATTGAAAGAGAATACTCTTTATAGAGAAAGAAGAAGAGGGGAAAAAGGAAGGGGAAGGAAGAAACACATCAGGACCACCGATAGACAGCAGACAAAGCAACGGAGCTTCTATAATGTAAAACTAAATCTTCAGACCAAGACAGAATCTGACTTTGGGTGGGGAGAAATCTCGACCTAACACATACAGCTGAAAGGAGGTATTGATGGCGTTACAAAGACCACATTGTTGAAGGAGCAGTTCCAGTGGGTTCCAGAGTGCCACGGCTGGCATAGCATCAACCTCTCCCTAGACTATCATCGAATAAAGGAGCTGTCCTTGGGCATCACCCAGTTTTTAAGAATGTGGGTCAGATGGGCCTGAGTGCGAACCCTGTTCTGCTGGGTCCTGACAGCACGATCCTTACCAAGTCACTCGTCTGCTGAAAACTTCAGATTCTCTCTTATAAAATGGAAGCAGGATGTCCATGTCATGGCTGCTGTTGTGAGAATCCTACTAGAAACATGCTCTGTGATATGATTAGCCCCATGTCTGGCATATAATAAATGCTCAGGAAATATTGCTGAGAGTAATACTCTCTGCATCGGGAAGCAAGCCACCCCCAGCCTAATGCTGCTCAACGTTACCCTCTCGCCTCACTTAGGTGTTGTGGCCAGACTGGCTTCTTTGATTTTGTGTTCATTTATGGGAGAGAAGAGGATTTTTTCCCCCCAAAATTAAGATTTTCTGAAACTTAAACATGCTCTGATTGAGGCATCTGCCCCTGACTGGGGTCCTGTAAGGGGTTTTCTTTGGGGATGAAGTTCTGAAGAAAAATGCTGGCAACCCAAGCTGAGAGGAAAGCCTGGGGTTTTTTTTTTTGTGTTTGTACAACAGATACCCCAAGAAGGCTCAAAGCAACAGGAACATTCCAGGAGTAGCCTTCCTGGAACCACGGCGAGCTGCAACACCTGCAAGAGCGCACTGGGAAGCCATAAAGGCGCTCGCCCCAGGGAAGCGAGGGAAGCGTGAGAAGACAAGAGGGGCCAATTCTATTAACAAAATAAGTACGTTACCTTAAAAAAAAAGTTTTGAATATAAAACGCTGTCAATTTGTAAAGATTTCAAGCATACAGTCAGCAAGGGACTTGCTGTCTTTTCTGTAATAATCCCCTCAACCGTAAACCAAGTCCAAGCCCCTTGGAAAAGGCTCGTGCATTAAATCAGACCCCATTCCATAAACACACGCACGAGTCCCTTCCACCAAGTATCCAGCAGCAGGCCGCAAGCTCTGTTTTCCAGCAACGGTCAAGTCGCCAGACAGGAAGCAATTTATAGAGAGCCAAGGTAAGGCCCAAAGGAGATTCTATCCATGGCTTGACTCCTATTAAGTAGAACTTCTGTGGTAGAAGTTCTCGTAGTTCAGTGTGCCTAAGAAGTGACCGAAGGTGTTTGACGTCAGGACCCACACATCTGGCTTTTCTTCATTCAACAAAGATTTATTGAATGGCTTATGTGTCGGCAGTGGGGATACAAATGAGATCTCTATCCTCACAAAAGCTTGTTGTCCAGTGGGGATCTGGACAAAAACCATACCGTTACAACTGTGCTGCCCTGCTCAACTGCTGTCATAGAGACCGCTCTCACTTCACCTTAGAAGATCTTCCCGGAAATCAGGGCGTTACACAAAGAAAGAGGAGGACCAGTGTTTATTGGACAGCCACATGGGACCAGGCCATTTACATACAGTTGCGCATTTTATCCTGAGGCAGGTGACCGTTCTCCCCAAGTCACAGGGGAAGAATCTAACAGTCCAGCATGTGGGTTCCTGCGCTGGGCCCAGAGCCTAGGTCTTTCTGCCTCCGAAGCCCACGTTTGTATCCACAGACACAAGCCCTCAGCCGTAACAGTTTCACTCAAGGCTCTGTGGTCACAAAATGGCACTTGAGTTTGGGTCTGCTGCATTTTTCAATTGGTCAGGACATTATTGTAGAAGATGGAGAGAGTGACCACTGAATGAAAAGCACACAGAAATTCATGCAACAGAACACTTGGGGCAAGGAGATTGTCAAGTCAAGGCAGCCCCATACCACCCCTGCAGGGCTTTGGGTGGATACCCCTTCGGTCGTGGGAGAGCGTGGCCACAAGAGGGCAGAGTGTGCATTGAACAATCACAACAAAAGTCCCAGTAGCCCTTCGTGAGAGAGAACCCTGATGCTGCACGCCTCGTTAACTGTTCCAGCGCTGACACCCTGGCTGTGCTCTTGTTCAGACGGGCAGACAAGGGGTTTGTACGCTGTAACACGGCCCCTGGTCACGGTAGCTCCGAGTGCGCGGAAGAGGCTCCCCTGATCGGCTCCATTCCTTCGCAGTACTATAAAGCTGCCGGCAGTTCGGGAGCCCCAGGACTTGAAGAGCAGCGCTTCCCTGGCGTACTGCACACTCTCCCACCTGCGCCGAGCAGGTAGTGCAGTCAAAAAAATAAAAAAGTTGGCCCCTCAAGTCAATGAACTAGTAGTAGCCGATGGTGGCCACACTCATGACCATAGCAGGGGTTTCAGAATCAGCGTAGGGTTCAAGTCCTGGCTCTATTACTTACCGACCGTGACTTCGGTCATGTCACGTAGCTTCTAGGAAGCCCAGATTCCTCACCTATGAATTAAAACCTACCCATCATGTTCATCGTGAGGATTAAATGAGTCACCGACTATAAATACTTAGCATAGTTACCAGTCGTTGCGGCGGCTGCTACGTTATGGCGACTGTTGTTAATGACAGAGTTGGCTGTACATTATGCCATAGAGAAAATAAAGCTTTCTGAGGGACACCTTGCCTTCCTACTGTCGCCAAGGCCCTGCACTGCACCCATCACCCCTGCCCCCCCCCTTATTTTTTTAGTTTCTGGGACCCCTCTGTGTTTCCTGTCGTAAATGCAGAGGCTTCTCTCCTCAGAGGTGAGGCCATCCTGTCCGTCTGCAGCTGGAGGCCACATCTGCCTTCTCAGGACCCCAAGGCCTTTAGTCATCATTCATCACACCTGAGGTGTGCATCCTCCTCCTCTCCCTGTTCCCTGGCCCCTTCCACTTCCACGCTGGAACATGCTCTAGTCTCTTCTACCTTAAAAATAAATGTCAGTAAACAAAACCAAATCTCCCCTACACCCCATGGGTCCCCTTAATTTCCCTAAGTCTCTCTCCTTTGAGGAACTTCTCACTGGAGCTTTCTACAACCCGAATCCCTGTTTTCTCACCATCCTCTTACTTCCCAGCCCATTCCAACATGATTCCACCCAGTTGGCTCTCGCCAATACCGCTGACCAGACGGCACTACTCCCAGTGAGTGCCCATCCATTCCCTTCCCCTTCTGGAAACACTGCGGTCCTTCAGCCTCAGCAACACCAAACTATTCCTCAGCATTCCCAGCTGACTCTGCTTTCTCCGCAGACCTGTAGATGCTGGAAACTTCCATGCTCTACCTCAGGCTCTCTCGTTATTCTCCTCCCTTCTCAGGTGCTCTGGTCTCTTCCCAAAGATCCAGTGGCCATCTCCACATCTGTCACATTTCAGTTTTAGGCCCACACCCATCTCCACCTGAATGTCTCATGCGTGTCAAGCTCAGTGTGTCCGAAACTGAATCACTTCTCCCCTTGTCCGTCTCCCCCAGCACCTGCCACCCACAGAGCTGAACCTCTTCTTCAACAGTCTCCTGTTACAAAATCTATACCCCCACGCAGCCAGGTATTTAAGTCAGAAACTCTGCAAGCCCTCTTAATACTTTTCTTTCTCTTATCCCTCACATCCAATCACGATTCCTGCCCCTTAGGCCTGCCACCTTTTCAAATTTCTTCCCTTTTTTTCTCCACTGCCTTCATCTAAGCTACTATCCTCTTTTGCCAACTCCTCTGCCTTCTAGTCCTCACACTTCAGCCAGAAAAACAATTTTAAATGCCAAGTTGACCGTGACATTTGAAATCCTGTGTTGATTCTAGTTCTTTGGGTCAAGTCCAGAATCCTCAAAGGATTAACTTCCCTTCCTCATCTGGACCTTCCTTAGCTCTCCAGCCTCCTCTCACTCTCTTCTTTCCTTCTCCCTCAGCTTCCAAAAATCCTCCTTCCTCTCATCTCAAAGCACACATTTGGAAGTGGGTTAACTTTGCAAGAATCTGTTGTGCGCCAGGCACCATGGGACTCCCAGAGCTGTACCATTCACACTCCCTGCATCCAGGAGTTTCCAGTCATGGGCGAAGGGGGGCCCAGCTACACCCATTAATATCAAATGTGATAAACAGCATAAAAAGTAGACACCCGGGGGGCGTGGGGGTCAGAGGAGGAAGAGTAGAGATACAACGTACAGGGACAGCTTCAGAGATCTGATCTGTGTGTGCCACTGTGCGGGACAGGGTCATGGGGACGACCAGCCATTCCCAGACATGCAGGAGATGACAAGGGTCTAGAGAAGGAGGAGTGAAAACAGAAGACATAAAAGTTATGTCGAGGTGATCAAGGGAAAAATGGTATCAAGGAAGAAGTACGTTCAGTGTCGAGCACCACCGATGCCCAGAGAACACAAGCACTCGCATTTACCAATGAGAGACCACTGTGGGTCTTTGAGAAAGACCACTGTAGAAGCATGTCACGAAGGGAAAAGCAGCTCACGTGAAAGTGAAGACTGGCGGTACTTTTCTACCACGTCAAGAAGGTTGGTAGTAAAAGAAGGAAGCACAAGAGGAAGAAGCTTGAGGCTTGAGCTCGTTGTAGCCTGGACAAGGCAGGCGCGCTCCCGTCCAGGATTACGTCTAGTATGTGTAGATCCATAGATGAGACTAGTGCCGGGGGTCTAGACCACCGCTGGTTGGCAGGAATCCCAGGAAGGAGGGAATGAAAGAAAGAAGGCTGTCGCCACCTCGGGCTCACACGGAGAACCCCTCGCCAGCCCCTGGGAGCGGTCCTGGGGGCCACCAGGAGGCAGAGACAGCAAGTCTCACCCTGAGCACTAGCTGTACAAAGTGCAGAACAACAGAAGCTGGTTGTAAAACTTAAGCAGATCAGACACTATAAAATACTTTGTAATGCACCATTGAGGCGACCAAATAAGAGGCTCGAATAAATTTATATTCCAATTGCTAAACATTACAGTCAATTTAAAAACCCACAAAAGTTTTGCTGAACAACTGTATAAATTAGAATGGATCTGTCGCATTGTACAGTACCTAATAGACTGAGACATAAAACAATCGGCGCTAACTCCCTCTCACCTGTTAAATCATCTTGAAATAGATCTGCTCGCATGACTCTGTGTTTTTCCCTCTCGAGAAACACTGTAAGGTAATTCTCATGTTAATGTGGATGTTATTTATTTATTATTTATTTGCAATTTTTTTTTCCCTCAAGACAGAAAGACTAAAAGCTGTCAGGGCCAGGAATTTATCAGACCTGAACCTGTCTTCCTCCCTGGGAAGTTCCCCACCTGACTTTTGGGATGTTTCTCTTCCACTGAGCCTGGCTGAAATTATCACCTGGCAGCTATTTTATGAAAGTTGAAATCAATACATACACACATACACAGACATGCTCCCATACTAATGTGTACACACACACACACACACACACACACACACACACAGGCAATACAAGAGATCAAGTCTCTCTTCCTCCAATCTATTACAGGAAGATGGTTCTGAAATGGGGAGAAGCTAAAGGCGGGTCCCCTGTCTGTCTTCTCCCACTAAACATTGGAAACTCTGCAGAGAAGCTTCATCTTCCCGCTAGTGTAGACTACTCAAGATTCTGCATCTAGGTAAGGCAAGATTTTTGGAAGGCTGGAGTATGAAATCCTCAAGAACAGCCAAGGACAGAAAAGAAGTCCAGCTGAGCTCTATAAGGTCTAGAATCTCCTCTATCCTTTCTGTAAACTGAAAAACTGCTTTTGGGCTCCTCTGTTCAAATCCCCACACTCCCCCCTCCCCGACCCCAGAAAAAAAAAGAAAAAAAGATGAATCCAGTTCATCTTCTTTAAACCTGACCATGAAGCCAGCTTCTCAAGTGATTGCTCTTGGGTTACAAACTATCCCTGGACCGCAAGAAGAAGGGAGGTGGAGCAGGAAGGGACATCTTTCACAGTATGAGACACAGCCGGTCGGGCAGCAGGAGCTGTGGGCAAGGTGTAGGTTTCCCTGAGAAATGGAAAGAGAGCGTGGGAGGACGGGCTGAAGGGGACAGTTGACATAGCTAATTAAGAGGTGAAATATCTTGCCCAGGTGTTTCAATTACTTTCCTTGCTGTACGGATGAAGAAACCAGGACCCGGGGAGGTCAAAGGACTTGCCCAACATCACCCAACTTAGCTGTGGCTGAATTAGGACTAAAATTGAAATCCTCCTATCTCCTAGTCTAGTGCCCTGTCATCCAGAAGTGAGTTAACCGCCCAAGAGAACCATGGAAAGAAAGGTCTCAGGAGACTACTCAGAAGAGCATAGTCACGTCAGGATAAAAGGTAAAGGTGGTCCAGATGCGTCCATGAAGGATGAGAAAGAAGTTGGCCAATCCCCACCAGACTCAGGTCTAAGTTAAAAACCTGAAGTGGGGGGGGGGGCGGGGACCAGGGGGGGGGCAGAACATAAATTTATGTGCTGGGGTAGGGGTAACAGGATTTTCACTCTGCCAAATCCAAAATAACTACAGATATGAGCTTCCTGATTTAAAAATCCAGTACTTGGCTGATGTCATTTTTCTTAAACACCATTTCCATCAAGTCTTTAAGGTACCATTAATAAAGAATGATGGCTGGAACCTAATCCCCCTTGTGCCACTTGGGGGCAACACGTACGTGTTTGATTTATTGAGACGGCTCATCTCCGCCTTCTGAAAGCTGAGAGAAGTTGCAAACCTAACGGCCATCTTCTCTTCTTTAAACAGCCTTAGCAAGCCCCCAAACTGCCTGACTATGGAGAGCTCTGGATGTGTTTACCTACTTGTTTGTTTAAAGTCAAATTGCTTTCTATTTGTCTCAGGACAGGACAAGGCAAATATCAGCCACGAAGACTGGTTTGTAGGTGGTGAAATCTCCCACAGGGATGACAAGGGAGTCTTCGCACAGACAGACCATGGCTTCCAAGACAGTCTCCCTAGTCAGAAAGCAGTACAGTCCAGAATGAGACCACCAGCAACAGGAAGGTCCAGTTTCATCCTCTGGCCTTTCTGAAGGGTGGGTAGACAACGACTGAGAAACCCAAGGAAGCGGCAGGTGGCCGTCACTGAGAAGGCGAATAGGGCAGCAAGGCAGCAGCTATATGGAGATGTATAGGACCGAACTCTGGGCATGGGGCAGACAACTAAGAAGAACAAGGCAGGGCCCCCAGGCATAAAAAGACTGAGAGGCTCAGGTCAAAGGGACAAGGCTAGACTCCATCTGCAGCTGTCCTTTTCTGACAGTAGGGCTGATTCCAGGCCTGGGGCCCTTCTAAGCAGCCTTGCACTTCTCTCCGGACCTCCAGATCCTCATAAGCCTACGGACTTCTCCCATGAATGTCCCACAGGCACCTCGACTCAGCAGATGGAGCTCCTCGATCTCTCTAAACTTCTGTGCGTCCTTTATCAGAGAGTAGCACCACTCTCCACCCCAATAGGCAAATGGGACTCCTCAAAATAGTCCTAACTCTGTCCTGTCCCTTACCATTCATGCCTAATGCATCCCAGACATACTACTTCCCACCCATTCCCTCCTCACTGCCTCAGGTCAGGCCCTTGTCATCTCCCCCAACTACGGTACCAGCTTCCTAGTTGGTCTGCCTATCTGATAATCGTCTTCCAAACACACTCCACAGTGCCACCAGAATTAGTTTGCTAAACCCCCAATCTGACCATGTCACCTCTCCTACTTCATAAACTTCAAAACAGCAAAACATAAACCACAGAGGATTAATTTGAAGGTCCTTGGACTCTTGCTCATACTATGTTCCATTTGTCATCCTGGCAAACTTCTATGCATTCTTACACCCCCAGGGCACATGTCATCTCTTCCATGAGATCCTCTCCAATTGCTTCCTCTCCACTGCTCTCCTTGGCTAATTCCATTCTCCTCTGTATGCTCTCTGTACTTAGTCTATAGGCTTCTACTGGTCTTATAATTAATTCATCACTCATCTCCTCCATGAAACAGCAAGCACATAGCCAGCCGCTAATACACAGGAGATGCTCAGTAGATGTTGAGTTGACTCAGGCAAGAACCCAGTTATTAAAGGTCACAGAAGAGGTGAGTTGATGTTGACGACTGAGCTAGAATTCCTTTAGAGCCTCTAACATAGTATTGGAAATGGCCCTATAGAACAAGTATTTAGGTAAATTTGTTTTGCTTGCCCTTCTCAGAGCACTGCCCCCTGTCTGTAGCCTCAGATGAAATAAGAGACTAGAGGCCAAGTTTATGCCCTATGACTCTACCCCTTCGGGCAACAGCTGATTGAACTATAGTTTTAAAAAATACATAGCTGACCATGTGTTCTAGGGACCAATTCCCCAAAATCAAAAGAATCTTTACCATGAAGGCCAGCACTGGCTTTTTATCAAGACAAAGCTACCGGCAAGAAAGTTAGGACAGAGCTCAATGTAAGAGTACTACAACGATAATGATACAGGAACAACTGTTGCTGGTAAAAATTTCTATATGCCACATATTGTGCTAAATGATTTTATCCATTATTTAAATCCACCCTACACTGAATCTGTGAAATAGCTATCCCAAAAGGTCCTTCCCATTACCCCTGCCCCCTTAACTAAAGTCACAGCTGATTTTCATGGCTTGCAGCAAAAAGCCCTAATGCCTTTACTGCCTCCATTTTATAGATGGGGCAAAGAAGGCAATAGAACTTTCCATGTTCTTACAGGCAGAACTGCAGAGAGCTAGCATTGAAGTCTAGCCACCCCCACCCCCAAACCTGAGCGATGAAAGCTTCATTCTCATGTGTGGTTCCAGGCCCATTAGGCTTTTCTGTATTTTTTTTTCTGTAACACCTACATCCTTGATTGGAGAGAGTTTACAAGCTATTTCTCTGTTGTTACAGTCAAAATGAAATAAAGGCTAGCAAGAAGGAAGAACCAGACTGCAGGTCATAAAAACAAGAACTCAGGTGGCTTGAAGACAGAAAGTCGTGAGAGCGTGTAGTCGAGTCACGTAGCAGAGGCGGGGAGGAGAAAGGAACCAGAGCTGCAAAGCATGCACAGCCTCCTGCTCTCCACCCTCCCGCCCCAGTTGGGGGTCAGTCTGCACAACTGCCCTGCTTCCAGAATTACAGGCATAAGCAACCTGGAAAGGGAAATTGCAGGTTCTCCCTGTGTCCTCAATAGGGCAGAGATTTGCACAGGTAGGGAGCTAAGTGGAGAGGAGAAGCAGAGACGGTTCCTTTGCAACAGCCCACACTTCCTGGGCTGCATCAGGACACCTTCACCTCAAGTCAACCACTAAGAAAGATTCTTTGTTTGTACCTTCAGTCCCTCCTTGGCAGCTGGTCTGGGTTTCCTAGAAATGCCATTTGCATGAATTACCTCAAGGCCTCCGTGGAAAGGGAGCCACCGTGACAGGCTTAGCACCTCCAACGGGGCTGCTCTTCAGCTTGCTGGGTTCGAGGCTGAGAGAGGGATCTGGGAGCAGCCCCTGGGAGGCCTCAGAGCGAGGATGCGCCGTGGGGCGCTGGAGAAAATCACCACTAGAGGGCCCCACTGAGCCCCCTTTCTGACCCAAGAGCAACTCAGGCAGTGAGTAGGCCCAGGGAATTCATCCAGCCACGCAGGATCATTCTGGTAAGGCCAGGCCGAGGCTGAGCAGTTAGTCTTGAGTTGTTGTGAAACACAAGCCTTAGAGGCTGGAGACACAGCTTGTCTGCCTTTCCCCACCTGTATGAATGAGGCTGGGACCATCTGATTCCTGAGTCCAAATTCTAAGCCATTAAACGGCCCCCGGTTGCATTAGCTCAACCATCTAGACTACTGTGTTGTTACACTGCCCATGGAGCTCCACCGGGCAATTAAGACCCTGCCCGAGGCTGGTGCTGGGGAGCAGCAAAGAAATGAAACAGGCCATCACCAGGTCGGGACTAACACGCAGAAGCACAGAAACATTCGGGCACACAGTCCTGTGTGGGGTCAGAGGTATTCCCCGCGAAGCGGCTGCGGACAGATGAGAAGGCAGCCTGGACATGTGTGAGGAAGAAGCGACGGCGTACACGGGGTGGAGGAGCGTGTGTGCCCTCTGTTCGAGACCCACAGGCAGCCGCACAGGGCTGGGGTGGAGAGGGACGCAAGACCTGTGAGCCCCGAGGAGCCAGGGCTGAGGGGCCAGGCGTCCACCCTGGGGCAGGGCGGAGCACAGGAGAACAGATCCAAGGAGGACACAAGAGGAATGCAGAAAAACCAATCAGGGGGACACTGTAACCATCTAGTGAGAGATGACAGGAGTGAGGACTCTTCACAGTTCCCTCAATGCCTGGGTCACCCGGCCACTTCCATACTTGATGAGACGACAGGTGTATGAAGAGATTACGGTAGCCTCCTGAAGGAGGAATCCAGGAGAGAGGGAAGTAAGGAGAGGAGGAATAAACACCAAAGCCACCACAAGTCACGGGGGAAAGGGAGGTGGTGGCGAATCTAAAAACAACTGATTAGTAATAGTGATAAATTTGATACGGTTTAGGAAAATAAGGTCTTTTTCACTAAGTTTAGAAACTAGCGGCACTAAGCCAGCATGGAATAGAGAGACATGATAATTGATAGTGTTGAAGTGCTGCGGTTGTGTAACAAGAAAATACTTCTCTCACATATTTACTGAAAATGTGTCAGTAAGAACAAAGCTAGATCACGGGCAATAATGGAAACGGATAATTTTTTAAAGGAGTTCTCGGAGCTGAGCCTAGCTGTCCTGTGTGCCTGAGGCACACTACCAGCCCCTTTCAGCTTCGTTTGCCGATCAAATGCTGACTCCCTTAAGGACTCATCTAGAATGTCTCAGCTCCGCAGGCTTTTGTTTGGAGTATCTCTGAAGCTCCGTTCTAAAGGCCAATAATGTATTCATTCCACTTATCTTCAGAAACTTTGAAAGTGGTAGAGTAAATCAGAGGAAAGTTTCAGACATAACACTTCGGGGTTTGGGAAGAGATGGGGGCGTGGGGATGGGAAGTGTGAAGGAGATCCCAGGGGCACTGGGCAAGAAAGGCACCACCACAAAGTCATTGAATCTGGGATGGGGAAAGAGCACAAGGGTAATGGGCTCTAGGTGCAGAGAATTTAAGGGTCAATCTTGCTCCCACATTTTTATTGAGAGGGGAATTAGAGCCCATAAATCTCAACTTGCCATTCCTTCATTTAAAATTTAAAACTCCAGTGCCTCTGGGATCAGGTATAAATGCTTTCTTTGGCCTGGATGAAAACCACTGTGCCTCCCTCTCTTGCCCTGCCCCCCTCCCCCAAGCCACGATCTGTTTCTTCTGTTGCCTTATCCAGTGGTGAAACTACAAGAAGCCACACTTGCTTTGGTGGGGACGGAGGTACCTTTGGGGACTGGACTAGTTTTCTATCACCATATAGTTAATTACAACAATTTAGCAGCTTACAACACCACACATTGATTGTGTCACAATTTCCCTGAATCAGGAGTAGTCTGAGCACAGCTTAGCTGGGTCTGCTGCTTAGGATCTCACAAGGCAATAATCAAAGGTGTCAGACAAGATTAGGTCTCTTGTGGAGGCTCGACTGGGGAAGTACACCCTTCCCCACAATCATAGTTGTTGGCAGTTCATTACGGCCAGAGGATCTGTGGCAACTTGCTTATTCAAAGACATTCCAGCAAGATGGATGTTACAATCTTATATAATCATGTAAACATGATTATATATATCCTATTGCCTTTGCCATATTCCATCAGCCAAAATCAAGTCACATGTGCTGCCCATGCTAAAGAGGCAGGGATTATACAAGGGCGTGCATACCAGGAGACAGGCTTCTCAGGGCCACTTTATGTCCGTCTATCCACAGGCCTATGGCCTGCAGCCCACCTGCCACAGTAAAGCTCTGGAGAGTCTTCCCACAGCAGGGAAGTCTTCCCAGATATTATCCTCACAATGCAGTATTTCTCTCTCATGAGGTTTGTAGATCTGGTAATTCTTTGGCCCATCTCAACCCTTAGATATAAGTATAGTACAGAATACAAGCTGTTATCTTTTATATGTCAAATACCCGTATTTATGAAGTGATACTCTAATGTTTCCTTGACCACAAAGAAACTTGTGTCGAGGGGCAACTTTTGCAAACACAGTAGTCCCCTCTCATCCTCAGTCAACAGTAGTCCAGAGGCAGGTGATCTCCCTCCTGAAGTATCATCAGAAGGTCAGTAGCAGACTAACGCTAAGTCATAAGGCCTATGTCATTCACCTCACCTCACCGCATCATGTAGGCATTTCATCACCTCAGATCATCACAAGAAGAAGGGGCAATAGAATACAATAAGATATTTTGACATAGAGATCACACTCACACTACTTTTGTTATAGATTATTATGGTTCTATTTTACTATTGTAGTCTTTTACTGTGCCTAATTTATAAACTAAACTATCATAGGTGTGTACGTACGGGGAAACATTTGGTATACATAGGGTTCAGTACTATCTGTGGTTTCTGGCACTCATTAAGGGTCTTGGAACATAACCCCCATGGATAAGGGGAGAACTACCTAAAGGCCCTATACTATAGAAAGGGAGAGAGCTCATGGACATACCACGGATTTAGTCAAATTGTAGGTCATTAGGAGAGGGGAAGGGCAAAGTTAGGACTTTCACTCCAGTTTGCCAGCTTACTCACCCTTTCCTTGGGGATATAATCCTTTAGACCATCACCTAACTTCCCAATGAGGAGACACATGTGAAAGCCTTTGCACTGTGAACCTTTGCAAGGAGGAATGAGAGCTATTTCTATATAGATTCTCTTGAGCTATTCTCAGGTGCAAAATAGGTGGGGAGAAACCCATTGACTTAACCTTCCATGTTTGGTGTTTAATACGTTAAATATTCTATCCAAATGTTTAATTTGTTGTTCCCTTCTAAGCATGTGCCTAATTAAACATCTATTACATGGCACCCATGAAATGCCAATTGGTTCAATCCCATTGCTACCTTATAAACCAATAGATGAATATGGTTTGCAGGAGAATATGATGTTAACAGTGGCATGAGATTGCATGACAAGTTTTACAAATTTAAAAAGGCTTATAAACCATTACATTCCTTTAATTCCTGGGAAATCAAGCAAACTGGAAATTCAAATTCACATGTGGCAATAATATTCTTTGCACATACCAAGTTCCACCTGAAACCAAAGACTTTCGGTTCTCTCCCCCATTCCACAGTTCTAGCAGAATAAAATGTTAAAAACATTCTTATATGTTGTTAAGGTATATAAAATAAAAACACCCTGCTCACATGAATGTTACCTTCTTAACTAAATATTGAGCAATCTCAACTGTTAAGTATTAGGATAGGGTGAAAAATGTCCCCACCCCAACACTATCCATATCCTAATCTCTAGAACCTGTGAATACTATCTTATATGGCAAAAAAAGAAAGAAAGAGAGAAGGAAAGAGACAAAGAATGAAAGAACGAACTGATGTAATTAAATGAGAATCCTAGATTCTCCTGGATTTTCCAAGTGAGCTTTAAATGCAATTATATGAATCCTTATAAGAGGGAGATTTGACACGGACACACCAAGAGAAGGCACCATGACCATGGAAGCAGGGATTGAGTAACATGGCCACAAGCCAAGGGTTGGGGGCAGCCACCAGAAGCTGGAAGAGGCCAGGAATGAGTTCTTCCTAGAGCCCCAGGAGGGAGCACAACCCTGCCAACACTTTGAGTTCAGCCTGGAGAAACGGACTTTGGACTGCTGAACTCCACAAAGGTGAGAATAAATATCCACTGTCTTACACCACCAAGTTTGTGGCCATTCGTTACAGCAGCCACAGGAAATTAACACAAGTATCATGAAAAAAATAACACAGGAGCGTTAGAGGATAACTCAGGGGGAGAAAAGGGGCAGGTCTTTAGGAAGCACCAGCCAAGGAGAGCATCAGGGACCAGAGGGCTCAGAGCTAATGCTGAGAAGACCGAGAATGACACCGGCTTGGGCAGGACAAGGTCATGGCTCTCCTGATAAGGACAACTTTCATGGAAAGATGACACCTGTCTGGAGTGAGTTCACAAGAGAATGGAGGTCATGAACTGGGGACAGAACAGAAACACTTTTTAAGAGCTGTGCTTGAAAAGGAAGGCAAAAAAGGACAGCAACTGAAGGAAAGCATGGGGCCAAAGGCCCATATACACACTATGTTTAATTTAATAATTTAGTGATCCTAAAGGAAAGGTCCATTTAAACTGAGATTTACCAGAGGTTCTAGGATTCACCCACGGTCACACAGTGGGAAAGTGAGCCAAACATTTTAAAAATTGTTTTGAATTTAACCCTTAGTACAAAATTCTAGGCTGTCATAAAAAAGATCAAAATGGCTTATCCCTGGATAAAGGGGAGCTGAAGCTTTGTCGATAGGCATGTCCCACACACAACAAAATCCCAGGCTTCCCAGTGCCAGCTCTGACACCGGAATTCCCAGTGGAAACTTAGGACAAACATGTCTGACCAGTAACGTGTGAGTAAATACAGGTCCAAGGAATGAAAGGACAATAAGACTTCGCATCTCCATGTCCTATGTGAGCAACTCCGAAGACTCTTGGAGAACATTGTTGTGGATAAAAAGAATATTTTGACCATAAATGTTGACGGACTAGGCAGCAGAGACAAGGAGAAGATCTGGAGCGTATGTTCTGGTGTTAAAGAAGCTGAAGATTTCCCGAGGACCACCAGCAAAGCTAGACAGAAGAAAAATGTCAGAATAGTGAGCAGACGCCATCGGCCACAAGCACCCCGTAGGTATTTTGATCATATTGTGTGTGAATCCAGCTGGTTCGCGGGGTTCTGCATCATCGTTGAAGTGCTGAAGGGAGAGAGAGCTACGTGGGGCTCTTACCTCACAGTTGAACTTTACGACGCGTAGCTGGCGGTGTCTACCTCCCAGGGTTGTTGGGAGGAGTAAATGAGATAGCTATGTATCCACTTCCGGCCATCACCTGCCCAGAGCAGGTGAGCACCCCACATAGGGTCCTCCCCCTCCTCCTGCTTATCAAGCAAGAGCCACAGGCTCTCAGAGGTCTGGCTGTGACCTTGCGTCCCCCCACTCTTCCTCCTGCTGACGACGCTCTCGCTACACCGCCTTTCCTTCTGTCCCGTGAACACACCCTGCTTTCTCTCACCGAAGCCTTCTGCTCTGGCTAGAACGTTCTTCCTCCAGATCTTGGCATGAGGGATGCTCTCTCTTCATTCAGGTCTGAGCTCAAATGCCATCCTCTCCAAGAGGCATTCCCCAACCACAGTATTACGCCCCCTCCCAGGAGTTCAGCCCAAAGCACAGACTTTATTTTCTTCATAGCACTCATTTTTCAGGAATGGCCTTATTGACCTATGTCCTGCCTCTCCCCACTGATGGCAAAGACCTGGTCTTGTCATATTTCTTGCTTCTCACCCAGCACCTGGAACAGGAACTGGCACAGAGTAGTGGCGGTCAATAAATACCTGATGGAGGGAATCATTTTATCTACATACGGAGTGTGTACGCACAGCTACCTGACGTAGGGGAATCTCTGTAAGTGTGTGGAGATCGAGACATGACAGAGAGGGAGAACGTAAAGGAATTGGGGAGAATAAACACCAAGTCAGATGGCATTGGTTTAAACCCAGCTTTGCCACTTGAGCTATGTGATTGCAGGTAAGATAACTGCGCTCTCTTATCCTGTTTCCCTGTCTGTCCAGGAACGGGGATAAGGATCTCCCTGGTACCATGCGCACTGTAGGAAGTGCTCCAGGTCAAGCACTTACATGACGCTCAATACCTTGGTGTAAGTTCTTAGCAACTGTTCACATGTATTTCCTGTCAAACAAAATTGTCATCGTATGCTACCTACTGTAATACCCCGCCCACTCTTAGAAAGCTAGCATGACTTCGTTAGCATAATCTTTAAAAACCAACATATTCTAGGACACCCAGTTGCAAAGATGAACAGTCCCCAGGGCACTGAAGTTTATCAAAGTTAAAGATTATATCTAGTCTAAGGCCAAGGATTATCTGGAAGTATTTCTAATTTGGATTATAAGATGAGGAGTAAAAAAGGATGCATTCAAAATAGCATGAAAACTGCCGCTGGAGAGCCACTTAATAGGAAAATAGCAGTGAACCCCAAGTTCTAGTGGCCAGACTGCCCACCCAGCTCTACTCTTCAGCTAGTGGCACGAAGTCAAGATTCTTCACACAATAGGGCTGCAGGTCAAGTGCTGGCCACTGATTTTCCCAAGTCAGAGAAAATACAAGTTACAAAGAAAGGAGATCCAACGGCCATGTTAGGGGAACTGAAACGGATTTCCAACCCTCGAGACCGGGCATCCGGTTGCAGACCTGACAGGAAGAAACGAATCCAAGGGCTAGGGTATGCAGGCCTTCTCACAGATAACAGAAGCCGGAGCCTTCCAGCTGACGTGTTTACATGGGGCCTCACACAAGGCTTTAATGACAGATGAGTTTAAGTCTGTTAAGCTGTTTTTCTACCTATCACGTGCCTTTTTAGTTTGGTTTTGAAATTGGGAACATCTGCAGGAAACTGAAAAATTTCAGCAGCAGCCCCTGCCCTTATAGACATGCTGATTCTGCCCAGGGCTCTTTAGAGAGAAGGGGCCCCATGAACATCTCATGGAATCTTGGGGCCTCAGAAGGAGTCGAGGCCCAGTAGAGTGATACGACTTGCTCAAGGCAGAACCACGGCTACAGACCGGCTTCCTATTTCTAGATTCAGTGTTAATTAGCAACTGGGACGTGAGCCATTTATGATCCACTGGACTAGGGTCACTGACAGCACAAAACACCATCCAGTTTTTTTGGCCTAAGTTTCCTGATGTGTCTACACAGTCATTCATATCAGGACAACTCTGTCCAAACTCAGGTGTGAAAAAGAAGCGCTCGTTTCTTTAAATCCTTCTGAATGCTACTTAGCTGAGACTCAGTCTCAGTCATTATTGGGGTTTCCTCCCCCTTATTCCCACCACATGGTTGGACCAAGCTCTTGGGAGTTTTATACCCACCAGAGCTTTCCCAATGCCCCTCTACTTGTTAATCCACACTGGTTATCACCAAAGCAGGAGCATGTTTGCCAAAACTAAAAACCCTCGTTGCCTGCGACCTACCCTCCCTGAGCTGTCAGTCTCGCTGGGGCAATGCCACAAAGCACCGCGTTGCCTTGCTCTTCCCTCGTCCACCTGCCAACTGTCTACCATCTCCTGGCTGCTGGGACACCTCCCATCCCCAGCACTCCCTTCTCTCTCCTCACCTCTGGGATCCCCGGCATCATCTTTTCAAGACTAGAAGCTTGGCATGTTAAGAAAAAGAGAGCAAGAGGCATGGACTTCAAGCAGCTTCTGCTTTTTGGTCCTGCAAAAATCCCTCAGGCAGAAAATAGTAGGCATCTAGCTACCTAATTAAAATGCAGGGGACGAAAAAAATATTCAGCAAGCAAAATGCAAGTGGGCATCTCAAACGTTCTCTGCTTCACCTTCATAGGCCTCGTGACACCGGCTCCCTGGCACCAGCGTACTAAAAAGTTTAAGTTGTGGCCAAGAGCTTTGGTCTTAGACACCCACGACAGCTTGACTGGAAGTGTGTATGCTTTGCTCACGCACCCACACGAAGTTTAGCGTATTCGTGTCTGTAGATGTACACAGCTTTTGAAGATCTGTCTCAGAGCTCTTTAGAACTGTTTCTAAAGTAAGGACAAGATAAAATTATGTTTAAAATACCGTCTATTAGAATAAATTCTATACTGCTCCTTTAAGTCTCACTCAGGGGTAGTTAGCGGTGCTGGTCAGGAATATACATCCCAGTCACTGTCAGCTGAACATTCCCTCAGGAAAGTCTATTCCCAAAGTAGCTACTACCAGATTTTTAGTTATTCCTTTCTCATCAGTATCAGACATTTGGCTAACACAAGAGATGTTCAAATCGGGTTCTCATTAGTGAAAGTGATAGTAGCCAATATACGTGCAGGAGCTAAGCTATATTAGAAGCATTCCCAACTCTTAAAATGAATAGGGTTTACAAATCTGGAAATGTGATGTCCAATATGGTAGGCACATGTGGCTACTGAGCAAGAGAAAGTAGCTAGTTCCAATGTTAACATAATATTTTGGATACACTCAATTATATCAAATATGTTATTCAAATTAGTGTGTGTGTGTATACACACTAAGTTTGGCTCACATTAAATTTCCATTGGACAGCACTGGTTATTTAATTCAAACATGGCGCCCTGAGTGTGATCCCTACATGGTCTTGGGTGCTGCTCTGGTTCCGTAGGTTCTAGGCCTCCAGTAGAACTGTCTGACACAGTTAACTGAATCCTGCTGCTGACGAGGTATTCGTTTAACTCAGGCATCATGCACTACTGAAGGTACTGCGGCACATAGATCAGGGATCAAAAATAATCAAAACATCAACCTTTGACAGAGATTACAGGAGAGGTACTTTTGTTTCCATTTACTAAAAAGTGACTATCCGACAAAATTTGATCAGAAAACTTGCTTTCGTTATAACCTGGTAGTGAATTTACAGAGGAACAGCTACATCTCACCCACTCCCGAATACTGCCATTAGACCGGAGATTCTGGCCCTGGACCCAGTGCTTTAGAGGGTCCTTGTCTGCACTCTTCCAAACACACCCCATCCCACTCCCACAAGGCAGCTGTATGTCCCAGAGCCCTGCAGCCTGGTGGGGCTCAACACAGTGCTGCTGCAAGCTGATGAGAACAGTGATGTAATGTAGGGACCAGAAAATGCAGGTGACCAAAGCATCAGATGCCCCATGCTTGATAACAGCCTGGACCAGACCACTGCCCCGGTGACGGATAGGCATGGCTGCAGAACTGTAAATGGGCTGTGTCTTTTCGCACTAAGCCCAGCTACTCTCCATGGGTTGGGACTTGCAGGCCATCTATCAGTCCTCCCCATCATACAAAAGTAAAGGTGCAGCAATTCTAGGGAATTGTATTTATATTACATGTATAAGCTAGAAGATTTATAGTGATCTCTGGTGATACGTAAATTATATTTCTACCACACATGTATTTTCTGTATCCCGTGGAAGATTCTTATAATAATGACCTCCTATGAATCACACCTTCTAGGATCCATACCCTTGCTAGTCCCTTCCCACCTTGACTCTGGCCTTGGCCATGTGACTTGCTTCGGTCCACGGAACATCAGCAAATGTGACACAAGCCAAGGCTAGAGAAGGGATTGCGCTCTGCAGCTTGCTGTCTTGCAAGCCCAAGGCCACCATGCTGTGAGGGAGCCCAGATTTTTGGAAAGAAGGGCATCAATTGTCTCAAGTGCTCCCAGCACCCAGTATCTACCTCCCAGCTCACCCACCAGCTTAATGCAACTGAATGAGTGTTTAAACATTGCTGTTTAAATATTTAAGGCCACTGAGTTTGGGGGTAGGTCGTTATGCAGCAACAGAAATCTGATACAATCCCCCAGTTAGGTAAAGACATGTTCCTACCCTCAAAGGCTTCTCTGTACCCCCCAAAACACTGGCAGAGCATAGGTTAGTTTAAGCATTTATTAACCAAAATAGTGTACATGAAAATCTAGATTTTCATATAAAATGAGGTTGATAATCTGTTTTATATAAGGATTTTCCTCTGTTAAGGCTTAGAAAATGTGATTCTAGGGGCGCCTGGGTGGCTCAGTAGGTTAAGCTCAGGTCACAGTCTCCAGGTCCTGGGATCAAGCCCTGTGTCAGGCTCCCTGCTCATCAGGAAGTCTGCTTTTCTCTCTCTCTCTCTCTCTCTCTGCCCCTCCTCCCTGCTTGTCCTCTCCCTCCCTCCCCCCACAAATAAAATCTTTAAAAGAAAGAAAGAGAAAAAGAAAATGTGACTCTAAGTGTAAAACATTTGTAAACTAGTTTTCATTACTATGAAATAGAATAGCCATGAGCTAAGTCTATAGCCTAAGGGAACTGCCACATCCCTATATGAAGTTTGTCAAATCCTAATCTAACTATTTTTAAAATTTGGTTACTTAGAATAAAATCCCTACTTCCTGAAAATCTGAAAATCGTTAAAGACAACTTAATATTTTGTCATAAGAGAGAAGATCTAGAAGCAGAGCCCCATGCACGAAACCGTAGGAAAACCTGAAGAGTGTATGAGTGCAAAATTAATGTACACAGACAGCAAGTACTCTGAGAGTTTAGGAAGAGGAAAGATTCATCTGGGATGGAATCTCATAGAAAAGTCTCTGGGAAAAGCAACTTCCAGTTAAATATGGCAAACGGAACACATCCCTTCCTTCCCGATATTGCCTAAAATCACAGTACAGAGAATTTTTTTTTAACGGCATGAAATAATAAGGGCAAAGAAAGTAAGAGGTAACAGCAACAAAATTTTTGTACAAATAGTATCTGACTGAGTAGACAAGAGAAAGCTGAAACGTGACCTGGGTACGGGAGGAACCCACAAGCAAGCCAATCCTCTTTGCGGGCACTGCCCTCAAAAACATACTCAAGAAAGTGGAGGCAAGTATCTCTCAAAGTAGGGTATGGCGGATAGAGCTGAGAGCAGGAACGCTTTGAACAGGCTGAATGTTAACAGCAGCAGCCTGACCCCACCCTCAGTACCACACTGACTGTCCCTCCCTACCCGCTGTGGGGCCTGACACATCGAACTAAGGTGCGCCAAGCCCAGAGGAGCTAAGAGGTTGCATTACAACAACAGGTATATTACATGAAAATCTTCATATCAGATCAGATATCTCAGTTCTCTTCTCGCATGTCTCCAAGATCCCTAGCAGCTAACTGTGTATTTTAAAGGCAAGAGATTAACCTTATCCTCTAGGAAAAAATGGCCACTCCATACAAAAGACCTGAGGAACTGACAGTCAAAGAGCACAACGTACCAACAGATCTTCTGACAGATCTAATGGACTTCACTCTTAAATAGGAAGAGACAGCCCAGGAATCAGCGGGTAACTTCAGGAGGACCTCTATGTGAAAGAAAGATAGGGAGCCAATCAAACAAGAAAGACTTGGAAGAACAAGAGACCATGCAGGGAGCTAGGGGGAAGAAAAAAGTCTAAAGTTGTACAATTACTATCCTCAGACAACCTCAGAAAAGATTTCACATTCATTCAACTATAAAAAGATGCTACTGTGGCACCTGGGGGGGCTCAGTCAGTTAAGCGTCTGCCTTTGGCTCAGGTCATGATCTCGGGGTCCTGGGATCGAGCCCCACTTCAGGCTCCTTGCTCAGTGGGGAGTCTGCTTATCCCTCTCCTCTGCCCCTCCCCCTGCTTGTGCTTACTCTCTCTCTCTCTCAGATGAATAAATAAAATCTTTTTAAAAAAAGTAACAAATATTAACCTAAAGGGAAAGCAGTTATATAGCATGAAAATATAATCACAGAACACTTGATGGCTTGTCTCAAATAACATTTCCACACGCTTAATAATTAAAACATTGAACATCAGACTAGTCAAAAGGCATGGTATAAATTCATTGAGACAATGAAGGAAGGAAGGGGTATGATGGTGATGGTTGGTGGTGAAGAAGGAGGACATAAATTCTCATTTTTTAAAGTATGAAGCCAACAATATTCCAAACTTAAATCAAATAGGAAATAGTAGTATAAACATGCCATCTAGAAATATGAAAGTAAATATCCAAAGGAACAGCCTTAAAAGTCAAAAAACACTGATGACCTGTTATAAATGTGAATGGGGAAGGAGGACTCTTTGACCAAAAACTATATCCATATAATCAATTAAATATAGTTCTATTTTTTAAAAACTTAAGAGAAACTGAGCAAGCTGGGATCTGGCTAGGTGGAAGGAAGACAGTTCTGCTCAACTCTTATGTCTGAAGTAAAATGATGGACCACAGAGCTCACCACCCAGCGGGAGAGACGTGGCCCAGCTAGGAATTACACTTGTAAAAACCACACGTAGGTCCATTTGTTTTCAGACTTAAAACATAGTTGGATTTCAGAGCGCTGGTAGGGGGGAAACAAAATCAAGCTACTCTGGAAAGAAAGAACAGCACGAAAGAAGAAATGGCTTGGCAAGCAGATGGCAACTGGCCAGACCCCGAGGATTTCAGCCTGGCTGGAGGACTGTTGTGTTGGGGGGGTAACATGGCACAGGGGGAGCCAGACTCCGCTTTGAGGAGTTTGCCAGCTCTGGGCCTTTCAGCCAGCATCTAATCTGTGGTTCCTGTGAATACTGATATCTTGGAGCCATGCACTGACCAGAAACTTCGTCATGAAGCCTCTGAAATGAGACTATTACAGACACCGAACCCTACCTTCCAACGCCCTTACTGTTTGTTTGTTTGTTTGTTTGTTTGTTTTGGTTTGGCTTTGTTGTGGTCTCTCTGCCCCCATGCTCAGGAATCAATTGTAAGAACACCAAAACTCTAGCAGGATGAATTCTAGAGCCCTAACAAGCTCAGATAATAGGATCATATCAATGTTAATTTTCTGGTTTTGATCATTGTACTATGGTTAGTTCTGAGAATTGTTTGTAGGAAATATACACTGAAGTGTTTAGAAATAAAAGGAAATGTTTCAAGTTAAACAGTTCATAAAAAATGTGTATATGTATGTACACACACATACACACACACACACACACCCGTCCATGTACAGAGAAAAGGTTATAGCAAATACAGTTAACGTATGAGGGATCTGGATAAAAGAGGTCCAGAAATTTTTTGTATTCTTGCAACTTTTCTGTACGTTTTAAATAATGTAAAAATTATATAGAGAGGAAATGACGCCTTAATACAACAAGAAATGTATATAGTAGGGATTCCCAAAGTCCTTCCTAAAGAGGCCTGTGGTCATGTACTCAGATAACGATATGTTGGGAAGAAGTAGAGAACCCAGATTTTCAAAGGCCTGCTGTGCGCAGGGTCTTTGATACCCAGAAAACCAAAGCACTCTTCCTACCTCCTGCTACGGTAGAGGTATTTAGCATCAGGTGATAAATGGGTTTCAAACCCAATCCCATCCATCTCACAAGAGGTCTACTGGGCCCATAGAGCTACCTAGTGGTCATTTCTGCAATACCTAAATGTGTAAATGGAATGGACAAGCTAATTTATAAAACTCTCACATTGGACGTTGGTTCCTTAAACAGTAGCGTAAAAGAATCATAGTAGGAAAGGTCAAATGAGAGCCCCTAAAACTACCCCTATCTTAGGAAAAACCAATAAATTGAAAACCAATATTGCTTCCCAGAGAAAATCAGATTAGGGCCACTCTTAGACTTAAATAGTGCAGTGGTGCTGCTCCACATCCCCGCTGCTGTTCTACTTTGCCGGTATGGCCCCTACACAACCTGATGCATCATGGTGGATAGCAGTGGACTACCATAAATTCAATCGAGCCGTCGCCCCACCTGCAGTTATTGTGCCAGACGTGGTCAGCTTTACTACATAAAATTAACACAGCCTACAGAATGTGGCATGTAGGTATCGATCTTGCTAATACGTTCTTTCTCATACCTAGCAAGAGGAAAGATCAGAATCTGGTTGCATTCCCACGTGATGGACCACGTACAGCCGTGGTTTTGTCCTTCACTACGAATTCCCCTGCTCTGTGGCACATCATAGTCCCAAAGTAACCGAAAACACGTGGACATTCTGCAGAACATCACAGTGATCTGCCATACTGAGGACGTCATGTTAACCGGCCTTCAGGAGCTGCAAGTGGCAAGTATTCTTGATGTCTTTGTAAGATACAGGAGGTTTATGGGGGGAGATATAAACCCTATAAACATTCAGAGTCTTGTTCCCTCCGCAGTTTTGTGATCCAATGCTCTGGAGCATTCCAGGATATCACCTCCACAGTAAAGGACAGTTTATTTTACCTTGTATCTCCTACACCCAGCAGCCCCTTTGGATTTTTGTGGGCAGTATCATCCATACTTGAGATACTGCTCTGACTCATTTATCAAGTGATTTTGAAGGCTTCCAGTTTTGAGTGGGGTCCAGAGTAAGAAAGGGATCAGTAGTAGCTTCAGACTATAGTACTAGCAGCTCTGACACTAGGGCCACACTATTGGGCGGATTTAATGATACTAGGGGTAGCCAAAGTTATCTTATGGAGTCTCGGGCAATCTCCAAGAAGAGAACACAGCACAGATCATCAGGGTTCTATGTGTATAGGGAGTAGAGGGAATTAGACGCTATTTGAAAAAGAGCCCCTGGAGCATCTTATCAGGGGATATCAAGTAACCATGCACCATGACTGCCCATCATGACCCACAGAGGCTCAGAAGCAATCCACCATACAGTTAAAGTGGGACATCTGGGATCAGGCTCAAAGCAGGCCCAAAGATCACAAAGAATCTGCAGTGGACTAGCCCAGATTCCCATGACACCTACCAGTAATGCACAGATGCCCCTCCCTTGGCTCATACCTATGACCTTGTCGTGCAAGCTCCCCATGATCAGCTAACAAAAGAAGGAAAACCGGAGTTTGATTCCTGGGCTCAGACCTCTCAGGGATGAGAGTTTGGGTCGTCCCATCAAACAAGCCATCTAGACCAGCAGAAGGGATAGCTGAGGGTATGAAGAATCTAGAACGAATGATTAAAAAAAAAAAAAAAAAAAAAAGGAGACGAGGAGCATTAGTTGTGACCACAGGACCAGCTGATCGGCGGAGCTATCACGAACGCTCCTCTTGTACGCTTTCCTAAAAACTGTTACCAACCAGAATCATGGGGAATCTATGCTTTAATGAATTTAATGTGAGAAGCAGTGAATCTAATAGTTGGACTGCAGTTGATGCTGTCAGTGTCCCACCCAAATCATTTTTACAGGGTTGTGCACCCAATTCTCTCAGCTGCTGTCAGTGGTGGCTGCTAATAGCTCATAGGCATGCCATTTATGGAAACTTGCCCTCAACCAAAGGAAACTGTCTTTCCCCGAAGGCTACAATTCCACCTCCCCACTGCTATCAACAAAGACAATGTCATTTGCGCTCCAGACCACCCCTCTCCTACCCCACTGATGAGCTATACTTGAAAGGACATTTCATGCTTTGCTTCTTTCCCTTCCTTATACCCCCCTCCCTTGCTCTTCTTTTTTCTTTATAAAATATATGCACCTGAATTCTTGTCTCACGATCTGCTTCAAGGATAGCCAAACTTAGCTATCCGTGGTACTGACAGGACTCCTATTTGAAAATCTGTGGACAGACGGAACTTTTGCTACCAATTTCTACTAAGGTTATACATTACTTAAGAAGTTGGCTGTTAAACAGCATTAGTTGAGGATTTCTCTCAGTTCTTTTGCATACTTTTAATGAGCTTAAAAATAAAACAAGACAAAACAAAAGAAACAAAGGAGGGGTAGAACTCAACTAGCATGCCAGGATTTTTATGAAAATCAAATTCCCTTTTATACCTTTGTGAGGTAATAGTGAGGAAGGGATTGGAGAACAGGAAGGGAGAGGTCTCCTGCTTCCCCCAACCATCCCTGTCCTGTCCATCACTCCATCACTTCTGCCCTGAAGATCCAATGAGTGTGTCCATCTCCTATTTTCAAGAGTTTCTAACACCATGACAAAAGCAGCATTTTAGAGAGACTAATTTGGCGCACAGAATGGATTGGGGCTGGCTGAGAGACCCATAGAGAGACTATTACGGAGAGGAGAGGTGTGAAATGGTAAAGGCCTACGTTTTAATAATGGCAACAGGAATGGAAAGGAAGTAGAAATTAGACTTTAACCCAAGTGTCCTCAGGCCCCATCATCCTGCAGATTCAATTAACACTGAGGCAACATTAATGCCCCAAATTCCCTGGATCATCACCTCCACCTGCTGGTGTGAATCTCACCTTCCCCATTCATTCATGGCCTACCCAAAGGGAGCCTTCTATGCGCTCATGTCTTTCTGCCTCAGCCTTCCCGCCGGTGTTGGTTTCTATACACCACAGGAAGACAGTAGAGACTACCCATCTCCCAACCCCAATCTGTTCTTCGTGAAGACTTATGGCATAATGAACACTGATGAAGAGTTTCTTCAGAGCAGTTGATAATATTGATTCATATGCTACCATCCTATGCCACTCAGTATTTCATATGGGTATATGTTGCCTAATCAATTAGACTGGGCATTCCTTCAGGGAACAAACTTCCGTATACTCAGTGGTGTGTAGTGTATATAATGGTACAAGACCGTACTCAAAATCCTGGTTGAGTGATTAACCAGTAGAGACCTGGACAAGGTTTCCAAGTCATTGCTTAAGGAGAGAAAAACCTTCATCCCATATATGATAGTAGAAATGACTCTAAGAGAGAGTACCATCTATTAATTTGATCATCGGGTTATTATTTGGGGCTGTAGGATACTGGCGCCTAAGACCTTTGACAGGGTTAAACTAGAAATTAAAAAAAAAAAAAAAGAAAGGCTGAGATAGTTGGTCAAAGCGATAGAATGACTCTTGGGCCTGTAGGAAGTGCTGATACACGGTCAGCAGACACCACTTAACACACCAATAGTCCATCAAAAGAGGGGAAGCCACAGGAAAGAGAAAAGGGAGAGTAGCAGAGGCCAAGACTGGCAGTACCTCCTTCCAAACCCTCTGACACCTGGGAAGGTACCGCAGAGAATGTTTAAGACAAAACAAAAAGCAGTTTCAACATGTGCACACGAGCCCTACAAGGAAAGCTAATAGAAATCCACGATTTTGCTCAGTGGCTGCTTAGCTCAGTTGGGGACAGCACTTTACTAAACAGCACCAACAGTACTTCAGATATGATCACTGTGATACTACGATTCATAGTAAGAAATGTGTATTTGCTTCTCCTCCCGTTCATGGCACAGAGTTCCCAAAACCCTTGGAATTCTTTTTAGTGATTAGTCACTTACATATAACACTCAGTGCTCATCATACCGAGTGCCCTCCTCAATGCCCATCACCCATCTGGCCCATCCCCCGCCCACCGCCCTCCATCCACCTTCATTTTGTTCTCTGTAGTTACGAGTCTATGATTTGCTTCCCTTTTTTCCTTCCCATATGTTCATCTGTTTTCTCAAATTCCACATATGAATGAAATCATACACTATTTTTCTTTCTCTGACTTATTTCACTTAGTATAATACACTCTAGCTCCATCCACATCCTTGCAGATGGCAAGAGTTCATTCTTGTTGGCTGAGTAATACTTGTGTGTGTTTGTGTGTGTGTGTGTGTGTGTGTGTGTGTGTGTGTGTCTTCTTTGTCCATTCCTCAGTCAATGACATTTGGGCTCTTCCCACGGTTTGGCTATTGTTGATAACACTATGTTTATCGGGATATTTATCGGGATATTTATCGGGTGCACGTACCCCCTTGAAACTATTTTTTTTCCCTTTGGGTAAAGACCTAGTAGTGTAATTGCTGGGTCTTAGGGTAGCTCTAGTTTTAACTTTTTGAGGAACCTCCATACTGTTTTCCAGAGTGGCTGCACCAGTTTGCATTCCCACCAGTAGTGTAAGAGGGTTCCCCTCTCTCCAATCCTTGCTCACATCTGTTGTTTCCTGAGTTCTTAATTTTAGCCCTTCTGACAGGTGTGAGGTGGTATCTCATTGTGGTTCTGATATGTGTTTCCCTGATGATGAGTGCTGGTGAGCAGCTTTTCATGTGTCTGTTGGTCATCTATATGTTTTCTTCGGAAAAAAAGGTCTATTCATGTCTTCTGCCCATTTCTTAACTGGAGTGTGTGTGTGTGTGTGTGTGTGTGTGTGTGTGTGTGTGTTTTGACTTTGAGAAGTTCTTACAGAGTTTGGATACTAACCTTTTATCAGATATGTCATTTGTAAATCTCTTCTCCCATTCCATAGGCTTTTAGTTTTGTTTAAAGTTTCCTTCACTGTGCAGAAGCTTTTTATCTCAAAGAAGTCCTAATAGTTCATTTTTGCTTTTGTTTCCCTTGCCTCCAGAGACATGTCTAGTAAGAAGTTGCTACAGCAGAGGTCAAAGAGGTTGCTGCCTGTGTTCTTCTCTGGGATTCTGATGGTCTCCTGTCTCATATTTAGGTCTTTTATCCATTTTGAATTTATTTTTGCATATGGTGTAAGAAAGTGATCCAGTTTCATTTTTCTATATGTTGCTGCCCAGTTTTCCCAACAGCGTTTGTTGAAGAGACTGTCTTTTTTTCCATTGGGTAGTGTTTCCTGCTTTGTCCAAGATTAGTTGACCATATAGTTGTGGATCCATTTCTGGGTTCTCTGTTCTGTTCCATTGATTTATATTTTGTTTTTGTGCCAGGACCATACTGTCTTGATGACCACAGCTTCGTAATATAGCTTGAGGTCTGGAATCACGATGCCTCCAGCTTCGCTTTGCTTTTTCAGGATTGCTTTGGCTATTTGGGGTCTTTCGTGGTTCTGTACCAATTTTAGGATTGTTTGTTCTAGCTCTGTGAAAAATGCTGGAGGTATTTTGATGGGGATTGCATTAAACGTGCAGATTGCTTTGGGTGGCATAGACATTTTAACAATGTTTGTTCTTCCAGTCCATGAGCATAGAATGTTTTTCCATTTCTTTATGTCCTCTTCAGTTTCTTTTGTAAGTGTTCTATAGTTTTCAGAGTACAGATCTTTTACTTCTTTGGTTAGGTTTATTCCTAGATATCTCATTGTTTTTGGTGTGATAATAAATGGGATCACTTCCTTGATTTCTTTTTCTGCTGCTTCATTATTGGTGAAGAGAAATGCAACAGAATTCTGTACACTGATTTTATATCTTGCAAATTCGCTGAATTTATGTATTAGTTCTAGCAATTTTTTTGTGGAGTCTTTCAGGTTTTCTACAGAGACTACCATGTCGTCTGCAAATAGTGAAAGTTTGGTCTCTTCCATGCTAATTCAGATGCCTTTTATTTCTTTTTGTTATCCTATTGCTGTGGCTAGGACTTCCAGTACTATGTTAAATAGTAGTGGTGAGAGTGGACATCCCTGTCTTCTTCCCGACCATAGAGGAAAAGCTCTGTTTTTCCCCACTGAGGAAAATATTAGCTGTGGGTCTTTTGTATATGGCCTTTGCGATGTTGAGGTATATCCCGTCTATACCTACTTTGTTGAGGGTCAGAATCCTTGGCATGTCAGGTGATGAGAGCACATAGGTTAACGAAACGACTCCAGGAAAGCACCTACAGAAGGGGGCTGGTCACCAGTGGAGCCAACCAAGCAATTAGAGGGTTGGAATTTGCAGCCCCACTGTACCCCCAACTAACACACACTTCCTGGAAAGGGAGAGGCTGAAAATTGAGTTCAATCACCAACGGCCAAGGATTTAATCAACTATGCCGTGTAACGAAGCCTCCAGAAAAACCCGAAAGGAGAGGGTCTGGAGAGCTTCCCAGTTGGTGAACACGTGCAGATGCCAGGAGAGCGGTGTGCCCAGACTGGGTATAGAAGCTACCCACCCTTTCCCCCTATTTTGCCCAAAGCTTCTCTTTCATCTGGCTGTTCCTGAGTTATAGCCTTTTATAATAAACAGGTAAAGCAGTAAAATCCTTCCCTGAGCTCTAGGAGCCATTCTAGCCAATCAGTCAAACCCAAGGAAGGGACTGTTGAAACCTCCGATCCACAGCTCTTCAGAAGCCCGAGTGACAATCTGTACTACAATTGGTGACTGAAGTCGGGGATTAGGGGGACAGTCTTGTAGGACTGAGCCCTCAATCTGTGGGATCTGACACTATCTCCAGGTGGTGTCAGAATTGAGATCAATTATAAGACACCCCACTGGTGTCAGAGAATTGCTTGGTGGTATGTTACGAAAACACAAACACATTAGAATTGGTGTCAGAATCGTAGCTGGGGATCAGAAGCGGACTCAGAAGGAGAATCCTCATCACTCAGTTATGCAACTGTTATTAAGCAGCTACTTTATAAAAGCTAATTCGGCTAGGTACTTTGTTTCCCCAAGGGTATATACAGAACCAAGTAAAATAAAACATGCTCATTAGGGGCTACAAAGGCAGCCTGTGAGGAGTTCCTTGAAATTCATAGCATAGTGTAATGGGAAATTAAGACCCAGGATAAAACTGGAGTAGTATTTAATTTTGTCTTGAACAGAGAAGATTTTGGCAGGTAAAAGGACAGGAGAGTCAAGATTTTTCTCCTCTTCCACTAGCTAATTGTTTTTCAGGTTCACTGGAATTGCAAAGTGAAAACAAACCCATCACTGCTCCTGGCTCAACAGTTCCAAAACCCCAGTCCAGCTGGGGGTGAACCAACAATGTCACTGTTATACAAAAAACAGTACCCACGTGGGAATGCAAGTTCCGAGCTGCACCAGACAAAGTCTGCCAGTAAAATCCACTCCTTCTCCTGGTGCAGCACCCAACCGGGCACTGAGGCACCTTGAAAGTCCCTCGATTCAAGGGGAAGCCATTCAAGGCAGCAGGCTGCGCACAGGCAGTTGAACGCGGAGGCTGAGCTCCCTTGATTTTGTCGCCTTAGAAAACAGGGCCATTCCATCACCGCTCATAACGTGGGCCGAGAAGCGGAGACAAGAACGCCTTGCTTTTGAAGCCGAATCCCCGCAGGAAAGCGGCCCTGCTCTGCGTAGGCAGAGAGACAAAGCGCGCAAGCGACAGTCACGTCCGCCAGCGCTTTCATCCCCTCGCTACCTTCCGAGGCGGAGCGCGGGGAGGGACAAGTCTCCGGGGCCCCAGAACGAGCAGGCCCGGCGCCGGAGCTCCGGGAACCCAGCCTGGGCCCGGTTCAGCAGCACAACCTCTGCAGCGGGAGCGGGCTGCCCTGGACCAGGAAGGTTTGGCAAAGCGTTCTTACCTCTTCTTGTCTCTCCCTGTCCAACCTCGTTTCTCGTTGCTTCTTCGGGCCTCCTCCTCGGGCTGCAAGGAGGAAGGGCAAAGCTGCTGTATTATTTGAAGCCAGAGGCAGGTCATTATGGTTTAAAAAAATCGGCAAGACCAAGAAGCTTAAGCATCGGTTTCTAGCCCCTCCTCGCTTCAGTGTCTCAACGTGGGGATCCCCGCTCCTGCCCATGCGGACCCCGCGGCCGCCCGCCAGCTCCACCGCGGGTTCCTCCGGCCGCTACACAGAGCTTCCTAATCTTAGGCCAAGTGTGACTGTCAGGTATTCTGAGAGAACAGTAAGGAGAGAGCAGAAAAAGAGTCACTGAAGAGGAAGGTATCTCCCTGAGCAGAGAGGAGAAAAATCCAGCAACTACAGAGCAGTATTTAAAAGCGAGACAGAGGAACAGAGACGGACCTAAATCCAAACCACATGTACCTAGAGATTTGGTGCAGAATTTCTGATTTTCAGGTCTAGTAGACTAAAGAGTATAAAAAATTAACATGAACGGGGCGCCTGGGTGGCACAGCGGTTAAGCGTCTGCCTTCCGCTCAGGGCGTGATCCCGGCGTTATGGGATCGAGCCCCACATCAAGCCCCACATCGGGCTCCTCCGCTATGAGCCTGCTTCTTCCTCTCCCACTCCCCCTGCTTGTGTTCCCTCTCTCGCTGGCTGTCTCTATGTCTGTCGAATAAATAAATAAAATCTTTAAAAAAAATTAACATGAACAAAGAGGACTCAATAGAGATCTGTAGATATACTACTGACTTTGGATTCTTCTGAAAACAGACACTCTCAAATACTTCTGGAGCAAAACTTGTTTGGGTACTAGATCACTGAAAGCCTTTTACGACTTTGGGTGTGTGATAAAGCTGGAGATAAGTAAAAACAAAAGCAAATATGCACATATAAACCACTGGGAAATTTTAACAAAACTCTTGGTTCAGAACAAAAAAAATTAAAGTTGCAGACTGTTCAGAATTAATGAAACTCTTACTAGGAATAAGCTTCAGTTGTTACCTGGGTGTCACTTTTCTTTTTTAACTACTTTATACTTAATCCTCATAACACTATGAGGTAGATGCTATCACTCCATTTTTTAGGTGAGGAAACGGGGACACATAGAGGTCACATAGGTCGCGCAGGGTCGCATAGGTATTGAGTGGCAGAGTCACAGCTGGAACCCAGACATCCTAGTTCTAAAGCCCACATCTTTAGCCACGAGACTAAAATTTCATAAAACCCCACAGGAATGGTCAAAGTCACAAAGAGGAAAACGCATACCCTTAATAGCTTTTTATTTTTAAAAAAACAGATTAGGGGACACAAGATTGCAACATGATGGCAGACCTAGTAAATGAGCCTATTGCCTCCTGCACTAAATGTGTAGGGGAAGGAAAAAGAAAAAAAAAAAGTGGAAATGGCATTGCCCTGACCGAAGATCTATCAGTGTCTGTGTTACGGTGCGGAGGGGAGACCTGCAGACCCATGTACATTACATAGACACAAGCTAAGAATGGATAAGAATCATGGCTTTGACTAGCCTGCCATGAGTATTACAGCATCCGTGCATACGGACTCAAAATTATTTCTATGTATATGGAGTCAAAATTGAGTTCTGTGATGACATCTCTAATGATTTTGATTATGGTCACTTGCGAAGTTGCTATAAACCAGGACCTTCCAGAAAGAAGTGGTTAAGAGCCCAGGCTGTGGTATCAGATATTGCCTTGAGGCTATGGCTTGGCCACCTGCTAGTTTTAGGACCTCAGTAAAGTTACTTAACCTCACTTTCCTCTTATGGAAAATGGGGAAAATAATAGCTACCGCCACCACACCATCTCCTGAAGTTGTAAGAATGAATTCAAAGCACTTACTAGGGTACCTGGCAGGAAATAGCTTCATTCTCTCAGTTTATATGTGTTCTATACCCACACATAGCACTGGGAAATAAATGACCATCAGCAGACCAAAAATTGAATATCCATCCTCCAAAAGTCAGAGTAGACAGAAATAAGTTGTCAGAGGAAACCGTACGACTTCAGAGTCTCTGTAATAATAGGCTAGGGTATTTGGACAAGCCCTCTTGATAACAAAAATAAACCTAAAATCTCTTGGTAAAATGTTAAAAAATAAAACACAGATACATCTTTCTTAAAAGTAGGAGGAGCTAAGAAGACAGAAAGAACCAGAACAAAGGGAACTCTGGAGATAAATGAGCACAGAAGTCACTTTTGTTCTGAGATCTGTTGCTCCCATTAGACTTGAACTTGCATTTCTAAGACTTTTGGTCACAAAAGTGACAGGTGTCAAAACTCAGACTCAAACAAGATGGAATATCTAATGGAAAACCCTCCCCTCAGTAAGCCGGAACCCACAGGGGAGGATGAACTGGAGGAATCCAGGCCTTCTGTGAGATCTTGCACCTGAGAAAGACCCCAAACTCAAGGCTCGAACTAGGATTAGGGTAGTCCTGGCCTAGAATTGTCCTCACGTGCCACGCTGAAGCAAACTTGAATGCTCTCTGGAGCACCGTAGCTCTATTCTAGCTCCCCACTGGTTCTTAGAGATAGTCCAAGTGCAATCGTCTGCAATCAATGATGAGTATGCACGCTAAAAACAAGTTACCTTGAGGAAAAGCAGAGTCAGGCAGGTGTGCATGCACACACACGTGCACACCTGCGCACAAACCCACAAAAGATTTGGCCTGTGAGAGAATTCTGCATATTACATTTAATGAAATATGGAAGCTATGCCTATGCAAGGAAAAGAAGTTGTTATCGAGTGATCTTGCAAATGAGAAAAAAAAATCAAATAAAACTTCTACGATTAAAAAATGTGATAACCAAAGTTAAGAAATCAGTGGAGAAGTTAACAGAAGATCACGAGCAGGGATAAAAATCAAAACAAGCTATCTGGAAGATAGCCCAGAGGAACAAACAGAAAAAATGGTAAGAAATAAGAGGTACAGATCTAAGAACAAGGGGATTCAGTCAGGGTCTCCAAAGAAAGTAGGACAGAGACCACATTTGAAAAGATAATGACTGAAAAGCTTCCTTGACCTACTCAGATTCAAGAAGCTCAGTGAATCTCAATTACAGTAAGTACAAGTAAGTCCGTACCTAGACACAGCACAGTAAAACTTCTAAAAAGCAGAGACAAGGAGGATAATCCTAAATGAAGTCTGAGAAAAAACAACAGATTTTTTTTTTTTGAGATTTTATTTATTTATTTATTTGACAGAGAGCGCGAGTGCACAAGCAGGGGGAGGAGAAGGAGAGGGAGAAGCAGACTCCCCGTTGAGCAGGGAGCCTGATGTGGGGCTCCATCCCAGGACCCTGGGATCGTGACCTGAGCCGAAGGCAGACGCTTAACCGACTGAGCCACCCAGATGCCCCACAATAGATTTTCTTAAGAGGAGTGCTGGACTGACAGCAACAAGACGGAAAACAGTAGGATAATCTGTCAGTATGTCGAAGATCATTATCAACCTAACATTCCCAGGGAAAAGATTTCTAGAACCAAGGTGAAATAAAGACCTTTTCAGAAAAAAAGTTTATCATCTAAGCAAAGGAAAATCTAACAAATGTCCGTTGGGTAGTAGCAAATATGATCCAAAATTGTTGATCAGAGAGGTGAAAAGAATTTGTGAGTTCATGTAAATAAACACCAAATGCATAAAATAGATCTTGTGGGTCTAAATATAGAAGGAGGGTAAAGTTAAAGTTACCGATTAACTTTAGACTTTGCTACATGTTGTGATTTCTCAGGATAACATGTAAGAGGAATAGAGAAAGAATGTATTATGCCTAAACTAGTAGAGGGAAAATGGAATTATAAAAAATTCAAAAGATGCAAGAAAGGAGAGAGTGAAGCGCCACAGGAGAAGTATAAAGCACAGAGTAAGGTTAGATTTAAGCCAAATAAAAAAGTGATCACACTTCATTTAATTGAAACATAGACAAAAGAATGAGGACAATCTCTACGAGCTGATAAAAATATATCCTGAAAAATCACCTCATAATTGACAAAGAGGCAAAAAAATTACCTGTCACCTTTTGTTGAAGAAAGGAAAAATAGAAATGCACATGCTAATTTCTGCAAAATAAAACAAAAGATAAATGGGAAAACCAATGGCCTGTGGGGGAAGAGGGCGTTGGTATCTATGAAGTAGAAGGGATAGATAAGGTAACGGGGCTTCTAAGTATACCTGTTCAGAGAGTTGACTTCTGAACCATGTTAATATTTTATGCATTCGGAAATTAAATTGAAACAAGAATGGGGAAAACACAAAAGTTGAATGCAAATTCAAACAAAAGACCCCATCCATATATCACATTGACTGTATCCATAATTATACACATAATTACACAGAAGGAAAAAAATTAATCTAAATAGTTTCTGAACACAGTACTCTGACAATACACCCTCAGTGGAACACAGTTTAGTCTAAGGACAACAAGAAAGCTGCAAAGAAAATGTTTTAAATGACTTAAGTTTGTTGATGAAGCCATTATGAAATATTCTGAATTTATCACAGGACTGAACGGATATGTTGTTGGGAACCCAGGTTCTCATTGTGGGAGATGAAAGGTACAAATCTCGAAGGTGAACAGAAGAAAAAAAACCCTGCAGTATTCAAATAGAATTAGGAGACCTCATTGTCAACTTGAAATTGCTTAGCTTTCCACAGAAAGGACCTAGAAGCAATCACATCTCTGTACCAAAGAGCACTGTGGCATGTAGACCTTAGTTTTGGACACTGTTCCCCACTATAAAGGAACATTCTGACATCTTAGAGAAAGGACAGATTGCAGGGCTGAGACAGCGTAAGTTAAAAAGAAGCTTGGGAGATCTTGTCCCAGAAGAGTAAAGAAGTTCTCTCAAACCTGGTGGGTAGTCTCACGAGAACAGGGGACCTTGACACCGGAGCTTGAAAGAGCTCGAGATGGCCAAACGGGGGAGAGTGTAAACTTCAAACTGAATAATGACAGGAATAAATTCGAACTCTGAATCAACAAAATCATCCACGAATCTACCCAGATCCTAAAACTTTATTTTAAAAGGAATGGGGCAAGAGAGGAGAGAAAGGGAAGGTTTTTCTGGAGAGTAGAATGCCAACCAGTAACTGTAGAAGGAAAGATAGACATCGAAAATCATTCTTTTGCAAGGATAAAATCACCACTGGATGACAAAATATGGGGTAGAGATTGCGGGGGAGCAGAGGGTAGAGAAACCCCATAGACACCGACCTTAACCCAGGGATCCAACTTACTGGAATGGGACAAAGTGTCCCATTTCCCCCCTCACCACCGGCTGATGAGAACACAGCATCACCTGGGTCTTCGTCCTGCCAGCACTATGTACCTAGGCCTAACCTGAAACACGGAAGGAGTCAGACAAACACAAACAGAGGGATATCCTGCAAAACAATGGAGCTAGGATCTTGAAAAAGAGAGGACAGACAGACACATAGGCAAAATGAAAAACCAAAAGGGGGGGAGGGCGGTGGAAGAGTCTAGGTCTCTGTTCTTCATTAGTAAATACTATGGGATAGTCCCTTGCTAAAGAACAAAATAAATCCACAAGAAAGACCTAGAAACCAATGGCAACTGAGAAAGCAATTAAAAAAAAAAAAAAAAAAAAACCTCTAAAAATTCTTCATCACAGAAAAAAATAACCCTGGAACTGGTATCTGAGATTACCTTATTGGAGAGGTGGTTGGAATCGAGAAGGAACTGAGGGCACGCAGACATGGTTATTTTGTACAAGAGGAAACTGCAGATTCTGATGAACTCCAGAGGAGAGAAAAATATTTAGATGCACATCAAAGATTCAAGGTTAACAACTGGAAAAATAGAGTCTATTGCTTCTGTATGACTTGAGTAAAAAACAGGAACAAGAACAAAAGCAAGGAAACAAGAAGTGGATCAAAGATAGGAACGTAATGAAACGAGAAACCAGCATGGTAAAATAGGGTATGTCAATCCAAACACATCGGGGACTCCAACGGGGGGCTTGGAGGAGAAACAAAGCTAGGAGCTATTTACAAGAGATACCCCTAAAATGAACCACCACCACCAGAGTTAAAAATAAAGAGATGGGGGAAAAAACCCCACCTATCAGAAAAATTCTACAAGCGTACAGTAATCACAGATAATACAGAGTTGGAGGCACTAGTCACTAACAGAAAACAAAGAGGTATATATTTTTTAAAAATCACAATCCACAAAAATCCTAATAGTCACACAAAGTTGTGCATTAGCCCCAGAATTTCCAAGTACAGAAAGCAAAAACATCTTCATAAAAACATAAGAAAGGAAAATCTACAAGCACAGTAGGTCTAACATCCTTGGAATCCACTCCTATATTCCCTCTCCAGGTTTCTCCTGATTTCTCAGCAAAGGCCTACAAGTTGATTAGTGTGTGAGTTACTTTTTCTTGGGTGTCAGTATATTTCTGTCCCCAGAGCATGCGAAGAATGGATCCCAGTGGTAGAGCTAAGGGTACCAAGGATGGCCATGGTGGGTATGGAGGAGAATGAGCCTCCCCTTTCAAGACACGTGCTCCTGTTAAGGTGATCAGGTAGGTTTCAAGCAAAGGAGGGCAAGCTCTTCAGATACTGGTGGGCAGGACACTTCCACGGACAAGGGAAGCTAGAGGTGATTTGGGGCTTCAAGACTGTTCGTTTTATCAGAGTCTAACCAGACATTTCCATTCCCAGTTTTGGAATCCCATCCTTTCCCAGTCAATGCCCTAAACGTTCAAAAGAAACTTGGCAATACTGTGCATTTAGCACTCCTAACTCTACCATCCACACAAATTTCGTGCCTGACTTTTAGCGATATCAGCGATACCTGTGAATACAAGTACTAATTCTTGGAGGGTTATAATAAAAGCTCTCTGCTATCCTATAATCAGACCAGGAACTGAGCTGAGAACTAATGGACTTGAACTTGTCCCTTCCTCCCTGTAAGCACTCTAGTAGACTCAGGCCATTCCGCCTGCACAGCTCTGTTCTTAGTCCTTGTTACTATCTAACAGTCCAGTCTAGCAGCTGCTTGCAATCTCAAGGTATTTTCTTCCATTGACATTGCATCACAATTAACCACAGGTGATAGCTTGATTCCTTGTGATTCCATGGCGTACCAAAGATTACCAGCAACCCATTTCCCATTAGCAAGGAGCAGAGCACTGCCCTTAAGCCTAAACAAATCCCCAAATACCATTTGTGTGTGTGTGTGTGTGTGTGTGATATTTATCTTCTGGGACCATTCCAAGTACCAATTCTATCATTCAGGGTCCAGGCAAGAGACAAACTACATAGGAATTTGGTCAGGGAAGATTAATATGAGGAACTATCTACAGGGAGGATATATTAAGAGAACAGGGCTAAGGAAGAGCAACCAAGGAAGGAACAAATGTGGAAGGGCAGCCCCTTCCCCAGAGATCCCCAGATTCAGATCTCTTTCTAGAGGACAAGCCTACAGCCCACTGGATGATGGAGGAACATTCTAGATGCCTAGGGCCAGACCGGTCCGAAGTAGGGAAGCTGAGGCTAGGGTCAGGAAGCCTCTGGCTGAGTGCCCACAAGCTGAGCAGACAGGCTGGGGCCTGGGGACACAACTTACTAGAGGGTGAGCACGTCTCAGTGGCCTTCATAGTCCACTGACAGCCGGGAGCCAAGCAGAACAGGAAGGTGCCCCTGCCTCCTGCAGCGTCCCTCCAGCACCCTCTACTGACAAAGGTTGGCGTTGTGCCGGCTGGCAAAGGAGAAAGCCTTACAGTCTAGCTCCACTATCCAGGCAGAGAAGGGCACGTTTGGAGTGGGGAGACAGTACGTTGGCAACTAACTTATTCACTCTCCATTGCACCCCCTTTCCTTCACTCAGCTCTATAGCTGTCCCAGGGCTCTTGACCTGGCTCAATACCCTAAACCCTCATTCCCAGTGCGGTTAGCCCTGGGCAGTGCTGCCTGGAGAGTGCCACCGGAGCCGTGCGCAAACCTGTATTATGGACCTGGTGGTCCCAGGACAGAACCCAGGGGAAGCCCTAGATGTCTGCCATCCATATTCCTCCACATCCTCCTTGGACAAGGAAACTGTCCCTTGATAGTTTAATCAGTCACTCCAGTCAACAGTGTTGCCCATTTACTGGGTAGTGACTCCTGGAGCCAGGACGGCCAGGTGGCTTTCTCAACAGCCAAATTCAAGAGAAATATCACTGTGCCTCCTGCATCCTTTGGGCACTAACACCTCTGAGCTCAGTGAGCCCAGATTCACAGGGACAGGAAACGCTTTGCAAGTGAGTTATCATACCATCAGTAGAGGGAGTGGAGGGAAAGTTACAGAGGAAAACTGAAGCACATAGAGGTTAGATGCCCGGCAAAGCCCGCACAGTTACAGACTGCCAATCCGGAATTCAAAACCGCGCCTGGCTCCCAAGTCCACGTTGTTTCCGATACACCACGTGGCCTCCCTGCTACCTGCCAGGCTGTTGGGACGTGTTAGCGACGAACACGACATCAGACCCCGACCTCCGGGGCTCCGGCTGGGCCGGGAAGAGCCTCCCCTGCATCTCACAGACACAACGCCCGTAGTCGTGCTTAGCTGCCTGCAGCTTCCCCTGCCCGCTCGCGCTGCTCATCACCCCAAAAGCAGCAGTGACCCAACAAAGCTGAAACCGTGCGGCCCACCTGTGCAGCTAGGGCGCTCTTCCCTCATCTCAGAGCTGGACTTTCTCCAAGCTTGAAAGCATGAAGCAGCCCTGGCTCACGGGCCCGGACCTCCAGCGACTGTCCCACCACACCTCCGAGCCCGTGGGCAGCGCACACGGAGTCGGGCACCAGGGCGGCGACAGTGATTTTGCGGGGAAAAAGGGCACACACCCGGGACGAGCGGGAGAAACTCGAAACTGCCGAGGGAGGAACCGCCGACCCCTAAAAACGCCTCCAAGCACGAGCTGGGCTGTTGGGAAAAGGAGCAGCAGCTGCGACGGAGCCCTCCAGGTGGTTAACTGTCACGAGGGCCTCTCCTTGGGGTGGTGGGCGTGACCCACAAAGCCTCGCGATGTCTGCTTGGTGATGACCTCTGACTCGGTGGGGCCCTGATGGTTGCAGGAGAAACACGTGGCTCAGACTTGGGGAAAACACAACTGGAAGCTACAGTTCATACTGAGTCTAATTAATACAGAGTCCTTTTTCTTTTTTTTCTTTTTCTTTCTTTTTTTTTTTTTTTTTGAGAAGCAGCTGGCCATAATCTAATAGGGAAAGAAATGACCGTGATGTAGTTTTTCTCCTTGAGGATGAAACTTCACAATAATGTAACTTTCGAGCGTGTAGGTCACCCCCAAGACCAGGCTTCAATGTGGGTTTTAGAAACATGACCTAATTTGTGTGGCTCTCAGTACTCAGTCAGGGTCAGGCATGACTCATCCACTCATTCCATTTTACCACTGAGTCAAGGGAAGGACGAGGCAGAGCCCACCTTGGGAAATGGCATGAAATGAAAATTGCTGTGAGCTCTGCCACCCAGCAGGGTGGCCGCCGCCGCCCACCCCCTGCATTCCTCCCTCCAAGTTCCCTGAGCCCGGCCCCCTCCTGCTCGGCTTTCCCCTCCCTGCAACCAAGTCCTGCGTTTCCCCGCTCTCAGACCCCAGATGCCAGCGGTGAGCCTGCTTCACAGATCAGAGCACGTGTGAAGTGACAAACAGGCAATGTACCATCATCTAAGTAGATTTGTAGTAAAATCTAGCTTTCGCCTCTTAAGTGACAAGTGATTGCAATGACTTCATTTCTGCTTTTAAAAAAACCTGAAAGAGTGAATGCCAGTGACCCTATGTGATCTGGAAGGGCCTGCACTGCCCACTCCCCTTTCTGAAGAAACAGCCTAATAGGGAACCCCATCCCCTCCACCCACCGCACTGGTGGCCACCTGACCACAGGGTGATCCAGTCCAGACTTCTGGTCTGGCCCAAAAAGGTGAACTCTGCAAATCGTATTTTTTTCTAGAGAACTGGAAAACTGAAGGCACCTAGAATGGCAGGTAGCTAGGATATCGTGGTCTGGAAGAAATTCTCCAGCCAAGAGAAGGAGAGAGAGAGTGAGAGAGATGGCTGCCTTGAGAGTTTCCTTCCTAGGCTTCCAGAGCTAGTCCGAGGACACTTCTCCTCCTCTTGGCCTGTTTTTAGACGTCCATGACATTTCCTCTTGACTTTCAACGCTGTGACAGCACTACCTAGGGGTGAACAAGGGGTCCATCAGTTAGCAACAGAGCTTAGAGCAAGATCCTGGCCTCCAAACCAAAACTGATGTATCTGTCCTCAAAAGTAAGGGCGATCATGAAAATACCCAACACTACTATGGCAGAGGCCCCACTCGTCGGAATGGAGGTCTGTCCCATCAGACGCCAGCAGACGTGTACTGGCTGCCAGCTTAAGGTCGGTCATGGCACTTGAAGGAAGGCCATCCACTATGGCTTCGCCCCTCCCTAAATGAGGTCACGCCGCAAGAGCTTACCATAAATTAGCAAGTGTGATCCAGTCTTCACGTTTCTCCCACCAGATTTGGCCCTTCCGGTGTCACCCCACTTTCCATGGTGCCTGAAAGGAGGGGGGGGCTCTGAAACACAGGGAAAATCTCCCTGGTCTGGCATACCAGACCAAGGTGGAACTCAAGTAGTCACTTCAAATTTTGGTTGCTCTGTATGCACCTGAGTTTGAATGAGGCAGGGCGTGGCCATCAGAGCAGGGAGAAAATCTCTCTGAAGCTCTGGGGCGGGCGGGGGGGGGGGGGGGGGGATTGTGGATAAAGACAATACAGTGTTAGCGGCCCGGTGAAAAGCACAGGCTGCTTCACAACGGTCCTTGTGGAGCTCTACCAGTGATGTCTGTTTTCGCACAGACCCAAATGAAACTTGTAAAAAAAATAGGTAGCCCTTGCATATTTTTAAGTTAGTATCTAAATATTTCATTTTGAGTTTAAACAGTTGCAAACAATATCACTTACAGTATAAATATCGACACTTTAAAATAAAACTGTTCTACTATTCTCTTAAATGTAAAAATAGAAGTGGATAGTGAGAGAATATGACTGGAGGGTGAGATGGAGGCTGAGAAATCCTCTTTAAGGAGCTAAGATGATCAGTGTTCAGGCAAAGTGGTAGGGCAAGAATTCTCTGGGCAGACAGAACAAGTGCAAAGGCCCTGAGGCAGGAACAAGCCTGACTTGTTTGAAGACCAGGACACTGTTAGTGTTGCAGACATACAGCAGACAAAAGAGTAGTGAGAGAGAGGCTGTAAGAGAGAGGGATAGGTGGGAGCTGGATCGTGTAGAACTCTGAAGGCCATTTTTACTGATTTCTTTTTGCCCCTCCACACTTTCCACCCCTATGTCCCTGTCCTGGGCCCCAGGAGCCTGACCTATGTCTCTGTCAATGGGCTTGGGTGAGAGGTGACTTCTAGATGTGCTTAGCCAAGGACGCTCTCCAGCAGACCTGGAGAGGAAAAAGCAAGAGGGTGGGATACCATGAGCCAGTTGGGTTCCTCCAGCGAAGATCCCAGCTCCTGTCAGGGAGCCTCTCCACCCCTGCCTCTCTTTCTGCTTACCACTTTCTTCCCCTGCCTTCCCACTCGCCACACCCCTTCATGCCTGGGGTGATCCCACCTGCTGAGATAGCCTTGGGTACTTCACTCTCTCTTGTGGTTTCCCTACACCCTCCCCACGATGGGAAAAAGTCCCCTCACTTAACTCTTCTCCAATTATCCCAATTTGCGTGGGTCATCTGTTTCCTCCCGGAACCCTGCATGGTACACCAGGATAAAGTGCTTACATTGTATTAGCGGTATTCTCAAATCCTTTGATAATTATCTCCCATCCTGTGAAATTATAAAGCCGTATCACAGATCATTTTTATTTTAGCTTTCGTTTCCAGGGCTTTGCTGGTGTTACAGGAAATGCCATGACTACATACATGATGCACGATGGAGCTACGCGATACTTGAGAGACAACTGGTCCACTGAGAGCAAAATGCATCTGGAGGCCATGAAGTTCAAGTCTTGAGCGGCATTCCCAGGCACAACCCTCTCTGGGGAACGCGGCCACAGTAGCTGCAGAGCCCATTCCCCTCTCCAGGTTAAACACTTCCTCTTCACCCTGGTGGTGGTGTTTGGAAAACTTTTCAGCCATAACCATATTTAGTCATATTTGGGGAGGGGGGAGAGGTGGGTCAAAAGCTAAAAAGAAAAATAAAGAAGGTATCTATACTTCCCTAGCTGAGATCCGTTTACTCCTAGCATACTGTCTGGGAAAGCCGCAGTCAGAGGCCGCGTGGCCAACAAAACCAAGCAGAACAGAAACCTCTCCCTTCAACTGGGTGGACACTGGCTGCTTTCATTCATCTCAATCCAAGAAACATCGTGTCAAGTCATGGCTTTGTCACACGGTGGGAGCCGAAAGTGGCTGCCAGGAAGACAGCCCATGCTAATCACTGCAAGTCACAGCTGTCTTGTTTCTTTTTTTTTTTTAAGTGTTTCCTTCATCAAGATAAAGGAAATGTACTGACAAAAGGAAACTTACGGCCGGCCCAGAGGGAAGCAGGAGGTAAGAGTGAAGTGCCCGGTGAAAAACAGGGACATGGGCAGAGGAGAAAGTCTCCCTCCCCTTAGAAGCGAAGCCGGGTTCCCAGCACCCTGAGCACCTGCTCGAGGACGGGACACCCCACGGTCTCAGCCCGGTGCTTGATGTTGTAACCAGATGCCGGGCCCCCGCCTTCTGAGAAAGCCGAGAAAGGCTGAGGGGCGCGTGGGCTCCGGAGAATAAGCAGCAAAGAAGAAAGGATGTAGAGGCTGGTTTAAAAATAAGACTTATCAGATGAGAATTAGGTCCGGAGAATGTTATCTCTCCCCACAGGAGGGTGGGGGGGAGAAAAAGAGGCATGGCCAGGAGAACACGGGCCACAGGGTGAATAAGCATAAAAATAGGAGGAAATGACCAAGCAAACGCGCCAGCCCTGCAGGAGGACGGCCTTTCTCGAGGTGCTCCTGCCCCGGGACAGCAGGAACCCTCCAGCGGGTACTCAAGACACGGGCCATGGACTGTGTCCAGACAGACTTTTTCCCCTCTATACCTTTTTCAGATCGGTTGCTTTATCTGCTCCCTCCACGTGCCTTTACTCCCTTTTCGGGAAAAAAAAATAAAGGTCTATGGAAAAGGTTCTTCGGGAATTCCTACTTACCGGCGTTTTTATGGCAGGTAACCTTGTCCCCAATGAATATTTCAAAATCCGGAAGTTGACAAGGGCTTAAGCCCTCCCCAGCGGCTTGCTACGCTTCCTTCATTCTCGCCCAGCCCTTGGGCTCAGGGAACAGCTGCCCCCTCCCCACCCCCACCCACCACAGCCTGTGGGAGACCTGACAGGAATCTGGGCTACTGCCAAAGCTCCCTTCGCAACAGGCCCACCACACCCAGCCCCTGCTCTAACTCCCATTTCCCTGGAAGCTCACGAATGATAAATAAAATGCTCCTTCCATTTCTCGGTCCCAAGTTACCTTCTGTCTGTAGAACCGCCAGGCATCTGTCATGAGGGTTATGCTGTTTTCCCTCAAAAAAAAAAAAAAAAAAAAAACAGGCACAAAACAAAGACCACTTGTTAAATGAATTTTTAATGACCCAGTGTTTATCTGCTCCTAAAATTACGAATTTCATTCCACAACTGCTCTTAAATCTGCGATGCAAAATTGTGACAATTAAACAGCCACTCTCTGAGCTCCTTCTCCAGCTTTAAAAAAAGAAATCACAAGATGGTCTTTATAAATTTTCTGAAAAATCTCAGCACTCGGGAGCATGAGCAGCAACCATTTCCAAAAAAGCTGACTTTTCTAAGTGCGAAGTTTATCAAAGGTCAAACAAACAGGATTCAAGAAAGAAATCTGGTGCTTTTTCAACACTCAGAGTATTTAAGTAAGCAACAGAGCTGTGTTAAAGGAATTAAAATGACATCCTTCTACAAGCCACCTTAAAAAGATTAGGCAGAGGCTTTCCAAGTGTCTCTGAGAATTAAAAATGTTTCTAAACTCCCCTCAACGTCACTCAGAGGTGATGAAAGTATTGCTAAGACGCCAGGGCCTTGCTTGGTCCTCTCCCTTCATTCCTACTTACCAGATGGAGCATTGTCAGTAACAGAAGTGTGCTGACATCTCAGCTCCACCTCCACCCCAAATTGGGAAGGTAGGTGCATCAGAAAGAAAAATCTGCTTTCATCCCCCACAGTGCATCAAAACAGGGACAGGAGGGCAGCGCTCTGCACACTGCCCAGACATCCCGGTGAGGCACTGTGGTCTGCGGGGAGGCCTCCCAAATGGCACCCAGGAAATCCAACTTGTTTTCCCTTCCGGTGGCCCCGCCCCGCTCCTGTCCAACGTGAGCCTGAGAGGCCGGGTGTTGGACATAGACCCAAAGTTCCTCCAAGATCCCGAGAGGCATGCAGGAAAGATCTCATTACCAAGTCAAGGGAGACTGCAACTAGGAATCGGGTGATTTCTGTTCCCGTGGTTTACACCGAATAACTGACATTCCTTTAGGAGGCTGGGCAGGAGACCCCTGTTGATAACCAAAACAGTATGTACAAATGCAAGCAGCAAGCTCCCCTTCTCCCAACTCCACTCATTTCTACTCTCTGCTCTCTCGGCAGGAAGCAGAGACCACCTAAGACCGCAGGCACTGAAGGGCCACAAGTCGCAAGTCAAATCCTGGGTGCTAGTCCATTACCCTGTCACCTCGGACGAGCCATCTCACTGTTCTGAGAACATGTCCTCGAGTGGAGAGAAGAGCTGTGTCACAGCAGCTGTAAAGAACAAACCTGTGAGAGCCCTTAGCACAGGCCTGCCGTACAGGTATTCTCTGAGGCCTTTGAGTCATTTCACCGATTGTTCTCTGTGGAGACTCTTTAACCTCTGACCCCAGCCTTGCAAATGTAAAGGAGAAAGGCCTTGGTAAACGCAGCCTCTCCAAGGACCTTACTTATCAACCTGGAGAAGCAGCAGCATATTAAAAAAATCACATTCCGATGGGAGTCAAGTGGGTCTGAGAGTAGCTTGGTTCTTGGATATAAACCAGGACATACGGCCCAACAGAGCTCAACTACAACCAGCTTCGTTTTGAGAAAAACTACCTCTCTACTCTGCTTTGACAAGTCTCTAACCACCTCGCTGACCAGTAGTATTCTTTTCATGTCATTCAAAGGATTCAAGACTGAAGCTAGGTCAATCTTGTATTCTTTTTACTTAAAATAACTTGACCAAGAACATCCTTTGGGCTAGTCCTTAATCAAATATAAAAGTACCTGACATGTCCAAATTCCTCTTTTATACGAACTGCTGACCCAGCATGGCATTTCCCATCATTACTTTCTAAAACACAGGAAATTTCGGGACTGAATGGCCAAAAGAAATTGGGATGACCCAGCCTCGAAAAAAACCTGAGTTATTTAAAGAAAAACAAAATCACGTCTGAATGGATAATTCATGACTCAGACGGCCCAGCATTTAATTGGTATTAACTACTCTACTAAAGATCTATTTAATGCACTTAGGGAAGACTTTTTATTTCCACGAAATTGGATCTTTGGTTCAAAATTGTATCTCCTCCGAGGACTCTGCACTATTTAGGTGACGTAACACTGAGGTGGGCTCTTAACATTTCATTGCCAGGAATATAAGGGAAACTGATCAGATTATTTGCCAAATAATGTTTCTTTGGCGGGGCTAAGTCCTCCCCTAAGTGGGCTGTCAAAGAGAGAAGCAAAAAGCAGACACTATTACAGTTTTATTTTCTGGGTTCAATCTTCCAGGGCTCAGATTCAACCATGAGAAAAAATCCGTGCATTAAAAATTGATTTGGTATTTAGTTTATTAGTTTATAGGACCTTTGTCTGAAAGGAATAAGCAAGGCCCAAGAGGTCAGATCTTCTGGCAAGTCCAAATAGTGACTCAAGTGAAAGATACAAGACATACTATTGGAATGACATGATCTTCCTTCAAAATCTTGTCACTAGCATCCTCAGGACATTAATAACCATGGGAAAAACTTAGTGACAATCTTATGGGATATAAAATTCCTACTGAACAATGTTCTCTCCTTCTCTCTTAATGAAGTATTTTAAAATTGTTCCAAAGGAGGAATGGACTCTGTCCTATCTGAAGTTATTCTTATATTCCTCCTACAGTCCCAGGCTACTCAAGGGCAGAATTTTTCTTTGTTCAGTTTTCAGATTCATAGTGGTTAAAGACCTATTCCAACAGGGAAACAGACATGGAATGACACTATGACCAAAGCTTTCTAAAACTCTTAGCCTCAATCTGTAAGTCAATGAGAGAGAGGTGTACAAAAACTTCTAACAAGCCTTTTTTGCCAAAGATGGAGGAAATGAATCAAACCATGAAAACGCTAGGGTAGGAGAGCAGATTTATTCAACAAGTATTTACTGAGCCCTTCATGTGCCAGGCACTATTTTAGGTGCTGGGAATACATTCCGTTGATTAAAAACATACAAAAATCCCTGTCTTCATTGTGCTTACACTCTGCAGAAAGGATACAAGACAATAAACATAATAAATAAGTAAATTACATAGGAAGTTAGAAGGTGATAAGCACTATGAAAAAAATTGGGCAGTCGTGAGAATGAAGACAAGTCTTATCTGGGAATTTTCCAAAACCAGAAATGGAAAAAAAAAACAAAAAAAACCCAAGCTTCTTTCTTGGAAAGTGTATGTATCTATAAATGACAAAAGAATATATTTCTGGCTCTTTCGTGTTCATGGGATTTGTATGCAAGAAACTAAAGGGATTTAAAAATATGAAAATGGAATTGAAAACTAGGAAGACTAACTTTCATAAAATAGGTGCACAATACAGAATTTTTGAGGCAGTGGAACCTGCAGTAGTAGGACCTTCCACATTTCTGGTGAATTCCATCATTCTGGACACACTGCCAACCACAGGGGATCTGAGAATCAATTCTCTTGAAGAAAGGCTACTAGGGACAGAAAACATGGACAAACTCAAATAGCTTTCTGGGATTTTTTTGATTTATTTCCATTTCCTTTTTAAAATACAACACCCCATTTTTTGTTATTTTCTCATTCTGTTAAACAAGGGTGAGCTCATTAAAAAGGAAAACTGAAACATGAGAATGTCTACATTCCCAACCCCACTGCCATCTCAGACTGTCCAAGAGGCACACAGGTTTATCATGCAGAGGTTGTGGCCTCGGAACTACCTACCAGATGGGTTCTTTTCCCCTTGGATTGAAATTCAAATTCCATTTCAACAAAGTAACCCAAACAATTAAGGTCTAGTTTTTGCCTCTGGGGAATTAGGTTCTCCAAGTAAGAAGTGAAAATAAAAAAACAGATGGTAGATCATCTTTGACCAGAAAGCCCTATTTTCAGCAAAATGGGGCAGAGGCAGCAAGTCCAGGTTGTAGGACCAGGAAAAAAAAAAAAAGTGTCCACCCACAGGATACTTCTAAATTGATGACTGTGACAGCAGCCCTTTCTGGAGGTAATAATGTCATTAGGTCATGATAATTCTCCAAAAACCCCAAAAGCCCGGGATTAAGAGCATCTGGAAACTGCTCAGATGAGACAAATTTCTGTTTCCTGCTGTTAAGGCTTCACGGATGCCTCTCGGTGACATCTGTCGCCATTTTGTTTTTCTTTGCAAACCTCCTCCTTTCAAACCAGGAAGTGTACATAAAGTGCAGGTAAGATTCATTCCCTTGCCCATGCTTCCAGGATCTTGCGTTGATAGCCAATGTTACCAAATCTATCAGTTCAACCGCTGGCCAGCTAGGTCATCTGCAGGTATTTCTGGAGTTAGCAAATGAGTTCATCTGGCAAAGAGAGTGTCTGAAGGTGGATGCAGTCTTGGCAAGAAAACACAAAGTACCATACGTAAGACAGGGATGTGAATGATGCAAGCAGTAGGGGGGCTTCTTGTCACCGAGTCATGGAAGAGGCCATCTTTGGATCTCAACTCTTAAAGAGACCTCAGGAACCATTCCTAAAATGAATGAGGCCAGCGGATGTCAGAGCACGGTCAGTCTTCAGTGAGGGCAGATTCAGCTTTCCCTGGGTGGGGGACAGAAAAGAATTTAATAAAGAGGGTAAGGAGCCAGATCTGATGAGTTTAATGCCACAAATGGCATCAAAAAAGCCTCCAGTGAAAACTTCCCATCTTATAATACAAAGTTGAGCACAGTGCCCCCCCAACAGGACTTAGCACAATGTGTTTTCTTTGCTTTTCGATAGGAGTACAGTCCAAATGGGTAACAGGCAACACTACGTACACCTTTATTTCCATCTTAGATGAACTTTTAATATCCAACGACCACTGTGACTCTTCAAGAGAAGGATACAGTATGTAACATTTCCCACATATAGAGGCCAGAAATTTACCTTTCACGACCAACTTGGCAAGACCACTAGCAGGATAAGTGTTTCAATACGACATATTTTGGGGAATGCTGCCTTACAGCTGGAGGCAGGACAGGAACGGTGTTAAGGCTGGAGGGGACAGGACCAGCGTGAAGTCATATTCGGTTTGTACTATGTGAGCCCAGTGTTTGTAGAGAGAATCACAGTCACACCAATATCATACATCGACCATTACAGCTGGGCTCCATCGTATCCCCTGTGAAATGTGCCAAAATGGGGGGGGGCAAACCGAATGCTATGTTTGACAAATCTTACGTTTGACGGGTGAACGTTAGTGATAAAAAGTTGAGTAGTTACTGTCACACAATCGGTGGACATTCACGGGGGGGGGGGGGGGGGGGTGGTCCTTTGGATTTTTTCTGATTTCTCCAGCAGAGCTAAGGCCAGGGTTTCAGGATTCAGCCCATCAAGATGTCATTACCTATGAAGCTAAGCCACAGCCAAGACTGAACGGAGTACAGCTGACCCTGGAAATATGAGTTTGAACTGTATGGGTCCACTTCCACCCAATTTTTTTCCAATAAATACAGCGCAGTAGTGTAAGTGTATTTTCTCTTCCTAATGATTTTCTTAATAGCATTCTTTTCTCTAGCTTACGTTATTGTAATACGGTATATGATACATAGAACATACAAAATGTGTGTTGACTGTTTATGTTTAAGGCTTCCTGTCAACAGGAAGCAATTAGTAGTTAAGTGTTGGCAAGTCAAAAGGTATGTGCAGATTTTCAATGAGGGAGGGTCAGCACCCCTAACCCACCCTCGTTGTTCAAGGGTCAAGTACATGTTAGAATATATATACAAATGTTAAATAAAAATCATAGATTGACCCAATTAAAAGTCACAGAAAAATTTCAAACACCTACTTGTTAAATTCCTGAATTTCTTTTTGGCTTCTGCCCTTTCTTCAGCGTCAAAGTACCAAACGGTCATAGCATATCTGTGAAAGATAAGCAGATATAAGAAAAGAAGTTTAAAAATACTACCAAAAAATAAAAAATACTTACTATAAACCTCACACCAGCGTCATTCGTAAAGCCAACATTTAAAGTTTTCCCTATTATTAGAAGCCCTTCCCAATTTAAATTTAAAATAAACTTCTCTGGTTTCCATTCTATTTAAATGTAATAAAACACGTAAGGAATTCCAAGTATGCAGCAGGCATTATCCTGAGCAATGGGAATTCAAATGATCTTGTGAATAAATCTGCCTCTTTCTCAAGGAGCTCAGGCTCTCACAGGGAGGGGAGACAGGCAATTTAACAAATAACGTAACAGGTCAAGATGATCTTAGAAAGGACTAGAAGGGAGTCATTTTGCTCAAGACTTGAGGGACCCAAGGTGTTGGGGAGAAGAACACAGAGAAAAGGTGACAGTTGAGTAAAGCTTTGAAGAATAACTTATTTAAATGACAGGACACTTAAAGCTCTTGGCTTGCATTCTTTAGTTTTGGACACTGAGACAAAGATGCAACAGAATAATGATGCCCTCAAGCTTTCTACTGTGTTTCCATTAATTTGCTTTATCCCATCTATGGGATAGACTGTAATAGGAATCATTTCATGCATGAGTTTTCAAAAAGTTTCATTTTCTAATTATTATTAGCTACTGGAATTTCTATAGCCCTTGATTTTTTTCAAGGGCTTCCCATCAACATCTGCTAATGTTTCTCCTGTGACTTGGGTCATCAAGAGACTGGGGAATACCGAGGGAATTCTGGCATAAATGACAGGGGCCAATTATCGTACCCTATTAAACAAGCCACAACCAGGCTCTGGGCTTAGAATTAGTTACCTGTTCACCAAGGGCACATTCCAATTTGACATTTAATATGCAACTCTGTGTGGGGCTCAGATCTATGATTTCTGGAGGGGAACACCTATAAATCTTAAATACTTCACACATGTGATTCTAATTTAATTAGGCTCGTTAAGGTTCGGTCATTATCCTACCGATGTTCTCTCCCCCTGCCCCCAACTGCAATTCCCAGGTCAAGCTGCACCCTCACAGCACCGGGCCACCACCTGGTTTGGGCCATAAAACAAAGGGAATGCGAGGCATATTCCAAAATTAAGATTACATCAAGAGTTTCTAGATTAATACTAAACAAGTTTAATTGTTGAGTTACTCTGAAAATCTTCTCATGCTTGAACTAAAGAAGGGGCTTTTAAAAATCCCATTACTGGGACATGATGGGCACGTGGGCCCAAACCAATTTTAAGGGAAAGAAAGGGTAAAAAGGAAAAGAAGTCAGAACCAATTCCTCTCTCTTTTCTCAAGTTTCTCTCTCTGTTTGCAATAGGCAACTTGTAAACTCATCCAGAGTCAACCATCAGAATTCTTGACATGTGAGAGCCAACATTCTCTAGGGCTACCTGTTTCAACGTTAGATTTGTTTAAGGGAGGAGTGGCAAAAGAAGAGAAAAACACTACGGGAGATCCGGAATCCACTACGCTCACCTAATGGAAAACAATTTGTTAATAGTTCCAACTGACATTAGGTTTTGTAAAGAACCCTTTAACTGTGATCGCTTCCAAACAGGTTTGCTATCAGCTTTGGGGTGTGGTGCGTCCCTCCTATGCACAGGACACAAGTTGAGGGAATTCTCTGGGAACCGGGTCTTGTATAGAAGCTTCTCAGGAGGAAATCATGGCCCCGGCTATTACCTGGTCGCATAGGAAGGCTGTACTTCATGTGGGTTCCGGCGGTCTGACCAGAAGAACAAGAGTCTGTCAAAAATGGGCTCCACATCTGCTATGAATGATTTCCCTTCTGGAAATATCCGCAGGACCCCGCCATGTAGCTGAAGGCCACAAAGAAGATGGATTATTTCCTAGCCTCACACATAAGTAACTAACAATGGTATTTCTGCCTCATCTGGAAACAATGCCATCTTCCAACCTCACGTCCGGGTGTGTATTACTCCCGAAATTCTCTTCAACTTTACACCTTGTACTTCAGTTTATTTCAGACTTAGCTAGTCAATTCTCCTTATCCACCTCATTCGGAATGAAGCCTTCCTACCCCCAGTCATGAAACCCAGGGACACAAAATGGAATGCTCTTAGGTCCGATCGCACAAAAGTGTCAACATCTGACTGTTTTTGACTTACAAAAACCCACTGGCAATTTCCTAGGGTTCCATCGAATATTAAGAACGTCCAAGGCTAGTCATCACACATAGCATCCCCTTCAATTAGGATTTACAGCTTTGTTTTGAACTCCTCCAGCTCCTCTGTGATCACATCAGCTGGAAGTTACATGTTCTTTTTTCTCAACTCAGACTGCCTTATCTACACTTTTTAGTACATGCATCACCCTCTTCCTTGGATTTCTTTTTAAAAATATGTACACCCAAATCTCCTGCTGGGATAACCATATCAAGGTAGAATCCAGGCCTCACACATCAACGTCTCCGCACAGCACAATGCCTGGCATTAACAGGCACGCAAATATTTGTTGCATGATTTCATACTTCGTGATTTATTATCACTGACCTGATAACTTTACTCTCTTGCCTATAACACTACCTTTCAAGATTTTAATAGACAACTAAGGGATGTATCCAGTCATGTTACCAAATAGGGAGAAGAGACATCTGACTCACTGGTTTCCCAGGTTTTGTTTCCCTGATGCAAGATAAAACATCCTTATGCTTTAGGATGACCAGTTTCTGCCCCAATGAACAGGAAATGGAGAAGTAGAAGGTTCAAAAGCCAAATGAGCTTGAAAAGTTCTCTGACTTCTCAGACTCCTAAATCATCCTTAAGTTTCAGAAAGCATACAAATTCCAGACAAATGTCTGTAAGCGTGGAACCAGACTTCATATCTCTATCTATCTATATGTTCAAAAACACAAAAATAAGCCAGAAAGCCTTTGACATTCACAAACCATGGTGAGCCATGGCAAGCGGCCACCAACGAGACATATCACCCCGAGAGGACTGTGTGGGAAACCTCGCTTGGGGCCGGTTTTATATCCTACAGTTAGTTCTATTTTTGTGGAATTCTCTCAATGTCGCTGCTGGAAGGAAGAAATATATATCTCACTGCGCACTGAAAGTCCTATCAGCTCTGGATTAGACCGAAAAAAAAAACTGATCCCCATTCCCAAAATAGTAAATTACCTTCTCTTTATCAACCACCCTTCCTGGTAATGACCCTTCCTACAGCGCCCTCCCCTCCCCCCCTGCCAGATTAACTTCATATCCATTATTTTCATCTGGTCAAATTAAGTACTAACACCACAGTAGGAGACAAAAAGGAAATGGTGACGTAGAAAAGATTCATCCATGGGAACTACGAATTCCAAACCCTCCTCTAGGTCATCCGCATTCCTTCCCCAGAGTTTCTAGCCCGCATTCTACTCCCTTTTTCCCAGAGTACCTTGGCGTCCCAATTCTTGTTCAGATAGTAGATGCAGGTGATGCAGCGGCCATCGCCGTTGGGGTTGTCCACGTGTCGAACATAACCCGTCCCATTTCCTGGGTAGCAAGCCACCATTGCCTATGGAGAAATCCCAAGAAAGCTGGTTAACATTTCAGGCAGTAACCCAGCTACATCATCGTGAGGACACCCTACTTTTCTCCAATCCTCCTCTTGAAAAAGCAGGTTCTGGGGTCCCATCCTAGACCCACAAAATCAGACTCAGTAGGTAATGGAGGTTAGGGATTATGCCTGGTATAATAAGTGCTCCGGAATCACCAAATCACCCGCTGTCTTAGAACACTGGCTAAAGATCCTTGCATTGACAAAGAGATAGGAACCGATCACAAAGGAGGAAAAGATCAGACTTGCTGAATAAAATGCTTAAGACGGAAAGAAGAGGGAAAGGTCAGTTGGAAGGAAGGAAGCTGTGCCCCAACTTGTTACTACAGGCAGCACAACCACGTCCAATTCATAGAAAAAGCCACAGACACATCTTAGTACGTTTCTCAATGCTCATCTTTTTTTTTTTTTTTGAAAGATTTTTATTTTATTATTTATTCGACAGAGAGAGAGACAGCCAGCGAGAGAGGGAACACAAGCAGGGGGAGTGGGAGAGGAAGAAGCAGGCTCATAGCGGAGGAGCCTGATGTGGGGCTCGATCCCAGAACACTGGGATCACGCCCTGAGCCGAAGGCAGACGCTTTAACCGCTGTGCCACCCAGGCGCCCCTCAATGCTCATCTTCTTTCCCACTGATAACTTTCACATCAGGCAATAACCTGAAGCTCTCTTCCTTTGCCCAGGCACCACCTGTACCAGCCAGGTGGAGGAATAGAGCAGAAAGCCATACAAACATATCCTACTAAAAATTACTCTTAGAGAATTATTACTCACCCGGTCCCAAACCTCTAACTGTTCCATGGGAAAATTAGAGCAACGAGTAGAAAACAATGGGCAAAGCGCAAAAGCTAGTTCTCTTCACAGGACACTGTCTTATCTCTAAAATATTTTCATAGGGATGAGACATACGTAGGGAAGACACTGGAATTGGCAACATAAGATGAGGAAAGGGATCTTTCCCCTATTTTGTTGGCTGATGCATTCTTAGTGCCTACCCCAGTGCCTGCCACATGGAACGTGTCTGTTTAAAATCTCATTAAGTGAAAAAATTAGCAAATGGCTCTGTCCTCTAAAGGGTAAGTTTACATTCTACCTAGATCAATAGAGGTTTCTGTCATTTCATTTTAAGGATTTACTTATTTGAGAGAGAGAGCACAAGTTGGGGGGAGGAGCAGAAGAGAGAATCTCAAGCAGACTCCGTGCTGAGCATGCAGCACGACGGGAGGCTTGATCCCAGGACCCCAAGATCACGACCTGAACCAAAATCAAGAGTCAGATGCTTAACTGACTAAACCACCCAGGCGCTCCAAGATTTCTGTCATTTTTTAATTTTTTCTAAGATTTTATTTATTTATTTGAGAGAGAGAGTGAAAGAGAGAGAGCATGAACAGGGAGAGGGAGAAGCATATTCCCCTGCCAAGCGAGAGCCCGATGCAGGGCTCGATCCCAGGACTCCAGGATCATGACCTCAGCCGAAGGCAGACATGTAACTGACTGAGCCACCCAGGCGCCCCAAGATTTATGTCATTTTAAAAACCAATCTTCAAATGAACATGTAGTGATCCAGTTGGTATTTTCCCATCAAGGGCAGGGCTGTTTCGCTGGTAAAACGGTCAGTCAGGTGGAGGCCCAAACTCATGCACCAGCGGCTCAGTGATTCAGCTTTAGAGCTGTGGCTGCCAAGTCACTCCCAGCAGTAGCATGAAGACATGAACCAAGCATGTAGCTTCACACACACTGCATTCTGGAACAATACGGCTGGACAGTAGCTTGGCTTTACATGATCTTAACACTGAAGTCACCGTATCCCTCACGCGGCTATCAATCCCCATATCCTGCCTTTGAACATCTACAAGGTCAATGCAATGTCATATCTTGGAGCTGACATGAGGCTGTTGGCCTGAACCTCCTCCAGAAAGTGGAATTTTGAGGCCACTGCAATCAAGATTTAACAAATGATGGTACCACCAAGCAAAGCAGGGCTTGGAGAAAGCTGATTGGTAGCAGGCAGGAATGATGGGCCTGGCTGGGAAGAAGAGATAAATGAAGTCACCTATACTGACTAGGGAATAACTCATCCCTGGAAGCAGCTATTAGGATTATAAGAGCCACCACTGAGCCAATAATGAAAGTCACTTAAGCCACAAACAATTATAGGCTAGATTCCCTACCATCTCAGCCTCTCCCCACTGTGAAGCCCTGAAAAGAAGCAGCACTCCATCAATGCTATATAATCTTATATTCTTAAACAGCCCTACTCTGCGGAAAAGGTCAGTGGTCTGGATGCCTGCCATCTGGTTCACTCGGCAACTAATTGTGTGATCCCAGGCTTAGTTTCTCTTCTAGACAGAGGGGCATAGGCTGGAGGGCCTCCGAAGGTCTGAGACTCTAGCTAAGCAGCCACCCCAGAAGGAGCAACAGGGTTCTTCGGGGCGTTATGAAGCACCTGTCTGCATCAGAATTCAGTTTGCAGTAAATCCTGAAAAAATAGGTACGAACTCACAATAGTACGTCCTTTACAAATACCTGCATCTATAAAACACACCCACAGAAAAAGAGCTAGCACCTCCCAGGGACTCATTAGGACAAAACTCCGAAGTGTCAGCAAAGTAGCTGATTGCTTAGGGGAGGGAAACAGAGGGAATTTTTCTGGCCAGAGTGAATCCTCACCCTCTCTCCTGGTTTCTGAAGCCACAGCATCAAGTTTGAAACAATGGAAGGAAATTATTGTGGGCCTCAGTGGGCCTGTCGAAGCTACATAGGCCAATTTTATCAGTGTTTTCTGGACAAGAGCCATAGTAGATAGGTCTTGGCTTGGGCACGTTCCCAACTATTTGTTGGTCTCTGACACAGTCTAGAACCAGGAGGCTAAGGATGTGCTGAGAAGCAAGGCTCCCTTCAACAACCAGTCATGCATTTCTGTGCCAATGTGCGCACGGGACAGAAACAAACCCCGGAAATGGATCGGTTCAACTGCAGGGCTATCTAAGCCTCATCAAGCCTGGGAAGGGATTTATAACGTATAAAGGCGGAGAATGCTTCAGAACAGTAAGAACAGGGCCAGAGTGCTTGGATTATCGTGTGACCAACATGCCAAGCGGTAACACGGACACTGACCAGGAGGATGACTCATTTATTGCAGACTTTATTTGCCAAAACTTCCTGACTGGATTGATACTTGAAATTTATAGAAGTTTAAAAACAGATTAGTGTGGCCCATGATAGCACATACAATACAGCCCTAGAGTTGTGTTCTTGGGTGTGCAAAGTAATCCCCATGTCCCCTTATGCATTCACCATTTCCTCCTCCGACCCCGCCATGCTCCCCCAACACCCCCCACCACCACCCCTGGAGGCCTTTCCAGGGCTCTGCGGCAAAACGAAATGAGCGGAGGGACTTGCTCTAGACCAGAGATAGGTGCTGTAGACATCTAGGTGGCCACGTTCAGGCAGGGACTGTCTATGCATTCTTTGAAGATGCACACAGATACATAGACTCTTAACAGCCAAATCTAAGTAACAAAATCTGTTCCCCAAAAGCCACAGGTAGAAATGAAAACAGTGGTTCTGTTGCAGTTATCCCTGAGCTGGCTTCATAAGAAACCGTATCTCATCAATCCCAAAGGTAAGGCTGAAAAATGAAAGTTGAAGATGTCCATTCCAATGCCTACACGAATGCTCTTGACCGAAGCCAGCCACAGCTTGATTGCATGTATTAAACCATTTCCAAAAAGTGCCATCGGCCACTTCCGCTGTCCACTCAACAGTGATGATCACTTTAGACCCACAGGTGGGAAGGGGGTACATCTGCCCCATCGAGCCTCCAATTAGACCACTTCCCTAAGAACGATCAACAACCTAGACTTTTATAGAAACATACTTCACATCGCTCATGACTTTGAAGTCAGATTCACTATTATAACTTAGTCCTAAACAAGTTATAAAGTGGCCTTTTACATAAAATTTAACTTAGCAAATTAAAATATTAATCAACTCATTTTATTTGTAAAATTTGCAATCGATGTGAATCCATTTTAAAAAATGTGTCAAGAATAGCATACCTGCAAAGCTACCTGGTTGAGTGACCTTCAAACCCATATTTTGGTCCACTGCCAAATGCTAGACCCCTCTAACTGCTAGACAGAAATACCAGTCAGTCTTTGTAAGGATCTGCTTTGAATGATGAATGATCCTGAGCACAAGCATACTTTGAATAAAATGCAACCTAAGTACAGGATAGCCTGTACTTAACCTCTTCGTGCCTCAGTTTTTCTCATCGGTAAAATGGGTTTATGAGGATTAAAGGAGTTAATCCCTGTAAAATGCTGAGCACAAGGCCTGGCATACACTTAGCGCTGTTTCTTTAGCTATATATTGAGCTAGTCCCCTCCGCCAGGGCTTCTGAATGTCTCCCCTTTAGGGATCAGATTCTGCCTAAGTCTCTGTAGCTTCAAATCCAGGACTGGCAAACTCAAATAGCTTTTGGCGCTTCCAAGTAACATAAATGGTTGAAGCCAATCAGGAATATATGTGTCGGAGCTCTGGAGTGTGTGCTTTGCTGCCTACAACCGGGGAATCTGCTGACCTTTGCAACGAAGGCCCGGTGTTCCGAATCTTCAGATTTTAGGAGAGATACAGGCGACCAAACCAGATTTGCATGTAAACTCTCTTGAACGGTTTTTATCCCAATTTTTTAATCAGGGCCGTAAAAAAATACATCAGGCTGTACTCTGAGGTCACTGTCTGTGGTCCCCTAAGCAGTCAAGCTACTCTGGGACTGCTCCTGAGCTCCAGGTGGGCACTCCCCCACCCCCCACCCCTCTTCGCCTGGCTCAGATGCCTCCTGTCCAAAGGCACAGCCTCACCCTTCAATGCCATCCGCATTCCACGGGCCTCCTCCAGTCCTTCCCCCATGTCGGCTCTGGACAGGGTCCTTCCTCTCTCCACCATGAGACAATTAACTACATGGAGAACTTGATGTGTAAAGACTTGAGAAGAAATACAGGAGATCATGCACCTTCGTTAGCTTGGAAAACTAGCCAAGCAGCTGATCATAGTAGAAAAGGTGGAGTTCAAATTTTCTGGCTAGAAATGGGTCCAATTTATAGTTGGGTGACAACAGCCGAGACGGTAAACCTGCCAATTTTTCTCGGCAGCTGTGGGTTTGAGGAGCTGAAGGCTATATCCTCCCAGGGTCGTTTTTCTGGGTGCTTTGAGTTCAGCACATATTTTAGCGCACATATTTAATGGGGACAGTGAGCACGGCAGCCCTGGGGCTGTATACTTTATGTCCTATATTCACTGAGGAAGGGGGCCCCCACTGAGGCAGGGGTCCCATTTGGTATTTCGGGGTGTGGAGGGGGGTTGTCAGTCACTGCAATAAAGGCACTTGCTCTAAAATTGAAGTTCTCCTATTTAAAAAGAAAAACAAAAATTAGAAGTATTCGAACTGCTATATGCAGGTAAACCATTAGAAAGGCTAGAGAGACAAACTGGAATAAAGATAAATTAAGCCAAAATGTCATTTTCCATGATTTTCCATTTGGCTCTGACAAGGACTGAGAGAAGAGAACTACAAAAATCCTTTGCAAGGGCAAGGAACTTAAATCCAGAGGAAAAGGAAAGCAAACTGGGATTATTGCTTTAGGCTTTCCCCATCTTCCTTGTTCAGAGGTATGTGATCTTCAAGGATACCTTGTGGGACCCACTATTGTCACTTAAATTAAATTCCTAGTGTACAATATTCATAAGACATCTTTACAAGATAAAGGCAACTATGCAAAGCTTTCTCCAAGAGTTTCCAGAAAATGTCACTCTGCAAATTTCACACTGCTGCCAGTCCCATCCTTCATCTGAAATTGAACAAAAAAAAGCAAGCTCTCGAGGTGATGATGAACCGCTCACAAACATAAAAAGTGCTTTAGAACCTTTGACATTCACTCTAACTTCATCCAGGTCGGCATGAGGAAATTAGTTGTGGATAATGTAGGCACGTTGGAGAAGAAAGGAGGACACAGCAAACGGTCACGAGTTATCTTGGCATCTTGCTTGTTATCTATCTTGTTGGTAAAGAGCAAACCTAGCCATTTCCTTCCTTCTACTGCTTCTAGTTAAAGACTGATGTAACAAAATGAGGAAAAAATAGGAAATATGCTTTTGGTGGGCAATAACGGGAGCCTTGGCCAACTACCATGTTCCCCTTCCCAAAGTTTCAGTATCTGACCGGACAAATCAGGGCAGTCGGGAACACCAGACAGTTAAATACAGCTGCAAGGTAAGTAATCCTTTCAACACACCTCAAGTTGTTCGTTAAAATGTTTTCTGCAATTCTATTTCTACACTGAGGACCACATCTGCCTTCCTCATGTTCTAAATCCACACTAAAAATACCTCTTCCTGGAGCACCTGGGTGGCTCGGTCGATTAAGCAAAGCATCTGGCTCTTGATCTCAGCTCACATCTTGATCTCAGGGTCCTGAGTTCCAGCCCCACATTGGGCTCCACGCTGGTCGTGGAGCCTACTTTAAAAAAAAAAAAAAAAAAAAGCCTCTTCCTGAACCCAGAGCACTGCGACAGAAAACCTCACCTTCAATTTAGAGCAATAATCCTCATGCCCCCCGTGCATGAATTTTGCTGAAATCCAAGAGTTTGGTGATTCTGAAAATGAAAAGTAAGAAGGTCTAACTCAGTCTCAGCTGCTCTGGTGATGTGGGTCTACCCACCCCTTTCAGGTCAGGTGAAAGCATCGCGCCTGTGAAGGCAGGAATTTACCGTCTTCACTTGAAACCCTGTCCCCACGGAGACTTTTCCATCCGTGCCCGTGTTCTGCTCTACTGTGAATTTGGTCCTAGCTCTGGGATCATCCAAACACCACCAACGACCCAGACTCGAACCTTCGATTTAGTTTCTCCTGGCTCGGGGATGGCAGTCTTACCAGATGCCAAAGCCCCTTGGGGTTCTTCATTGAAGAGTTAGGCTCCCACCCCCACCCCAGAAATATGCACGCGCACACACGGGTCTGCATAAAATCACAGGGGTTCACAGGCCTGTAAAGTCTGACTGCACTAGATCAAGATTCTGTTCCAGGGAATCCTGCACTTCGTGCATGAACTTGAGTGAATCACCCTCCCTGGAGAAGCCATTGAAACTCTGTGAGGCCAAGAATTTAAGAAACTATTGTCATTCCTTTCTGAATTGTGGTTAATTCCTTTCTTGGAGAGGATTCAGCCAGAGCTCTGCAATTAAGCACAGTAAACAGGCCGGGGAACATCGACATATCAATACAGGCTGTTTGGGTTTGGAAAGGCGGCCCTTTCCCCGGAGGCCTGGCTCCCGGCCAGCAGGGTGACGGCTGAGTGACAGGGCTACGTGCGCTGCGTGAGGGTGGCAGCCAGCCCACACCCGAGCACACCGCAGGGCAGACTGCGGAGGGAACCGGCACAGGGCGGCCCTCCCCCAGCGCTACCCGAGTCACCAGAGAAATGTTTTGAATAAGGGCTTCCTTGCACTTATGAAATCAGCAAAAGTCAGCCAGACTCAGGGTGAAGGACATTAAGAGAGGCGTTTAACCATATCCTTTCCGAGGCCTTTCTCTATATTGTAACAGCTGCTGTTTCCTGAGGACCTAGGTAGCCAGGTGGCACTTTGGGGAGGCGCTTTCCACATACCATCCCATTTCATTTCCTGATGGTGGGGAAGGTGAGCAGCAGCCATCTGCCCGGAGTCTCCCTGCTCACAAGTTCTCAGGAGAATTCATTAATCGCCCCCCCTCAACCTCCAAGGTACCTTCTTTGTATAGAAAAACAAATTCATGAGTAATCCTTAAGGCAATATGGGGGTAGGGACTCACAATATTTAACTTCTTTTAATGTGAGAAATAGTCTTATCAGAAAAACAAAACTTGACCTGCAGCTCTCAGAAAGGCTCTGAGCGTAAGAGAAAAACAAGAATGTTTGTGGTTGCAGGACTGTCAGAAAATTAAGTGTGGTTGTCCTTAAATTCTCATCTGCCATGAATCCTCAAACATGTAAAGGGAATCCATAACTCAAATATAATTGGTTAAGACAAGATTTTATAAATGGGTAATAAAAAAAAAAGTTACCAGTCAAAACACATCATGAAAAACGCCTTGAGACAATCTTCTTAAGCTAAGAAAAACCAGGCAAACACTTTACCTGCAATTCTCTAGGGACACTGCAACTATGCTGGAAAAAATAAAGTCAGAAAACTTTCTAGGAAGCCAGATCGTATATTTACATGTGCCCTTCAGCGCCTGGAAAAATATAACTGTTCAATGAAAGACATGACACACACAAAATCAGTTGGAATTAGAACTTGTGACATTCAGGAGACGCATTGGTTTACTGAACAAATATTTGTATAGTGCTTTACTACGCGCCTGACACTGTTCTAGGGGATTCATGAATATTCCCACATTCAATATTCAGAAATATCCCCATAAGGCAGGAGCCATCCTTATATCCATTTTACAGATGGGGAAACTGAGGCACCAGGCGGTTCGGTCCCTTGCCTTCTCGAACCCAGTTAGTCTCGCTACAGAGTGTGACGCCTCCATCATCACGCCACGCTTCGTCAGCACTGCTGACCTAATGTCTAACATGAACCAAGTCATCCACTTTGGGGGGAACGGAGATCTTCAGTTCTACTTGAAGTATTTGAATCCCTCTCACCCTTGCCTAGCACCCTTTCCATAATCGTAGAAAACTATAAAGTGCAAAAAAAAAAAAAAAGACAAAAATATGAAAAAGAAGTGCTTGGTATTAAGTCTGTGACAGAAAGCTCCAAGGTGCTGGTGGAGGGGGAAGGGCAGTTAAGAAAAAGCACAGGGCAAAGGGGACTGACTCAGTCCTGGCAAAAAGGACCAGCCGTCCACACGGTCTTTGCTTCAGATACTCCCGCTGCAGGGCAGACTCTCTCCTCTCTGAACGCTCCGCAGCCCCAGCGCAGCCCACATCTGCTTTGGATGCAATCGCTCAACAATTAGCCCAGGTCATCCCCAGGCTGCTCTTCCCAGGCCCAGGTTCTATGGGAGGAAGTCGGCGCCTCGGGATCTTTCCTTGTTAGCTCAGGTCAACACCAGCCAAGGTTTTCACACTCATTTCAAAGTCAGAAGATAAATGACCGATGAAGAAAAAAATGTCAAGGAAATACAAAGTGTTTTTGTAAAAGGAGCAGCACCTGGTAAATGCAAAGGAATGCCAGAGATGAGATAAATTGTCCTTACTCACGTGCAAAGCTTGCTCAGGAGACAAGGCCAGGAGGACCGTGTTAACTGGAATTCACTGTATACAGAACGTTCTAAAAATCACGTTAACTAGAATACCCTGGATACAGACCCACTGAGGCTGAGAGGAGGGGTGAGATCCAGAAGAGTAACTTAGAGGAGTAGAAAGTAAAAGTCTCCTCTAAGAGCAAAGCATAAACTATTTCGGGGAGCAGCAAGGGGACTAGAAATAAAGGAGTGGCAGGCTCTGAATTTGGGGGACAGGGATCATTAATGTAGGTGTCCCCATGCTCTTCCAAGATATATACAAAGCCCCATTTTACAAACAGAGGGTGACCCAAAGTAACTCATGGAACGTTATAGAACTAACGTGGTCTTTCCACCACTAAACACTGTTTCTAAAATACCAGGAAGCATCTGTGAACTGAAAACACGTCCTCTTATTTCCAGAGCAACCACTTCAACTCCAAGATCAAGCAACAAGGCTGATTCTCAGATGCCTCTCCTGGCTTATCAAATACAGACTCAAACCTTAAACTGAAAAATCAAAGGCCTCCATGCAGACGTCAGAAAAGGCCAAGCAGCAGCTACTCTCCACCCTTCTCCAGGTCCTATCACTGACTCCCATCGAGCTGGATTTGGTTGTCAGCGTTCCTCCCCACCCTCAAAGGGCTCCTCATCTCCGCCTTCTCAGGTCTCCCAGTGGGCAGCCATCGACCCGGGAGGCCAGAGACCACCTTAGGCTTCTGTGTGGGATTCACAGGGAGCACATGATAGCACATAACCAAAGCAGGCTGCGCTTCCGGTTCATGCTCATCCAAAATCACGAGGCTCCTGTCCCCTTCCTCCCGGTGCCCTCAGCTCACGTGCTTGCGAGACTGTTGGGCACGTGGAGGGCGGCAACACCCTCCAGTCATTAACAAAGATTCTTCCTTCCCCCTCCATTTAACGTGAACGGGAGCGGGTCGGTTCCCAACTGCGTTCCAATTCTGGCTCTAGAAAATTCAAGCTTCCTGATACAAATGTCTTAACACGTTAACAGGTGGTAGGTTTTTCTCAAAAATCTCCCAAAAAACTTCACATGCTTGTATGTTCTCGTATTAGCAATGAAGAAACTCAGATCTGAGCAAACGACTGCGCTCTGATTTTCTTGCTAACTGAGGAAGTGTGGGAAGATACAGCACCACCCTTGTTTAGCCTCCTCTTTTTCATTTTACTCGGGGTTTCTCAAACTTCAGCATGTGTGAGAATCACCTGGAAGACTCCGAGCTTCCGATTCATGGGGTTTGGGGAGAGGCACAAGAACCTGCCCTTACGGCAAGTTTCTAGACAACGCTGATGCCGCTGGTCCAATAACCCCACTTTGAGAACCATGGCTATTCTGTTGCTACTTTGCGCAATGCCTCACCCTAGATGATAAAAGACAGTAATCAGTCAACCGCGCTGGAGACTTTGGGGAGGGTGGCGGGTAGACGGAGAGGCGGTGGGTACGGCGGCAAGTGAGAGGAATTCCTCAGGCAGTTTCTGGCACAGGCGTGGCCGTGTGACTCCTAAAGCTGGCAGGACACATTCCAGTTGCAACGCAGCATCGCTGAGGATTACTGTCGTGTCAGCGCTGGAGTGTGAGCGCTGGTGGGAGTCTCTTCGGAACCAAGTATGAAGCACTGAGAGCACCTATTTGCCCTCTCAGATGGAAAGTCAGTCTCAATTTTCACTTAATTCCCTATTATCCCGGAGATGGATAAATATTGTATCCATGGTACAGATGAGGAAAGCAAGGCTCAGAAAACGGACTTGCCCAAGATCACAGCGAGATGAACTAAAATGTAAAATGCCCATCCTAGGGCCTAGTGGTAGGTACCAAATAAATTAAATTAAAATATAAAAATAAAAATCCGGGGCGCCTGGGTGGCACAGCGGTTAAGCGTCTGCCTTCAGCTCAGGGCGTGATCCCGGCGTCATGGGATCGAGCCCCACATCAGGCTCTTCCGCTGTGAGCCTGCTTCTTCCTCTCCCACTCCCCCTGCTTGTGTTCCCTCTCTCGCTGGCTGTCTCTATCTCTGTCTGATAAATAAATAAAATCTTTAAAAAAAAATAAAAATAAAAATAAAAATCCATCTCATTCATGTGAAGAAGTGGAGATGGAGGTCCTGAGACACCACTTGCCAGAACCAGGATCAGAGGCCGGGGTGTAAGCTCAATGCTCCTCGGTTTTCTCGCTTCCCTGCGCCAGACCCGTTTGTATGAGCTGCCGGGACCCAGGCGTGACGTGCGTACCTTCTGGGGCCAAGAATAAAATTTCACAACTGAGAAAAAGAAACCTCATAAAGCCAAAGCCTTGTCTTTGAGATGCTCCTTCATAGCATGTTAATATAATAAAATATTTAAACACTTTGACATCAAATTAGGGGCCACACTGCAAAATCTTTTTTTCACCTAACAAAATATTTATAGCTTTTTTGACACCGTGACATCCTTTGAAATCAAAGTTCCTTTTGAAGATGAAGTTAAGCCAAGCACCTGTGAATAGTAAGAGACTATTCCAAGGCACCAAAAGTATATATCAAGCTTAACAGTCTCTGCCTTCAAGGAATTTATAAGTAAATGGAGGGTAAGGTAAGTAAGTAAATATAGATACATATGTATGTAGCAGGGAGGCTCGGACTGAGCTACCCAGAGAGCTCTGGGAAGCAGAAGCAAAGGCTGCGTGGAGAAGGCACTAAGATTCTGAAGAGAGGAAGACAATAGGAAGTTCAGTGTGCCTGGCAAATCACCTTCTAGCATTTCAGGGAGCGGGAGGGAAGGAAGTGGGCCAGCAGGAGATTAAGTGTGGAAGGGTCAAATGGGTTCAGACACGGAGGGCCTGAAGCCACATGGTAAGGAGTTCGCAGCACAGACGGCAGACACTGGGATGAGAGCATTGGGTTTGATGAAAGCATGGAGACGACATGATTAGTGTTGGGTTTTGGACTACTTACATTCTGGCAAAATCATTCAAATGGATCACAGGGAGAACAAGAAACAAATGCAGGTGATTTATGGTTAAAATAAGTCTCTTTAAAATAATTCCCTCCTCAGGGATTCCTACTATGAAAACAAAACAAAATTTAAAGGGAAAAAAAAAAGAGACAAAACCTGAGGTTCCACAGTGAACCTAAAACGAAACAAAAACAAAAATCCAAAACAGTCCCAAAATAGGCCAAATCTGAACCAATAATATTACATGTTCCTTCCTGAATATTCGATATTCTGTGCTTTAAAAAGGTTTTATTTAGGGACGTCTGGCTGGCTCAGTGGGTAGAGCATGGGACTCTTGATCTTGGGGTTGTGAGTGTGAGCCCCACACTGGGTGTAGAGAGTCCTAAAAAAATAAAATCTTAAAAGAAATAATTTAATAATTAAAATTAAGAATAAAAGACAAATAAAAAGGTTTTGTTTATCCACCCATTCCAGTCATTCCAATTAACCTGCAAAACAGTATGAATCCAAAAGAAGCCATCCAAAAAAGCCCAAAAGCACACACACAAAAATAACTGTCAGTTCTGTGTGGGGTACAGAGCTCTCGGAGTAACAGTCCCTCAGGTTTAACTAGAAAGATGGGGAGAAAGTGGAGGGGGCGTGGAAGGAGGGGCCCAGGCAGAATGTTCGTTCTATGCGTTGTCTGGAGAACACAGAGCAAGCAAAGAAGTTCGGACTAATTCAAACCGCATGTCCTTACTACCTCCAAGCAATGCTCTGAAGAGTATTATCCTGAACACTTCCAAACAACTTCACGCTCCCCCAGCAGAGCCAAAAATAGATGTCACTGACACCTGGACTTGAGTTTGTCATTTTGTTTTCTTCCCAGTGAAAAAATAACCAAGACTCCCATCATATTCTTTGATCCTTTGCATCTTGGAGCTTTTCTTTATATGGTAATAGCATTTTGGCCTCATTTTGGAAGGAAAAATAATATTTAGTATGAAATAGGCACATTTTTTCCAGAACTTGAGAAACACTGATAACTCTGTCTCCTGAAGGATAAAAAACTGGAATAGCCTAATAAGGAGGTATTAACATGGCACAGAACTTGAGGGACACTTACTGAGGAGGTACCGAATGCATCCAGTCCAAGATCTGAAAGCCTGCATTATCCGACTGTACATCCCCATGTCCGTACACCCCCATGTCCGTAAGGCTGGGATCGAGTTGGGGGAGGGGGTGAAAAATATAACCCTCAGTCACACTCCCAGCTCACCACACCAAGAATAGGAATGTAACCCACAAATCAAGATCAAAAGAAGATACAAAATTAAGGTAAGTGCCACCCTGGTTTAAGATTGAAATAATCGAGGGAAACGGGGTATAAATTCTATGTATAATGAACCAAGCTAACTAATCTCGCTTGGCAAACAGACACATGGCTCTGAATCAGAGCCAAATCAACGGCTCCTGGCCACCTGCCAAAACCGAATTCCTTAGTCTGGCATCATAAAATGATTTGTCTGTCGCATTTACAATTCCAGTGCCTCTGGATTCCACTACCCGCTGGGCACCCCTGGCAGGAGCCCAGCAGAATACATCTGAACTATCATTACCGTCAGAACGTCAGCATTTGACAAACACTAGAGAAAAATGACACCCATTTCTTAGAGCAATATTAGTTAACTACAAAGTGATACTACAAAGAACGGTCAAATCTGTTGCTGTAATAATTAACAAAGAATGAATAACCTTCTCCATAGTGCTAACCTGCAAGCTGCTTCCTGGGTGCTCAATAGACTTGGGTCAAAATGTCACTTAATGTACCCAAGGCCACAAAGGCGTGTCAGAGGCAGAGGTCTTGCCAAACTGAGTAAACGTGGCCCACAGGCAAGGTCCTCCACGTTTTATCCTGAAGGGCACAATACTGGGGTGCTAGGAGATGCTTCTCATACGTGCTCTGCTTGTTATGGGTTAAACTCCACCCCACCTTTGAGCTTCAGCAGAAAAATCTTCCATACATGGTATGTTTTCAGAACGGAGTTGTAACATGCAAGGCTGCTTGTTATTTACAAATTTGAAATTTTTCTAGCCAGAGTCAGGATACACGAAGGAATTTACAAATTTTGCTTGAGCTGAGCAAGGTCAGAAAGGAAAATAATTCATGACACCCAAAAGTCGAATGCACTTAATTCCACCTAAGGGTGTTTATCAATCTTAAGTCATCACTACATTCAAAATTCCCAAATCACATGCTGATGTGGTTGAATTAACTGAAAGACCCTGTCTCCTAGTCTGACTCAGGAAGCAAGCCCCTCTCTAAAGCACCTTCCTTTGCTCAGGCCCAAGACACACCCCAATCCCTTCTCGAAGGCTTGCGTAAGACCTCATCTCTCCAAATATAAAAACACCTTACCTGCTGAGTGATTGACGGGCTTGATGGGTGTGATTTCCCATACCTCTCTAGCTCTAAAGACCTGTGTTATTAAAGGTCTGTGTATTTTTGGTCACTTATTTTAAGTATATTTTGGTCACTTCTCATTTTAAGTAAACAGAGAAATTGCTGAAAGCCCAAAAAAGAGAAAACAAACATGACAAATCATTGTACAAGGGGACTGTTTAACCAGAAAAAAGGAAAGCAAAGTTGGTGACAACTATCTCACCCCACTCTGTTTTCAGCATACTTCTTCTTTAGGTAGTTTTATAATCGCTTTCCACCTCCCTTTGCCTGTCCGTGTACAGGTCCACTGCAGTGCAAGGCATTTAATTATTAGTGAATAAATAAATTAAACTGATACCTGTTGATCTGCCACTTCACTGCAAGCAGATAAGGTATGGTGGAGTGGCCAGGGGCCCAAAATTGAGCAAAAGAAACTATAAGGTAAACACACACACACACACACACACACACCACACACACACACCCTACTGTCTTCTCCTTGCTCCTAAGTGTCATTCAACAAAATAGCCCAAAAACATTATGAAAACTCACCCAATGGGGAAACCTGCTTCCCGGTCACTGAGGTTGTATCCTATAAATTATTTCCTTGAATTAATATCCTTCCTCCAGGAACTAAATTATTTTTAAAAACAAAACCTTTTCTAGAAATTCCTCACATTCTTACAAGAAGATATTCCAGTGCTTCAAACTCAGTGTCTCCTCCCCCTAAAATATCTTATTCACAGATAGACTTTTAAGATCGTAATTACAGAGACACTGTGCATGGTGTCTAGTCCTCAAAACACCATGCTCTAAGAACTGGACCTTTCGTCGGCCCTGGCAACTGTGGTTTCATATGATTCTACATTCCCACTACCACTCTCAACCCAGGCTGACAGGTCCCCTGGACCAAGGTGAAACCATCAGACTTTACTCCAGAGAATGAAAACAGGGATTCTGGAATGTTAGTCAAGGCTCTGTGGCTGAGGTGGCCATTGTGAGGCAGCCATCTTGAGCCATATGCATGGAGGGGCGGCCAAAGCTAGATGGTAAGCAGATTGGGGTTGAAATCAAGTGCACACGCAGACGAGCAAAGATGAGGGCCATAAAGCTCTGGAGGAAACAACTACCACACCAGCTGTCCTTCGGACTTTCGGGTTCCTAGTTCATGGCCCCAGTCTTCTATGAACCCTGATTGCATTTCCTGCACTTGGGTCCTAAGACATATCCTGATCTTTGAAGTATATTAGGCCATTTTTGCTTAAAGTAGCTTGCAACCATGATAAGCTCCCTTGAGTAAAAGATATTTCCAATATCACATGAGAAGGGTGGGCTCAGCAGCAGAGGAACAAGCCCACCACCTTGCAACACACTTTCTTTTATTCATAACTTCTTGCTGTGTCATCTTTTGTCTGTGCTGCCTCGCGAGGACTGATGCATCTGTTCACAATACAACTGTCCAGAACTACTCCAGTCAGGGAGCCTAACAACCAACCCTGTTACCAAATACTTTTCCTGCACAACAGTAGGAAAACGTTAGCCCAGCGCTCCGCTTTCTTCTTCAGTGTTTGGGTTCTGCCTTTTTGCTGTTTTAAGCTTGAGAATTAGTCGAGTGGGAACTACAGGATCCTATAATTCGAAAGTACATGGGAAAGGAAACTCTAGGAGGCAGGGATTATGCCTGTTTACCTTGGTATCCGCAGCCCCTACGCAGTACCCCACACAGAGCGAGCGCCACTGCACAAATCAAAGGACGACAAAGGAGAACAGTCAAGAACACGAACTCTGGAGTCAGATCTGGGTTGGAATTCTAAATCTTCTGCTTACAGCCTTGTAACATTCAGAGGAGCACAGAATTCCGCTGAGAATTTTATGTACGTTATCTTATTTAATGCTCCTTCCCCCAGAAAGCTTTAAGGTATTATTACCCCTCGTTTTACACTTGGTGAAAAGTAAGCAACTTACCTGAGGCCACAAAGTTCCTGAGCTGGAGCCTAAGCCCCTAACAACCTAGGATAAACGGCTGTTTACCACTCACTTTGTGACCTTGGGGAAATGATTTAATCACTCAATTTGCTGAAGATTGTGGTTCTGAAGACTAAATCAGATAGACAGTGTTTATAAAGTGCTTAGCACAGTGCCAGACGGGCAAAATGCTCAATAAAAAGTAGTTATTGTTCTTAAAGTTACTAAATAGTGAGCCTTCAGTGAGATGCTTCAAGCAGGAGAACATTTGGTTCCATAAATTACACGTTCTCTGGAAAACAGCCATTTCCAAGATCTAGGCAGCCAAAGCAAAAGGAGCAAATTATGACCAATATTTATCTTGGATATGGTCTAAATTCTCCAAAAGGGAGTTATAGATAAGAAATCTCTTGATAGCCTGAAAGCAATGACCATGCTTGCAGTTAGGGGGCGCCATGCTGCTGTGCATTTTAGGAAACCACTTCCCAAAGGGTCTCCAGCACCCTTGGATTTTTTCCCAACAAAGTGGAGAAAGATAAATTCTGACTGGTAACAACTTTTTTGGCACGAAGAGGGGAAGCCTTTAATATTTCTTTCCATTCTCTTTCACAATTTCAACTTTAGGTCCAACATATATATTTCTATTTTATTCCCAATGCCTTTGCTTTTGCTTTTGCTTCACTGAGATAAAGGGCATTCTTGCATTATCCGATTACCTTTAAAAGTCCAAGGAAAAAAAGTATTTAATTAGGATGATCGGGTTAATAGACATAACCCCAAGAAATATCTAAAAAACAACTGGTCTAAAACAAATGTATAAATTGGCGATCATTGAAAATGGGTCATAGGAGGATAATTCATTACACTCACCTCTGTACCTCACATACATGTTTGAAATTTTCCATAATAACCCATGACAAATAAATTTTGAAAATAAATGTACACATTCTACCTTTTCTACTGAAAACCTACTTGGAGGGTGCGGCAGGAAACTTGGTTTATATCACAGCTCTGGGAAGGTGGAGTAAGGCACTCAGTTTAGGGAAGAGAAGAAAGTTAAACTAACATGAAACTAATATAAATCACTTAGAGAAATGCTTTAATAAGACCCAAGGCCACAGAGCTAAGGAGAACTGTATAACAGGCAACTCAAACTTTTTATTTTTGACTCTAATAATTGTTTGCTCAAGCCTGGTTTTACATTTGGCTCCAGTTGACCACGGAATATCCCAACCTAGAGGTGATTTTTCTAAAGGACGGGAATGAAGAGCTTTGTGCCAAAACAACCAAAGAAAAGCTGGAGATCTAGGTATGGACAGAAGATGCACTTCTCTTTTCAATTCAGTTACCTTCTGAAAGGGTTAACTGAGAAGTTATTTGTTCTACCCGGAAGATAATCTATAACTGAAGAATCTTATCTAGAGATCTTTCTTTTTCCTCACCCAGACGTACACAGTGTTTCTCATTCAATTTGTCGAGTCCAATTCTAGCCTACAACCCTACCACGGACAGTCCTTTAAGTCAAAGGTAAACACAAATACTTAACTTTCAAATTTGTTAGTGACATCTTCCTACCAATTAATTCTGACCTCCCTCTGAGCAAATTAGGTTTCTAGAAGGCTGGGGGTAACATTCTTAGCACCTGAGTTGAAATGAAACTTGAAAAACTGATAAGCCATCTGCTCTTCCAGATTGAAGCAACAAGCACTACTGTAACACTGAGGCTAGCCCTTCCCCCCTGCCATTCCCACCCCGGGGAGGCAAGGTCACTCGGCGCAAAAACAAAACTAACCAAGACAAATGGCTTTCTAATCACCCAAATGATAAAAAGAGGAAAGAAACACTTCAACGTCAATCTTTTACAGAGTCCAGGTAACTGAATTTTCCCCAAATCAAAATAAAATTTAGAAAGCAGCATTTTCTCCCAAGATTTACTTTATTTGTGTCTGATTAGTAAGTGTTCTCAGACATTTTATTCATCTCCCCCTGGCTTGAAAGGCATGCAGCAATGTCTTTTCTCCCCTACACTGTTCCCCCACTCCAACCTCTTCCTTTCTACACATTTCCAGTCTTCACTACTTGCCCTTTATTACAAGTGTCCCCTGAGTCTATGAGACAAATGAGACGATAATGGTATGATTTATCAAAGGGTCAATCTCGAACTGAGAAATACTACATGTCTTATTAAAGAATGGTGCACCTTTCTCCTCATGGTAGGATGCGCTGCCTCGCTGTGTTCAAGGAAAAGTTTTCTACAGCTCCGAGTGCCCCTTGACCAGTCCGCAATAAAAGTGCAAATCACTCAGAACTGCCACTGGAAAATTATGATTTGTGGGAAAGACTGAGTAGCTGGACTATCCCAAAGTAATGTACATGGACCAACATCGTGGTACTCCATGTTCCCACAGTCCTGCCAATCTACCTGGAAGTGTTTCCAAGATAAATTACCACCCAGGGAGTCACTTCTGGCTGGGTGAACAAAAACCTGGTTTCTTTCCAGAGGTACTTGACTACCTTCTCCCCATCACTTCACTAGTTGCTTTTAGTGGGTCTGATAGCTAGGAAAGGGAAGGTGGTGGTGTAGGGCTCAGCACCGGGAGAGAATTTTCTAATCTCTAACAAGCCAAGGGTGCCGCTCAAAAGTGAAAAGCAGCTTTACTCTTTCACAGGTCAGACTTTCTTCACACCTGCTAAACCCCACACCCCGCATCCCACACTGAGAAATCACAACTGTCTCCAGAATTCCTGAAGTTTTTTTTTTTTCTTTAAGGAATAGCCTCTGAACACAACTAAGTATAATAGGTGACTTTAAAGTGGCCATTTAATATCATGAATTCACACGTGTCTCAGATCATACGCAATGTTTCCAATAACCTGTCCCTCATCCGGACGTTTGAGAACCTTCACGTATTAAAATCAGACCAAGAAAAACCACAGCTTGTCCGGTTCGTACCACCCACCGGACCCATTATTTCAGTTAACAGAAGGTCATGGTAATGATACACCTGAGTCCCTTAGCACGGATTTTAGCTCGGAGGAGGGGTGGGGGAGGGGGAGCCAGACCGACTGCTCGCTTCTCGGTGAAAAACTAAAGTTCACTTGCAGCCCTGCGAAGGCAACAGACAACGGGCTCCGACTGTCCCCAGTCCCCGCGGGCTACAGCGGCGGCGGGGAGCCCCCGCGCGTCCTACCTTGGACCTTTCCTTGACGTAGTATTTGCCCAGCCGGCTCCCGCAGTACAGGACAAGCCTGTCGATGAGGGACAGGAGGAAGCTGATGGCCTCGCAGCCCTCCTCGTTGCCCCCGATCCACGTGATCTGGTCGCCCCGCAGGTGCCGCTTGGAGACTCCGGCGCGCGGCCCAGCCAACTGGCCGTCCCGCAGGGCGCCGTTGCAGTGCAGCTGCTTGACGCGTTCCAGAACGCAGTCGCCCACCACCTCGCCGAGGAAGTTGTCCAGGTAGCAGAAGCCGACCTCGTGCAGACAGGGCACGATGTACTCCAGGGCGATTTTCTCCAGATCCAGCCTCATGATGTGTCCCAGGGGCATCTCGCCCTCAGAGCCGAGCTCGGGGATCCCCAGCGTGCACTGAGACCCGGAGCGACCGACGCGCGCGCGCAGCCGAGGCGCGGGGAGCGTGGCCCGGGGTTCAGCTACCTGCGGCGGCCACCGTCCCCGAGCCGCCGCCGCGCCAGGGAGAGGGGAAAGTTGCTCGAAACTCTGGGAGGAGGAGCCCTTCAGAGACCAGTGGGAGTTGCGCGGGGCTCCACGGCCCGGCGCCGGACTAGCTCAGTGAGGAGTCGGAGGGCCCCTTTTGGAGATGCGGAGCCACCACTGGTGCCGCGGCGGCCCCAGGCGGGGAGAGGCTGAGGTCCAGCCCCCAAGCCGGCCGCCTCTGCGCGTCACGGGCCCCGCCCCGGCCCCGCCCCGGGTCCGCCTCCGGGACAGCCCTCCCCGGGCCCGTCACCGGCTCCCCGACTACCGCTGCCCGGCGCCAGCCTTGGTTGTTTGTCACTAGAGGAGGGGCTGGAGAACAGACGGAATTTTTAGACTGCGATCGATTTACATATGTTTTGCATAAAATCCCATCACAAACTTGAAAACCTGGATCCCAACTCTGAAAATGTAAATGAAATCAGCACACTTTACGGCCACGTTCTGGGCTGGTCACCTCTCGAACAGATTAACAAACTCCGAAACGAGTATGCGTATTTAACAGTGATCGCGTCTAGCTTTACCTGGTGCCTTTCCTTATTCCCCTTGCCTCTGCTGTTTGACCCAGGTCAGGAAACTCAAGCCACTGAAAGATTGGGAGAAATTCAGTTTTAACTAAAATTAAACATTTCCCTAACCCCTGTGTCCCCAAAGCCCTGTGTCCTCTCAGGGCGGGGGCGGGGGGGGGGAAGAAGGGGGAGGAGGAGTTGTGCACAATGAAGAAATGCTGGATATTATCTGATTGAACCCTGAAAATGCTGTATTTTGCTTTGCTGGATGCTTTCATCGACTTCTCTTTCAAGCTGCTTACTCAAATAGGGTGCTCTGAAAGTCTGCCTTCAGAATTAATCACATGTTCATGTAACAGCCATCTAGGTGTATCCCCCAAAAGACAGACTAAATTCTAGGTCTCCAACCTCACTTTTTCTACAAGAAACTACACTTACACAGGAGGGATGGACACCACCTAAAAGACTTTTTAGTTATCCAAAGGTAAGCTGACTACTTTATGGATTTTTTCATTCCCTTTCCTACCGAACCCCAGAGATTAGAATCAGGGAAAAAGATTCGTAAATGGCATGCAAAGTCAAATTTCCATATTTTCCATATTTTAAATTTTACATTAGATTGCATTCAGGTTCTTCATTTAAATTGAACAAAAGAATGTACAAGTTTTACAGGTATTGTATATTTTGTACACGATCCTCTACAGCTTTTCCACTTTTCCTCTCCTTCCAATAGCCCTCGCTGCTCTGCATGCTAGGGGAGAGATATGAAAGGAAGCGACAGCGAAATCCAAGCCGAGAACAAAGAGTAGAATAGGCAAGGCGCTGCTGCTACATGATGGAAAGAAACAGACAGGGGCACTTGGTGGAGTAAGAACCAGAGGAATGTTCCAGAGGAGCGGTCAGTAAGAAACCTTTGGTGAAACTTCTGTTATCCTGAGAGGAGGTTCTCTGCCAGCATGGTGATTAGTTGGCACCGTCAGCATAACCCTTCAATAGGAGCCGCAGCAACTGGGGTAAAGTCTTGACTTGGCCAGCCTCAAGGCGCTGTTGTCCAAATTTCCACAGCAGCTTCATGATGACAGGAGCCCATCATCCTGGGACACCACCCCCCACCCCCCCAGCGCCTGGCACCTAGTATGTGCCTAATAAATAGTTCCTGGGAACCTGGTGTGCAACCCTGAGCCATGGCAGCCTCCACGAGGGTTTGGGGCATGTCTGGACTTGTCTGAAAGGCTACAAGAAGGGTCTATTTGCTTGAGGACCTGGGGAACGTCCCCAAAGAGAAGCCACTCGAAGAGTGTCTGGCAGATCAGGCTGGTCCAGAATAAAACCGCAGAGGCCAGTGAAGGAGGCAGTCAGGCATTCTGCAGGGTATTTGTCTCTTGGCTTTGTCTCCCCATCCAGCCATGGTAAGTGTTCACGTCCTGGGAGCAGGAGCCCTAAAGCAAAAGCTGAAGGACTGACTGTTCGTCTGTGGCAAAGAGGGAAATGGAGATGCCATACCGAAAGGGAGGAAGGCCCTTCTCCCAGCTCTGCTTGATCCCCCATGTAGCCAGGAACTGCTCTGGCCTATTCAGCGATCTCCTCCAGGGGCATGATGGATAATGGGATCACCAGGAGAGAGATGGTCTGAGGTGGCCTGAATAGGGGCCCTGGTAGGCCGCGGCTTTTAGCGTTTGCCACTTTGGGGTCTATTGTAGACCTCAGAATTAGATAGCCTTGAATGAAAAGAGGAAAGATAATACTTGGTAGCTGGCTGAAATTTTTCTGGCGAAAACTTCTCTGCAGATACACCTGACACTCATAGGAGTAACTAGGAGGGAACTTACAGAGGCCTGGAGATCTATAGCAGCAGGTGGGGAAGTGGCGGTCAGCAAAATACAGAAAATTGCGTACCCATCTCCCAGAATGAACATATTAACCCGGGACTTTAAATCGCAGGACTGGGTAAATTTGGCTTACTGGACAACTAATGTTTCAATCGTTTTAAAGTTGTAACTAGTCTAGTTGTAACTAGAGCAATAGTCTATGAACAAGTTCTGGTGACTGACGGCCTTCAACCATTCTAGATGATTTGGTTGCACAATGTGGGCAGTTTAGAAGGGTATTCAATCCCTCGCCACCCTTCCTGCTCAGCAAGGGCGCCTATTAATCAATCAAGGTCCCTCCGATCCACTTGGGGCTGCCATCACCACACTTGGCGAAGGAGCCTGAGATAGTGTGCCTGGCAAAAAGCACAGTGTGTGATTACACAGAGGGGTGCAGACAGGCTGGAGCCATGTGCAGGCTTGGAGGCTGAGCCTCAGAGTGGCAAACCCCAAGCTACGTGTTAAAGTATATTTGTTTTCGTTATTTGCCCATTAATTTGTGGCATTATAATATTAAAATGCTTTTTATATTTATAACTAAAACAAATTAATGTCCATATCATTTAATTACAATAATACTGTCTTCCAGGGTACATCTGCAGGACAAATGCCATCATTTTCAAGCATGTGGTTGAGTCAGGGAGAAAGAAGCATGTTGAATTTCCTTGCCTTAGAATGTGAACTGAAAGGGATCCTAGTGGTCACTCAGACCAACTTCATCTTCCTACAGATGAGAAAACCAAGGTCCCAAGGGGTTGGACATCAGCTCTTAAGTAAGAAGTCTCTGGTAAGTAGGAGAGGGAACCTCAAATGCCTCTGCCTTCTCGACTAGAAAAAGAGAGCACTCACTCTCATCCTGTTATGTATTTGGGTCTTTTTTTTAATTGAGGTAGAAGTGACAAAACATAAAATTAGATCATTTAAAGAGAACAATTCAGTGGCACTTAGTACACTCGAATGTTGCATAACCACCGCCTCTGTCTAGTGCCAAAACATTTTCACCCTGCCAAATGAAAACCCTGTACCCCCTAGGCAGTTACTCCCCAGGTCCCACCTCCCCCCCCGCCCCTGACCACCACCAGTCTGCTTTTAATCTGGCTAGTCCCCATAAGTGGAACCTGGGACATGGGATCTTTTGTGACTGCCTTCTTTCACTTGGCATGTTTTCCAGGTTCATCCATGTTATACTTTATTCCTTTTTACGGTTGAATAATATTCCATTGTATGGACGTACCACTTGTGTTTATCCATTCATAAGCTAGTGGACATTTGGGTTGTTTCCACCTTTGGTTATTTTGAGTAACGCTGTTATAAGCATACATATGTGAATATTTGAGTATCTGCTTTCAATTCTTCTAGGTATATATTCGGGAGTGGAATTGCTGGGTCATATGGTAATCCTATGTTTAACTTTCTGAGGAGCCACCAAACTGTTTTCCACGGCAGCTGCACCATTTTACATTTCCACCAACAATATGGAAGTGTGGGAGAGTTCCATCACTTCCTTTTTTTTTTTTCTTTTCTTTTTTTTTAGAGAGGGAGAGAGAGGCAGTGGGGAGGCGCAGAGGGAGAGGAAGGGAGAGAATCTTAAACAGGCTCCACACCCAGTGTGGAGCTTGACGTGGGGCTAGATCCCACAACCCTGAGATCATGACCTGATCAAGAGCTGGACACTTAACTGACTGAGCCACACAGGCGCCCTCCTTTTTTATCTCTGATAAACACTGTCTACATTTCCTTTGCTCTTTCAGTGTCCTGCTATCCCTGAGGTTCCCTCTCTCCAAGCTGCTACCCGAACATTCTTCCTTGTGTTTTTGCCATGACACATCAAGAGGTTGATCGTTGCCTTGAATGACCTGAATATGAGCAAGAGCTATCTTATTTGCAACATTTGCCACATTCCAGGCACTGTGCTGAAGTGTTACAAATATTACTTCCATTAATTCTGATGACACCACCAAGAAACAGGTACTACTATTATTATTCCACATTGTAAAGATGATGAAAAGGGGGACATAGAGAGGCTAAAGAACTTGTTCAAGTCACAAGAGAGAGTATGACCGCACTGGACAAAATCAGAGGATGCCAATGTAGTAAGATCAGGGGGAAAATCATTTGGGGCCACTTGCTTGGCATAGCAATGTTTTCGCCCTTAAATACTCTTTTTTGTTATACCTCTTAATTATAACACTCTGCAGTGACAATTTTAATTATTGGTTCCTTCCTGATATTTTGTGCAGAAGGGAGATAAGCAAAACTTACCATAAATTATTTAGTCAACTGCATTAAGAGTAATCTTCCAAACCTCCAAACTACAAATTAGGATTTGCTCCTTGCTCCATTCTACCAATCATGTCCCAGTGATTCCAGGAATCCCACATAAATCCAGTGATATACAGTCTGTTGACACTAGTCAAGTAGTCCTTGGTAATAAGCCACACCTCAGTCCACTTCCGTGGCTTACCCCTCAGGACACAGAAAGTGCATTTAATTTAAATGGAGCTGGTGAAACAAGAGAGTGCCAGAAGGGAATTTATGCTCTAGCTCACTGCTATGAATTGGGTTTAGAGAAAGGTGCATACGATTATGTCCCATTCCTGTGACTCAAGCCATCCTACTCCTTTCCAGATCTAGGGGGATGGCAAAGAAAGTGACTTTCTATATGGGTTCTTTTTTTTTTTTTTTTTTTTTTAGAGGGGGGGTAGGGGCTGAGGGAGAAAGAATATTAAGTAGGCTCCACACCCAGCACAGAGCCTGACCTGGTCTCGATCTCATGACCCTGAGATCATGACCCGAACCTAAATCAAGTTGGAGGCATAACCGACTGGCCACCCAGGCGCCCCTATATGGGTTCTTAATTGCTTTAACATATGGAGAAGCTTAAGCCTCTCTCATTTTATCTTTGATAATTCAGCCAATGTGCAGATTCGGGGAAGTGTGAAATATCAGGAATCTTCATTAATATTTTCCAATTCAACTCCTGCTTAAGTTGAAAACATTTTAAAAGCATTTGCTCTGGCTAAAAACGTGACACTGATCATAAAAATACAGCAGGGTCAAGTTTATATTAATATGGAGTACTTTAAAGAATGTTTTATGCTTAATTTCATAAAGCCTTTTCTAAAAGTGTTTTCATTCATTAGAATCTCACATCTTAATGTATCATATTTTTTTAAGATTACATTTATTTGTCAAAGAGAGAGCACAAGCGGGGGAGCAACAGGCAGAGGGAGAAGCAGGCACCCCACTGAGCAAGGAGCCCAATGCAGGACTTGATCTCAGGACCCCGGGATCATGACCCACGCTGAAGACAGACGCTTAACAGACTGAGCCACGCAGGCGTCCCTTAATGTATCATATTTTTAAGAACGTTTTTATTTTAGAGTAGTTTTAGATTTATAGGAAAGTTGTGCCCCATGCCCAGTGCCCCCTATTAATATACGATTTAGTACAGATATGGTATATTGTCACAATTTATGAACCAATATTGATACATTATTTTTAACAAAAGTCCTTATTGTATTCAGATTTCCTATGTTTTTACCTAATGGCCTTTTTCTTTTCCAGGATCCTGTTGAAACTGCCCAGTGGTTGAAATGAGTTCACAGTGTTTTTAGGAAAGTGTAGACCAAGACAGTCTTTCCAGTCCTTGGGCTTCTGCAGAAACTTCCAGTGATTCCCCAGGGTAGGAAGGAATGGATAACAATAGAAAGAACATGTCTTCTTCCCATCCTAACAGCCCGTTGTGGTGACTGAACCTTGGTGGCACAGTTGAGAGACCCTCTCTGTACAACCAGGGGTCTCTGGGGTTCGGGTCACTAATCCCTCCCCTCTCCTCCCTCTTCCAGCCTGACTATGAAATGAGTGAGTACTAAAGGCTCCAGCGACCTGGGGCTCACTGTTTTAACAGACCTCGATTTCGTTCCCGTATTTACCTCCTCCCTAGCTCCAGAGAAGCCTGATTGGTCTAAGGCAGTGTGTCTCAAACATTAGCATCCATCAGAACCACCTGTCAAGCTTCCTAAAGCACACATTACTGGGCCCCACCCCCAGAGTTTCTGATTCAGTAGGTGTGGGTGGGGCCCAATAATGTGCCTCTCCGACGGTTCCCAGGAACTGCTTCTGCTGGTCTGGGTCACAGGTCGAGATCCACTTTTCTAAGCCAATCCGTTCCTGACATTACCCTGGCAACTGTTAGTCCAAGGGGTGGGCAGGTGACCTTAACCAGGCTAATCCAGTGGTTCTCACCCTGCCTGTACATCAGACTGACTTGGGAACTCCTAAAAACTACCTCTAACCAGGGCCCACCCCAGACAAATAAATTAATATTTCCAGTGATAAGGCCTAGGTATCCAGCAGTTTGAAAATTAAAATAGCAAGTAAATAAATAATACATCATTATCACCATCACCAATGAATAAACAATAAATTAATTTAAAAGTCAATCAATTAAAATGAAATAATAGCAATAAATAAATAAATAATAAAGCACTCCTGATGATTTTAGTGTGTAGCAGTATTGAGAACCACTGGTCTGCTTGAACTGAAAAGAATTTATATTGGAGGGAGAGGTCTCTCTGTTTTTCTTTATGCCCAATGTGGAGAAAAGCCACAGGCAGCTTTGTGGCCTCTGGCAGCCATTTAGTCACCGTCAGGATGAAGCCAACACCAGGAAGGCGGAACCGTGTGTTGAAAGAACTTGGGACCTTGGTGACATCAGTGAGTGGCTTATCTTACTGTTCTGGGAATCTGTCCTACCTCTGGATTTCTAGTTATGTGAGAATGTGAGATAACACATTTCCTCATTTTAAAAACCAATTCAAGTCATGATTTTCAGCAACTAGTACTGAGAAGCATTCTAACAGGTGACCCAGAGAAATGGTCTTCCCGTAGCTGTCATAAATGGCATCTATTCTTAAAGACACCGCGGCTCAGTGTCACCCCTCTGTACACTCCAGGGGACTAGATTCCTTGTCAGAAATCTGACTCACGGAGACTAGACAGATGGGGTAGCAGGACAGTTCTGGGATAGTCTCTGACTACGCGCCTCTCCCTCTCCAGACTGCATGTTTCCAGCTCCAAAATTCTGTTGTCTTCTCCCCAACAGAGGAAATGAACAGGATGAGAAAAGACCTGGCATTTCACCTTCTGTTAAAAATAATTAGTTTTCTCTATCTACCTAAGTGAATAATCTCATAATAGTCAAATTGGAGGTTACAATTATATTCTTCATGAGCTGTTTTCTTAAATTGCAAATTTGTTTTCAGGCAATAATTCCTTTTTTATATTTATAATAGGAAAATGTGAGTAAAACATAAATATTCAACACTGGGGGCTCGTTGGAACAAAGTAAGTGTCCAGCAAATGTTTATTGCATAAATTTAGTGCAGTTACACAACTGAATGTAGAGTAAGAGTCCCTTTTTGAGAGAGAAAAAGAGAGAGACTGAGACCAAGATGTTATTAATAATTATTTCTGAGTAAGTGGGATTATGAAAGTTTTGTTATATTCTATTGTTTGTAGTTTCTAATTTTTCTCTAATGGGCACATATTATTTTTGTAAAAACAAAGAAATCTATCATTCTAAAGGATAAGGGATGTTTTTCCTACATAAAACAAATCTTTAATTCTTCCATGTGCTGGTCATTGGCCTGCCAGTGCCAAGGACCATTCCCACCATTCTGTGCAGCGCTCTGTTGGAGGTGGCTAGAATCCTGTGAATTGCATTTCCCAGACTCCCTTGCCAGCTGGCCAAGTTAGATGCTGCCAGTGGGAAGCACTGGTGGGAAACTGGATGAAATGATGGAGAGACACCCTCCCCTTTGTTATAAGCTTCTGGCAGTGGCTGTGACTGTGACCAAGAGCTAGGGGCTCCAGTAGCCTTCAGCAGTTCCAGCAACAGCATTGGTGGCTGGGGCAGTGGCCAGGTCCAACAGTATCAGCAGCTTCGCTGTGTCAGAGGCCATCACCCCCTCCCTTCCTCCCCTCCAGCATTAGGACTGGTCCTGACTTCCTGCAGATGCTTACCTCCAGGCTACCACACCTCCCCTTTTTCGTTCCTCTAATCTTCCATTTGTAACTGATTCCTTAAGTTGAACTCCCTCTGTTTGAAATACCTAGAATGATGTCTGTTTTCCCAGTTGGACACTGACTGATATGCCTACGTACTCTCAGTTCCTCCATCAAATTCACCAATAACTCCTCTACTGCCAAACTGTAACTCGCAACCTCTCGTCTGCTCCCTATCTCCATTGCCAAGACCAGTCCAGACCACCATCGTTTCCCAAGCGCATTACTGCAGCCTTCTCTCGGGTCTCCCTTCTTTTACACTTGCCCTACAACAATCCATTCTCTACACACAAGCTAGAGAAATCTTCCTTAGGCATAAGTAAGATGGCATCACTCCCCTTTGTGAAACCCCTGCCTATAAAATAAAGTCCGAACACATTACCATGGCCTACGAGGCCCCAATGACCAGGTCATCATTGTGCCTTGTCTTCTTCACTCACTGTGATCCAGCCACACTTTTCTTTCAGTTCTTGAAACAAGCTGAGCTCTTTCCTACCTCAGTGATACTGCATATGTGGTATACATTCTGGAATGTGGTATACTCTGGAATACATTTTTCCCTACCCTGCAAAAGGTAACTTTTTCTGATCATTTCCTACATCTTATTTCTTCAAACAGGCCTTCTTTATCACCTTAATGAAAGTAGGCTTTGCCCATCTCAGCTCTTTGTTTATTTCCTTCAATAGTGCCTATCAAAACTTGACTTTTTTTTTTTTTTGGTCTGTTTTACATCTATTTCTTCCAGAAGTCTGAAGGTAGGAACGTGTTCACCATAGTATTTTCCAATGCTCAGCACAGTGCCCAACACAAATCAGATGTTTGCTATCCACTGAATGACTGCACTGCATATTTGTTTCTTTTTTTTTTTTTTAAGATTTTATTTCTTTATTTGACAGAGAGACAGCCAGCGAGAGAGGGAATACAAGCAGGGGGAGTGGGAGAGGAAGAAGCAGGCTCCCAGCGGAGGAGCCTGATGTGGGGCTTGATCCCAGAACGCCGGGATCACGCCCTGAGCGGAAGGCAGATGCTTAACGACTGAGCCACCCAAGCGCCCCTTAAGTGTGTTTCTAAATTCATGTGTAGAACTCAAGAAAATCTGATTTTCTCAATAATGTTTTTCATTGTTGGATGTTTACTTTATGTTTCTATAGAGAATAAGCCAAAAGTTAATTAAAATCTTAAAAATAGGAAGAAAAAAGTAAACATTTTGGAAAAACAGACCAAATTGACAAAAGATAAAGAGCTGAAAAATCTTCCCATGATGCAGTTGTAAAACGTTCTACCAAATCTGATTTGGTCCAAATTCTTCTGTGGACAAATTTGGTTTTGCCTGAGTTGATTTAAGCCCATTAGCTAAAGCTGATTCAGTTATCCAGCCTGGGTTCTGAGTCTCTTTTAAGGCTACATGAAGGTCAAGCAGAGAATTTCACGTAGGATCAGACCTCATTCTTAAAACACTTTCAACTCCTGCGTTCTTACATCCTTCAGTCAGGCCTTCATTTGTTGAATCAGTCAGTCAAATATTTTTTTGCATGGTTTCCCTATGCCACATACTCTGCTAGGGACAGGATACAGAGGTAAACAAGACAGACAGGATTCCTGGACTTTGGAGGCTTACATGCAAAAAGGAGACAGACAGTCAACAAGGAAACACATAAGTAAAGAACAATAATTTCGGGTAGTGATTAAGTGCTATGGGAAAATACAACAGGAGAATGTGATACATGGTGGGAGGGCACCATCAAGTCAGCGGTCAGAGAAATCTTCCCTAAGAAGGCCCCACCAGCAAGGCCACATTGAGACACGAACATGCCAAAATTATGGTGTCTACTTTCATTCCCACCCCCCAGGTAATTAAAAATGTAAAAAGCCAACCAAGTAAAATAAGTGCAAAGCAAGTCAACAAAGTTCTGATCACCCTACCTCCTACCCTCAGTGACAACTACTTGAATACTTGGGGGAAATATCTAAAATCAAATTCATTCCAAAATATTTTCTTATTTTTAGGGCTCTTCTTTGGCTGAGTCTCCAAGTATACTTTTAATCTGTTTACTGAGTTCATCTAGCACTTAGAGCCATCTATGCAAAAACCTAAGGAGAACGTATTCCAGGAAGAAGGGGGAGCAAACGCAAAGCCGTGGATCGAGAACTTGGTGCATACAGCCTGCGGACCGAATGCAGTTCCACTGACACATTCTTTGTATATTGTCTGTGTTACTTCCACACTTGCGTGACAGTCACCAAGAGGGACCATCTCCTTTAACTTTGCTCCTTCCCGTAGGCAACTTGTCTGCCTCCCCGGAGCACAGCCCATCACCATAGTACGACAGCACAATAGCTACCATGTCAGACAAAACCTGAAGTACTGAGTGGCCCACTACAGAAAAAGTTGGCTGATCCATGAATTTTATTTGTTTTTAATTTATGAAGTAAGATCAAGAGCTGGTGGAGAATTTTCAGTTGCAGAGGGAGCATGATTTCCTTTTCCATTTTTAAAAGGTGACGATAGCAGCTCTGCAGAGACTGAGTGGGGGACGCTGGGCGTGGCAGAGACCAGGTAGAAGCTTTGGTGGCAGTTGTAGTGAGTCCCTGGGGCTGGGACTTGGGTGGGAACAGTAGGTGTCAAGTCTCTGGATGCGCCAATCCTTCTGTAGCTACAACATGGGCTTATTTTTCTCCCGAAAGTGCTCAAGGTATCCTTCCCAGTGTCTAGCTCTTATCAGTCAAAAAAGATGCCTTTCGAGTAGTCCCATTTGATTCATCCTCTTCTTTGAGAGGCCTTTGAGGCACTTCTGCCCATTTCGGGCCTTCACGGGCACCTCTGGAACTCTGGCATCCCATTTCGTTCCCGGATGCCTTGGAAGTCCACCAGGGTCTCTGCCAGCTGCCTGAGCCATAAGAAACACAATGCGGACGTTGGTGTCACTCTCCAGCTTCTCCTGATGACAAGCTGCTGAGAACCCTGGGATGCTAATGGCAGAGTGCTGGTGCTATGTCCCCCTCTCTGGTCCTTCTCACAGGGCACAGAGCCTTCCAGGGCTCTGCTGATATGTGCCTACCTGCCTGGGCATCCCTGCTCAAGAGCTGACACGTTAGTCAAAGCAGGCCTGCGTCTCTTTAGTGTGACCCACAGCAACGTGACCTCCTTTCTCTAATTTGAGAACTCTGAGTCTGCTGCCTGTCTGGTGGCTGTCTGGGTCCCCTCTGTATCTGCTTTCTTCTGAGTGTTGGCTCCTACTGTCAAGGCGAGGTGAGTGGGCTGTGGGAGGTGACAGAAGCTGAAGTTGTTGACAAAACTTCCTGGACGGAGTGAGAGTGGCTGGTTTCTGCCCTATCTCATTTGTTCACTCTCAACTGCATTCAGATTCAATTCCATTTTTAAAGATTTTTATTTATTTATTTATTTATTTATTTATTTATTTATTTAGAGAAAGAGAGAGAGAGTGCGCACGGCAGGGAAGGGTAGAGGGAGAGGGAAAGAATCTCAAGTAGACTCCCCGCTGAGTGCAGAGCCCCATGTGGGGCTCAATCCCAAGACCCTGAGATCATGAGCTGAGCCGAAATCAAGAGTTAGCCACTTAATGACTGAGCCACACAGGTGCCCAGTAAAAAATAAATTGCTTTTCTCAAATTATTGTGGATTTGAGTGGGAATCTTCAATTTGGGGACTGCCTAAAAATGCCTTTGTTTTATAAGTCTGAATGCAAATCAGATGAATGCAGAGCCTGGGAGCTACCATGAAATAGTATTAACAACAAAAAAAGAAACCTTTATAGGGTCTATTTAGCTCATTTTATTCATTAAAAAGAAAAGAAAGGAGGGAAGGGAAAAATTTAGGAAAGTAAATGGAATCCTGTCTTACTAAATATGGTGGAGCTACTCCTGAGTGCCCCTTCATTTTTCAAAGTTCTTTTTTTTTTTTTTAAGATTTTATTTATTTATTTGACAGAGACAGCCAGCAAGAGAGGGAACACAAGCAGGGGGAGTGGGAGAGGAAGAAGCAGGCTCCCAGCAGAGCAGGGAGCCCCATGTGGGGCTCAATCCCAGGACCCCGGGATCACGCCTTGAGCCGAAGGCAGACGCTTACTGAGCCACCCAGGCGCCCCCATTTTTCAAAGTTCTATGCCTCATTCAGTTATTTTTTAAAAAATTGTGGCTAAGGGACACCTGGGTGGCTCAGACGGTTAAGCATCTGCCTTCGGCTCAGGTCACGATCTAGCGAAATGGAGACAAACAGAAAGTGAATACCCAGGTGATTTTTAAAAGATAAGAATTGTTTAGAGGCTGCTTGCTTCCAAGAAGGCTGAGTGGCTTAGAGAATGATCTGGGAACTTCAGTATACTGCCATGTTTTTGATAAACATGAGGTGAATTGTTTCAAGGGAGAGGTCAGAAAAGCCAGTGAGAGGAAACAATTCTGGAGTTCGCATGGCTGGTCCAGCTTCTTCGGGAACCTCAAGGGCCCAGAGAACTAGGCTGACAAAGGCAGGGAGGTGCAATGAGATGGACAAAGGCCATGTGGACTTCAGCTGTGAGGTTAGTCTTCATCTGAGAGTGAAAGTGATTTTAGAGCCTTAAAGGAGAAGGGGGAGACGGGGTGGCTGTGCAGGGTTGGGGATTTGTGAGTTGAACACGGAGTAGGAGTGCCGTTCAAAAGGGGAAAGCATATCAGAATCACCTGTGAAATTTTTTCAAACTTGTCATTTTGATCCAACCCTGTCCACCATGCCCCCCAACCCCATACTGATACCTCCATAGCTTTCTCTTCCACCTTATCACTATAGAATCAACCTCTGTTTCTCACAGGAGTGTGTCTGTCTCTCAAGTGTGTTGGGGCCAAGAGTGTATCCAGATTTGGGGGGGCCTGAAGCTGATACAATTTTAGGGGCTCTCTTAAAACAAAATACAAAATGGCAGCTCTAAAATGCCTGTGAGCTAACATAAAATGCACTCAAAGAACTCTGGTGCCACAGACAGACCCGCCTCATTCTTTTTAATCACTGCATACTATTTTATTGTATGAATGCACCATAATTTATTTATCCTTTCCCCTATCGATAGATCCATATATTGTTTCCAGCCTCTTGCTATTATATAAAACACTGCCATGAGTACCTTTGTATATACGTCAATTCCCACATTCAGGAACATATCTGTAGGGCAAATTTCTAGAACTAAAAATCACAGGGTGGAAGGTGCATTTGTGTATTTCTAATTTTGATAAATCTTATTAAATTACCTTTATAAAATTAGCCCAGTTTATACTGTTACCAATAGGATACAAGGGTACCTATTTCTCATATCCTTGTTGGCATAATACTATTATTGATTTATCTTTGCCAGTGTGATAAAGAAAAATTGTATCTCTCTCTCTCTCTTTTTTTTTTTTTTTGAGTACTTTTTCATATATCTGAGCAGCATGTGTGGGTTGTTTGCTTGAACTGTTCATATCCTTTGCCTAGTTTTATTTTGTTTTACAGTAGACCAATGACCTAATTGGTGTTTTCTTACTGAATTGTAGAAATTTTAGGGAAATTATCCCAGTAATATGTGAAATGCAAATATTTTTCTCAGTTTCTTATTGGTCTTTTGATTTGGCTTCTAGGGGCTTTGCCATCAGATTTTTTTTTAAAACATTATCCAAGTTAGGCTTCCAAGAGTGGGATTTTTTTTTTTTTTTTTTTTAGATCTCCATTTATTTATTTATTTATTTGACAGAGAGAGAGAGCACGCGCACAATCAGGGGGAGCAGCAGAGGGAGAGGGAGAAGCAGGCTCCCCGCCGAACAAGGAGCCCAATGCGGGACTCGGTCCCAGGACACCAGGATCATGACCTGAGCCAGGACAGACGCTTAAATGACTGAGCCACCCAGGCATCCTAAGAGTGGGCTATTTTAGCTCTAGCAGTGTGGGAAGGCTCCTCCGGAAGCTGGCCCTTGAGCTGAAACCTCAAAGATCGCATGTACGAGTATTTGTGCAGGGGTCTCCTGCAAAGAGCAGGAGACAGGTGCTCTTGTCAGAAGGCTCTCAGGAAGGACTGTGCTCGGTGTGTTAGCAAACATAGCGAACAAGAAGGACAAGAGCTAGACAGGGCCCAAATCATAAAGGTTCTGAAGGCCAGAGAAAGAATTATAGGTTAGCTTTAAGTCCCCACAGGGGAACCAAAATCAATGGGGAAAAGAAAAACAATAGGAAGCAATTGTAGATTCTACATATTATTAGATGAATATTCTAATAATGATCACCGTCCAGCACGGATTGGGCTCCAGCAGCATTCATCAGTGAGTTTCAGGCAGAATATAACACAGCTGCGTGGAAACACCAGGGGAAACTGAAGCATTTGATGGGGGTTCAACTCGGGGACATTTCTTTCTTTACCAAGAATACCAAGATTCTGAGATTTTCCGTGGTATATCATATATACCCCCCCGCACACAATCTTCTCTTCCTTCGTGGGCTCGCTCCTTCTTTTTCTGTTCATAAATCTTTTTTCCTTCCATCCTTCCTTCTTTCCTTCCTTTCCTTTATCCTCCCCCACTTGACAGTACTGCCAATGCTTTATTCCTGGCTCCACTGATAGCATTAAAGGACAAGGTGATATAGCGTCTATGTGGAAATAACTTTCTATTTTCATTGACACCTGTTTCTAGCGATGCCATGCACGTAACTGGCACTGGAACCCTCTTTGACCCAGGAGTCCCTGAGGGCAAGAACCACATCTTTTCCCTCCTGTGTTGTATTCTGGTGCAGAGACATGGATCTAGTACGAGCTCAGAAAACAGGTGATGTTAATATGCATTCACGGCTGTGTCTGCAAAATGGCTAATTGCAGACAGCATGGTTTCCTCTTAACAGTTCAGATCTAGGAACTGTTGTGGGCAAAGACTGGTCTGAGGGGTCAGGACAGGAAATGGATTCAAGAGTCTTCCCTATAGATAAGGCAGAGCCATAATTAAAGATGGGATCACTACGTCAGAATGCAGTAGAGAAGGTGGAGGGGGACAAGAAAACAAAGCCTACATCCATAGGGTTTCTAGCAAAGGAACACCTTCAAAACTTTAGGCACACATTATCACGTGATACTAGATTTGGAGAAAGGCCAGGGTAGGACCAGAAACTGAGAAGGGAAGGAAAGAAGAAAAAGAGGACAGAGCAGGCTGCTCTCAGAACCGGCCAGAAGCACAGCAGACCAGCAGGGGAGTTGGCGAAGAGGGACAGAGAGCAGGGTAGACACTGCGAAGTGCTTTACATTTTTTGCCTCATTTCATTTCATGGCGGTTCTCCAAGTTACAGATTATGACCCTAGTTTTACAGCTGTGGAAACTGAGGCAAAGAAAAGTCGAGCGGCTTCCCCAGATTGACACAGCTGGTAGGCCACGGTGCTGGGATTTATGCCTGGGCCACTTCCAAGGCCTCACCTCTATCACTCAATCAGAGCAAAAGGAAAGTTCCTGTTATCGAAAACATTGGCGGGGCAGGCCAAGCAGAGTCAGGGAGGTCTCCAAGGTGAGTGCAGGATGTGCCTTCAGCCAGGTGAGCTGGGCCAGCAGATATGCTCTGCTCTTGGCAGAAGAAGGAAAAGAGAACTGTAGTTACAAGTTTTCTCAGCTTCTCCCCCCAGCCAAGTCGACGTCATGTTTGTTCTAGGGCCATCTTTTATCCAAATAATATCTTAGTGTTTCCTCAAAGAAGGTATCAATGTGCTTAGTTTGGATGCACTGACTTCTTTCCAATTTCTTATTTCCCTGGGGCCACATTCTCTTGACACTTCTCTCTTCCACACATAGCAACCACACTAATTTGGAATTGGAATCCTACACAAAAAGGGAAAACACCCAATAGGAAAGAAAATCCTATTTTTTTTAACCCACCATAGATTTAGTTGGAGATAAGAGGGGTCCTGCTTCAAACACACTGCAGTACAATTAAATACATAAGCAGAAAGAATCCTTAAATGTTCCGATTTGCTCACTGTTTATATTTCAAAATAATTGAATACGAGAACAAAGGCAAACATTTGCAAATGGTGGAGAGGGGTGCGCAGCCAAAAATATACCAGGCAACAAGAGTTGGTTTTCTGCTTTTTATAAAAATTGAGGAATCTATTCCACATGATTCCTTGCCTACCACAGATTTTTCTTATCAATGGGTACGTAAATAAAGCACATCTAGAAAGCTGTTATTATGGAACAAGTTCAAACGAAAAAGAAAAAAATGACAGAACACAGAGAATATTCCTTATGTAAATCCTGAATTCGGGAATGCCAAAAACCAATGGAAAATGGCAGCGCTAGCTGCCTTAGGACTCAGGACAAGGCCCTCAAAGATGCTTCCACTTTCTAAGGCTTCCCATTTCAGCCTTTGCCTCACTCACTATTGGCCAATGTTGCCCCCCGGTTCTGCTGCTCACTTGGTGAGTGTATGACGCTTGGAGAACTCAATTCTGCCCTCCGGGTCTCAGGATTCTCACCTACCAGGTGAGGGGCATCAGACAGATTCTCCAGGTACTATCTCCCCCAGTTCAATGCAGACCGTACACCCCCCTCCCTTTCCCCATTCATACTCTGGTCTAAGCCAGAGCCACCGGGTGTGTGAGTAATACTAAGGATTCTGACGGAGAAGGAGACGCATCGGGTCTTTGGGTGCTTTTCTTCAAGTAAGACACATACCCTGCGCATAAGACATCCCACCACCACCCAGGCAGGGGTCCTTCTGCACTTTCTCCTTATGGGGCAGGTAGGACTGCGTGCTCTGGAATGTGATCACATGCCGCAGTATCACAAAAGTTAACTATCTTGTGAACCAAAATACTATGGCTTAATTTTACTCAAAATCTAGTCTAGCCTGTTTATAAGCAAATCCTTTCATATATAAAATTACCTAGCATTTAGTTAAGTTGCCCCAACTTTGGTCCATGATTATTATTTGTTCTTGAACACTAATGATAATAATAGACAGTATGCCATTTACCAAACCTCGCGTACCTTTTGCAATACATTTCCACTTGATGAACCTTGATACTTGCTTAGGAAATGTGGGATCTCATAAGAGCAGGTTTCTTCAAGACAAACCACTCTCAAAAACAAGTGAGAAGTTTTTGTCTTTAATTCCTGTTTTAGACATGTTAGAAACATGCAAATTTATTTCCTAGTTGATTCAATCTGCCACCTCTAAATCTTTAGGGAGAATTACAGAAATGGAGATAAAATCTTGGTAATTTATTCCATTTTATCACTTCCACTGATCCCATAAAAAGACTCCATCTGTCAAATTATCTTTTCTTTAAAAAAAACCACAAAAAACCTTTTATAATTTTCTTTATATGGGAATGTCGCAAACGAGTAGTTTAAGTATCTGTGTCATGAAAACTATTGACGTTCCAATAAAATCTGTTTTTTCTACATTATCTGTTCCTTAGCCTCTTTTGAGAGGAAACTTCAGCTTCTCTCATTTGTTTATAATTTGCTTGTGCAGCTTGGGATTTATTGCTTTGGGTGAATATATTATGGCATGTTTGGGAAGTGTAGAATAAAATATTCTTATGTTAACATATTCTGTGATTTGGATTCCAATCCATAATCAGTACATCTTTTAAAATTTCTGCTGCCTTAGTTTTATGGAAAGCACAAATAGGAAGCATCAAGAGACGAGAAACCTAGCTGAAGCCCATCTTTTATCATATATTTTAAACCTTGTTTCTGTAATCACAGGCTACATGAATGTCAAGGCACCTGAGCGGCTGAGCTCCATGAGAGAAACCCCCCCACCCCCACCCCCCACCATGAATTTGCTGGTGTCTAATCTTAATCGGGCCCTCCTTGCACTAATCTTTGGTTAGCTCTCTCATTCTCTCAGTGACTATGCCAAAGCTTTGCTTTTCTCTCGAAGGGCCCATCATCTATTGTGAGACAAAATACAGAATGCCCAGTTAAATCTGAATTTCACATAAGCAATGAGTAATTTTTAGTGTAAGTATGTCCCATGCCACATTTAATATGTCCTATATATTTATTTGCTGAAATCTGGCAACCTGGCCTCTAACGTCTCTTTCTCTCGCAGCCCCCTTTGTAAAAACTAAAGTCATTAGCAGGAACTCCCTCAATTTCCTGCCATCTCTTCTTAAAATTCTCCTCCCAAAGACACACATTTACCTGTCTCTCTCGCACCCCAGCGACTAGCCTGGTCAAGACCAGCCTCCACGCCGAGCTGCTGACCACTCCTGTGTGAGGTGCCCTAACACGGAAGAGTACGGAGCCTGAGGCTGTATTGCAATACGAACGCATCCCACAGAGCCCCGCACTAGACGTGTGTGTTTAGTGGAGGACAGGCAGGTTTGAAATGCGCGGAGCCAGAGCTAGTCCACGGAACACTCTTGCAAATTTTACAGCTCAAATAGGAAAGAAGCCTGAGAGTCTTCCCAGATTTGACAACAACCCTAAATATTTACACGACATCATCAATCGTTGTTGTGAAAAACTATCAATTTTTAAAAGTTTGAACAACCATGCCAGAGGAAAGAGAAAATTACCTTTCTATTTACTCTACGAAAAATCATATTGCAAAGTCGTCATCATATGAATCTGTGATTAAAACTATGAAGTCAAAAATTTAGGGAAAAAGTATTTTAGAGGTACTTAAAGGAGTTAATTTTTTTTTAATTATGTGACTTTCTAGATTTTGTGATGTTGTGGTATTTGTCAACTTTTTAAAAATTTGTGATTATTGTCATTTCTCTTTGCATTCTAAATGAATATTTTTGTACCTTATTTTGTATTTATAATTTTGTATTCTTTTTCTGAAAATGGCCTCCGCTATTGTGCAAGCTTCAAGGTCCCATTCAAACCTGGATTCATCCTTGTGTGGAGAAATGCCAGGACAGAAAGCACACTGGGTCATTATTGATCAAGGCGGAACATTTATAAAACCCACACCACGTGAAAAGGGAAGCAGACAAAGGATCTAGAAAATCCCTTGAGAGAAACAAGCAGTGAACTTGATAAATTCCAGAAATGAAAAGCAAATGCCTTTGGCAGCTCTTGACACATTCCTGGAGTTCTCTTCACTGACAAGTCAGGTTTATTTTGGGAGAAATGGTTCCCTTTCCTGAGCTCAGCCCTCAAGTCAGATTCCTCAGGATTCTGTGCTTGTCCTTCCCTCCTTACTCTGCACAATTAAAAATTAACGACATCACCTCATCTATTCCCAAGTTCATAATCAACACCTATAATCTAGTGGCTTTTGACTTTCTCTAGGACTCAAGCTTCAAGCTTCCTACTCAGAGGAACACTTCGGAGCATTTTCCGAACTCACAGTGACCACTCCAGCCGCCGCCTCCCAGGCAGCCATCTTGTGTGATGTGCTCTGGCCTCCAGGCCACAGCTGGTTGAGGAAGGGACAGTCATCTGATCCAGGCCAGAGTTCCTTTTTCTCTACATTTGGAATTGAGACAGAGAGGGCAAACGATCAACTGACTTTCCTTCTCCAGAGAGCTAGACCTGTAAAAAGTAAGTGAGGCTGGGCTGTGGGGCAAGCGCTTCTCGCAGCAGAGACTCAGGGGAGGCCAGCGCACACGCAAAAAGAAGGAGCCAGAGTGCACAGAGAAGCAGTTCTGACTCCCCGCCAGAGCGGCTACCCGGCTTTCCAGGTCCCTGTGTCAGAACCTCCCCAGGATCCCGTTGACAAGACACCTCTGCATTCCCATAACATATTTCTCATTTTGGCCTCAGTTAGCACAAGCTGATTTCTGATACTTGGACCCAGAAAGGTATGTCTAACTAATAGAGCCGCCAGGTCATATACAAACTCAGATTAATCAGCCCCAAAGCATTAACAGAGAAAATTCCCTTTCCAGAGGAAAACCTGCCATTAGATTTGAGGGCATCTGAGAATTTTTTTTCTAGGTAGAATTTTTGGAGCTCACTTCAATTTAATTACAGAAAACTGTACTGTTAAATATCATCAGCTTCATTACAGTAATTTGGATCACAGTCCAGCTGTTTCTTTATGGATATATAACTTCATGTAGATTGGATTCCCCTGTAGGAGATTGAGATTATTCCAACTTTTCCTGGAGTGATAGAATGAACTGCAAATTGATAAAAATTATCCATATGAGGTTTACCAATAATAATTGCAGGAAATCTTTCCTAACATGGCATATTATATTGGAGTGCATGCAAATAAAGCCTGTATTTAAATTTTTAAAGAGCTGCCTTTACCTAATGATACCACAACGTAGTATTGGTTTGATAATTATCATTTTCTAAAATGACTTTACAACGGCATCTTAAATAACTGAAGAAAGTGAAGAAAAATAGATTCCCATAAGGGAAAAAATGTGTGGTAGAATAGTTCATTTCAAAAGTGTTCAGGAAAGGGGAACTTTAGAAAGTCTCTTTATATGAGCTATGTGCTAGAATCCTTATTGCAGCATGATCTAAAAACTGGAAACAACCTAAATATCCAACAATAGGATGTTGGTTGGGTAAGCCACAGAAATCTCTGTAGATATTAAATATCATGTAGGCTTATAATTGTTGATGTGGAAATATATTCACTGGGGGAAAAACAGGTTTTAAAGAGGCAGGTTTCAATCCCATTTTTGTAAAATAAGTCAGTAAATAAATAATACTGTGTGAATCTGGAGTTTCAAATGATGTATGCCAAAATGTAAATGGCAGTGCTTTTCTCTGGGTGATGGAAATACAGGTGAATTATTGGAATTTCTATGTTTTCGTATGATCTGCCCTTTTATTTTTATTTATTTTTTTAAAAGATTTTTTATTTATTTATTCGACAGAGATAGAGACAGCCAGCGAGAGAGGGAACACAAGCAGGGGGAGTGGGAGAGGAAGAAGCAGGCTCATAGCGGAGGAGCCCGATGTGGGGCTCGATCCCATAATGCCGGGATCACGCCCTGAGCCGAAGGCAGACGCTCAACCGCTGTGCCACCCAGGCGCCCTGATCTGCCCTTTTAAAACAATGTATACATATTACTTTCATCATTAGAACCAACAGTAATATTATTTTCATTTTTTAAAATCTCAACTTGAAGGGTAGAGCCCAAGAGTTTTGATGTAGAAGAAACAGTAAAAGCTTCCCTCATCCAACTCCCCCACCCCCACCCTTTTACTGCCAGTGCTACAATCCCTTCTGGAGGTTTCTGATACACCCTCACCCAGACTTAATGAATGAATGGGAAACTCACCACCTTCCAAGTATAACAAGATAATTCTGATGGCAGCAGAATTCCATTTGGGATGGGAATAGAGTTTGGAGAAATCCAGAACACTGGGGGGCACTAGAGTGTGGTGAGCCCCCAAGACCATGGGGTATACCTATGATCAAGTGTTCTGTATGAGACAAGGGGAATAATCTGTGGTCTTCCTGAAGGGAATGGGAGAGAGCTTTGCAGAGAAAGACGAGGAGAGAGGGCATTTCACAAGCTGGAGGGAGGCTGGGACCACTCTGCAGCCACCTTTGAGAGGGGCCGGAGGGAGCTCTTTCCACCTAGGGCACCATGAGACTATTACTTGGTTTGTTTGAGGTTTTTTTCCCGTGGTTTTTTGTTTTTTTGGTTTTTTTTTTTTTAAGATTTTATTTATTTGTCAGAGAGAGAGCAAGCAAGAGCACACACAAGCAGGGGGAGCGGCAGGCAGAGGGAGAAGCAGGCTCCCCACTGAGCAAGGAGCCCAATGAGGGACTCAATCCCAGGACCCCGAGATCATGACCCACACTGAAGACAGACGCTTAACAGACTGAGCCACGCAGGGATCTCTTTTCCTGTGATGTTAACAGCTCCTTGTCTCTTCTTTGCTTCCTCCCACTCTGATTTTTTTTTTAGTGAAAATAAAACCCATGGGTGACTTTAAACCTCAACTGACATGCTGTGAAACAGCACCCAGAGTCAGCATTAACCGCAAGACCAGAACTTGCCAAACTCTCCGTCACAGCTCTGGACCCTCACCTGGTGGCAACGGAGGGAGGAGGGTCTGTCTTGCTGGGGTTCCACAGGCCCAGGCGCCAGCGGCCTGTGGGTGTGGGTTACGCGGGGCAGCCCCTCCCACTGTTCCAGAGCTCTGCATCTGCCTCCGTGCCTTGGGTTCTGCTCCGTAACAACTCAGTCTGTCTCATCCCCCTTCCAAATGAAAGATAAAGGAAAGGTGATGCCCTTGAAATATTAAACCAAAGTAATTTTCATTCCCCATAAGTGGTGGTGTCCTGTGACCCCTCACTCGTTGAATCAATGGGTTTGACTACTTCAGGGAAAGGCTGCATACTTAAGTAGAACAAAGTCATTATTCAGCTTAGAGTGTCAAACTCCATTTCTTCAGTTCACAGCAAGATAATTCCAGGCTTTGTTAAGAGAAAAAAAGGGTTTTCCTAAATTCAAGAAGTTTTCTTTTCAACATTTTAAGAGCAAAGCTCAGGGGTCTGAGCCCAGAACTTCACTAGAATGCTTTGGTCTTCACACTGCTGTGTGTGTCCCTCTGGGAGTGCATGAAGGTTTGCTAAGGGATGCGTGGTCACTGGGGAGTTTAAGGGAACAGTTTTCAAAATAATCAACTTGCATCTGTATTCTTTCCTAAGATTAACCTACTTTTAGAATTTGCAGATAGATTACCCTGCTTTTTCAAAGTATTCTTCTCCTTTACAAAAGAAAAGCATACCTCTCATTGTCCAGAATCCTCAAATAGTAGTTTGCCCAAGGGTACAAAAACCTCTGGGTCTCCAAACGACTGGACAGTTCAAGAATGCACGCCCCTGAGGAAGGGTGCTTTGGGAGTAGCCCCGGGTGAGCTCCCAGGTGAGCTCCCAGGAAAATACTGAGGGCCACAGGGCCTCCTCTCATCCAGGCTGCAGCGTCATCCACGGCTAAGTGCCTCATCTATTCATCTTTGTTTCTGTGTATTAGAATTCAGAAGTGATATGGTTGTCATGAGGACTTATATTGAAACATTGACTTAAACTGAGAAATAAAATCCAGACCTGTCTGGACAGAAAGTATGGCTGCTTTGGCTGACTGGCTAGATAACAAAAACTGACTTTGCCAGTTAGGCTCTGTGTGGTTATTTTCCATACCTTGAGCAAAATCAAATGTTCTAAGGTTTTAACAAAAATATATTTAGAGCATATATACAATACAAAATACACCAGAGATAACATCTTTTGCAACTATTAAACGTGAGATAAAAATTTTCAGATGTCGGGGGCGCCTGGGTGGCACAGCGGTTAAGCGTCTGCCTTCGGCTCGGCGTGATCCCGGCGTTATGGGATCGAGCCCCACATCAGGCTCCTCCGCTATGAGCCTGCTTCTTCCTCTCCCACTCCCCCTGCTTGTATTCCCTCTCTTGCTGGCTGTCTCTATCCTGTCGAATAAATAAATAAAATCTTTAAAAAAAAATTTTTTTTTCAGATGTCAACCTAAAAATGTGGAAGCTTTCAGAATTCTTGTAGAGGGTACGAGAGGAAAGTTTGCTAAAAAAAAAACAAAAACAAAAACAGTGTAGAGGGGTGCCTGGGTGGCTCAGTCAGTTAAAGCAGCTGCCTTTGGCTGAGGTCATGATTCTGGAGTCCTGGGATCGAGCCCCACATCGGACTCCCTGCTCCGTGGGGTATCTGCTTCTCCCTCTCTCTCTGCCCCTCCCTCTGCTTGTGCTCTCTCTCTTTCAAATAAAGAAATACAATCTTAAAAAAACAAAAAACAAAAAAACAGTGTAGAGAGGCAGGGTAAAGTGGAAACCCATTTTTAGTTGGACATGAAGGGGAAGTGAGGTGAAGGGCAAGAGGTCCAGGTGAATGTGGAAGCTCCCTCCTCTGCCCCCACCCTGGGACCAGCCTAAAGATCCAAGAGCCAGTGGGGAGCAGGAAGTACTTGGAATGAACAGATAAATCTGAGAGAATCCAGAGCACAAGGACTTGTTTCTTGCCCTCCAAGACATAGTAGCTGAGGAAAACCTCAAGCATCTTAGCCCATGACATGAAGTAACCCCAGGGCAGTGGACACGGTGGTAAAGTACCCTTAGGTAGAGAAAGCACAGAGAGACCACCAGGCCCTGCTGCCTAAGGCAGTCACGTGAGGTGAAAGAAATTCCCAAGGCCCTACAAGACCCACTGAGGGATATGCAAGGTGACCAGGAGTTCAGAATGGCCGGATCTGTGGAGGAAGGTGGCTGAACTCCCCAGGTATAATCCTACTCCCTCCCTTCTTCTTCCCCCCCATATCGTCCAGAAAGAAGAAAGGAGGCTGGATGAAGGAGGAAACCTGAAGGAGGCAGTTTTAAACCAGCTGTAGGACTCTTACCCTGCATCTGTAAGTCATCAAATAATTTACACAGGTAACTGCTTTTTCATTAGAGTAATATATATAGTCATTGAGTTTTATTTTGTTGGTTTTTTCTCTATTCTCTATTTTTTTCCTCCAAGTTTTTATCTAAATTCAAGTTAGTTAACATATAGTGTAGTATTGGTTTCAGGAGTAGAATCCAGTGATTTATCACTTACATACAACACCCAGTGCTCATTCTATCTAGTGTCCTCCTTTATACCCATCACCCATTTAGCCCATCCCCCCATTCACCTCCCTCCAGAAACCCTCAGTTTGTTCTCTGTAGTTAAGAGTCTCTTCTGGTTTGCCTCTTTCTCTGTTTTTATCTTATTTTATTTTTCCTTCCCTTCCCCTATGTTCATCTGTTTTGTTTCTTAAATTCCACATATCAGTGAAATCATATGGTATTTGTCCTTCTCTGACTTGCTGACTTCCCTTAGTACAATACACTCCACATAATACACCCCACATAATATATCCACATAGTTGCAAATGGCAAGATTTCATTCTTTTTGATAGCTGTATAGTCATTGAGTTTTAGAGCTTGAAGGAACTTGAGAGATGGTCAGCCCTTCACTCTCATTTGACAAATATGGAAACTAAAGCCTAGAGTGACAATGTGAGTTGGCCTGTGTTTGAGAGCTGGTGTCAGCAGGGGTGACTCCCGCCGCTTCACCTTCAGATTGGGTCTTTGGTAGTCCTTTATGGCACCAGCCTTCTCATGCTTTTTGGAGTGGAAATTCTTCCCACTCAGCTTGGATGCTCTGCGATGTGTTCCAAATACCTCCAGTTTGGCTGAGCTGCTGAGACCTCCAGAGTAGCCAAGAACACTTGACATCTCACACTGGTTTAACTGTACACGAAGAGAACAATAGTGAAACAAGCTTTGTAAACACTGGCATTAGGCATCATGAAAGCACTTTATAGCAGGGCTGCCCAACTGAAACTTCTGCAGTTTTGGAGATGTTCTATCTTGGCACTGCCCAGTATCGGGCTGTTGAGCCTTTTGAGCATTAGAAGTGTGGTTAGTATGACTGAGAAGCTGAATTTTAAATTTCACTCAGTTTTAATTAATTTTAACTTATATATGAATAACCACATGTGGTGACTATACTGGACAGTGTAGCTCTAGAATTTTCACAAAAATGAGGTTCCTCCTTTTTTTTTTTTTCCATCACAATTATCAGGAAATTGGCTGAAACCAATAACTTGGGGAGTTCTTGAGGAGACAGTATTTTATATTGTGCCAGAGCAACAGTCATTCTCTGGAAGATCACACATGTTCCTCTGAAGGCCCAAGGTTGAGAATAAATCTTAGTCACTAGACCAAGACTTATTGGTGTCATTTACTTAATTTTGTATTGACTTTTACTGTGCATGTGATTTTCAAAATTAAATTCCGTTTTAATAGCTTTAATGTTTTCCTAATTCCCCTAAATTTTCAGATGATATTTGGTCTCTAGTACTACTGGACCCATTATGTATTGCAGCATAAAAATCCTCCCAAGACTTTGTGGCTTGGAACACAACATCTTCATTATCACAAGTTTCTGGGGGTCTAGAACCAGGGCACAGCTTAGCTGGATTCCTTGGCTCAGAGTCTTTCAAGAGGCTGCAATCAAGGTATCAGCAAAACTGCAATCATCTCGAAGCTCAACCAGGGGAAGATGTAGTTCTAAACTCCTTCCTACGGCTGTTGGCAGGCCCCGGGCCCTGGCTGACTGTTGGCTGAAGGCATCAATCCCTTGCCATGCAGGCCTCTGAAGAACGCTACTCACAACACTGCCGCTGGCTGGCGGCTGTTCTCTGTTCCTTGCCACATGGGCCTCTACTCAGAGCTGATCACAACATGGTAACCTGTTTCACCAGAGAGAAGGCAAGAAAAGCCAGGGACAGAATGGGAGCAAAGGGCCTGCTCTTTTGTAATCTAATCTCAGAAGCAACATCCCATCACTTTTACTGTATTGTTAGAAGCAAGTCATTAGGTACAGCCCTCACTCCAGGTGAAGGGATTAGACAAGAAAAATGTGAGCAGCAGATCTCCACAACGACTTTATAGAAGGGTCTTTTCCTTGCTGGTCTAGTCAATCTTGAATCTTAGCTTCAGGGTCAGCTCTAACAAGAGTCATACTCAGAATGTGGGTGTGTCCAATGTCACCCACCCAGATAGTGGGAGAACTAGACCTAGAATCCAAGTCTCCTAAATTCCTGATCAGTCCTCTGTTTTCTGTCATGTGGTTAGGACTCCAACACAGGTACATGGAGCCCCACAGTGCCGAGCAAAAGCATTTTGACTTTAAAACACAGGCTCTAAGTTTTCTAAACAGAAGAGTGCTATGACAGAAGTGATTTTTAAAGAAAGATTAGTGTGATGACTGTGAAGTGAATTGGAGAGGGAAAGACTGGAAATTACATTAATTCCAATTTATTTACACTTAGCATATTTATGCTCCACAGTTCTGTAGTTTGCGATTGTAAAAACATCCCATGTGTTTTCGTAAGTCCTAATAAAATGGTCTTTGAAAGAATTATTTGGGCCAAAAATATATCAAGTAAAATGTTACATTGGAAAGTCTAGACCAAGTTTTATAATACACAATATTTTCACATGTGCACATTGAAATAAACTCTAAAAATGATCTCCAGCGAATTTCCAGAAATGACGTCTTTACTAACATAGGAAGCCCCTGAGAGAGTCAGAACTTGAAAACCCTGAGAAGATACTGTAGTCTGTAAAATGTTTTAAAGTACTATCCTTCTAACCCTCTACCTCCAGCCATGACAACACGTAAACTTGCATTTAAACAAGTAGGATGGTGTGGCTAAGTCTTCTACTTATCCATCAATATTCACCCTTGTCGTCTTCTTTTAATAGTAAATTTTCTGAGGCTTAGCTGGCCACATTGCCTAGTCAAGACTACCTTTCCTAGCCTCCCTTACAATTAGGTACAAAAAGACAAAGTTCTGGCCAATGGGCTATGATGTAACTCCTTCCTGGTTGTGTCCTTAATGGGAAAAGTATGTGTTCCCCTTACTCCTTCTCCCCTTCTGACTGGTTGGTATGCAGATGTGATGACAGGAGCCGGGAGTAGTCAGAGGTGAAAGCTCCCATAACAGCCTTGGACCATTTACTTATGGAAATTTCCATGACAGTTAAAAATTTCTTTTTTGCCTAAGCCACTGTGGTTTGGAATGTCCATATTAGAGCAGTTTATACTATAACTTAACTACTACAATAACTAACTAATAACTTGGTTCTCTACCTAAAGAAATAACAGAAAAAAATTTTTAATAAATAACAGACACCTAGACAAAAGTGATAAGGAAAAGGGATGTATTGGGCATGTTAAATTCTTGCTGTCCTCTTCTACTTACTGCGGAAGCTACCAGGATCATAATGGTAGTAGCAAACTCCTAATTTTTCTTGCTATTTGACTTTATTCCCTCTATTTTTAAAAAATATTTCTATTTATTTATTTATTTTAAAGAATGAGAGAGAGATCACGCACAAGTGAGCTTGAGCTGGTGGGGAGGGACAGAGGGAAAGAATCTCAAGCAGACTCGAGGCATACCTACTCCTCTTCTTCTTAGCCAATAATTTAAAAAGCGGTAATGTACATAATGTAAGTTCAGGCTTGCTAATGTGTCAAGGGTGACTTTAAGTTTCCCTTTCTCAAAGTTGCCATTTGACTAGGGTCAGGAACAAGAGCTATTTAGCTCAGTGTTGATAAATGTTAAACCACTGGCTCCCCAGGGCAAAACAAGCCCCAGCTGGTAGAATTTGCCAATTTCCATGGTGTAAATAACTCCGGCCATGGTCAATTTCAAGCTAGAAATATGAGAAGAAATGTTCACATGTGCACTGTGCAAGGTAATACCAGCTGGCTCCAGAACACTGGGCTCTCTCTATCTGCTGCCTCAGCCGAGATTGCTTCCTGATTTCCTTACACTCTGGAGGAGGATGAGAAATTTCCGGGATGTGCACCAGGAATAGTCAAGACAGTGTGGAGTGTGGCTCTCATGCTCTCGGAACTGCATCTGGGGCCTGACCTTCATCTGCTTTATGATGCTCCTGCAGTAACATTTCATCCTTTTGATTCAAGTCAGCGGCTGGTCAACTTGACTGCACACTGGAAACCCTGGGGAGTTTTAAAAACTAGCAATGTCTAGGGTCCAGCCGCAGAGATTCTGGTTCAATTGATCTGGGCTGGGAGTGTTAAAAGCAGACGATTTTAACTGCAGCCAAGATTGAGAACTGCTAGTTTAAAGCAGTAGACCTCTGGGGCACCTGGGTGGCTCAGTCGGTTAAGCAGCCAACCAGTCAACTCTTGATTTTGGCTCAGGTCATGATCTCAGGGTCCTGGGATCAAGCCCTACATCAGGCTCCCTGCTCACTGGGGAGTCTGCTTGAGGATTCTCTCTCTCCCTCTGTCCCTCCCCCTACTGGCTCCTCTCTCTCAAATAAATCTTTAAAAATAAATAAAGTAGCAGACCTCTTATTTATGTGGCAGAGGGTTGGTATTACTATCTTTGTTTTTGGCATCAAGAGGAAAAGTTACACTTACAACGCCTGGTAAAAAGGGATGAAGTCAAAAGCAAGGCCAGGACGGTTTCTTAGTGAAAGGGAAGCCTGAGGAGAAGAGGTTTGTGTTCTGCCTTCACTGTGGATCCTACAAAAACCCTTAAATATTACTTTTCTGAGCCCTTAAGAAAACACTAGTGAGTCTTCCTTTTTAATTAGAGATTTTAGTAAGCATAGGAAATGCTGAAATCCTAGGAAGCTGTTATAAATCATTTAATCATCTGTTATGTTTTGAATTTATATAAACTGGTATTTTCATCATGAAATCTGGTTCAATTTCTTTCTGTCCACGTTAGAAGAAGATGCTAAATTTACCACTATTCAAAAATCAGCAGACAACTAGGTTGTGCAGTTTTTGACCATGAAGTTAACCTCTGAAGTAAGCTGTGATTAGAATTTTGCAAATTGGGGCGCCTGGGTGGCTCAGTCAGTTAAGCCTCTGACTTCGGCTCAGGTCATGATCTCAGGGTCCTGGGGTGGAGCCTGAGGTCGGCTCTGAGCTGAGCAGGGAATCTACTTGAGGATTCTATCTCTCTGCCTCTCCGCCTATTCACCCTCTCTCTCTCTCTCTCTCTCTCTCTCTCTCTCTCTCTCTCACTTTCACTCTCAGTCTCAAATAAGTAAATCTGTAAAAATAAAAAAGAATTTTACAAATTGATAAAATTGCTGGTTTACTAATGAATCCTTTTCATGCAGTATTATTTCATACAATAATCCATGCAAGTCTATATATAAATACTCAGACAATATAAGCAAGACACTAAAGATCTGTCGAGCCCAGCACACGGTCAGTAGAGGCGCAGCATGAGGTGGAGGAAGAACTGAGAAGCAGGAGGCCGGTGTGCTCAGCTTGACACTGTTCAAGCCTGATGCAGTTTCCTGAGTCATAGAAATAAGGGCTTAGAACAGGGTGACTTTGGCCTCTTCACCTTTAATATTTTGATAAGGTATCCTGAGACTGAAACCCATCAGAGGTGTCAATGCACCATATAGGTTCTTTCCCCTAGGTTTGGCAGACATTGACAAACTCTGAGAATGAGTGTCTATTTCTAGTGGTTTCTTCCCTCTGCCCCCGAGTTTATATTTTTTCTAAATCAGACATTGTAAATAAGTCTCATCTCCAAGTCCAGTCCATTTGACTAGTAGTGTTAGAAGTCAGTTGGACAGTTAGGTAGTCAGGGCCAGGGTCGCCAACAAGAAAATATGGAGTCAGGACAGCTGAGACAAAACAGCACTAACATCCTGTTTTCAACTTAGACAGGACCGCACTAGCATTCTGCTTTGCAGCCTTTGCAGAAACGACTTCTGCAGAATGTCCTAAAATAAAACAATTAACCACAAAGCATTTGCTCTTTTTTTTTTTTTAAGATTTTATTTATTAGAGAGACAGCACGAGAGGAGGAGGGGAGAGAACATGAGCAGGGGGAGGGGGAGGGGCAGAGAGAGAAGCAGACTCCCTGCTGAGCAGGGATTCTGATGCGGGGCTCGATTCCAGGACCCTGGGATCATGACCTGAGCCAAAGGCAGATGCTTGACTGACTGAGCCACCCAGGCACCCCAACCACAAAGCATTTGTCCCTATCACAAGCAAGGGGCAGTTAAGACATCAGCCCCCAATTGTCAGCCCAAAAGGACTATCAGCACATAAACATTAGCCTAATAGGTAGAAAAATGCATGATCAAAGCCCTGACAGGCACCACTCAGCACACCCTGATTGCTTAGTTTCACAAAAGGGCTCATAAAAACCCCTAATCTTAGAAACTCCAAAGCAACCCTCTTGGGTTCCCTCCCTCTTTGGGACATTTGTACCATAGCTCAATAAACTTTGCTTTGCTGCCCACTACTCTTGGTCTGGTCTACCTCTTCATTCCTCAAAGCAGTGCACCCAAGAACCCCACGAGCATAAAGACAGAGAAATCCTGCAGCAGAAGCAGGCTCCCACAGCACCATGTTGAGAAGGTTTCTGAAGCCAGGGGCAAACCTGGTGGGGGCTCAGAATGCCATGAGAAATGGGGATCGTCTTAGGTCCGAATGGGGGGAAACAGCAAGATGGGCATGACACGTGCCATCCGTGTTCCCAATCCTTCTATTGAGACCAGTGTTTTCTTCACCTCCCATTAGGTACTCCTGAAGTGAAACGAACTGGGGCCTCTATATTCTACCATCTTCCACTAGGAAAATTTGGTCCATTATCAAAGTCGAAATGGATCGGAAGGTAATTCAACCAAAGCATTTGGTTACTTACTGAGTCTTTGACAAGCAGCTTCAATTTGGGTAAAATCTTTATAATGATCAAACAACCAGTAGTTGATTCATTTAAACAACTAATTTACTTAAAGAAAAAAACAACCACCTTGTTATTTTGTTTTGGCTAAAACAAACAAACAAACAAACAAATACGAAACCCCCTGCTTTTTGATTCTTTGGCTTTTAAGCTAGTCCCATTAGACACAGTCTAAAAGATAACAGAAATCGTGACCTTCCTTCTCTCCCACCTCCTTAGGCCTGGGTGGCAGCAGTTTTCTGTGTCAGCTGTGTGTCACCACAGCATGATCTGAACAGTAATTAACTACTTTAGAAGTTAATCCAGCATATACTTTGAAGCAGAAGCAATTCCATTCCTAATAGTTGCTTGGCAGATTGATTCTTACTTCTGGCTCTTGAAACTGTATGTAGTAATTGCCCCAGAATTTAAAAAATCATCTGGGGAATTCCTTCTTCCACATCTAGGGTACAAACAGCTAATGACTTTGACATTTCATATGTGTGTGTGTGTGTGTGTGTGTGTGTGTGTGTGTGTGTGTGTGTATGTTATGGAGGAAGGGGTTGTGCTGCTTTCTGAACAGTGTCTTGAAAATCACTGTAAAGACCTGAACAACCCTTATTTGACCAGACTGTAAAACTGAGTTTCGAAACTAGTAAATCGATAACGTGTAGAGAGAACTCTTTACGAGGCAGGTCTTCTCAAGAGTGGATGCTCATGGGGCGCCTGGGTGGCTCAGTCGTTAAGCGTCTGCCTTCAGCTCAGGACGTGATCCCAGAGTTCTGGGATCGAGCCCCACATCGGGCTCCTCCGCTATGAGCCTTCTTCTTCCTCTCCCACTCCCCCGCTTGTGTTCCCTCTCTCGCTGGCTGTCTCTCTCTCTGTCAAATAAATAAATAAAATCTTTAAAAAAAAAAAAAAAGAGTGGATGCTCATGCACTTGGATACTCTGGTTACAGAGTCGCCTGCTTTCATGTTGGTTTTGGTGGTGCTGTTACTGTTTGTAAACCGGTGTTGTGACTGTCTTCAGAGCAACAACTCAGTTTGCAAACTAACCACTCGTTTTCTTGATCGAAAGATCTTACTTTAACACTGTTCTCATATGCCTTCATGTTATGCCTATGTCGATCTGATCATTAGACTATGTTCCGCACGCTACCCTTCCTAAACTTGCCAAATTCCTTGTGAGTGCGTCAGACCGTCTTCCAATTTCCAATTGCTTCCATCTTCCCCAACATTATAGTCTCATGCAGCACTTGACATACAAGAAAGACCTCCCTGAACAGGCTATGAATTAACTATCATGATGGTTGTGTTTAGTTTATATTAGTCATTTATACTCTGTCCCTCTTCAAAAACTAAATGTGGGATAAAATTAGAGATGGTTCAGTTGGGGTCTTTAGCTGTTTTCGGTTATTCATCAATCAATGTAAATCCTTGAACTCAAGTAGACTTCAATATCTTAATGGTTTGAAATTCTAAAAGTAATTGAACTTATAAACCAGGGATAAATCTCCAGTTTGGGGGTAACTAAAGGAATCTGTAAAAAAAAAAAAAAAAAAAAAAAAAGATTTAACGGTAAAAAGAAAACAGGAAACTTAGGCCTTGCTCTCAAATTGGTTGAAGTTTGGTTGGAGATCAGACTAATGTGCATGAGACAACAAGTACAGTTGAGGCATTTGACTACTGAGTCGTAAAGGTGCTCTGTAAGTTATGGGGGGCGTGATCCCTGAGGATTGGTTAATGAATAAAGGCTTCAGGGATGAGGTAAATTGAGTGAAGTATCAAAGGAAAACAAGGTTTGGAAAGGCAGAGGGAGAAGAGCAGGCATTCCGAGTGAGGCGCTGACAAGGGCAAATGCATGGAGAGAGAAAAACCAGTGTGGTCAGTGAGGTGGTCAGCCCGTCTATGACAGGGGTTTGGAATACGGTGGCAATTATGTAAGTGTGATGGGTAGGCGTCCAAATATGGTGGGGCTTTAAAGCTACACTGAGAAGCTTGTGGTTCATGTGACAGAAAATAAGGGGCCACGGAAGGATTTTGACCTAGGGAGTGACATTATAAAACAGTGTTTTCAGATTGTATTTCTGGAGTGATACAGAGGATGAAGCCAGACTAGGAACCAGGCAGCTGAGTCGGTTGCCCTAAGGAAAACAGGACGTTCTGACTACAGTGAAGGCTGTGGGAACAGAGACAAGAGAGAAGTCAAAAGAAATTTCAACCCGTCTCTGTGTCCGGCTAGATGTGGGATAAGGATGGAGTAAGTCAAGGGTACATTTATTTGAAGGTGGGTGAAGGTTGGGGTGGGGGGTTTCAATGACAGAACCAGGGAAACCAGAGGAGGAAGTGTCTTTGAATGTGTAGAATTTGAAATGACAGTGAGCCGTGTAAGGAGGGGACCCTGTAGGAGGTTGATTTGAGGAAATAATGAAACTTTGTTTCAAAACCTGAATCTAAGTCATTTAACTGCACTAACAAGGAGAGTAGTGCCTGACTCACACGGCTGTGGAACTGATTAGCTGTAGTAAGAATGTGAAAGTGTTTTGCAAAGTGCTATCCAAATGTATGCTTTCAGCAGTTTACCGGGCGAGCATCCTCTCCCCGGCGGCGTCTGACGCTGAAGAGGATGTAAAGCTTCTGCTCATCAATTTCACTCTGGTATGTTTGAGATCTATCACTTCTGGTGACAGAGAGACTGGTTGGGAGGCCTTTGCAGTGAAACAGGTAAGAAGTGAGAAGGATCTGGCCGAGGATAGTGACAGGGCAGGTAGAATTCGGGAGACTTACACGCTTTTCAGGAAGAAGAATTGATTGGTTGTGGGAAATGAGTAAGAGGAAGGACCCTGGGATGACATCCAGGCTTCTGGTACGGAGTATTGATAGACTGTGGTTTAAATCACTGAGAAAGAAAAGGTGGGAGGAGGAGCAAACTTGATCAGGGAGGAATCCACGAATTTAGTTTGCACACTGCGGTAGGCAGAATCCTGCCCCACCCAAGGAAGGCCACATCCTAATTCTCAGAACCTGTGATCATGTTTATGGAAAAGGGACTTTGCAGATGAGATTAAAGATTTTGAGATGAGATTATCCTAGACTGTCTGGGTGGGCCCAGTGTCCTGAGTGAAAGAGAGAGGCAAGGAGAGTGAGAGTCAGAGGGGGGGGATGTGACAAGGATGCGCCATTGCTGGCTTTAAAGAGGGAGAGGCTGCAAGCCAAGGAATGTGGCTGGCCTCTACAGGCTGCAAAAGGTAAGAAATGGATTCTGACCTAGAACTCCCCAAACGAACACAGTCTTGCTAAAACCTTGATGTTAGCCAAGGGAAGCCTGTGTTGGGCTCCAGACCTTCAGAACTGCAAAATAATACATTCTGTGGTTTTAAGGCACTAAGTTTGTAGAAGTGTTTTACAGCAGCAATGGGGAGCTAATATCAACACAGGTGAGGTATGTAGGAGTCATCCAAGCAGAGATCGAGGACAGTTTTACATAGAGGTCTGGGATGGAATTACAGATTCGTCTATAATTGGTCATTAGCACATGTCATATATATGTATATTTTAACATCTCTGAAATCAGGATGTGTCTTATAATTGATAATATCTTATAATTGTTGTTGTCAGGCAACAGATGTGTTGTCTGTGCATGTCCAGGTGGCCAGACTAGACAAATGTCACCTCTGGACATTTCAGTCAACAAAACACAAAGACTATTTGAGAAAAGTATGTGAGTCCTGTTGTTGTCTGAACACATTCTGTAAATAAATTTTGGTAAGATCAAGAAAGAGCCCACCTCAACATTTTCAGTATGGGCGTCAATGACTTTGAAGAAATTCTTTGAGACATTAATAATTCTTTTAAGTAATGCCAATTTATCAATATTCATGACAGAACAAGAGCTAGCACTGTGATGGAAAAACAAACATAAAGACAAATATGAGTCAAAAAGTAGCTCTGAGGAGTTGGATTCTGAAAAATCTTAAATAATACATTAATCAATATACTGTGCTTATATTTCCTTTTTATACATGTACAAAAGTCTAAAAGAACTTTTCAAAAGTTATGAAATGAAAATTTTAAGTGATAAGAAAGCATCCTGTCAACCTAATTAACACATGCTTTACTTCTGTCATTCGCAAAAGAATGGTGAACCTTACGATTGAATGGCCTCTTAAACTTGACAGTCTTTATAGCCAAAGAGTTGGGTGAAATGATTCAGAAACTACAGAATAAAAAGGGCAGAAGATTGATGGAAAAAATTTCAGAAATATTAGTAACAAATAATTTGACAATATGTATCTAGAGCCATAAAAATATTTATACTTCTTAATCCCATTTTGGGTAATTCATCCCAAGAAAGTCATCTAAAAGAATAAAAAAATAATTAGACAATGGAGGGTTACTTCCACAAGGCACTGGCACTGATGACAATATCAGAAGCTAGCCTACGACCCTGAGTCCCAGCCTTCTGAAACCGGCAGGTACACCATGCTTCATGCCAAACAAGAAACACAGTTCACAGTTATTCAGAATATAGTAGTAGCTTTGGTGAGTCGTAACTTGTGTACTGGTAACCTTTTCCCCTTTACAAAAGCGTAGACAGAGCATCTTGACTTCTCTGTATAATCTCACGTTTATACTTACCCAGACATGGGAGATAATTGGATCAGTTTGAGCCCATCCAATATGGTGCCACGCTATTGGGCAGTCTCTTACGAAGCCACTTCCTGGGCCTCTCTGAGATCCAGCCTAAATACGTCTGTCTCCAGCCCGGGCACAGATCCCCCGGCCCACTAGTACCTACAGTATGAAACTTTATGAGGAAAGGACTGTCTGTGGCTACTTTCCTCAAAGGCGGCCTATGACCATGGCAGGCACTTAGAATCTCATGGACTCTCTAGAACTACACAGTTTAGGAGGCGGGAAGAGGTATGATTTTGTTGCAGAAAAAAGAGATCATCTAAATATCCAAAAACAGTGAAGTAGATCATTTCATTATTTAGCACATTCACTCAATAGAATTTTATTCACATTTTGGACATGACAATTATGAATAAAAAGAATAACAAGTAGCAACATGGAAAAAAGAGAAACACAATACTGAACATAACTACTAGTGAAGCTTCATAAAAATATATATTTATATTGGACATGATCATAGTTGTGTACGGAATGGGATTTATGAGTGACTATTTTCTCTATAATTTGAATTTTGTGAGGCATTATTATGTTATTTTATAATCATAATAGAAGTAGGAGAAAACATGATTTGAACAACTGTAGTTTATGAAATAAAGTCATCAATCCAACTTCATAAAAGATACATAATCTGGAGTTGCAAACTACTAAAATATGAAATAATTAATAGAAACTTTATGACAAGGTCTGATCTGAGTAAATAATGATTTTAAGTGGACTCATAAAGCCCCAGAGAGAATAATCCATTTACTTTCATGTTCTTTCATTAGAAGTAAATTTGTTACCAATACAGTGCTTCTTGCAAAATCCAAAATAGAGGGGCGCCTGGTTGGCTCAGTTGGTTAAGCATCTGCCTTCAGCTCAGGTCATGATCCCAAGGCCCTGGGATGGAGTCAGCGGGGAGGAGCCTGCTTCCCCCTCTCCCTTTACCTGCCATGCCCCCTGCTTGTGCACGTTCTCTCTGGCAAATAAAATCTTTAAAAAAAAAAATCCAAAATAGATTTTTATGTAACTTCTACTTAATAACATTCTTGACATCTTCAAATATCTCAAAGGATTTTCACATATAATAAGCTTTTCTACCCTAACAACTGGGTAGTAATGATCGGTGCCATCTTTTGGTGGAAGAATTGATAAAGCCCTGTCCAAGATAACCACTGCCCAAATATTCAAGTGAAAAATAGAGTTAGCCTTTTGACTGCTTAATTGATAACAACTGCCCGGCATTCTATACTCATCGAGCATTGCTGAATAGTAATTTTCCAGCTACATGAAATTCATGTCTTTAGCTATCAAGGACCCCCACTCCTACATTGAGAATTATTCTCTTCATTAATGCATCAAAATTTTCTCTACCTTCTTAAACATATGTTGAACATAATTTAGCCTTTCAAAATGGAGGGTTCTAGTTATTAAAATGAATTATCAACAATTATATACTAACTTCTTTGCAGTGATGACTTCTTAGATTATTTAAATTTATGATAATTTTTATGGAAAAATGGCCTCAGATATATTTTTACCTTTTGCATTCCTGAATAATTATTCCTGAACATATATATATATGTGTGTGTGTGTGTGTGTGTGTGTGTGTGTATACACATAGACATTCACACACGTGGGCATGCACACACACACATACACAAATTCCAGCCTGGCAAGCCTACCTACTTTCTTACTGCCCCTTCTTTTTTTTTCTTTTTTTTTTTTTTAAGATTTCATTTATTTATTCATTTGTGAGAGAGCAAGCGAGCAGGGGGAAGAGCAGAAGAAGAGAGACAAGCAGACTCTCCAGGGAGCACAGAGCCTGATGCAGGGGTCAACACAGAGCCCATGAAGGGCGATCCCATGACCCTGAGATCATGACCTGAGCCTAAATCAAGAGTCTGATGCTCAACCACTCAACTGACTGAGCCACCCAGGCACCCCCTTGCTGCCCCTTCTTAATTTCTACTTCTAATTTGCCTTGGACATAAAAACTAGTAAGCAAGTTTATTAAAAGTGTATGTAGAACAAGAGTTTAAAAGTTTGATTTGGGTACTTTAATATATATGTAACATTATAAACATTGGTATGCAGTTATTTAGAGGCTGTTTTACGGCGAGATAAGATTGCTGGAAAAAGAAGCCCCAATTAAGCGCAGGTTGAGAAATAGCCATGTGCCAGGGACCTTGTATTTTATGCCTCACTCCTTGACTTCTAGAAGATTCCCCCCATTTTATCTGGAAGTACGCCACCTCCATCTATGTGGTTATAATGGGAAAAGCCATGGTCGGGAGCTATGATCCCCTCTCCCCATAAATGTTTGGCACAGGAGTAGACAAATAATTGAAGACTAGCCATTCATTTTCTTCTCTGGGCATTTGAAATCAGAAGGAAAGGAGGGAGAAAAGAAGAAAGATCAGTCTCTCTCCAGTGGACAGACCTATCAAATGAAAATTCTGAGAACCGGTAAAGGTCATAATCTCCATCCCATGAACACAAAGGCAGAGAAGGCAGTAAGAGAGGATGAAGCCGATGCACGGAGAAAAGAACGGTAGGAGAGGATGGACAGCTTCTAAGAGCCTGGTTCTAGCGCCTTCCTGAGGCCCAGCTAAATCTTTGTCCTTGAGTTCCATGTATCCTAGGGGAGGACTTTCAAAATACTTAACAGTGGCACAGCAAAGAGAAATCAGGTCAGGGTCAAATGGCTGCTACATAGTCCTGGAAGTCTGCTGCCCTTCTAGGCATTACCCCTTTTTGTGATGGAGCACAGAATCCTGAGAAATCCCCAGAAGACAAGCTGGGCTGGCTGAGACATGAGGAGGCCTCTGGGGGGTCTCAGAGCAACAGGAACAGAGCATTTTACTTTTTTTTTTTTAAGGAAGGAAGAACCCCCCCCCTTTTTTTTTTAAAGATTCTATTTATTTATTTGAGAGAGAGACAGAACATACAAGCAAGGCAGGTGGAGGTGCAGAGGGAGAGGGAGAAGCAGACTCCCCACTGAGTAGGGAGCCCGACGCAGGGCTCAATCCCAGGACCCTGAGATCATGACCTGAGCCGAAGGCAGGTGCTTAACCAACTGAGCCACCCAGGTGCCCCAGAAACAACACATAAATAACCAGCATCACCATATAAGTGCAACCAACTGACTATCAGCCCTGTCTGTGTCCTTATAAAAAATGTTGCTTTTTCATTTCAGCTAGTTTGAGTGATTTCTGTTATTCACAACTGTAAATCTAAAAAAATTATGATTGGTCCTGTGTCATGGTTTGCTGCTATTTTGCTGACTGAATTTAATGGTGACTTCATAAAGCCTTAGGGGCTGGAACAAACTTTGAGGTACTTTTTTCCAGTTTCCCACTCAAATTTTTATCCAAATACCCACTTTTTATCCAAATAATTCATCACAAGGAAGAAAAAAAATCTGTGCCTTTTAATTTAATCAAAGTACAAGGAACAAACCCACTGATTAATTTTGTTCATATTATAATGTAATACATGGTCATTGGAGAAAATTGTTTTAAATCTAGATTTAAAAACACTCTTCTCCAATCATTACTTTAAAAAATCACGGTTAACACTTTTATTTGTATATATCCTTATTTTACACATTTATAGAATTCTTGCTTTTCTCAAGAATAGTTTTACATGGAAACCATCTCTTACTTAATATATTATGCCCTTTCTTTCCACAAAGCCCAGATTTTAAAAACCACTTGTCCCGTATTTCATTTCTTGGTGTTTAGGCATTGGGGGAAGGGAGGAGGACAGATCTTCAGAGTTCTTTGAGGTACAAGGTTTATGTAGCTCTTTGCTCCTTGCTCACAGTGCAGATCTCAGGAGAACAGGGTTGACCTTATTTTCAGGCAGAATTATTCATGTCACTACTTTTACTTTGGAAGCTGCTTAGCGAGTCATGTCTGACTGTATGAGAAGGGACGAATTTACACATTCAGCAGCGGGTGCACTGAAGTCAACGAAGTCCATTATTTAATCGCCAGTATTAGCTCCCGAATTGCAAAATGGGAGGAAGACAAATGAGTTATGAAACCTCATATATCACTTAGCTTCCTTACCTTTATCCATTGGGAAGTAAAGTCTTTTCAAGTAAGAAAAGCTGTTTGCATTTAACCACTTAGACGTTTATCTAGAGTATTTTTAAGCTGATGCAAATTGTTGGTGTTAAAGAAGATCCACCAGCCCAAGTGAAGTGGCTGGCCACTGCATGGGGACAAATCACCCACAATGCAGCAGAAATGGAGAGACCTGAGAACTCGAATGGCCACAGAGGACTTGCCAGAGATGCTGGAAATAAAGAGCAGCCATTAAGCTATATGAGGCTGGGCAGATCTGTGCTCCTAGAAGCCCGATAAAAGGAAAGAAGAAAAACTACTGCCATTTCAGTCTGCATGGATAACGGTGCGATGTTAAAAAAAAAATGTAGTGATTCACCTGAACTCCACATTCATTGTCATCCGTCTGGATCAGGTGCTCAGTTCTGCAAACCACTTTCGAAGAGGGAGATTGGCAAATTAGAGTATGTCCCACGGTAAACCAAGCCAGAGGGAAAAAAGGCACAGAAGGAGGTTCTAAGGTAACAGGTACCGTTCCTTTGGAGAGAAGAAGACTGAAAGAGAGGACGTCACTCTCTTTATAAACTTGAAAGTACCTAAATGTCTATCGCAAGGAAAATATTTATTATGGCATGTCTGTATGAGAGGACACTATACAGCCATTAAGAATCTCATATTCAAAAAACGAAGAGACGAAAGTGAGAGTATAAAACAAATTTGCTTAAAAATAAAATGTTTCTTCCTTAATGTTTCTGAACTTTCTACAATAAAAATATTACATCTGTATTCATATTAAAAGCAGCAAATATATAGACAAAGAGAGAGAAAGAGAAAACAAAAGTCTGGCATGGTGAGGTGGAGGGGGACGTGTGAGTGAGTGAGTGAGTGTACAGGAGAGAGATTAGTGTTTTTTTTCTCTCTCTTCATTTTTATTTTAAATTATAAAAATAATGCATGAACACTTACTGGAAATAATTAGAGAATAATTTCAATCCTTCAACAAATGTTTATTGAGCTTCTATTAAGTACTTTTACTCTTCATGGTTCTAAAGGACAGAACGAGTAGCAGTGGGTAGAAGGGACCTGGGAGCAGAAGGTGGCTCAGTATAAAAAAAGAAATGGCACAGGGGCGCCTGGGTGGCACAGCGGTTAAGCGTCTGCCTTCGGCTCAGGGCGTGATCCCGGTGATCTGGGATCGAGCCCCACATCAGGCTCTTCTGCTATGAGCCTGCTTCTTCCTCTCCCACTCCCCCTGCTTGTGTTCCCTCTCTCGCTGGCTGTCTCTATCTCTGTCAAATAAATAAAATCTTTAAAAAAAAAAAAAAAAGAAATAGCACAACTGCCAACAGAATGGGCTGCTCTACACAGTGAAGAACTTCCACGTCACTACTAAGGGGATTCTTAGACTGAACAACGAGATACAGGGCTTCCAAGATCTCTTCTGATTCTGAGGATATATTACTTTCTACGTAAACGTTAAGGATCACCATTCAGCCACCATATGATTTTGGGCAACTCAATTCCCTTCTGATAGTCCTTTCTAAAATAGGAGAAATAATACCGACTTAGACCAACGTAAATTTGACGGATAAGATTTAGAGAATGTTTCTGCAGTACTCAGATCATGTTTAGTAGATAAATGAAGTTATTTGTTGTAAATGATCTAACGCAATAATCAGGGCTACAGCATCGCCTATACTATTAGAATCTTTAATGAATGTCTTAAACTCAAGCCAGGATTGCAAATCCTTACTTTAAAAAAAAACCTCTGGTTCTATATCAGGCTCATTGTTCATCTATTATTTCCACACTGTCACAATACAGTTATGTCACAATGTGACCTCCTTCACAGGGGCACGCTCATACCACAGTGATTCAGAAAACATCATTTTGGAGATTGGAGCATGTTTAAAAAGGAAAAGGAAAAAGAGAATTGTAAAAGCAAATTAATGCCACAATGAGCTACCACTTCCTACCCACTAGGATGACTGTAACCAAAAAGACACAGTAAGAAATGTTGGTGAGGAGATGGGGAAACTGGAAGCCTTACACAGCACTGGTGGGGAGGAAATATGGTGCGACCGCTCTGCAAACGAGTTTGGCAGGCCCTCAAATGTTCAGTGGCGAGTTATCACATGGCCCAACAATCATATGCCCAGGTAGTAACCCAAGGGAAATGGAAACTACATCCACACAACAACTCGTATTCAAACACCCACAGCAGCATGATTCATGTAGCTCAAAACTAGAAAGCATTTAAATACCCATCAACTGATACATAAACAAAAATATGGAACTCATAAAATGGAATATCATTCAGCAACCAAACGGAACAGATATCGACAGGTACCACAGTGTTAGACGAACCTTGAAAACATGATGCTGATCTAAAGAAGCCAGTCACATAAGACCACATATTGCCTGATTCCATTCATACGACAGGTTCAGCAAAGGCATAGAAACAGAAAGATTAATGGCTGCCTAGGACTGGCGGAGGGGACACAACAGTGACTGCTAGGGGGCACCGGGTTTCTTTTGGGGGTTAGGAAATGTTCTCAAATTAACTGTGCTGATTACACAACTCTGAATCTATTAAAACATTGCATGTACACTGTACACGGGCATATTTCAATAATGCCATTTTGAAAAAAGAAAAAAAATTATAGTTTTACAAATTCATTTCAGCTTCCTAAGTTTCTCTGGCGGATAGCAGGCCTGCTGTAATATTTCCTGGTTATACTTTCATAACCAAGACACCGCTACAGAAACAGTGCATGTCTTCCAGTACAATGTTCCGCTGTGAGTCAGAACTTTAAAACAAAGGCCAGGAGGTAGAACAAGCTAGCAAACCAAATTTAGACCTTGTGAAAGACACAGCAAATGTAAAATATTAGCGCTAGGACCTCGTGACCTCGTTGGACCCAGTTAGAATTACTGTAGGGCAGGGCTTCGCTGCGTGGATCAAAATATAACCAGATAACAAAGCAGGTGTTCTGATGTTTCAAAGTGTGCAAGTGAAAAGCCGGTCCCTGACTGGAGTCAAAGCCGTCGAAAGATCAGAAAGGGATGCAAGAGTACTTTTTAAATTACCAAAAAGGAAAGAGGGAAAGAAGCAAAATACCACACATGAAGATATTCACCAAAGAACAGGGGGTAGTGGCTGAAAAACATCTTTTATTTTTTTCTTGCTTGCCTTGTCTTTCTAACCAGATTGAAAAATCCCAAGGACACGGCCCTGGTGCGCTCCTTCTGAGCCCCTCCATGGCACCGACACAGTAACCTGCCACAAGGAATTACAGTGACTTAAGTCCCTATACTGCCCAGCTTCTGCCCAGCCTCACCTCACCTCCTTCCACACCTGCTCCCCACACACTGGTTCCTCCCACTCTCAGATCTCAGGCTCTCGCCCACCTTAGGCCTCTGACCATGATGGTCCTATGCCTGAATGCTCTTCTGTGTTCTTTTCGTGGTTCCCTTTTCTTCATTTTCAGGTCTCTGCTCAAATGTTACCTCCTCAGAGAGGCCCTCCCTCACCACCCCATATAAAGAAAATCAGTTCCCATGAGAGTCAGTCATCTCATCCAATGTGTTTGCTTTGTGGTACTTATCACAAAGTCTTTTTAACAACATTCCATAAATACTCACTCAGTCCCTAGTTTTAGATGCTGGGGATACAGCAGTAGACAAAACAAGTGGTAGTTAAATTTGTATTTATTGTTTCTCACATATTCTTTGTCTTCCCTATCATACCATAATCTCTTTGTAAGCGGGGACGGGCTAAAGGGAGGCGGCATGATGCAGAGGTCAAGAGCAGTAGCTCCAGAACGAGGATAGAATCCTGGATCTGCCACCTAACCAAGTTATTTAATCACTGACGCTGTTTCCCCATCTGGCATAATAACAGTACCTTATTTGGGGGGCTAATACAAGGACTAACTAAATAGTATGGTGTAGTCACTTAGAAAAATACTTAGCATATAGTAAACCCTATAAAAATGTTTATTAGAGATATGTTTTTGGATGATTGGGCCAATCCAGTACCTGACAAATAGCTAGTTTTAGCTGAACGGATTAATAACTGTGGTGCCTGTGGCTAAACTTATATTTTAACTGGGTCAAACTTAAGAGAAAGCGGATAAGCAAGAGTAAAATGCTCTTCGTCATCTCTGAGTTCCTTGTTGGAAAAAATTCTTTGGTCTTAGAATGTAACATCCTTGGTCAAGTCCAAGCCAGAGGCAGGATTCTCTTTGGAATCTGCTAGAAATATTGTGGCTGATTTCTACAATAAAAGGTTCTGGGACTTTCCGGGAAGGAACGGCTGTCAGAATTCCACTTAGTCGATAGTCTTGCGTCCACTGTCACATGAAAGAGACCATCTGTCTCTGGGTGGGGCTGGTGGAGGAATCATAGAGATACCTCTATACTCGTCGTCTACTTCTCCTATCCTGTTCTCATTATGCATACCCACAATTCCTAATTTGATTTTCTCTTTTTAGCTGCTATAAAACCAAAATAGATTTGTGAAGAGGCTAACTCCTAACCATTCCCAATAACTCCTCCTGGTAAAACTTAGCCACCACATGGATTAAGGCAGCACATCAGCACCTGAATATTCTCTACGTACAAACTTCCAGGAAAGATAGACTCAAATGGAAGAAGGATGGCTGTAGTCATCAAAGCCATTGGAGCTGCTAAGTATTTACCAAGAGCCTATCAAATTCTGGCATTTCTTAAAGTGTTAATGGGGAAGACCAAAAATATAGAAAAGCAAAATATTTTGTCATAGATTTGCCTTCAAGAAGTCCACAGTCTACTTAGATCAAAACCTCCATACATCAAAATGGGAAAAACTTTATAAAGGAGTACCAACATATGGGAGGCAGAATAATGGACAATGCCCCCCAAAATGTCCAGATCCTAATTCCAGGACCTGTGACTATGTTAGGTTACACGGCAAAGGGGATTTACAGTTGCAGATGTAATTAAATTGCTAATCAACTGTCCTTAAAATAGGGAGATTATTCTAGATTATTAAGGTGGGTTGGCTGTAATCACAAAGGTACTTGAAAGGGAAGAGGGAGGCAGAGAGTGTTGGGATGACAGAAGCAGGCTCACACAGATGCTCTGTTCCTGTCTTTGAAATGAAGGAAAGGAGCCATGAGCCATGGAATGCAGGTAGCCTCTAGAAGCTGGAAAAAGTCGAAACAGATTCTCCCCTAGAGCTTCCAGGAGGAACAAAATCTCACCAACATCTTGATTTTAGCTCCAATGAGATCTCTGTTGGAATTCTAGCCTATAGAACTGCAACATGATAAATGTGCGTTGTTTTCAGCCACTAGGTTTATGATAATTTGTTACAGCAGCTAGAAAACTAATACAACACATAATAAAACTCCAAGTATTATCAGAAAATAAGTTAGGAAGGGGAGATACAACAATGTTGACTAGAGTTATCAGGAAAAGTGACTGTGAGTGTGCAGGATTTCAGATTGCTTTTTTCGTAGTTTATAGGATGAATGTAAAAAGCAAACGCTGAGAATGGATATATGCTAAATCTACAAAATCAAAAAGGGAGTGTGGATTTGTTTACTGAATCCCAACTTACCAGAACCAGGAAGTGCCTCCCTGAAACTTGAGAAAAAGTAGCTTTAGGATAGATGGAGGGATGGACAAACGGGTGGATGGATAGGTTGGGATGATGGGGGGAGGACAGAGAGACAGAGAAAGAGAGAAAAGGAAACCGTTGCTTTACGCAATGTGAGACCCTTTTATCCTTAGCGGCTGAAAATATAAAAAGCTGTAAAATTTTCAGATGAGCTCAGGGATGCCAGATCCAGAATGAGGTCAGGGAAAACAAGATGTTTGGGGTGTAGGTTGAGCCTCTGTCATATGGAAAATTTGCTTTTCCCCAGCCTGACTTAACAAAATTCTGTCCCAGACAGGCCTAGCTTCCAGCGACTTAGAGCCGACACAGCGTGGCAATTTCTGTTTCGGATCCCTGGAGTGGGGCTTCCTTGGAGAATAACAAAGCTGACTTAACTGTTCCTTTCCCTCCACACTATAATGTGTACGTGTTTCTGGTCTAAATAGCAAACAGGGGAGCGCATGGGTGGCTCAGTGGGTTAAGCATCTGCCTTGGGATCAGGTCATGATCCCAGTGTCCTGGGATCGAGCCCCACATTAGGCTCCCTGCTCGGCAGGGAGCCCCTCTCCCTCTGCCCCTCCCCCCTGCTTGTGCACGCAGTGTTCTCTCTCGCTTTCTCTTTCTGTCAAATAAATAAATAAAATCTTAAAAATAAATTAAAAAAATAAACACAGTAAACAGGAAAGGTCCTCATGTGCTCTTTGAGGGAGGAAAGTGGAAGCCGGCATCTTGAGCAGCTGAGAGCCTCTGTGCTCACTGGGGACATCAGTCACACCACTGTTCTCTTGCTGCACAGACGTGGGATTACTCCCCTCCCACAGGGATTCTTCTCCTCCTCTCAGACTCTCTTCTCTACTTCCTACTAGACGGCCTTCCCCTGAGCTGTCAAACAGCACTCCTCTCCTCAGGGAATTATAGACGATGGTGGATGAAGGGACATCCATAAACTCTGCCAGGCCTGGCAGCTGCTTGCATCCTCCAGACCAGAGGTCGCCATTTGCATGGATGGGGTACATGGGATCCGTGTGAACCTGGTGCAGCCCCTGAGGCCTGACCCTGGGATGCTGAGGGGAGGGCTCGATGGACGTGTCACTGCACTGCGCTCATAGTTATGGGTGAGACCTGAAGACCAGATGCTGAGCAGTATTCACTCTTTCGGTGTCCTGGGTTGACATGGATTAATCTGCTAAGAGCCTGTACATTCACTTAGGTCTTTAAACCAGTAAGATTTGGGAACTGGGTATGGTAGCCACCTTCTGATCTGGAATCTGACAGACTCAAAAAAAGGGAGCTGAAGCTACCAACCTCATCCATTTGCTTTCCCGTGTAAATTGTCAGAGTGACTATAAAATCAGTTGTAACTCATTTCAAACCCAGGCATGTACCTGTCATGCTTCATTTTAGAGAGTGATGGACTTAGAAATGTTTTAGGTTCCCAGCAACTGTTCGAAAGCAGATAAGAAATATAACCAGCATGCATGGGGCTGAAGGAACACCATGTGACCAGCGCATTACCATCCTATAAGGCAGGTGTGCCTTTTTTCACTTAAAGACGTCACTGGCCATTTAGAAGTTTGGGGAGTGGAAGGCCTCTCTGACCAACATTGCTAGCTGTTACTCTTTCGGGAGGTAGACCTTACCAGCACCAAAGGAAAATCCTGGAGTTAATTCAGGAGGCATTTTAAAAGAACTGTTTTACCAATTGAAGGCCAAAAGGGCAATAGGAAACAAATGACCAGAAAATGAATTTTCTGCTGCTGGAATAAAAAAGTTCCCTAGAAATTAACATCTTTGCCCTGTTGATCCATTGATAGGGATTTCCAGTAATATTCAAAGAACTTTGCTTTTTTTATCCCTGCCACACCTCTTGTTCTTTTCAGTGTTTATTTCTATTATCATCCACCAATATATGAGGTAATTTTGTGCATAAGGCCTTTCCTAAAGCTTGGCTCAGTTCTATTAACCTTTATGCGGTAATTTATAGTTAAGATCTAAACGGCACTGGTGCATGTAAATAGTGTCTGTGGGCTCTGCCATCTTGAGGAAAGCACTGTGCTTAAGTGGCTCCAACACATTTGCTCAGAACATTATGGAAGGAACTGCTGAGATCTCTGTAGGAAATTATTTAGTGAAATTCTCCAAAAGATGAACATCGCTTTGTAACAGACTTTTTGTTGAGTCTAGTAATTCTCAGGGAAGTGTGTGGAATCTGAGGCTCTGTCTTTCCTTAACATCCATTTCTGACATGCTCACCTAAAAAAGAAAAAATTTTCGAAGCCAAGAAATTTCAGCGACTTTCAAATTTCCCTGTGATTTGTCTTCAAGGATGAATGGAAATTTTGAGAAATTTCTCTACATCTCAGGAGTAAATGCAAAGAAAGTAAAGACATCCTTTGGCCAGGTTGATACCATGCAGCAAATGTCTTTCCTTTCACCTTCTCTTGGTCAAAAACAGTCTATCTCTGACCCGTCTCTGGATCTGCCCATCCAGACTCAAGGGAGGCCCTACAGTATCTAAATGGCCCAGTCAATCCACTGTTCAAAGCTCCCCAGAAACTTGACTGGCTTCATATCTACTTCTATTCATCCATCCATCCATCTAATTAATCCACTAATTAATATTCTACTGATCGCCTGTATTTGTGAGGCCCTCTGTAAGATTCTGGGATACAACTGTGGGCAATATGAGTATGGCTTTTCTCCTCACGGAGCTGTAAGTCTTAGGTGGGAAAAGACACATTCAAAGGGAAATTCCATAAATAATTATTTAATTGCAGCTGGATAAGTGCTCTAGAAGAAAAGTATGGTCCAAGGAGAAAATTTAACAGGGGTTTCTGGCCTCATCTGGGCATGGAGATAGGGAAGGCACCAAAAAAAAAAAAAAAGCTTCTCTGAGGTAGTAACATTTGTGCTTGATTCTTAAAGGAAGAATGGGAATTCATCAGGTAAATAATGCGTGTAGAAAGGCGGGCTGGCGGGAGAATGGAAGGAGGGCAGGGAAGTGGGAGTTAGAGAATCTAGGCAGCCGCATAAGCAAACAGGAGCGCCTTGGTGTATGAAGGACCTGGGCACAGACAGTGAGTGACAAGGGAAAGCAGATCAGTGTGGCTGGAGCATGGCCAACAGGGGGCAGGGAGCAGAAGATCAGGCCAGATTTTACTCTCGTAAGTGTTTAGGAAGAAATAGTTGGGTTATCTTAGCTTGCTCCCAGAGCAGTCACAATTCTGAACCTGTGGCCTTCTTGGGGTTTTCAAGCTGGTTGTGCCCTAAACCTGTCAGACCTACATCCCCGAGGCCAAGCTGAATGACACAGAGCCAAAGCTACAGGTGATGAACAGTCAAGCGAGAGCATAAATACACAATGCAGTGTGCGCACCTGGTCTGACTCTTAATTTGACTACGTCAACCATAATTAAACACTTGGGGAACACTGAGGAAATATAATGTGGATTAAATATTAGATGATATAAAGAGATCATTGTTCATTTGTAAATATAAAAATGGTATTGTGTTTGAGAAAGAAAATGTTCTTATTTTCTCATAGTATTTAAGAAAGAAACGTCATGATATCTATGATTTAAATTAAATTCAGCAAAATTTTCAGGAGGTATAAATATAAACAAGCAACTGCAAAATACAAACTAAAAAGTTTCCTAAAAAGAGATTTTTTTTTTTTTTAGATTTTTTTATTTATTTATTCGACAGAGAGAGACAGCCAGCGAGAGAGGGAACACAAGCAGGGGGAGTGGGAGAGGAAGAAGCAGGCTCATAGCGGAAGAGCCTGATGTGGGACTCGATCCCGTAACGCCGGGATCACGCCCTGAGCCGAAGGCAGACGATTAACCGCTGTGCCACCCAGGCGCCCCTAAAAAGAGATTTTTATATGATCTCAGTGAGAATACATTCCAGGATATGGAGAACAAGAGGAGCAAAGATGCAAAGAGTAAACCGTAAAGTGTGCTTTAGAAACAGCAAGTGTTGGGGCGGTTAACCGCTTAACAGCGGTTAAGCGTCTGCCTTCGGCTCAGGGCGTGATCCCGGCGTTATGGGATCAAGCCCCACATCAGGCTCCTCCGCTATGAGCCTGCTTCTTCTTCTCCCACTCCCCCTGCTTGTGTTCCCTCTCTCGCTGGCTGTCTCTATCTCTGTCGAATAAATAAATAAAATCTTTAAAAAAAAAAAAAGAAGAAACAGCAAGTGTTTCGCTTCAGTTGGAATTCTTGGGTCTGTTAAAAGGAATGCTGAGAAACAAAACTAGGAAATAGAGTTGGCCCCCATTACAAAGGGCCTTGAATGCCAGACAAAAGAGTGAGGGCACTCAAGGACCACGGAAAGTATGTGAGCAAGGGAGAAGCATGAATGCAGGAAAAAGAGTAACTATGCCACCGTGCATATGACAGAGGAGCCTGGAGACTTATTATAATAAACAGTTACTGTGCTCATTGCAAGTGTGAGGCATTGTGAGCAAAAGGGTCCCTGCCCACTGGAGGCTACAGTCTAATGGAGGAATGAAATGTGAAATAACCACACAAGTAAGAGTTGTGAGGGAAAGTACAGGGTGTTAGGAGAGCTCACAAGGAAACTAATGTAGATGAAGAGATCTACATCTACTGGGCAAGAGGCAACATCTACTGGGATGTAAAGATGCTCCGGAGTAAGCCAAGCGGGGACCAGAAAGAAGAGCTGGCCGGGCAGAGGAGCAAGGCCAAGCACAGGCTCTGTGGCAGGAGGGAAAATGGCCCTTGTGACCTTCCAAAAAAGGCCAGTGGAGCACAGCAGGAGATGGGGGGAGTGTGGCTTGAGATAGGGGAGTCTGAGGCCGAACTACCTTGGGCACAGCTGATGGGGCCAGGAGCCAACACCTGACCAAAAGACAGACTCCCTGAAGCTCTCCAGTGCCCTATGAGGTGACCTGGAGTGACACCAGCTCTTGACTGCCTGAACCAATTAAAGCTTCTCTCTTGGGAAGTTTGAATACGGGAGAGAGAGAGAGAAAGACCCAGAAAGAGAAAAAAGCAAACTGACCGATAACTAGAATGTAGTCAAGTGGAGGCACAGAAACAGAGATGTGGGCCAGGTAGCCCATATTTAATATCTTGGCCTTTATCTTAAGAACAAATACTGGTGAGGAGTGATAAGAGCCTGACCTAGCACTGTGGAAGTAGAAACGAAGAGGCAGTGGTGGTTCGAAAAATAAAAATGTCCACAAATTCTTTGACATTTCTCCCTTACGTTCCTCATGCCGCGCTGTGGGCTGTACTTAGTGATTTGCTTCTAACGAATAGGATATTGCAAAACCGATGGTGTATGATTTTCAAGATTGGGTTATAAAGAGACTGCGGCTTCGATCTTAAGTCTCCCCTCCTTCATCCCTCTCCCTTTCTCACTCTACCTGTGGGGAGAAGCCGAACGTCCTGTGGTAAGCAACCCTATGGAGAGACCCACTTGGTAAGGAGTAAGTCTCTGGCCAACAGCCAGCAAGGAACAGAGACCTGCTAACACCCACATGGATGATCTCTGAAGCAGATTCTCCAGCCCTGATCAAGCTTTGAGATGACCGCAGCCCAAGCAAGAGCCTGCCTATAACCTCATGAGACCAACTAAGCTAAGCCACTCTCAGATTCTTAATCCTCAGGAACTGCGTGAAACAATAAACACGCCTGTTTAAGCAGCTACACCTCAGTATGCTTTGTGATGCCGCATCAGCTAATGAATATGGAGGGGAACGGATGACACTGGCATTACACAGGTAGAATTGCTAGGACTTGGTAATGATAGCTATTGGTCATAAGGAGAGAAAAAAGAAGTCAAAAGGATTCTGAACTTTGAGTCTGGCTCGCCGAGGTCCCATTTTAGAGAAGGGGAAAGAACACAGGAGGAAGAACTTCGGAGGAAAAGAAAATTTCCATTTGAACTTATGGAAAATGAGATGCTGGTGAGATTTTCAGGGCAAGTGGCCAAGAGATTTGGAAATCTGGGAAAGTGGTAAAGTGGTCATTGGATAGTGGAGAACCATGGCAGTGGAGGGCATCCCCACGGAAGGCAAGGAGATAAAGAGAGAGGAAAGGCAAACCATAAGGAACATATGCATTTATGAAACTAAAGGAGTAAAAGAAGTAATGCTCAGAAAAAAAGGGTGAAGAGCCCAAAGACAGTCTTGATAAAGACAAGATGTTCCATAGTGCCAAAAACTGTATAAAGGGGATCTCTATCTCTGGAAACTCTACCTCACTTACCTTGTAAATCCATACATTGGATGGTTTAGAAATCTCCTACTTGGAGATTGGCTACATGGAAGAAATCAAATTTCAAAGTCTACAGCAGAGAAAACAAGATCTTGAATTGTGGTGACCCTAGCAAAGCATTTGCCACCATGTAAAGCTCTGTCCAGGCCACCTATGTGTCATTCTATAATGTCTCTCTCAAACTGCAAGGGAAGGAATGTTTGTGATTATCTCTCTTCTTACAAATGGGGATTTTTCAAGTTGCAAAATATGGAGGCTACTCATTCACCTCAGGGTAAGAGTTTCCATTGTAGGGATACTTGGGAGGGTTGGGGAAGCAAAGTGAATGGTTTCCAGAGCTACACAGCAGGCCTCATGGAGAGTTAGAATGTTGTCTCTCCAGCATCCTGCCCCTCCTGAAGATCTCCTGCACCCTGTTCCTTTCTCTATGGGCTTATTCTACTGCTGGTTTTCTATACCTTCTTTCATCACCTCCATTACTGAAGTCATCTCTTGCCTCACCATTTCTGCTTACTGCCTTCTCTTTCCACATCCCTAGCTTTCTGCACTGACACTGAACTACCTTGCTTGTAAACGAGTCTGATTTTCTCTCTTTCTGGGTCTCTCTTTCTGTCTCAAGTTCAGACTTCCCTTTGATTGGTTCAGATAATAACAATCCGGTGCCACTCTCTGCTACCTCAAGGGGGCCTGAAGAGCCTAACGCAGGCTATCCTTTTGGTCAGATGTTGACTCCTGTTGTGGCCATGGTGGTGGGAGAGATGGGCACTAAATCTAGAGAATTCCCTGTGGCCTCTTTTTCCCAAAAGGAGGCAGCAGGCCTATGAATCTTAGTGATCTTTGAAGTACAAATTCCCCAGTGAATAAATGATAGAAATGGTTCAAAGTTTCCTCTTCCAAGCATGGATTTATTCCAAACAGCTTTTTATCTTTAATATTAGTTTAATTTAGCAGAAACTACCTGTGGTACTAAACCTCAAAGTAGCACAGGCTGGCTGCTTATAGATTAAAAACCCAAGGTAGACATAGAAAATACAAGCAAGGAAGCCTTTGATAGACTGAAAAGGCCTAAATTATTTCAGTGAACTCTGCCTAACCTTAGCCAGTTAGTTCCTGCTTTTCATTCCTTTTGTGTGTGTGTGTGTGTGTGTGTGTGTGTGTGTGTGTGTGTGTGTGTGAGGGAGAGAGAACGTGCAAGCCTGGGGTGGGGGGAGTGCAGCCGGAAAGGGAGAAAGAGAATCTTAAGCAGGTTCCACGCTCAGCAAGGGGCCCTCGCAGGGCCCGGTCATGACCTGAGCCAAAATCAAAAGTCGGGCATTTAAAACCTATTGAACCACCCAGGTGCCGCTCCTGCTTTTCATTCTTATTCATTCATTCAGCACCACTACTTGGTGGGCATTCTCCTAAACTGATAAATTTGTAAAGAGAGTTAATAGAGAAACCCCACCCTCAAGGAGCTAATCTCCAAGGGAGGAGAAAGGAGCTGCATCTTCCTTCCCACCTCTCTTTGGTCTAGTTCAACTGTCTCTCCCCACCTTAACCCTGTGCATCTTCTGGAAACACATGTGTTGAAAAAGAAGAGTTGATATTCAGTTCTCCATGTGTCTTTACTATACTTGACAAGAATTTATAGAAAATTTAACTGAGGAGCACCTGGATGGCTCAGTCAGTTAAATGTCCAACTCTTGGTTTTGGCTCAAGTCATGATCTCAGGGTCCAGGCATGGAGCCCTGCATCAGGCTCCACACTCAGCAGGGCGTCTGCTTGAGGATTCTCCCTCTCTCTCTCAAATAAATAAATAAATCTTTAAAAAAAAGAGAAAGAAAGAAAGAAAGAAAGAAAGAAAGAAAGAAAGAAAGAAAGAAAGAAAGAGAGGGAGGGAGGGAGGGAGGGAGGGAGGGAGGGAGGGAGGGAGGGAGGAAGAGAGAGAGAAAGAAATCCTAACTAACTCTGGTTCTACTAACAGATAAAAAAGTAAATGTGGTTGGAAGAAAGGGGCCTGGGGGACAGAGTATTTTTTTTTTTTAATTTGTATGCCTTATATTGTTCAAATTTTTATAAACTTTTATTTAGAAATTACTTTTTACAATGGAAAAATAAGCCAAATAAGTTTTTGTTTTTGTTTTTGTCTATAAAGAAGGAAAAGAAATGAGAAGGGATGGGCAACTATGAACAAATAGAGTTGGTAAAATTTTCCATGACCCTACTGGCAAGATTATTTTGGTTTCGTTAAAAACAAAACAAAACAAAAAAAAAAAGAAACAAAAAAAGCCATCTCAAAGGAAGCATTGTGAAGTGAAGGAAGAACATACTATGCTGTAAGTGACTGAAAAAATTTCTTTTGTCCTTTAGATTTGCTTGATACACATAGATTGCTTTCTTATCCTTGAAATTCACGTGACCACATTCCTTCTGCACTATAGAAAAGCAACTGACATGATAAAATAAGCAAGCATTAGATTTTAGAGGTAGGCAATGGAAACTCTGGCGGTAAGGGGCCAACAGGGCATGGTTTCTTATATGTGTGAGCTTCCTGTAATGTGGAATGCGTACGTGTGAAATCACCAGTCACTACATTTGCAATAACTTAATAACATGACCGTTCCTCCACCCGTCCTCTTTCCCCACACCGAGTTGCAGTTTCACACGGGGCTACTTACTGCGAAGCTTTACAAAGAAAGAAGGAAGTACAGCCACCAATGAGGCAGCGGTGTGCTTCAAACGCCACATTCTGAACTTGATGAAAGTTTCTTTTATCACCTTTATTAGTAATGCTACATAGTTCAGAGTGGATGGTCCAAATCTTGTATTTAATTGTCTCCCTGTGCCCTGGACCTTTCAAATGTATGAATCATGATTTAAAAGGCTTTCCCTCACTGAGGCAGAGTTAACAGACAAAACAATCCTAGCCAGGGTCAGCTTCATTCTGCCGCAAGACTGGCACCTGCTCCCTCATCTGAACTAAAAAGGGAAGGAAAAAATGGGATATTAAAGCACCCGGGTCCTTTTTTCTGATGCCAGGAAAGGGATGAGAGGTCCTGTTTCTACACTGTTGTTCACGCTAAAGGGTCTCGAAGTATTTAACACTTAGGGGAATTAGTTCCCAGCTCCCCAGCAAATAGCTCCGCAGGGGCGAGGCAGCAGCTGGCCAGTGGGGCCCAGTAATCCCCAGCAGCACACCAGGGGCTAACAGGAGATTACTGTGTTTGAGGAAACTGATAGGATCTAGAGAGAAACCAAAGCTTAATACCTTGTCTGTCACTCCTCTTAAAAATTAGGAAATGGTAAAAATAGGCAAATTGCTGCTTGAGGAGTGACTAAGGAGAAAAAAGGAAATTTGGGGCCTATGGCATTTTTCTAAAGCTTGGTACCAAGGCAGATAGGGCTGTGGAAATGGCTAATTTAGCAATAATTCAGAATAATGCCATACCCTAGAACAGAGTCAAAGTGGTATTTTACATGGCTATTCAATCAGCAGAGCCTACCAGCTGACAAATGAAGGTGGTATCTGGCTCCCGAAAAGAAAGCAAACCATGAACATGTAAATATTTTAATTAAAGTACAATATGGAACTCACTGAACTTCATATTGAACTTGGGACTACTATGACCCACCACTTTAATCTTAAGCTCTGACACTGTTAAACATAAGCAGCAAGTGAGAATGCGATGTTTTACTTAGAAAAAAAATGCACTTTTGAAAAATCCAGAAGCTAAGGATTATTAACCATTCTAAAAGCAGTAACAAAAGTTACGAATGCTCATTCTATCATTTACAATTTTGGAAAAATGTTGTTCATCTGTCCTTTAATTTTATGAGACAATTTTGAAAAACATCAATCAAAGGTCTGCTCTGAATCTCCAGGTGTGAAAACGGGGTATGATGGGAAATCCAGATGGTCAAAGGATCAGCAGAGTTTTTATATTTGTGATTGGTAGAGAGAAGGAGGCCTGTGTCTGAAGTACAGCAGATGGGAAATGCCAACTTCGTCACTAAAAGTATTATCCTCACTCCCACCCCGCAGTCTGGAAACAAACCATGCTGTTGCTCTGTTTAAAGATGGCAGTCCTGGGGCGCCTGGGTGGCACAGCGGTTAAGCGTCTGCCTTCGGCTCAAGGCGTGATCCCGGCGTTCTGGGATCGAGCCCCGCATCAGGCTCCTCCGCTATGAGCCTGCTTCTTCCTCTCCCACTCCCCCTGCTTGTGTTCCCTCTCTCACTGGCTGTCTCTGTCTCTGTCGAATAAATAAATAAAATCTTTAAAAAAATAAATAAATAAAGATGGCAGTCCTTTTCTAGATGAGGGGCAACTTAACGGACCCATTTAATTACCCTCACGCAACTCCTCTTTGGGTTAAGATGTAGCCAACAGTATCTCCATTAGTTAATAAAAGGAGTTACTGCCAGTCATTTTAAAATGGCAGTCTTATTAGAGATTTTAGGTACTACAAGTACATTTTATTATTCTGAAAGGCAAACCGAAAAAAAAATTTACAGCTGAGCGAGCAAGAAAGTGTGCAAACTAATACACACGTGCATCTGAGCATGTGCACACCTGAGCACAGTTACATTTTTAAGTAGCAGGAAAAAATCATTCTTTGCATGTTTAAGAGATCTCACTGGCAGCTCAACCACCTCCCCCAGCCTCTGGCCTCAGGCACGTAGAGCCACTATTATTTCCTTCTGCCTAAAACCGAAGGGGACAGTTACTCCAGGTCCTGTAGCCAATTAAAGAGAAGGGGGGGGCATAGAGACAGAAGGGGTGGGGACAGAAAGAGAGGGAGAAAAAGAGAGAAAGAGAGACAGAGGGAGAGGGTGGCAGGGCAAGGGAAGGGGGGGAGGAAGGATGTGGTCTCATCCAACATCAGCTTCTATTTAAGTACCCAGCTCAGCAGACCATCCAATCTTAGGAGTTCCTGTCATCTGCCTTGGAGTTCTGGCCTATGTTTGTCCTGATTTGGATTACTGCTAAAATAGAAAAACAACCCCACGCATGAAGCAGGTGAAGTAGAAGAAAACATAAATTTTCCTTTAATAATATTTGGAATTGAAAGTCTTTAGAAATGGATGCTATAAATACAAGATTGGCTAATGTTCAAAACTATTTGTAATTTTCCCTTATTTAACTTCAATTATTTATCTCAAAATGAAACCACAACTATTTGTAAAGATGATGTTTTCTGACTCTTGATTCGGGAGTATCTGCCAGAAAACAACTGAGGTTTACACAAAGTTCACAAATCCATACACACACCTGGTGAATGCAGTCAGAAGACCTTGTGTAACCAATTTCCGCTGCTTTTCTTTCTAAGGAAAAATCTGCATCACTTTCATTTGAGAGGTTTTTTTTTTTTTAACTCAAATCAAAAGGATGACAAAGAATAGCCTTATTAGATTTTAAAAACCTTACAAATTGACAGAAAGATATACAACACATAAGAAAAATGTTCGAAGGACATACATACTTTGTAAATAGCCAATAATCATTTGAAAGGATGTTTAAGGACATTAAGAATCTAAGGAGTCGAAATTACACGCATGAGACACCATTTTTCACTTGTCATATTGGAAAAAAACCTGAAAACAATACATGTACTGTTGGGGAATGTGTATAAAAATAAGTACAATGGTATAGACTGCTAGTATAAACTGATTCAGCCTTTCTGAAGGAGTGTTTGTGAGTGTGTGTGTTTCAAAACCTTAAAAGAATGAGCACTCTTTGATTTAGCAACTAGATACCTAGAAGTTTATCAAAAAGAGCATCATAGATGTGCTTCAAATACAGCCACTAATAAGGATACTCATTAGAGAGCTCCACACATTGTCGAAAACTTGGAGACAGCCTAGATATCCGACAACAGAGAATTGTTGAAATTCTTTATAAAACATTTATAGGACAGAACACTATGCAGAAGCAGAAAAATATTTAATGTTCACAACACATTAAGCGAAAAAGATGTCCACACGACTTACTGCACTATTTCAGTTTTGTAGCCACACCAAAACTAACAAAATAAATCATGCCACTGGTGGTTATCTCTGGGAACGGGGAACACTGGTGATTTTTATTTGATTCTCATTGTTTACCTATCTTATTACTCGTGTTGTTATTACATTTTTCTAAACAATTGTGTCCAGATATAATTCACGTATCACACAATTATGTTATTACTTCTAAGAAAAAGGCAATAAAGTTATTCTTACTGATTGAGGCAGAGCTTTTGGGGACAAACATTTCATTCATATTTTATCTCAGTTACTGTAACACCAGGTGCACATCCCACAGCTGTGCAGCACTGTGCCTTTTACGACGCACCTTTACCTTTGCACTAGGGTCTTCTAGCCAAGAGGACCTCATCGCAGACGAACAACATATAATGACCTATACCTATTACAGCCCCAGTAACTAAATCTCATTGGGGGTCTTTGCTCCCACTTAACAGGAATTACACTGTAAATAAGAGAGCAGAAAGAGCCTTATTCTTTTTTTTTTTTAAGATTATTTATTTATTTGACAGAGAGAGAGAAAGAGTGCACGAAGAGGGGGAGCAGCAGAGGGAGAGGGAGAAGCAGGCTCTCTGCTGAGCAGGGAGCCTGATGTGAGGTTTGATCCCAGGACCCTGGGATCATGACCTGAGCTGAAGGCAGATGCTTAACTGACTGAGAGACCCAGGCAGGCACCCATAAAGAGCCTTATTCTAAAGCCTTAGATATATGTCATGTCCCCCTTTCTGACACACTGTGGGTCTTCACAGAATTCCCAGCATGACTCATACAAAAGAGAGACATAATAGGACATCCGTCTTTCTCCGTTGCTTTTCTCATGACATCAAGGATTAACACCCACACGGGAAGTGCAAAACCGTGGCAGCCATGGACACATCTGAATACGTACCTTATAATGTTCATTTCATTCTTCATTATTAACACACAAAGCTAACTTTTCAGATGTGAATAAAATCTGCATTCAGAGACACCCCAAACGTTGGTCAGTGCCTCACTGAAAGGACCTCAGTGATGCTGGGAACCTTGAAAAGGGGAGTGTGGTGGGGTCTGCCCCCTTTGGGTTACTGGGGGCCAGGGACCGTCTGGGGTGGAGCACACTGCTTGCTCTCAGAGGGTGGGAAGAGCCGAAGTGTTGAAAAACAAGGGTCAGTACAAGGGTTAAATGAAAGTGAAACCGTGCTGACCCAGAAATGCAAATCAGGGTGCCCCAGCTCTCTGTAGAACTTGTGGCGCCCCGAACACTGTATTCTTCCTTCAGATTACCTCGTGTCCCAGGAGAGGCTCCGGCGATTTCCAGAGAAGAGGTGAAATGTGGAGGGAAGCAGCAGGCAGCAGCGGAATCTAATTTTATTTGAGAAGCATCTCACAATTTATAGTGGACTTCTCACACGAAAAAAAAAAAAGGCAGTTTTGAAGTTTATTTCCCTTTCTTTATATTGCTTTTACTACCTTTACTAGTCCAAATTCAAAGCACAAAATCAGAGGTGATTTTAAAACTGTATCTGAACGAATCATAAAAGTAGGAGCGCACGATCTTAGAGATTTATAATGCTTATCTGCATTTCGTTCTACAAAGTTACGAAGTATGCAGGAAGCTCCCAGCTGCTGGGAGAAAAAGCTTCCTGAAATATAAATTCCAGGTAAATAACATCGTGGTTCTCATCGCTAATGGAATTATGAGGGAGAAAGGGAGGGAAGACAGAGGCAAGAAAGAGGCAAGGGAAGAGAAGAGAAATGATAAATTAGAGAAGAAATGGGTGCAGATTTTAAAGAAAAAGAAACCACAGTCAGAGAGGGTCTCGTAGTGGGGGAAACATGGAACAAAGTAAGCCAAGGACAGATAGCAAATAGATGGCAAATGTGGGTCGAGAGCCAAATGGCTCGGGCTTGAACCCGGGCTCCACACCTAATTTCTGGGTGACTTTAGGCAAGTTACTTAACCTCCTGAAGGCCTGTTGAGAGACATTAATTGCCAGAATCTACGCAAAGCGCCTGGAGTAATGCCGGGGCAGGGTGAGTGTTCAAGGACCACAAGCTTCATGGACAGCCCCTCCCGGGCCCAGAGGGAGGCATGAGCCCAACTCCCAACTTCCACCTTCCTCTGTCTCCACGCCTGTGGTCCTTTGATGAGAATGGCCATTTGGGGGCCTGGCCACACACCAAAGACATGGGGTGCTGAACTTCTGAGTTCAGATCCGTTGTGTTACTTGCCAGCTGTTCCTGTGTTAATTTATGCAACAAATACTTCCCGACTATTCACTAGCTTCAGGTTCTGGGCTAGGGTCTAATGAATGAAAACAGGCATACCCTGCCCTCATGCAGCCTACAGGCTCATGGGAGAGCCAGAGAGTAATAAAAGAATTAATCAAGTACAAATAAATTTAAAATGAGGAAAGAGACGCACATGCCATTAAGTACATATAAGTCCCTTGAGGAAGACACTACTGAGCTGAGCTCTGTCAGGGGAGTGGGCAACAGCCTAGACTATGAAAGGGCAAGGAAGAACCATCTAGGCTGAGGGAACAGCTGGAAGAATGAAGCCCAGAAAATGAGAAGAGACTGGAGTGGTCATCTGGAGCCAAACCAGGCAGGGCATGGTGCACCTGGTTAAGGACTTTGGTCTTTACCCTAAAAGAGAATAGAAAAATCAGTGGAGGATTTTTAATCAAGAAAATCACATGGTCATACATGAGTTCTGAGAAGACCACTGAAACTTTGGTGTGGGGGATAGATTTGAGAAGGACAAGGTAGATGACCGAGGTGGCTACTGAGCTGCCCATGGAGGGCAGACGGTGGCTGGGGCCGGAATGGAAGCCATGCAGGGTGTCCACGGATGGGTGGACATTACATCAGCACAACTCGGAAGTTGGACACAGAGGGAGGATTCCTCGCTGGAGAGAGAGCTAGGAGAATGCCAACTTTCAGGGAGGCTTGTTCTTGGGTTTAGTTTTAGGTATGTTTATTTATGTGACCTGGGGAAAGACTTTCACCCTCTAGGCCTTAAAATCCTTGTAAGGATTAAATGAACTCACATGCCTATGAATGCCTGACACAGAGTGGGTGCCCAGTAGCCAGAAACTGTGTTATTGGGATTTTAGACAAGAAATACTGAAGCAACTTTGTCTTGGCCTTCCACAGAGGGCAAGATCCTACACTTTCAGTCCAGATATCACCTTTTATTGTTGTTGTTGTTGTTGTTGTTGTTGTTAAGATTTTATTTATTCATTTGACACAGAGAGAGAGAGAGAGCCACAAGCAATGGGAGCAGGAGGAGAAGCAGGCTCCCCACTGAGCCCTACGCAGGGCTTGAACCCAGAACCCTAGGTTCATGACCTAAGCCAAAGGCAGACACTTAACCAACTGAGCCACCCAGGAGCAACCAGATATCACCTTTCTTGAGAGAGTATCTGATCCACAAATGCAAGGTCCTAAAGTAGAATGTCCCATCTGAGCACAAAGTACATCAGGATTCTTGGATCACACTGGGGAGGAATTCACGTTTAATGTATGAGGACATTGCTTGATCTGCCCTTTAAAAAAAAAAAATTACTATGAGAAGTAAAGTTCTGAGACTTGTATACGTGCTACTTTCTTTTTTTCACATCTTGCACAGGGAAACAAGCTATGTCTGTCTAATTTATGAACTTTTAGGATAAACATATATATTTAACAAATATTCTTAAGCACCTCCTTTACATGGTGAACTATGGAATACAAAGACAAATAAGACACATTCCTTGTTCTTAATGAGTTTGTGGGCTGGTAGGAGTCACACATACACACTGAAATACCATGAGGGAATGTAGGATGACAGATAGTGGGGAGCAAAGCTCTCACGTCTGGAAATAGAAGATCCCGAGTTTCAAACCAGAAAGTGGAACATAAGTGCTGCTTTCAAATGCCATGTCAGCTCCGTGGTTTTGGTGGTGAAGGGTCCTGTTTAAGTTTGGGGGTCTGGAAAACCAGCAGGATGGACACCCTCTCAACCCTAACATAACAGAAGATGAAAATACTGTCGGGTCTGGATATAATAAACATAAATAGCCAAAAATCATTATTAAATTGAATTTTGGGAAGGTGGAAAGGGAAGACCTGACATGCTAAAAGAGCATTTCTAAAGAAAAAGATTATTTGCCAAAGAGCAAGATTTTCTATTAACATCAAATTAGATAACTCTTCATACAGCCAGAGAAGTGATGGATATTATGTCACATGGTTGACACCCATGGTTTTGTCTCATAAAAGGAACATGAAAAAAAATCCACAGAATTCTGCCCAGTACTAGGTCTGCTAATCACCTTTCGGTGTCAGCTGAGAAACAGCAAACTCAAGGAGCCAGTTTACCCCACATGTTCTGTCACTTTGTAAAATTTCTTTAGAAATTTAAATTAAAACCAGTTCCTCAGTAATGAACTGTATTTTCGTCTACACAGCAATTTAAACATGCCGTTTATTTTCTGTCTGCCATGAGATTGGGAAACTAGGCATTATTGAACATAAAGCAAAGCTAATTCTAGGAATTTCCAAAATCAAAGTCTATCCCTAGAATATTTTTACATCAGGGAAACTTGAGAGTAAGTTCTAGAGAGTCCACTTTCTAGATGGTCTCGTCCTCCAATAACTGAAATGATTAAGGCCTGCACATTCACTGAATTGCTTGAAATAAGAGTCTAACCTTTAGCTAATAGGTTCTGTCAGTTAGTCTCCTGATTTAATCCAAAACAAGTTATTAGTTTATACCTCCCCATCTAGCAGGCTGGTTGCCATTAAGCAGAAAAAGTAATTCTATTAATGGAAAAATCAGTGTTCAACACATTCTCTAGGACTTGACTCAAATGCCACCTCCATTACTGCCTCCCTGGTCATCATACATGGCTCTGTGGAGTCTCTGTCACACTGAATAGAAATGGTTTGCAGTGCCCACCTGCTCATCCACACTGTGATCTCCTCAAGGGCAAGGACGGGGCGTACGCATTTTTGTGACATCATACCTGACACATAGCAGGCACAGCTGAACACAGACAAAAACACAGAAATACAATCAGAGAGACAAGTGGGCCAGAGAAATAACAAAACTGCACACCTTCCACAGTCATGCACAAAGGGAAAGGCAATGAAAGCCGCTGGAGGTATGGTGACACGTCAGGTAGGCCGCTGAAGGAACTGGATATCAACCAAGGACCTGAGCAGGAGAGCCTGTCCCTTCTCGTTGAAGGTGATTTTGCCTTGCGAAATTTCCCCTTGGGTCTAGCTCACTGGTCAGAGGAATGGAGCAACTCCAGAGGCTGAGTGTGTTGTCTGAGGCAAGTCCCAGGCTCCCACCCAAGTAATCCACCTGTGGCTGGGGTTTGAGGTCCTTGCTGTTGTTTTTTGTTTGTTGAGTTTTAATGGAGAGTGGAGGGGAAGGGATCTCAAAGGCAAAGGTGCCTGTGAAATGAACATTGCAGGCTCTACGTGCGCCGTGTGCTTGAGGAAGAAACCTAGCTGCACAACCCCCTCAAGATACACCATGAAGTTGCATCACCCCCATTATGTAAGCCTTTATCAAAGCAGGAAGGGGGAGGGGTAAAGTCTATGACCGAACAGGAGTTCAGATGAAAATTTTATAACTTTTAACTTTGATGCTTTTCAAAGGAAATTTTTATCTTTGTTTTACATTCCTGCGGGGGGGGGGGAGTTGTTTTTAAAAACATGATTTTTATTTTTATTTTATTTTATTTTTTTGACAGAGATAGAGACAGCCAGCGAGAGAGGGAACACAAGCAGGGGGAGTGAGAGAGGAAGAAGCAGGCTCCCAGTGGAGGAGCCTGACATGGGGCTCGATCCCACAACGCCGAGATCACGCCATGAGCCAAAGGCAGACGCTTAACCACTGTGCCACCCAGGCGCCCCTAAAAACATGATTTTTAAAGCCATCTTTTAGATTAGATATAAACAAAGAGTGCCAGAAATGTTACACAATGTTTTAATTTCTAACTTTAGCCTTCATGTTAGTAAACTTAAATTCGTAATTCTATGAGCAGACACTCTTGAAAAACCTTTCTTCGTTTTTTAAATCAGGAATCACCAAACGTTCAAGCTCAAAGGGACCTCGTCAGTTGACTGGTCTAACGTCCACACCTGGACTCTCTCCCTGCTACACAGAACTGGGAAGAATCACGTTTCACACTGTCGAGAACCAATCTTTGTACTGACATAACTCCAATAAACAGGATTTGATTACTTGTTACTGAAAGGTAGTATTTCCCAAAACAGATTTCATATAAAACTAGACGTTTGAGATAATATTTTTATAAGATTCTGTGGTCAAACAAGTTTTACAAGGACAGTGCTAAAGAAAGTTTAAAAGGGTTTTTTTTGTTTATTTTGATTTTAAATGATCAGACTCCTCAGAACATTTAAGATACCCATATAAACATCAAGACTATCCAAGAAGGAGGACAGGATGCAGTGTCAAGGACCCCAAAACTCCTCCCTCCTCTCCCCCCGCAAGAAATGTCCATTGCGTCATAGGATAAGTGTTCAGTAGAACACAGCTCTGGAAAAGTGGCTGTGACATTTTCAGCTGTAGCGAACATCTGTAATTTGTAGGGACTATTGGCTTTTAGTCACAGAGGCAGCATGTAAATTTGGCCTTGAGCATTCTAGTAGCCAATGCAAAAAGCATTAATCCCATGATCACGGATCACATAAAAAGTTCATGACGTTCATCAAATGAAAACACAGTTGTTCCAGAAGTGCCAGCTATTCTCGGTACTTAGAACTGAAAGCTACAGCCACTCAGGTGTCTGCGTAAAGAGGATCAGGTTGACATCCTCCGCTTCAGCTCCTTTAGTGCACAGAATACCGTTTCGTAGGCAATCTTACAGCATCCTTTTTCGGAGACGAATGGCATATTGCTACAGCGTAGCTCCGTAGAAGCAGCTTTACAAGGCGTCATACCCTGTTTCACATGATCATAGTTCTTACTTGTCTAACTCAACCCAAGACTAATCTCATTCTCCCATTAGCCAGCTACACCTGTCTCCAAGGGTGAATCACTTGCCTACTCTGGGTTTGAGCTAGGTGGTCCCAGCTTCAAAGTTCTAGAGGTCTATGGGGTTTATTAATTTGACTTTCAGAAAAACATCAAATGTTCAGTGTCCTTGAAAGTGTGAATCCATCCTTGTAGGTATCTGTACCTTACGTCGCTTACGTTCATGGCGGATATGTTTAACACATCACAAAAACCTCAAGCCATGGTCATGTGTCACAAATTTGGAAGAATAAAAAGGAGAGACTAAGAATAGGAGTAGAAGAGTGCCAAACATAATTTTAGCTACTCGACCATTTAGCTTTAAATCAACCTTAGTTTCTTTAGAAGTACTTTAATAATGATGGCAATCATAGTCATAATAATTTGCTCTAAATGAGCCTATAGTTTCCCATAGGGTAGTAGCAGCAGCAGTAGCAAACACATATTTGGCGCTTCCAACCTACAAGACCCTATTACAAGTATGAGACACAATTCCTCTTCAAATGTTCGCAATAACTCAAAGATGTAGATACCATTCCGATCCAATTTCACAAATGAAGAAACTATGACTCTGAGGGGTTGGATAACTCGCCTCAAGTCCTGCGAGTAGGAGCAACAGATCCAGAATTCAAGCCGGCTCCAGATCTGAGATCTAACCAACATACACGACTGCTTCTGGACCCCTGAGGTCAAAGACTGCTGACAGTCTGAGCGGCGGCCTCACTCTAGCTACATACCGGATATTATATTAGAGCACGCTCCTCTCAAAATAAGACTTGGTCAGGAAAAAGAATGTGGGGCTTTCTAAGAAAACCAGCTCCATAAGTGTAAAGAATAATAAAGATTTTAATGCTCCATGATTAATACCCACAGAACAATGACCCGAAAACAAGCCTCCAGTTCTCTTGGAAAACGGAAGGTGGTTTCCCCTGTGATGATAGAGCAGTCATTTACTCCTCTGGTAAAACCTGAACAAAGAGACCACCCTAAAAGTCAACAGAGTTGGGACTGTAGGGGGGTGGGGAGGCAAACTCCCCTGGGGAACACAGGAGGCCCTGGTCCCACTCTCAGTGCATCTTCTGCAAATACCCTGGGGCCCCGGCTGTCTTCCTCCTGCTTCAGAGGAAATATTAGTCTTTGTTCCAATAGCTCCTCTTATTTCTAGCCTTTCTCTCCTCCCCTCCCAGCACACACTTGCCTGTTTGGTGATACAGGAGAGGAATGCATTTGAAGTAGTCTAGCACCACTCTTAACATATAATCACATGTAATCACACATCCAGGAACCATGTCTCATACTTCTAATTACCTTCCTTCAGAGGATCTCAAAGCGTTTTTCAGACAGTAATGAATCACCTCTTCTTAGATATTTCCTCCTAAGACCTGAAAAGAGAAACACAACAATTATATGTCTTGTCCTCTAAACTACTACCAACATTTCTTTTGAAACCACACACACACACACACACACACACACGCACACGCACGCACACGCACACACAGGGAGAGAGGAGGAGGAGAAAAGGGGAAAGAGATTTTTTAATGGTGACAGAGCAGTGGAATTCATCACATCCTGTCCTGTGCTCACAGCAGGGGCGGGGCCCATGTCATCTGTATACCATAAGTGTTAATAATGACATAAAGTTTTCCTGCACATCATGAATGAAACGGAATCCATTTTCAGCTGTAAAATTGCCTGCCGCCTTTTATTCATTCATCTTCTCTAAGCCACCCATACCCTGACTTAGCAAAACCAGCCTTGTCTCATCTCCCAGCCCATTTTTGTAGTTCTGAAGTGCAGTACTCCCTTCATAAAGAACTGTGAATTTCCAAATTGGGTGAAATAGTTCTTAAAAGTTGGCTACTTTCAAAATCAATGAAATTTGCTTGGCCCTCGAGAGTGAACTGCAAACTCAGAGTAACTGTCTTAAGGAATATAGACGACCTAAGAGGCTAAGTTTTAACTCGCTTTTACTTAGCTTGTGCTGCCTCTTTGGTTTCTCTCCTACCTGTCAGAATAAGACCTGGGAGAAATCCTGGAAATGCTGATGTCTCAATAATCACTGTGGCTTCCTCCTAGGAGCCCCATCTCCATGCCTGACAAACCCCAGGGGGCTCAGCCTGGCCTTAGGGGCAGCGCCCGACCATTTCCAGCTGGGCCCTGAAAGGAATATATCAACAGTGACCACAGGGGACAGCTCCGGGCTGAAGAAGCCCAGAAGCTGTGAACAGTAACTTCCAGCCCTTTCCCAGCACAAAGGGGTTGTTGCCTGCCCGTCTCAGAATGAGCCTACCAGCCCGGAGTACACTGGCTCTTCAGTGGTTTGTCGTGCCTCTCTGGGGCCTGAAGATGGGCCTCTTCAGACAACCAAACATTTGGTTAGTGTGAGGGGTAATCCAAATTATGATTAGAAACAGATTACCCAGCTCAAAACTCATGTTTGGCTTGAGCAAAACCACACACCCAAATCCCTAATCACTTTCCAGAAAGAGGCCTCTCTTCAACTGGGATTGGGAACAACAGCCTTTTCTTGAACTTTTCATCTTCTCGCGTATTTCTAGATCCCTGTGCTTCTCCTTGAGGCACCAGCCTGGAAGTAGCTTCCAGCCAACCCCAGAGTGTTTGAGCATACTCTGCTGCCAAGGTGGCTGGGGTATGTGTGCAAAGCCTGGTCACCAGCAACTGGAGGATCCAGAAAGGTTGATTTCTAATTTTCTCATCACCAGGATTTGGAATAAACATGAAATGAAATCATCCTTGGTACAGAATTAAAACTTTTTAAGAATATTTAATTTACCACCCTTAAAAGAAAGTTGGCCAGCAATTTTTACCCACTCCCTGCTATGAGTACCCCCCATATCTCTCTCTCTCCTATCCCTCTCTCTTTCCTTCCCTCCCCACTCTCTCTCTCTCTCTCTTACACACCCACACACACACTCATCTTGGCAGCAGCTGTAGCCAGACAGTATCTTCATCCTGGATGCCTTCTTGATTCCCAACACACAGCTGCTAAGTTGGCCCTCACTCACCCTCTCCAGCTGTTGTTTGCAGAATTAGAAGTGGACAACTGAGGGAGAAGAGGCGAAGCTGTGCTAAGTGAAGGAAGATAAGACTAATGTACTCCTTTCTTGGAATCTCAAAGATCCAAGGACTGTTTGGGGGGGATCAGGACTAGCCATCCAGGCACCAGAAAACATCCCTCCACCTGCCCTCACCAATGCAACTGGAAACCCATGCCTTTCTTTAGGTGATTGAGGAAGTGAAACAATTTGCCATTCCAACTACTACCCCCGTGATGACATCTCCCAAGCCTTCATCTTCAGCTCTGACCCCATTCTTGAGCTCCAGAGCTGAATTTCCAGTATCATATCCAGAGACACAACCTGTCAGTCCCTCCAATGCAACATGATCTACTGTGAAGACCCCCATTCCCAACCTAGCAGATACCTCCTCCTCAGTTCCCCTTCTCAGTGGCAGCCTCCCCCACCCCTGACCCCAGTATACATGGGCTTGAAACCTTGGGCATGAAACCTTCAAAGCCCTCTTCTCTAATCCCACATCATTCTATCTCTCAGATCTGCCCTCTCATTTTCATTGCTACGGAAATGATTCTCCATCACCAAAATTATTGTATTACTCTGCCTTGGTTTTGTCTTTCACCTAGACATTTTTTCCTAAATAGTTCAACTTTTTCCCCTGCTTCTAAACCATCAGTGGCTCTCCTTGACCTATGATGTTTCTGAATAAGCTTTTCAAGGACTGCCATAGCTTACTCCCCATCCCACTTTTTTCTTCTCATCGGTCTTTGGATCATTCCCTATCTTCCAGCCTTACAAATTACCTGGTCTTCCTGGAGCCCGGCAAACACACCTTGCTGTTGCTCATGCTACTTCATCAGAACGGAGTCTCCTTCACCCCTTTCTCAACAATTAACAGTGAGTCCTGGATCAAATGCTGCCTCCTCACCCAGAAAACCTGTTTCTTCTCTATTCCCGTGATACTTTTTTTTAAAGTAGTTCACATTTCATATACATATCTAACTCCTTAGCCAGTCTATTCCCCTCATCGTATGTAGGAGGATACTGAGGCACAGTATCTGTATCTACTACTTAGTTGTTCTGGAAATAGTTGTGAATTAAAACCAATTCCTAGAAAGAACAGGCCAGTTCAACAAGTGAAACCAAGATAAGATTAATTTGGGGGCAGCGCTGAAGGAGGGAAATGTACTGAAAGAGGAACGTATAAGAAGGCTGTTGGGGGTGGGGAAAGACGAAAGCAGACCACTCCTTCACTTTGGCAGTGAGGAAAAGGGAGGAGGTCCATCCCACCCTACATCTCCAGTTCCCCCAGGGATCCACAGCCTTCACCTACGGGAAGAACCTGATTAAGCAATGTCCCAACGACTGTACTATAACAGAGAACAAACTGAACACTGCCTTGGGGTTAAGAGTTAAGGAACCATCCCCCGAAGTGAGCTCACTGGGCCAAGCACACACGAGGGAGTATCTTCCCGGAGATTTCCTTCAATGTAGTAACTCGACACTAAATCTTCCCTTGGTGCTGATCACATATTTAAACCACGGTTCTTCTACTTGGAATATTTTTCAAGAAAAAGCCTCAGGGGACTGTTGATGAGAGTAATTACACGGAAAGCAAAGTTTCCCAAGCCAAAAGTTTCTTCGAAAACTTAGAAAACTATCAACCCTGTTGAAGCGACCAGAAAAGCTGAAAATCTGAGGCAGACAATGAATCGTTATTATTTAAATTCATTCGAATCTTATCTGTTGAACACCTACCCTATTCATGGAAGCCACTGGATCTACCTGTCCCACGTCACACCGGGTAGACGCAGTTATCTTCATTTTAGAAGCGAGAAAGCTGAGGTTCAGGAGCATGCGTTTGAGTTTACTTTGTCTCTTAACTAGCTTAAATCTTTTTGAGGAAAGCCCACTTACAGCCAATCCTATTGTGTCTTCCTCAGTGTCAAAGAATAGCGTGCGTCCAATAAATACTTGCTGAGCCTCAAAATCAAGATTTCCCACCCTCTTGCGAAAGCCATACCTTCAGTCATCTATGTCCTCTCTATCAACTACATGTCTTGCCTCTGAACTACTACCTGGCCGCCAGGAGAACAAGCCCCCCAGGCTTGCCCCTCCGGGAGCAGGAAGCTTCTTGGGCAGCGCTGCAGGGGCCCTGAACGCCACGCCCCACTGCTGGACCACGCCTCCCACTGCGCCCCCAGCCAATCGCGGAAGGGGGCGGGGCTTCCAGAAGTGGCTGTTCCTGGGAGACGGGCACTCCTCTGCCTTTCAACTTTGGCTGGCCTCCAGGAACTTTCCCCAGAGTGCACCAGAATGTATATGATGGTCCTCCCCACCTTCCTGTCTTCCTTTCTTCACTCTAGGATCAGACTTGCATCACAGTCTGAAGACCCTCCCAGCTTCTTCCCTCACCCCATTTTTTTTTCAAATGGTTTCGCCCTAATAAAATCCTGGCGCATTTAGTCCTGTGTTGATGTCTGATTCTTGGAGAACTGGGGACTAACACATTACAGTTTTTGCTCCAAGAAATTGTTTATAATCTTTGCTCCCTTCGGAGTATTTAGTGAGCACCTATTGTGTGCTAGGAGTACTATGGTTAACATCAAAAGCATTATTAAAGCCCTTAAGGAGCTGGTGAATAAATCAAATAATTACAAAAATTTAAGGCAGAGGGAGCTACGATAAGATGTAAGAGGGGAATCCCGACGTAATCTACAGGACTGTGAGAGAATCCCTGAAAGAAGAGCAGTTTCAGATGAGACCTGAAGGATGAGGAGGAGTTAACGCAGCAAAGGTATGGAGTAGTTCAGGCTGATAGAAGGTGCAAAGGCTCTGAGGTGGTAGGAAGCTCAACAAACAAAAGGACACAAAGGCAGGGGATGCAAAGCAATGAGACTAAAGTGGAAGGCAGCACCCATCTCAGATGGCCTGGGAAATTTAAGAAGATTATTTATCTTTCTGGAGTGTGGTTCTTTGAAAGCAAGTACACCGTAATAGCCCTCTTTGCCAGGTCTAATATAATGTCGGGCACAAAGTAAATGCTCACTAAATATTTGTTGAATCAAAGTAGTAGAAATCAATAAGGAAATACCTTAATTTTTTTCATTATTATCCCTAACATCAAGGATATAGCAAATTAACCCAAAGTATCAACCAGGTAGAGGCTTCTGTGCCCCACTGGCTGATAAAACTAATGAGAACAATGAGGATGATTAATCTCAGGCATTGATTTAATCCCTGGAGATGTGTAAGCAGAGAGCTTCCACAGCGGTGGGCACTATGGTGGGTAAGAACACGCTCCGGACCAGACTGCCTGGTTCAAATACTGGTGTTACCACCTCCTACCTGGGTGGCCTTGAGCAAGTTACCTAACATCACCATGTCCCAGGGTCCTCGTGTGTAAGGTAGAACTGATCACACTATCCCTGTTGGAGTGCTGGCAGGAAGACCTCGGGAAATCACTATATAAAGCACCTAAGCTGAGCAAGCTGCCAGGGGCATAGCATGTGTTCAATAAATGGCACCAATTGTTAGTATTGAAACATGGTTCTCTCTGCCAAGATAAAAGAACATTAGCAGGGAGATTTCTCAAACCAGGGTGAATTGTCATAAACCATATGTCATCAGGACTGCGTGGGATCACTTATGATGCAAGAGGCCAGCTTTGGGGACCAGCTGGGTGGGTTGCAAAGCCTGCAGCCTGGCTAAAAGACCATGTCCAGACATGTACTTTATACACTTGGATTCTGAAACCCACACTAGTACTTAGAGACCTGCATATCAGACCAGACAGTGAACCACTCACATGTAGATATATGCAGTACCCTCCCTGGGCAGGCAGCAGCTGGGGAAAGGACACGCTGCTTCTAGGTTTTCTGTCCTGGAGGAGAGAGGCTGTGACTTTTGGCTTCACTTCAGAACAGCAAAATGAAGCACCATGAGCAGACCCAGCTCAGTTCCTGCCTTTTGGATTTGTTTTTCCATGTTGGACAAGGCAGTTAGAGCCCAAGCTTAGAAGAAAATGCCTATGGAATCAAAAAGGATGAAAGGGGAAAAACACCTGGCTCCCTCCCCAGGCGCTGCGTCCCAGCTGGCTCCGGCTGCCTTGGAATGGGGCAGGGTGGCTGGGACGTAATTGCCCAGGCAGAGATATGAGGTATGTGGGCCTACGTGCGCTGCTGCACACACCACCAGATCGGGAGGGACTCTGTTTAGTGAGTGTTCATTTGATAACAACCTGAACCCTTAAGATGCCAGCTGCCAGCCAAGCTGGACATGTCCATACAGTGGCACCCAGAGGTCCAGGAGACAGAGCAAAGGACCTGTAATTGACTCAGTCCTGTGTTAGTACGTCATCCTCACCAAAACAAGTCTTGGGCCAGGCTGGCAGAGAGACTGTATCCAAGAATTCCAGAATCCAGAACAGAGATTGTCAAATTCTAATGGGCTCTCTGATGGCAATTTCAATGCCACTCATAGAACCCGGGTCATCGCATTAGGATTTGGCGTTTGGGTTCCTATCTCCTATTCTTTTCTAGCCCTCCCATTGTCACCGGGCCCCATGAGTGCTGGCTCTTTTGGTGCCCTCTTCTTTAGGGCGCAGCATCCCTCAAGTCCTGAAACCTTCCTTCTCCCCATTATGGCCAACACATGTTTATTACTTATGCTAACCACTTACTGCTCTAAGTGCTTTACATAAATCTCAACTCATTTACTTATCGTGGCAACCCTAAGAGATGTGCACAATTATTTTCCCATTTAACAGATGGGTAAATGGAGGCACCAAGAGGTTAAATAATGTACCCAAACTCACATAGCTAGTCAAGTGGCAGAGCTAGGAAGCAAGTGCAGAGCCTGGGCTCTTCTCCATCATGCTATACTTCCTCTCTCTCTCTATGACCAATTTCTTATTGATTAAACAAATTTTAAAGGCATTATATTCCTAGGCCTCTTTTTCCAGAATGAACTGCAATCTGGTGCAGAGCTAGGATTTTCGAACTTCCTATTTTGTGTATAGTAGAATGGGGAAATGTTTCTAAATCAGGACAGGCTAGGAAGGAAGCTGTACTGCTCAAGAACTTGATTAATATGAATCATAACACGAATATTGAGAACTCTGGTATTTTTAGCCAAGTGAGTACTTGGGCAAAGTATCTCTCTTGGTACAAGCTCTGCCTGAGTTCCCAGCTGAAGAGAGACATACTTAGCACAGCGGGGGAACTGGGACATAGTGAGGAAAAGCTGCTCCTGACTCCTGCTACTCTGCCCACAGGGAGATCACAACCTTGCACATCTAAGCTCTGCATCCAAATTGGTGAGCCATTCCCAGGAATTCATCCCAGAAGGAACTCCACGCAGCCATGGAAATGAAGGAAGGGAGGGAACATTACTAAGCACATATTCAGCTAGGATTTAAAGCGTGGGATGTAGCTGCTATCTTCCCCATCTTGTGGTCCAGAGAGCTTACATATTCCCCCAACCTTAAGTCCAGAACTCAAACCCCATTCCAAAGGAAGGAAGGACTCAGTGCCAGTCCAAGCCCCACTTTTCCAGGAGCCTTTCCTGAGTCCTCAGACTCACACCCATCCCTCTGTCTTGAAACACCTGTATTAGCGGTAATCTTTGCCACAGTCCAATGCTTACTAACATTGTTTCATACTGGACCAGTCTTGTTAGCCAAACAGATGATAAATTTTGGGAGCCAGTGGCTGTGGGTTGAATTTTATTTCAGGCTGTCCCTGAATATTTCAGGGCAGGAAACTGGGAGAGGTAAAGACTTAGAACCACAGCCTGGTCTCCCTGATCAAGGGAGTCAGTCACTTCATCCCCAGTCGGTACCAGCTTGGCTTTGTAAGTTACTATCGCATTATCTGGTAACAGCCTTCATGTTATGCCTTCCCTCCTTGGTCATTCCCTTTAAAACCTGCAATTGGGCACAGACATTGCAAAGCATCCCTCAAAGTAAGTAACTATGACTGCATTGTCACTAACTTGCATTTGGCACAAGAGGAAAGGTCGCCAAGTTTTCAACCCTGCTTCTGCTTTCCAGTAGCCCACCATGCTGCAAGCCCCTCCTCCTGGTGTGGCGCCAACCAACATGAGATCCGAGGTCGAATGTCAGCTTTCCCTGCACCCCAACACTTGGGACTAGAAGGAATGCATTGCCACATAGCAGGCACACTCAGACATGCCTGCATCATCACCAAGTCGAAGCCAACATATATTTCAGGAGAATTTACAAGGCAGAAAGCACCCTCTAATTTAACAAAAAAACAAGAGGGCTGGGTGTTTCCTTTCTTTTCCAAAGCTAAGACACAAAAGCTTTTCTCATATTAAAGAGCCAGAACCCACCCAACCTGATTCTCTCCTCTCAGTCAAGGAGTACATCATCGTCAGCAATAGGGACGAGGGCAGACTGAGTCACGGAAGAGGCAACAAAGAGGAAGCTGTCTTCTCTGTCCCACCACCTCTCCAGGATATGGGAGCACGAGGGGGTTGCCAGCTGACTGCTTCAAGGACAAGCAGGGCAGTAGTCTCGCGTCCCCTGGGAACCTGAATATCACCTCCCACCATGATTCACGACAGAAACAGAGCAGGGCCCAGCAGAGACAGCCCTGAAATATGATGGTGAAGACTTCAAGTACAGGTCCTTCTTGATGCCTCTCAGTGACTTGCATCTCCCCATTTTAAGATAGATAATGAGGCCATTTTATACTCAGCCCTTTTCTGAGCCCACCTCTTTTGATTGAAACTTTTCTGTCCAGTGTGCTGTTCCCTCTCTTGTCTTCTACAGAGATGATTCCTCTATTCAATGACTCCAGAGAACTATGTCAGTGTATTTGCCTGCATTACAGGGCAGAGATTGCCAGCCTCCTTCCTCCTTCTCCAGGTTATATAAGCATTTAAATGTAGCAATTTCTCTTAAGATGGACTCCCAATTTCAGCTCATTCCAGACTAGTGAGGTGTGAGCTATGGTTCCCCTCAAATCCTTATTTCTCAGCTACTTCCTCCATCTGCCCCTAAGGTCCATTGTGAAGGACAGTCCCCTAAGGCTGGAGTTCCAGGTGATAACCAGTTTTCCCTGCCGCTCCTCTGATTGCAGTCCCCTCCAATTTTGTCTCAAGTGCAGTTATTCTTGGTGCAATGCTTCCCCAAGGATGCACGTATTCTGGTCAAGGAGAAGGTACTAGAGACAAAGGGTGACTCCTTGCTCCCCTCCTCCCTGGCATAGTCCACGTCTCCATAGCTCATCTACCATGTCTTTGTGCCCAGAACTGCCCTTCAGAGGCCAAGAAACTAGCTTAATGCTTCTCAAAAGATCTGTAGTGAAGAGCCAGTTCATTTTTTTCCCAATCCATTATGAACTTCAAGTTTTGTAAAATAAAAATAAATTACTAAAAAAGAGTTTAAAGTAAAAGACATGCAAATGTAAGCCCAACTTCTTTTGTTCTTAGATCCAACAAGTATAAAATTATGCTACCATGTTGCTATAAAAGTTTCTCAACACTTGCTCTCAACTTCTTACCTTATTCCCAGACCAGCACAGATGTGAGTAGCCCTGCTCTAACGTGAGGCTTTTGCTACTTACTTCACCACCTAAACCCTGAACCTCTGGTCTATGCAAGATGGGAGAACAGGCAGCATCTCAGCAGGTCAGCGATGCCCCCCTCTGTATATTCCAGGGACTCATTCCCAATTCTTACTTAGGTTCCAGAAATATCTCTAACATTAGAATAATGCTGACTTCCTCAGGAGGAGACCTGTCTGCACTTCTCACTTCTAATCTGGAGCTACCTAACCCTAAAGCACCTTGGAGAGCAATGAAGGAACCATGTGAGAAGGAACAGGCAAACGGGCAGGTCACTGTCCTGGGCCATCCTGTGTAGAACCGATGGGTATTTTGAAAAGCATCCTCAGAATATGTGCAAGGTCTGAGAATTGTTATCAGTGGGGCTGGTAAGTCGTGGCCACCCAGGCTTGCAGTCATGCAAGTACCAGCTACACAATCAGCTGTTGTTTATTCAAAAACCTGTCACTGGAGCCAGGAGGGGGGGCTGTCCCTAAATGGCTACAGACAGAAGAGGGCAAGCTTCTCTACATCATTCAGGAGGGCCTGGGAATTAAGTGGGAGGAAATGGTGACCCAGTTTAAATACTTCCAGAAGAAGCAAAGAAATCTCAGTGTCTACCATAACAAAGGACTGATTGCGAGGTAGGAACACAATTGGGTGTGATCACCTTTTAGCAGGAGGAAGCTGGAAAGCGTGGTAGGAAATATAGGGTGGGGAGTAGGACTCCATTTCCTTGCAACAATTCTAAAAACAGCTTTATTGGTGTGTAACTGACATCCGATATAATTTGCATATTTACAATGAATAACTCAACCAGCTTTGACATACATATACACTTGTGGAACCATTACCACAATCATAATAATAACGAGCATACCCATCAGAACCCAAAGTTTTCTGTTGCCCTTTTATAACCCCTGCCTCCTACTTCTTCCCTTCCCACCTACGAGGCAACCACTTTCTGTCACGACAGATTAGTTTGCATTTTCTAGAATTTTGTAAAAGTGGAATCATACAGTATATACTGTTTGCTCTGATTTCTTTCACTCAGCAAAATTATTTTGAAATTCATTCACATTGTTGTTTTTATCATGTTGTTCATTCCTTCTTACCGCTAAGTAGTCTTCCCCTGAGAAGCAATTTCACATCACAAGCAAGGTCAGCCCATGACTACGATTTTGAGGTGTTAAGGGAAATTTATGAAGACTTGGGCTTTCCCCTAGAGTGGAGTTTGCTGTTCCTATCTTGGGAAATAAACCTTTTTTGCTTCAAAATTAAGGAGGATAATAAAGAAAAATCAGGCATTTACAATTCTTAAATGATAAAAAGGATTTTGTAATATCCAGGTTCTGTGGGCTGTGAGGAGTTAAGAAGAAAGAACCGGAGAAACCAGGAACCATCATTCCTACCCAAGATGCTTCTCAGCCTTCCTGACTTTCAATTTCTTTTTTTTTTTTTTAAAGATTTTATTTATTTATTTGACAGAGATAGAGACAGCCAGCGAGAGAGGGAACACAAGCAGGGGGAGTGGGAGAGGAAGAAGCAGGCTCATAGCGGAGGAGCCTGATGTGGGGCTCGATCCCATAATGCTGGGATCACGCCCTGAGCCGAAGGCAGACACCCAACAACTGTGCCACCCAGGCGCCCCTCAATTTCTGATTCAGTTTGTTTCTTTGCTGTGGTAGGAAATACTCTGACAAGGATGTTCCCATCACAGTTGTGGTTTTGCTTTTGGAGTCAAAAAGGAAGGCTATTCTGTAGTCACAATTAGAGTTATCCACTCATTCGCTCACCGAACATTTCTTAGGTGTCTTCTGTATGCTGGACATCATACTAGGGATACAGAAACATGCCAAAGACTTATAAGAAGACTTGGTTCCTGCTCTCACAACTTGTAGGGTGTGCAGACTTCACAGCTGGTTATTATAGAACAGATTCCTTCACAATGAACAAGAGATCAGAGATGGCAAATAGGTCAACATGGTGGTTGGGGCCAAGCTGTTACCACCATGGAGACCAGAAGACATGACTGTGGATATGGTGGCAAAGGAAGAGTTCTGGTTCATAGATTATCAGGAAACACAATGCCCCATTGACAGTGACAGAGAATGCAACCCCAGCTGCCCCATACGGGGTATTGAGGAAGATGGGAAGATTTAGGAGATATATGGAACATGTCTCCTGTCGCCCCTCCCAAATATGTCCTGGACATGCACATTATTGTTTGTCCTACTAAAAAGTAGAGAACTTATTTTTCTAAATAGGTGACAGTGTTCTAACAGAAGGTTTCACAAAAAAGCAGACCAGTATATGCTCCCAATCCTTCTGTCATAGAGTTATATGAAAAGAACACAAATGGAAAATAGGATACAAAATTGAATGAATAAGGTGATGACTACAATAAAACCACCAACAAACCTATTCCTTGGAAGGGAGGGGTCTAGTGGGGAAATGTCCAAAGAAAACACCAAAAAAGTTAAAACACACACACACACACACACACACACACACTTGTTTGTGTCTTCTTCAAATTTTCTTAGTGAGTATTTTGCTATTAAATTTTTGAAGAATTACTTTGAACCACACTCTTCATAGGAAGTCATGGGTTCTCAGTCAAAGAAAAGCAAAGTCAACAGTCTGAATTTGCCTGCAGTCTGGAGAGAAGCCTGGCCACAGAGGGACTTCGGGGAAAGCAGTGACAGAGGAGGGGTGAGACCTCGTGGAAGGGTTTTTGCCAGCCTGAGGCTCCACCCTGAGGTGCAGAGAGCCAAGAAGAGGTGCAGCCGGAAGTGGGACTGCAGTGCAACTGGAGAGCAGTGCAGAGGCGGGCGTGAGTATACAGACAGCCTCAGAAGGGCCAGGACCTGACTGGGTGAACATGAGAAAGTAACTTGATGGGGCTTCAAGATTCTTGGCTACAAATGAAAAAGCAAGACTGGATAACCTCTAAGCTCCTTTCTAACTCTAAACATGCAGGAATCTGAGTTGTATGACTCACTTCAACATTTATCCATTGAAGACCTTGGCTGTACCTGAAGAAGGACTGTGGGTCAACAACCATCAACATCTTCTTTGATTTAACACACATCAATTAAAAATAATTGAACACCTGTTACTAGATGTATAATGATGTATATTTTCCAGAAATGGAGTTCTGCAAAAGCACTCCCTGATTAGAGCAAGGGCTAGGAGAGCAAATCTACCTCTTTGACAATGTGACAATCCATCTGGTTAGGGACACAGGAAAAGGGATTTTCCAGGAGTCATGGAATGGAAATTGACCCGTACCTCAATGGGGAGAGGCTAAGGCATTGAGAACAAGCCTGATGCCTTCATGGGCACTGCTATTGGGAAAGGTGATCCCAACTTACTCCCAGAACTATCTCCACTTACCACACTTGACTAAACCTAGAGGTAAATTGTTGTCTGTTGGTGAGGAATGTGAAAACTCACGCACAGATGGGTGGAGCAGGAAGCCGAGGGAAGGTCAGAGAGAAAACAAAGGGGTTTCCTGTGATGAGTCACTGCCTTCTGGGAAAAAATTTCAGAAGCCACTACATCCCCAGCACCTGTCCAAGGCTTGTATTTTGTGCTGAAAAAAAAAAAATGTGGCAAATGAAGCATCGAACCACATCTGAGAGCCCACAGGCCACATACAGGGCAGAAATCTGGGAGAGAGCCAGGCCAGGCAGGCACATGTGACATTTGCACATCGCCTGCTAGAGTCTCCAAGCAGGGAGACTGTGGGTGGGCTGAAGATGCTCAGTTCAAGTCCCCCTTTTCTTTAAATGCAGCAAACTTTATGCTGTTCTGTCCTTCAAGAATCACAGCTTGGATTTTCAGAAAACGTTTCTCTTCTTTTTTTTTTTCCTATTGCCTTGTGATTAAGGTCAATGAAAATCAAAGCTTTTAATTACAAGCTTGCTGAATCCAGAAAGAAAACAAATTTGACTAATTCTGGAACAGGAATTGTTGGACTCCACATGGGATGGATTCCTCTTCTTGGTTTATTCTGAGCTGAGAACAAAAACCACCATTTATTTCTTCACCCATTAAAAGGGTGAGGTTTATATGTAGCAGGGTAAAAAGCACATTGGCAGTCTCAGGCCACTCCTTATAAAACTAAGAGAGTAAACCAAGACATAAGAAGACATAGGAGCCCGAACTAGGGGATTCAATTCAGGAGAGAGGTGGAGGAAATTTCCAGGGTGATGATGAGGAAAACACATAGCAGTCCTGGAACCACCAGTCCTGGTAGGGGAAGGGAGACAGGAGGCTCTTAGGAGGGCTCTCTCGGAAAAATAAAATAAAATAATAAAATAAAATAAAATAAAATAAAATAAAATAAAATAAAATAAAATAATAATAATAATGTTTGTACATAGATCAAGATTAGATCAAGATGTGATTAACAGTTATGTGAAAGAGCTCGGTATAGAAAACCAAGCAACTATGCAAATTAAAACAAAAATAAGTCAAGTATTAACTCCAGGGGCAAAGAGTTCGATAAAATAGAAAGCACATTCCTAGTACTCTATATGACTCAGTACCCAATATTTACATACTTGTAGAAATGTGATCACTGAATACTCATTTAATCCACATTACCAAACAGCGTTATGACCATATTTGGAGAAAGGGAGGAAGGGAAGAGTGAGAGACATGGGGGACACAAATGTAAGAAACCAAACCATCATCTTACACAGAGGAAGTCAATGTACAATATCTAAACCTGAAAAACTAACAAATAGCATTATAAGCTTGTTATTTAGAAAGTTTTAAGATTTAGAAGTAGTTGCCTCTGGGGTGGAATCAAATGTAGGGTAGGATGAACATGGCAAATATTTCTTGATGTAAGAGTTGTAGTACTAGTTTTACTTTTTCTATTACGTACTTTTTTTAGAAGATTTTATTTTTTAATTGAGAAAGAGAATGTGTGAGCGGGTGGAGGGGGGAGGGAGAGGGAGAGGGAGAAGCAGACTCCTTGCTGAGCACCGAACCCAACATAGGACTCCGGGATAATGACCTGAGCCAAAGGCAGACACTTAACCGACTGAGCCACACAGGTGCCCCCACTCCAAAAAAACTTTTAAGAGTTTAGTTTAGTCTAAGGGTGCCACCTGGGTGGCTCAGTTGGTTGAGCATTCAAATCTTGATTTCAGTTCAGGTCATGATCTCAGGGTCCTAGGATCGAGCCCCAAGTCAGGCTCTATGCTCAGTGTGGAGTCGGCTTATCGTTCTCCCTCTCCTCCTCTATCTATCTCTAAAATAAATTTTTTAAAAAAGAGTTTAGTCTGAAGGCTCTTTTCTTCCCCCTCTTTGGGTCAATGCAAAAAAAGGGAACAAAGGAGAAAAAAAGTATGTTATAGAAATTATTAGTATGAGGCCATATTGATAATGATATCTATTGTACGCATAGAAAAGAATGTAAAATGACATACACCAAGGTGTTAACAGTGATCATCTCTAAGTGGTAGAATTATAATTTTTTCTTCTTTTCAAATTTTACCTATGTTTTATTGTATCTTAATATATTTAATAACATTCAACAAGGATCATATATTGCCTCCATAAAGAAGAAAAACTAATAAAACCTTTAAAATTAAAAAGAGAAGGAAAAGAAGAAGAATGGAAGACGGGGGTAGGGTCACTGGGTTTGAATTCAGAAATCACCCCTACCTCTTCCTACTTTTTCCTCTATTAGTCACGTTTTTAACCTTTTGTGGCTTTAGATTCCCCAGTCATAAAACAGGAATACTGCTACCTGCTCTGTCTCCCTAGAGAGGTTATTGCAAAAGGTGTCCAAAGCTGTCCAGTTGCAAAGCATGTTATTAAACATGGTAGACATGGTAAGGGCCATGCAAAGAACATGCACAATGAAGGACTCTTTGTACTTCACACAATCCTCGATGGTACCACTACCCTTCTTCCCTAGAAATGTTCACTCACCCAGCTTCCTCAGCCCACCTCAGGGAAATCCCTCAGAAGCTCAGAAGCTCCTTCCAGGGAGAGCTGGCTGGAGGATGAAATTCAAGGGCACCTCCTTTGAGCTTCTCCTCCTTTCTTTACCTTCAGGGGAAGCCTTGCTAAATCAGATCCTCTATGCCTGCCCTTATTCAGAAACCTTCCATTTTCCAGGATACACGGATTTGCCCCTCATTCCCCACCAGGCCCATTCCTCCAACCATTCCCACTCCTCTTCCCTGGACCTATCCCAGCTGGACGCTGCCACATTGGCATTTTGCACAGGGCCTCAGAGAGGGCCTCAAAGGGGTGCTCCTCCTAAGACCTCTACCAGGATAAGACATCTTAGTCCTGACGACATTCCCTTCAGAACTGGGCTGCTTTGAAAGGCCCAGGACTCAGGCCCAGGATACAGGCCCAGGATGCAGAAGAAACTTAAAAGCCTACAGAGAGTAGGTGAGTGTATTTAACAATTAATTTCTATCCAAAGCCTTGGACGTCAGGCTGTAGCCCTTCAGACAAATTGTAAAACCTCAACCACCAACCTGTGCTCTGACTTGACTTTGACCATCCAAACCACTTACCTACCCTGCACTGATACCAAGAAACGCTCTGAAAAGAATTCTGAATTAGGAGTTGTTAGAGGATCCATTTTCCAGTGTCATCTCTACCTCTGCCTAGCCATGAGATCTTGGTGAGTCATTAACCTCTCTGAGTCTCAGTTTCCTTATCTAGAATATGAGACAGTGACCATGCTGATTTCATGATAAGTCACAGTCCTATCCTAAACATGTGTTCACAGCTTCTACCATCTTTGTTTCCTTTATCGTTTCTAGAGTTGCCTCTGACTCCGTCATCTGCTCTCGAAGTTTGCTTTCCCTGCTGTCTTGTAGCTCTCAGCCCTTTTGTCCAGTCTCCAGGATGCAAGATCAACATGCCCCTGAGGAGAAAGGGAGTAGATAGAGCTACCCCTGCCTCCTGGGCTCCCAGACACCAAGGCTCTCCGCTTCCCCCATGGGGTCCTGCCTTAGCCAGCTGTCCTCCAAGGGCAAGCTAGCTGGAAGTAAGAGTTACGGAACGCATGGAAGGACTAGACACCCAGGAGCTGCCACAGGGTCCTTGATAGAATACTGAGATTTTCTTTGGTAATCTCAAGGACCGTCTCTTTACATAGAGAAGATTACAGAGAGCTACTTTGATTTTTAAAATTTAATCCTCAAACTGTTAAAGTTACAAACTTAAAAATCTAGGTCTTCCTCAGACTTTTAAGTTCAATTTAGAGATACTATTAATCTTTATGAATATAGCAAATGTTAATCACATTTAAGAGGTTTTTAATTAATGTTTGATTCCATTTACAAATTTAGTTTATGAAACTCAAACATTTTAAACCATGTTTATATTTTAATATTTAATATATAATACATATTTAATATTTTAAATATATTTACAATGTTATAATATATTGCATATTAATATGTAACATATTTTAATCTTTTATACATACATCAATTGTCTAAAAATCTCTTAAAGTCTAATAAAATAAACTTTAAAGTATGATAAATCTCTTTAAGAGATAAGTCTCTTAAATATTCCAATACTGATAGTAATTTTAGAATGTTTTTTAATTTAAAATCACAAAATTAAATCAATTTCTTAATTACATTTTTTAAATGGTCAAAAAATGACCATTACTCTCATGGGCCAAATTTCCTTAAATATTGCAAATACTTAAAATACTAAGTGTACACAAATTAACAAAACTATTAAGAGTTTGATAATTCTCTTAAACATTTCTACATTTACTTGTAAATCGTAAGATTAAAAATGCTAACCCAAGGTCCAGTATTTACATTAGAGTTCACTCTCGGTGTTGCACATTCTGTGGGATAGTACAAATGTATAATGACAGTTTAATGTAAACTATGGACTTGGTGCCAATATGATGTGTCGGTGCTGGTTCGTCAGTTATAACAAACGCACCATTCTGCTGGGGGGATGTTGATAATGATGGAGGCTATTTATGTGTGTGGACAGGGCATATGTGAGCAATCTCTGTACATACCCCTCAATTTTGCTGCTCTAAGACCGAACATAAAACTGTTCTAACAATTTAAGTCTTCATTTAAAAAAAAAAAATTGCTTACCCTCTAAGAAACAATGTCACCTTAAAAAGCCTGGGCTCCCCTCCCAGGCAATTTGGGGGGTGCTGTCTCAGCTGGAATAGGTTTACTAACAACGAGGCCACTGGTGGTGACCCCACAGATTGTGGCCTCATGTCAAAGCCTGTTTCTGAGTTGCCTTGTCTCCCAACCTACCTCCCTAAAATTCAGGTAACTCCTTTCTTACCCGATTCTCTTCTCTCCTAGCTTGCCATGTGTTTAGCTTCAACCAGCCTATTTGCTGGTCCATTCTATCTTGAACTTTTTTTTATTCAGATTTTTAGCACCACAGCTCTTACAGATATTTCAGTGCCCCCCACAGAATTCCTCACAGTTTTGTCCAACTCTGTTTTCACAGTTCCAAGTTCATGCCACTGACAGGTGGAAGAAGGTGGGGTAGGTAAAGCATATTTAAATTTCTGGATGGCTTTCACCCTCCTCTCTATAAGGACAGGAAACAAGCAGAGAATGTATCACTGTCCCTGCCTCTCTCTCCATAGTGGGGCCATCTCTGTCACTTCTCATCCGCCTGACCTCAGGCTTCTTCCGATAGAGTCCTGCGGGCCCACCGGGTCCGGGCACCCCAGGGTCAGCTCAGAAATGAGCTGATGAGGTTGGCATGAGATTTTGCTCCTTTCTCTCTCTCTCTCATACACACCTGCACCCACACACGCATAGGCTTGGTGCGCGTGCACACACGCCTCTATACAACTGACCCTCTGTGAGCCTGAGCACAGGCTCAAGTCACGTCTGTCAACTCCCACGTGGCTGGGGAATTCCAAATGGAAATCCCTAAGCAGGCCACACTAATTCTACCATATCCTTCAGCTGTTGGCAATGGCGCTGCCTATCCTATTTCCTTTTCTGTCTTTTGTCGCAGGAGCTCTTACTTGAATATCAAACAGGTTTTTGCACCAGGGCACACAAGTTGAATGACTAGTTTAGAACAGACCATTCTCAGGGTGAGGGGAATAACTCGGTAAAATTGATGTGGCAAGTCTTCCTCTTCCGACCAAGAGGGGACGGTGGTGCAGAAGTGTGGTACGAGGAAAGGGCAGCGGACATAAAGTCGGACAAGTTGGTCTCTAATCCAACTTCTGCTACAAACTGTGCATCTTGGGTCCAACCTGTATGAGCCCTGGTTCCTCCACCTGTGACATCACTGACACGGCAGCAGAAACAACTGACAAGGATGTTTCTGAGATTAAGTTTTAGAATATGTAAAACACTTGAATCTCATCTTAGGTTAGCTGCCAGGATTCTGACACGCTCCTGGTTTTCCTCCTGCCTCACTGGCTGGTCCACCTCAGTCTTTACTGGTTCCTCCTCATCTCCCCAACCTCTGAAGATTGGGTTCAAGCCTTGGACTTCTGCTTTCCATTTCTACTTACTCCTTCGGTGATCTTATCCAGTTGCATGATTTTTAATATCATCTGTAGCCTGAGGACGTGCGCATTCCTATCTCCATCCCAGAACCCTTTCCTGAACTCCAGACTCATATGTCCACCTGCCTTTTATCATCTCAGCTTGGGTGATAAACAGGCATCTCCAACTATACACTTCAACCCTGCTCTCCTGCGGTCTTTTCTTATTCAGTAAATGGCAATTCCATCCTTCTGGTTGATTGGATCCAAAATCATGTAGTCATCCATGACTCATTTTTTTCACACCTCCTATCCATTCCACCAGCAAATCCTGAAATGGAGTTCTAACTTCAAAAGATAGCCCGAAACACACAGTTTTTCACCACCTCAGCTGCTACCATCCTGATACAAACCAACATCATATCTTACCTGGATTCTTGCTGTAGTTTCCTAAGTAGTCTTCTTGGTTCTGGCCTTGACCCTTCCAGCCTCCTCAGTCTGTTTTCCACACAACAGACACAGTGATACTGTTAAAACACAAATATGATCATGTCGTTCTTCTTCACAAAACTGTCCAACTTCTACCCATCATATTCAGAGAAATCACTGTATCACTTACTAAAATATGGAGATCAGGGCACCTGGGTGGCTCATTTGGTTAAGCGCCTGACTCTTGGTTTCAGCTCAGGTGGTGATCTCAGGGTCATAGGATCGAGCCCTGTATAGGGCTCCATGCTCAGCAGGGAGTCTGCTTGGGATTCTCTCTCCCTCTCCCTCTGCTCCTCCCCACCCCCCCGCTTGTGTGCACGCACTCTCTCTCTCTCTCTTAAATAAATAAACAAATCTTTAAGTAAAATAAAATATATTTTTTATTTTCAAAGTGGTGTCTGCTTCATAGAGTTGTTGTGAGGATTAGGACTCAGGATACGTAAAGCACTTAGAACTGATACTCAATGAGTGTTTACCGCAGAGCGAACACTGCCCTACATACTTTATATAAAAACTCATTATGTATCAGCTCATTAATTCTCATAAGAATTCTGAGGTATGTACTATTATTATACCCATTGTACAGCTGAGGAAATCACATTACAGAGAGGTTAAATAGCTCTCCCAAGGTCACACAGCTAGTGAGGGGCAGAACTGGGCTTCTACTCCAGGCAGTGGGCCTCCAAAGCCTGTGCTTTCACCATCCTGCCTAGTCAGTAAGCCTTCTTCTTTACATACTCTTCATTATTTTTTTTTTAAGATTTTACTTTAAGTACTCTCTATACCCAACAGGGGGCTTGAACTCACAACCCCAAGATCACGAGCCACATGCTCCACTGACTGAGCTAGCCAGGCACCCCAGTGACATACTCTTTAGATGCTGAATAGTACCCCATCATATGGAGGGACCATTAATGTACTTAACCAAGTCTTCACTAAGTCCTCTGACTGTTCCAGAGCTTCTCACTTAAGCTAGTAAATTCATGTATTCAACAAATATCACTGAATGACAATATACCAGGCACCGGGTCACAGCAGTGAACAACCAAAAAATGGACATAAAACTGTCATCACGCAGCTTACATTTTTTAGAAGTACTTTTTATAATGGAGGTGTCACTAGAGGCTGACTTGCTTATTGAGTAATTGCTCTTCTCTGCTGAGGCGACCAGACTCAGCTTCATTCATTTGACGCATCTCTCGGGCAAGGCACTCGGCGAACTTCTGTGGGAGGAAGGAAAATGACTCAGACACGGACCGGGTTCTCAGGACGTTGTACATTAACACATGCCGAGTATCTCTAGGAAGCAGCTCTTGTAGAACTTGTTTCTGGGTCTATCCTGTGCCTTTTTTCATTTGCATACCTGTCATTAAACATCTAAGCTCCCCAAGGGGGAAGAACATTCATGTGGTTTCCTTTTTCTCTTCCCACAGAGCCTAGAAGAGTGCTTTGAAAACAATGGCTTCACAGATTTATGAAGTACCAAGTTCTAGAAAGCTTCCTCAAAAAACTGGCCACAAAATTGATTCCCCCATTGTTCTGCCCTTATTTAGGCCACAGGAATTTAGTCCATCAAGAGACAGAAGAAGAAAAGAATTAAGACTACAGCGACCTTTTATAATGATAAATATGTTAATTATTCTCTCCCAGACTACTTTTAACCCTTTAATCGTGGAGCTGGAGGAAACTTCACAATGATCTGGATGCTCACTTCAAAATACAAAAGATTAATCATCTCTCTCTCTCTCACACACACACACACACACACACACACACAACGCATGCACACATGCACACACACCCTGCTTAAAACCCTTCAATGATTTCCCACCATTTTTGAGGAAGAAATTGGCAAATCTACAGCAAGACCTCCAGTACCCAAGGCCCCAAGTGGCCTGGCTGTGCCTGCCTCTCCAGCCTGACCTCACAGGGTACCGTAAGTGCTCTTGCTTTCTGCATGCCAGCCACAGGGCCTGGCTGTGGTTCTCCAAAACAAGCCTGCGCCATTGTGCCTCAGGGCTTTTGCACGCGCAGTTCTCTCTTCCTAAAAAAGCATTTTTTCTCCAACCTTCAGATTCAACTCAATCATTACTTCCTTGGGCAAGCTTTCACTAGCTCAGGGTCCCAGACTCCACCTGGCAACATACCTTCTCAAAGATCCATACCTTTAGTCTCCTATTCATCTATTCTTCAACCTAGTTGTAATTTTATTTGTATATGTGAAAATATGTCATGAATGTCTCTCTCTCTCTTACTAAATTCCACGCTTCATGAGTGCAAGGACCATTTCTGGTTTTGCTCATCCGTGTACATCCAGAGCAGAGCACAGTACTAGAAACCTTAAAAGGGGATCATTCACTCAACAAATGTATAATGAGCATGTTCCGTGTGCCCAGTCTTGTTCTATGTGCTGGGAATAGAACAGTGAACAAACCCAAATCCCTGTCTTTCTGGAATTTATATTCTGGTTTTGGAGAAGAGACAGTAAGCAAATAAACAAGATGATTTCAAGGGCATAAGTGTTGTCAGGATAAGGGGGTAGGACGGGACCACTGGGGCTGGGGTGGGATATTATTTCAGACAATGATCAGGAAAGGTTTCTATCAAGAGATAGAATATGAGCAGAGTCTTGAGTGTTTTGAAGGGGCACTGGATTTTCAGTGCAAAAATTGGAATAGTCCCAGACAATCCAGAACAATCGACTGATTAGCACAGAATACTGCTGAGAGCCTGGCTGCCTACCCTCAGCCACTTACCCAAGAATATGTTTCTCTCACACCTGCTAAATGTCTTTTCCAGAAACATTCACTTTTTGAGAAACTGTAAGAGCTTAGAACTTAATAAATACTTTGTAATGATGAGGAGCCTTCCCAGGAATCCACCCCCACTCAGCTTAGGAATGATCTTGGCTTTGAGATTCACAGACACACCAGGCCCCCTCCTGCAATCCTCCAGCTCTTGGAGGCCCATATTTGGACTTCCATTTGGGTGAAATCCACCCACCAGGAAAAGCTCATTTCCTCCCTCTCTCTGGCTCACGCTCCCAGCCTGGAACCTTCCCCTACAATATCCCTTGGCAGACGCCTTCTTCACTCCCTCCTGGCTGGCTGGGCTTCAGTGAGGTCCACCCAATAGTCAACTACCTCTCATAAACTGTGGAGTGGCAGAGCCCTGCCCAGGGGTGTTCCCACTCCTTTGGGCCCCAATAATTTGTGGCTGCCCCCTTGGCACAGGTGCTAATTCCTTCACCATTCTAATTGCTCTAAACTACCTCTTAAATGGATTCCAAAAACGGTTCTGGCTAACCTTATTTTTTGTTTCATGTTCAATCAAATTCCTAAGCCACTGTTAAGAACTTCTCTTTTTCTGTGACCCTCTTTCCCACCCTCCCTCTCCCTGCCCTTCTCCCCTTTCCTCCCCACTGCCTCCAACTGAGCTGAGTGTTTTAGTGCTCCAGAGCCAAACTTACAAGGCTCTGGTCCCAACTCTCCTCTCACCAACTGTAAGGGCAACATTACCACCTACCTCATTGGGATGTAAGGAGGATAAAAGAGTTAATTTACATTAAGCACATAGAACAGTGGTACACAGTAGGCCTTCACATGGATGTACTGAACAAATGAAATGTTGGCTCTTATTACTACTGTCCCAGAGATTAAGGGCCCTTTGTGCCCTGCTGGACAGTAAGTGGCTGCAGTCCATGGTTTTATTTGAAGAGACAAAATATCCTTCTGTCCAAATGCCTCCCTCTCAACTTTAGAACCCCTACAACTAACATCTGTATTTAACAAAACACATGGGCTGGAGAGGAAACATTATAACAATTATTCTATTCTTTTTCTAGAAGAGTTTACCAGATTAAATGGAAGAAGAAGAAGGACTATAACTGGATGGGAAGAAGAGAGTATGTGGCTGGTGTGGAGAGAAGGTCCAGGGGAGCACCAAAAGGAGGGGGCACCATGAGGGCCCCGGGTCTTGAGAGGGTGAGAAAAGCCGAAGCAGAGGGCATGCAGAAATGCAAAGGGTAGAGAGAGGAGAGGTACAAAGACAAAATTCGTCTAGGTTGATGGAACCAAGTTCTTTTTAAACCAACACACCTTTCCTCCCCAGCTCTGCCCCAATCAAGACTGGGCTGCTTACTGCAGGCATCCTGGTCAGGAGAAGAGAGCCTGTACTTCCGAGCCAGTCTAAGCTTGGAGAAAATGCCGATTCTACCATTTACAGATTGACAAAGTTAACCAAACCTTTCTAAACCTTCTCTGTAAAAACAACAATTAAAACAAAAAAACCCTTCAACAGTAAAGTTGCGAGGATTAAATATAGGAAAGCCTGTGAGATGCCAGGTTCGTGCTAGCTCCTGGGAGGCACTCAAATCACTCAGCTTCCTCTAACTATTCCCCCAGCACCGGCCTTGAGCACACTTGGTCAGCTGTCTCAGAACAAACTCAATCCATGACCTCTTGCAGTTTCATGTCTGGTCTTTGCAAGTGATTTATTACATTTAATTCAATTCAACAAAAATTTTGTAGAATGTCAAGCACTAAACTGAGTGCTAGAGATATAAAAGGATCAAGTCTCACTTGCTCCCTCCCCACCAAAACGTGTAGCCTGTAGGGGAGACTGGTGAGTATGTTGTTCGCACAGTAACGAGCACACCAATAAGAGAAATACAAGGGCTGTCGGAACACATACAGCTCTCATATCGTATAATAAATGCATACATAAAACCCATGTCATTTATGTTGTGTCAAGACTCCGCAATCACAGACATCTGCAATAGAAATCTGCATAGACATCACAGTGGAGCTAACTTTTATGCTGGAAGTAGTTCCAAAGTCGGCACATAGCTGAAAACTACACAAGCAATCACGTTTTAAAAAAAAAACCATATTATTAATAAAATACAGTACACATGGTTTTTACATGCAATCATGCATAGTTACATATATGTAAGCTTATAATAATCTACAATAATAAAGATTATTTAATAAGGAATAAATATGTATTACAAAGAAGAAACCAAAAATTGAATTAGATTGCAAAATCAATGTTCTTCATGTAAAAATTTTTGGTAAAAATGCTTGTTTATTTATTTATTTTTTAATATCTTTATTTTGGGGAGCACCTGGGTGGCTCAGTCGGTTAAGCATCTGCTTTCGGCTCAGGTCATGTCCCAGCGATCCTGGGATCAAGGTCTTGTGTCAGGCTCCCTGCTCAGTGGAGAGTCTGCTTCTCTCTCCCCCTGCTCTTGTGCGCTCTCTCTCTCTCTCTCCCTCCCTCTCAAATAAATAAATAAAATCTTTAAAAATAAATAAATAAAAGGTTTTTATTTTTAAGTAATCTCTACACCCAACATGGGTCTTGAACTTACAACCCCAAGCTCAAGAGTCACAGGCTCTACCAACTGAGCCAGCTAGGTGCCCCAAAAATGCATGTTTATTTCTGGTAAATGAAGTCCTAAAGGGCCAGGATACAGCTCAACACAAAGCACATTCACACTCTTCAACTTTTCTGGAAAAATATACATAAAGGCAATAGACTCAGGAAACCATCCTTTGATTCTCATAGGATCCAGTTGATTTTACAGAGTACAGAAAGAAAACTAGCCTCCGAAACTTATTAGCCTTATATCCTTGGACAAATGATAGGATCATAAAATCTCTAGGTTTTAAGAGAACTTAAAGATCACTAGTCCAACCTCTCATTTAGAAGTTTCAGTTCCTCCCTAAGGGATCAAACAGCCTCTACTTAGATCATTCCAGTGGCTAGAAACCACCCATTCCACCTAAGAACACCTCCAGCAATAAGTAATTTAAACATACAATTACTTCAAAAATTTAATACATCAAAATAATGTGTTGCATCAGGATCTTCCTGGTGCTGCTTCGCTTTAAAAATATTATGAAGAAATCACTCTGCAATATCCTTAGTATATAAAAGAGTCATATAAACTGATAAATCACTAAGATCTCAATAGATAAAAATACAAATAGAGAATCACAACACTTGTATTAAAAGGTTCAGTCTAGAGGCGACTGGGTGGCTCAGTCCATTAAGCATCCGACTCTTGGTTTCAGCTCAGGTCACGATCTCAGGGTCCTGGAACCAAGCCCTATGCTGAGCTCCACGCCCAGTGCGGAGTCGGCTTGAGACTTTCTCTCCTTCTCCCTCTGCCCTCCCTCCACCCCACCCCACCCCACCTGTCTCTCCCTCCCTCTCTCTCCCTTTCTCTAAAATAAATATATAAACCTTTTTAAAAAAATAAAAGTTTCAGTCTAGCTCATTTAATGGGCAAAATATTTTTTCACAACTTAATCCACTAAATAACAGAGGTTATGAAAATTATAATACTCAATATTAGCAAAGGAACAATGAAACACACTTAGAAACTGGTAGAAAAATTGTAGATTGCTACAAATTTCATGTATTTCAATTCGACAATACTCATTTGTCAGAGAATAAAGACCAAGAGCACCTGAGGTATTTTTTTTTCCTAAATCACACCTGAGTCTACTAATTTACCAGCCAAGGGAGCACACACCACTGGAGACATTTGCAGAGCAGTACCCTAAAGGGGGAAAAGTCAAGATTTGGTTTTGTTTTGTTTTGTTTTGTTTTCAGTGCTAGGAAGGAGGAATGCCTGATGGTTATTCTAATCACGCACAGAAAACTAGCACTCTGGAGAGGTAGTGGGTTTAAGCAAGTCCCATTACTCATTGGTCAGAAGAGTCTTCAGTCAGTTCCTGAGGTGGGGGCGATGGGGGTTGTCCCTTAAGGTTCAAGGTCCTTTATTAGCTTCACCTGGTTAGAACCAGTTGGGATGAAACATAATTTTTGGTTTTAAACGAAGATTCATCTGTGTAGCTGTTCCTTCAACACTGCACATTAACCAACTCCATGCTGGGCACTGGCAATACAGTGGTCAAGAAGACAGAGCTAGTCCCTGCGCTCATGGAAATTGCCACTTGGCAATGTGATCTCATCATGAAAATGTTTATGTTATTTGACCTAAAATTCCACTTCAGGAAATCCACGCTAAGGAGATAATAAATAAAATGGTCAAATATTTATACACGAAGATATTCACCGGCGTATTGCTTAGTCAAAAAATGGAAACAACCTAAACTTCCAACAGTGTTGAAAAAATATAATATATTCACGAAAGTGACTATAAAGTTTTAGTGACATGGGAGAATGTGTATGATATAACATTAAGAAAGGTAAATAATAAAAAAAAATAACATAGACTGGAGTCTCAGTTATATTAAAAAGAATTTTTAAAGTACCTAGGAAGAAATATACCTGAAATGCTAACATTATTGGTATCTATATGTTGGATTATAAAGTGTTTTTCCTGTTTATATTTTAGTTTACTTGTTTTTACAAAATCATGTATTAATTTTAAAATCTGGAAAGAGTTTGACAAACCCTCTAGCCCCTCCAAAAAAAAAAAATCAAAACAAAAACTAGGCAAACTGAAGAGTGCTCTACAAGTGGCTTAGCTCTGTGTTTGCAGTTAAGATCCTGTAACCTTGTGCTGTGTCTAAAGGCAGAATTTCCATGAGAATTAACTCATTTTTGTTCCTATGGACTCTATAGAAACTGTGTTCTCCGTGGTTTACCCAAGATGAGCAAACAAGAGACACAGATCGTTCTGAAGTGGACAACGTCTCTCACTTCCCACCCTGACATTGTAGGACCAAGGAAAAGAAACCCCGCCTCTCCTTTCCACGGGCCACGGGCCACGGTAGTTAAGGAAACTCCAAGTACATTCTCATCTTGAACCTCATGGCAACCCCAAGTGAGAAGAAGCTGAGTGATGTCAGTCACACTGCCCAGGGTCACGGGCAATGGCCCAAGCCTCAGGATTCAGACGCAGGCCTCGTGTTCCAGGTGCGGCCCTTGTCCCCACCCCAGCGCGACCCTCATCCGTGGCAGGCATCCAAGGACACCCTTGGTGTATTTGAGGAGGACTGGCCAGTTACTCAGGGAACACTGCTCTTACTGTAAGCTCAGCTGCATCCCTATAAAGCCTACAAAAGGTAACAGCTGTGTAGACAGTGGGCCGATTTCACACATATTAATATAAACTCTCCCTCCCCCAGCACCCTCGCCCCACGCACCCCCGGGACTCTTTTTTTCCTCTTTAACTTGTCTTCCCAGTGAACACAGGAGAATGGAAGATGTTGGTAAAACAGGCTATGCCGACACTCAAATTTATTTACCCAAGAGCTGAGTACCTCTACATATAAGTTACAGCAGATTGTTTTCGTGCCAACGGATAAAATACCTGAACATAAGCTTTGATTTCCTCGGCTGTCAAATGGATTGAACAGCGCCTGCCCTTCCTATCCTTTCCGTGTCACAGGGTGGTTTAGGGAGCCACTGAAACAAAGAGGGTGCGAGACTACAGATGGCTCTTCACTTACGTAAGATGCTGTGAAGTGCAAGGCCGGGGGCCGGGCCTCGGGCCTCAGTGGACTCCCCCAGGAGCCAGGAGAGGCTAAGGCCGGCGCCCACGCGGACCTGACGTGATTCTGGCCGCCCCTGCCTAGCAGAATTCCCGGGTGCCGGCGCTGCGGATCAAAGATCACAGCCCCGCAGCACCATAAAGCCGTAAAGATCAAAATCGGCACCCGCGGCCAGCCCGGGAGTGAAGTCCTCCGCGGGCGCGCGCGCAGCTGTGCGCGAACCTCTCCACAAGCGCGCGCGGGCGGGGGCGGCGGCGGCTGCGGCTGCGGCGCGGGCTTGGCCCCCACGCCCGGCCCGGCCCGGCTCGCCGCTCACGTAGCGAGAGCGTGAGTCAGCGCGCTCGGCCGCACCCCTGAGCCCAGGCAGAGTTCCCTGGAACCGCGCCGGCCGCCGCACGTCCCGCCGCCAGGCTCTGCAGGCCGAGTGGCTGTCCGCGTGGGCGGCGGAGGCGGCGCGAGGGGCCGGGCGGTAGCAGTCGGGAAAGCCACGCGGCTGTGGGGCTCGCCTTCCCTCCGCGGAGCTCCCCCCACCCCCACCCCACCCCGCCGGCGCTGGCCGGCCCGGAAGGAGGGGCGGCAGGGGCAAGGGAAGGACAGAGCCTTGGACGGTGGTCCTGAGCCAGTGGGAACTCGACCTTCGTGTCCCTGTGTGCTTTCCTTTGAGCCGCACACTCGCCTGCTCACGTTTGGCGCGACTCAGCAGTTCCCCCGCCGAGGCTGTGGGGCCCAGCTGCGGGGGGGTGGGGGGGGCGTCGTGCCCGGGGCAGACGGGAGGTGGGGGGATGGGGTGAATAAATTCGGGGGGGGGGAGTCCCTTATCAACCTAATCTCCACAGGCAGCGGGGGCTTAGTGGAGGCGGCCTGCATTTCCTCAAATCTGCACCTGTTTAGTTACAACCACCAACTTTATAAGAGGAAATTGCCTACGTGCCTGACGGCTGAAGGGCAGAATTAGAAGTACTCTTGACTAAACGTGTGAACACAGCAGTGCCTCCTGTTCAGCCCTAGACCTACGGGGTTGCAAGACTGGGCCTCCTAAGGGCAGAAAAAATTCAAGTCTTCCTTTGCCCTTTGGTGAAATATTCTTTCCCAAATTAGGGCACGCTATCAAGCTTTCCTTTTTGTGTATTTGTGATGTGCCTTTGTCACTCTTTGAAAGCCTGAGCTCGGGGTCGCCATGTTATAGGGGGGTGGGGGGGGCGGGGGAAGAACGCTTAGGAAGGGAAAGCCTTAGATGGGGAAGAGGAAATGTGAATTAGGAAAGGGGCACTGAACAAAGAGTAAAGTGATTCATGGAATAGTAGTGAGCCCCTAATGGAGGTGAGGCATGCCTGGCCACTGGAATTCACAATGAGTGGCTCCGCAGGGTCCCTACTCCCAAGGATTTACAGTTGAGAGAGGACACCACCAAGTAAAGTGAAACACAAGGGAGAATTAGTGCAATGGTTGAACACCCGGACTCAGGAGCCAGGCCGTCCAAGTTCCCAAGCCAGCTCTGCAGCTTCCGGGGCCAACTGATTGCCCTCAGCCCCATTCATTTTCCTTGTTTGAAAAATGAGAATGGGAAACAATACTTTTTAGAACTTTTCGAAGAACTAAATACATTAATACAAGCAAAGCACTTGAACAATGCCCTGCGTTCACGAGGCACTCAATAAATATTGTTTTAAAAAAATGAATGAAGGAGACACAGGCAGGGCCCAGTACAGCAAAGCAGATTATGTACTGCTTAACTCCAGAAGGCACATACACCGAGATGTCAATGGAACTTTCCAGAACTGTGCAATGTGGTAGTCCTGAGTACGTGTTTTAATATTGTTCATAATAGTAAGAAATTGAAAACTAAAATGCATTTTAAATAAAATGTACATTCATACCATGGAGTGATACTAGAGCCATTAAAAGGAATAAATTACATCTATGTGTATCAAAATGGATAAACCCCAAAAATACATTGACTGAAAATCAGTTAAGTTGCAAAATGATGCACACGGCACGATGCCATTTATCTAAAGTATGCACACACAAAAATCTTTTTTTTTTTTATGCTGGAAGAATACACACCAAACTTAAAGGTATCTCTGGATGGAAGAAGAGGAATTAGGATTTGACATGGTGGTCATTAGGGATTTAGCTTATTCTATATTATACTAATTGTTTCAAAGAATGAGGTACATCTATATCATGAAGTTTTGTGGGTTTTTTTTTAAGGTAGAGATATACAAAATAAAATCAGAAGCAAATATATCAACACTGTCTAATTCTGGGTTGCAAGAATATGAGTGATCATTCTTTTTCATTTGTACTTTTCTGTATATTCAAATTAAAAATAATTACAACCTGCAGTACAAGTGCTATCAGAGTTACGAAAGGGGTGGGCCTGGAGAGCCTGTCTTGGGTGAAGCGAGGCTTGCATGCTCAGAACCTCTGGTACAAAAGAGGAAAGATCTGGCTTTCTAAGACCCCTCTGTTCTGACTGCACCCTGGGGCAGGAATGGGTGCCTCTGGCATGCCAGGGCTGGCCGGTGGACTGGGCCAGGGCTTCCCTGAGCATGGTGTTGCGGGTACCTACCCTTTGTAGATTCCTCCTTCAATCCTTGGGCTCCCTAAAATATGGCATTCTAGTGCCTGCCAGGGAGACAGCTGATGATGGTAGAACCCCTGAGGGAGGGCGCCATGCTCCACATACATGCCACCTACAGTACTGAAAATGCAGTGAGCTATTGAATGTTACACAGCAGGTGAATAGTAAAGGTGGATATGCAAAGCATTTCCAACTCCCATCTGTGAACGACTGCTCTTCTCCTCAGTCTCTGCTGAGGACACTTCTATGGGTATTGCCCTCTCTGGAAGCAGCTCAGTGTAGTGGTCAAGATTCCAGGCTTTGCAGACACTCAAGTCTTGACTATGATTTGGTGCAAGTTACTCAACTGCTCTGAGCCTCAGTTTTCTCTTTTGTGAAATGGGGATAACAACAGTGCTGGGGGTACAGACTGGGAGCCCTCAGTCAGTTGTGGCTAGGTGTAGATCAGAAGAGGAGTCTTTTGATAACAGAGACTATTTTAAAGAGATGATTTCTTATCCTATGGCTGTCCTTTACCCTAGTAAAGGGTTAAATGGCTGTAGAAAAAGGATGAAAGCCTTTTGCCTCAGTCACGTGGGACTGAACTTGATATTGACATTCTAAGAGAGTTTTAGGCCTAGGAACAGTTGTTTCAAGAAAGCCCATTACCCCCCCCCTTAAAGAACCCATTGTTTTTGTTTCTTAATAGCCAGAATTATCCACTCAAAGCCCCCATCTCCAAACAGGATGTTCTCACATTTAAAAAATCACTTGGACACCAGTGCCTTCTGAAGGAAGCAGACGGAACTTGTGATTAAATGAAACACACGAAGAATTCCTTCTTTCTCCCATGGTTGCTTTCTCTCCCTGGCACCCGTGAACAAAAGCGTCTAAGGGATTTTTTATTCTGTCGTGCTGAAACTCCGTGATTTGAACCTGAGTCCCAGCTGCTCCTTTAGAACAGGTTACAAAATGTTGTTCAGTCCAACCAGACCCGGGGAGGGGTAAACACGTACCTCGAGATGGTGGGACGTGCAGAATGTCAGGGGAGCAGAACCAAGCAGAGTTAAGCATGTGCTGTGACTAATAAAGGAGACCTGGGGTGTGGCTGTCATGAGAGAAGTCACCTCCCCACAGGGCCCCAGTACCTAAGAACGTTGGGGGAAACAACGTTCACCCAGCCAGGGTGAATGTGGCTTTAGTTATCACATTCATGCTTTCCCAAGCTGCCCTCCTGTGCATGTTCAGGAAGGGGGTGCTGCTGCAGGAAGTCTAAACGATCTCTTTTGGGTAAGCCCCGTATCTAGGAAGCGAGCAGCCCAGCCCACAGCAAGAGAGAAAAGCCTCCGCCCTTGGCCTTGGCCAGAGCAGAGATGCCCAGGCATTTCCCCAGGCATCTCAGCCCAGCACCCCTCCCTGTCTTGTTACCAGGGATGGGCTGGGTATGTAGGAAGGCTCCTGGCACAGGGCATCATCATTGCCATGAGTAACCTTTCCTCTACGTTTCAGGATAGCACTGGCCCCTTCACCAAATGCAGTCTGTATTATCTCTCAGAGTACTGGTGGTGGGGATAGCATTTTTTTGTTTTTGTTAGTTTGCTTGTTTTGTGTTTTGTTTTTCGGTTTTTTGCTGGCATAGAAGTAACACACGTCGGTTGCAAAAAAGAAGCCTAAATGAAATAGAAATATATGAAGAAGGGAATATCAAACCCTCCCGTACTAGGTGGAAGAGTGTTCCCCTGCTCGAATTCACGTCTCTCTAGAGACATGTGAAAGTGACCTGTGAAGGGAAATAGGGTCATTGCAGATGTAATTAAGAAGTCATACTAGGGGCGCCTGAGTGGCTCAGTTGGTTAAACGTCGGATTCTTGGTTTCAGCTCAGGTCATGATCTCAGAGTCATGGGATCGAGCCCTCCATCAGGCTCCATGCTCAGCACGGAATCTGTTTGGGATTCAGTCTCTCCCTCTCCCTCTGTGCCTCCCCAACCCCCCCCCAAAATATAAATAAGTAAATCTTTAAAAAAAAATAAGTCAAACTGGACTAGGGTGAGCCTTAAACATAACAGACTGGTGTTCTTGTAAGAATAGGGGATTTGGACACGACACACAGGGAGAAGGCCATGTGATGACAGACAGAGACGGAAGGGCTGCATGCAAACTAAGGAACACCAAGGATTGTTGGCCCCCAGCAGAAGCTAGGAAGAGACCAGGAAAGATCAAGAGCCGTTAAAGAGAACACAGTCCTGCTGATCTTGATTTTGGACTTCTGGCCTCCAGAACCATGAGACAATAAATTTCTGTTGTTCTAAGCCACCCAGTTTGTGGTACTCTGTTATGGCTGCCCTTGGAAACTGACACAACCCCAAAACGTACCACACCCAGAGATAAACAATATTAATATCTTAATGTATATCCTTTGATTCTTTCCATAGTCAAATGCATCCTATGAAATAGATGGCCAGTCTTTGGGAAAATTTCAGCGATGCCTCTCCTCATTGACTTCAGGCATCCACTGCTTTTTCAAATAACTAAGCAGCTGAGAGAATACTGAGGAATATCCCTGGACTCCTCCCACCATACCTCCAAACTCAGAGCCCTAAAAAGTCCGTGACGTCACCTCCAAGTGACTCTACGAGTCATTCTGGGAAGGACTGTCCGAGCTGATGTGACTGGCAGACACAGCCAGCAGGTCCTCTGCACCAATCACCCTCTCTACCCCTGTGTTCCAGGGCAGTGAGCGCCTCGGCCACGGAACCCTCTTTGCCCCAACCCTCCCCCAGCTCCCAAGGGAGAAAACGGATTACAGACTAAATTGCTTTCCCTGGACAGATTACCAGCACCTCAGCTGTTGTCATTCACCTTAACCCCCTCACCCACATTGCAGAGGCACCCAAGGCAAAGGTTTTGGCTCCTCCTCTCCTTTTCCTTACTCTAGCCATTTTCCCCAAATCTAAGTAAATGTCAAGTCCTGAGAACCTTCCCTGTGTAACACTCCCATAATCCATCCTCTTCTACAGCCTCTACGTCCGGAGGCTCCGGATCAAGGTCAACATCGACAGTGATATATCATGTTGATAGTATGTCCCCTCGATATGAGGTGATCAAATGGCACAATTAACCTCTGTGACTTTCCTCCCCAAAACCAAACCCCATCTAATTGTTAGGAAAAACCTCAGACATATCCACGTTGAGAGACATTCTACAAAACACCCAAATAGTACTCCTCAAAACTGTCAAGGTCAGTGCACCTGGGTGGCACGGTCAGTTAAGTGTCTGACACTTGGTTTCAGCTCAGGTTGTGATCACGGGGTGGTGAGACAGAGTCCTGAGGCAGGCTCCACACTCAGCACAGACTCTTAACTCTCTCTCTCCCACTGCCCCTCCCCCCACACTCATTCTCTTTAAAATAACAAATAAATCTTTAAAAACAAATCAAAACAAAGCCCGCTTGAAAAACTGTAATAGCCAAAAGGAGTCTAAGTAGTCAGATGATTAAATATAATGGGGTATCCTGGATAGATCCTGGAACAGACAAAAAAGGACATAGAGACACTAATGAAATCTGGATCAAATATGGTCTTTAGTTAATAATAATGGATCAATATTGGCTTACTAATTGTAATAAATGTGCCACACGAATGAATATAAGATGTTAATAATAGGGAAACGAGGTGTGGCAGGATATGGGAATTCTCTGTACTATCTTTGTAATTTTTCTGTAAGTCTAAAACCATGCTAACAAATTAAGTTTATTTTAAAAAAAGAAAAAAGAGAAGGAAACTGTGTGCATAGGGCGAGGAGCTGGTTGAGGATGAGGGTCAGATGGGTAATCAGGAGTATTACATTCCCTCCCCGCCTGAAAAATCAAAACACCATTAACTCAACCCACTCCTTCCTCCCAAACACCAACAAGGGTGTCTAGAATTCAAAGAATTCATGACTCTTCCAACAAAAGATTATATTTCAGAAAAGTAAAAACAAACAACACACAGGATACTCACTATTAAAATTCACAATATGGTCCTAAATTTTTCTTACTACTTTATTTACCATGACCTATTCTGCATAAATCCCATGTTTTCATCAGACTGTTCTAGAATGGTAGTTCCCAAACTTTGCTGTGCATCAGAAACACCTGGCAGACTGATTAAACACAGATTTCTGAGTTCCATCCCTAGAGGTTTTTGTTCATTAGGTCTGGAGAAATGAAAATTTTCATTTCTAACTAGTTTCTGGGTGATGTTGATGCTGCTGGTCTGGGAACTATAGCTGGAGAACAACTGGTCTAGAATTATCTTCCTTATCTACAGACTTTTGTTCTTATCTTTGTGCCTTTGCACATTTAGAGTCCTATCTGGAAGGCAATCAACACATCTAGTACCAGACATGCCAATAGATTCTTAGGCTACAATAGTGGATCCTAGCCTCACAGAACTCAAATTCTAGGAGTCGGACAGGCAAACACTCAATCAATGAATCAATCAGTAAGAGAATTATAGTCTATGGAAAGTGCTCTGAAGGAAATAAACAGGGTTATATGACAACAACTAATTAAGAGTAGGAAGTATATGAACATTTCTTGGGTACCTGACCACCATCCATTCCCCCCATTTCCCATGCTTACACTATCATGAGTTTTTCAGCAACGTTGGGTGGGTGGGATGGACCCCATCCATAGCTCCAAAAGTGAACCCTACCTGACTTAAACCAATGAGAACGGCAATCTTCCTGGCCCCAGTGGTGTGATGGTTGCTATGGTGCCCAGTTCAGATGTTCTTTTCCAGGCAGCACACACATCCCCCGGACACTGTGAGTACTGACTGCTAAGGCACACAGCTGCCCCTTTTCTCCAGAGAACGGTCCTGGCTGATGGGAGCTGTCCAACCTGGGGGCAGCCCTCAGCCAATAACTGACTGATCCATAGGCACAAAAAGCTACATCGCCCCTGAGCTGTGGGTTTACGCCCCTCTGTGCATCAAGCCAAGGCTAGAATTGACCTGAGATTGCTTAACTCTTCAGTTTGTTTGCCTTCCTTATCCTGTTCTACTCTCGCCCTCACAAATGGGTCTTCCTTCCTTCTTTCTTTTCTTTCCCTTTTTTTTTCTTCCTTCCTTGCGTCCTTTCTTCTGTCCTTTCTTTGCTTTTATAGTCATCATGGTGCATATTACGTCTCCACAACTTATTCACCTTACAACTGAAAGTTTGTATACCCTGACCAACGTCTCCCCACGTCTCCCACCCCCCAGCCCCAGGGAACTATTCGACTCCCTGTTTCTCTGAGTCTGACTTACTTCGATTCCACATGTTAAGTGAGATCATGCAGTATTTGTCTTCCTCCATCTGGTTTATTTCATTTAGTATAATGTCCTCCACAATCATCCATGTTGTCATAAATGGCAGAATGTCGTTTTAAAAACACTTTTTAATGTAATTTTTAAAGATTTTATTTTAAGTAATCTCTACACTAACGTGGAGCTCAAACCCAGAACCCCGAGATCAAGAGGTGCACACTCCACCAGCTGAGCCAGCCAGGCGCCCCTGGGTGCCCTTCTTTATTAAGACTGAATAATCCATCCATCCATTGACAGATATGTAGATTGTCTCCATATGTTGACTACTTGAATAATGCTGCATTGAACATGGGAGTGCAGATATCTTTTCAAGATAGTGATTTTATTTCCTCTGGATATATATCCAGAAGTAAGATTGCTGGATTATACGGTAGTTCTATTTTTAATTTTTTGAGGAGCCTCCATACAGGTTTCCATAATGGCTGTACAAATTTACGTTCTCGCCAACAATGCGTTAAGTGTTCTTTTTTCTCCACATGCTCACCAACACTTGTTATCTTTTGCCCCTTTTATAGTAGGCATCCTAATAGGTGCAACATATCTCATTGTGGTTTTGATTTGCATTCCCATGATGATTAGTGATGTTGAGGATCTTTTCATGTACCTGTTGACCATCTGTATGTCTTTTGGAAAAGTCTGTTCAGGTCCTTTGACCACTTTTTAATCAGGTTGGGTTTTTTTGCTGCTGAGTTGTTTGAATTCCTTACATATTTTGGATATTAACCCTTGCTTGTGTCTTTTTTTATTTCTTTCATCGATGTCTTATAGTTTTCAGTGTACAGATCTTTCACCTGCTTGGTTAAACTTATTCCTAAGTATGTTATACTTTTGATGCTATTATAAACAGGATAGTCTTGTCTTTTCAGATTGTTGCTGTATAGAAATGCAACTGATTTTTGTATATTTTTACATCCTGCAACTTTACTGAATTTGTTTATTAGTTTTAACAGTTTCTGATGGAGCCTTTAGGGTTTTCTATATACAAGGTCATGTCATCTGCAAACAGTGACAATTTTACTTCTTCCTTTCTGATTGGATGCTTTTTATTTCTCTTTTTTTTTTCCCCCTCACCAGCACTGGCTAGGACTTCCAGTACTATTTTAAATAGGAATGGCAAGAGTGAGCATCCTTGTCTTGTTCCTGATTTTAGAGGAAAAGCTTCAGCTTTTCACTGTTAAATATGATGTTAGCTGTGGCTCGTCATATATGGCCTTTATTATGTTTAGGTACATTACCTTATACCCAATTTGTGAGAGTTTTTATCATGAAAGGATGTTGAATTTTGTCAAATGCTTTTCCTCCATCTATTGAGATGATCATATGATTTTTATCCTTGAATATCACATTTACTGATTTGCATATGTTGAACCATCCTTGAGCCCCAGAGATAAAAATCGTACTTTACCATGGTGTATGATCTTTTTCATGTGCTGTTGATTTGGTTTCCTAGTATTCTGATGAGGATTTTTATATCTGTCCTCATCAGGGATATTGGCCTGTAGTTCTCTTGTAGTGTCTTTGTCTTTAGTATCAGAATGAGGCTGGCCTTGTGAAATATTTGGAAATATGTCCTTCTAATTTTTTGGAAACGTTTAAGAAAGACTGGTATTAATTTTTCTTTAAATGTTTGGTAAAATTCAACAGTCAAGCCATATGGTCTTGAGTTTTTCTTTGTTGGGAAATCTTTTATTACTGATTCAATCTCCTTATTCATTATTGGGCTGTTCAAATTTTCTGTTTCTTCATGACTCAGTCTTGGTAAGTTGTGTATTTCTAGGAATGTAGCCGTTTCCTCTAAGTTATCTTCTGTGTTTGTTGGTGTATAATGCTTACAGTAATCTTTAACAATCTTTTGCATTTCTGTGGCAAAATTTGTAATATCTCCTCTTTCTTTTCAGATTTTATTTATTTGAGTCTTCTCTCTTCTTGGTTAGTCTAGCTAAAGATTTGTCAATTTGTTTCTCTTTTCAAGAAAAACAACTCTTTGGGGCGCCTGGGTGGCACAACGGTTAAGCGTCTGCCTTTGGCTCAGGGCGTGATCCCGGCGTTGTGGGATCGAGCCCCACATCAGGCTCTTCCATTATGAGCCTGCTTCTTCCTCTCCCACTCCCCCTGCTTGTGTTCCCTCTCTCGCTGGCTGTCTCTATCTCTGTCAAATAAATAAATAAAATCTTAAAAAAAAAGAAAAGAAAAACAACTCTTTGTTTAGTTCTTTTCTATTGTTTTTCTTTTTATTGTTTTTTTAGTCTCTATTTCATTCTGTTTCTACTCTGATCTTTGTTATTTCTGCAGATAACTTTAGGCTTAGTTTGTTTTTCTCTTTTTTCCTAGTTCCCTGAGGTTATTTAAGGTCTTTCTTTTTTTCTTAATTTGGTGTTTATCACTATAAACTTACCTCTTAGAACTGCTTTTTCTGCATCCTTCGAGTTTTGGTATGTTGTGTTTCCATTTTTGTTTCAAGATATTTTTATTTCCCTTTTGATTGCTTCTTTGATCCCTTGGTTGTTCAGGAATGTGCTCTTTAATTTCCACCTATTTGTGAATTTTCTTGTTATTGATTTCCAGTTTCTTACACGGTCAGAAAAGATACTTGACATCTTTCAGGTATTTCTTGAAGAACACTTACCCATGTATGTGAATACCTACCTCAGACTCTGCTTTTGAAAAAATGGCCTAAGACAAATGAGCCCAAGATTCGTATCAGGACTATCGGAGCCAACGTATATTTATCTCAACACCCAGATGTTAGATGAGTGGTTGACAGCCATTGGAAAGAAGAGAAGAATCAAGCCAACACTAAGGGAGTAGGGTGAAAAATAGAAGACAGATCTTGGTCACTTAGACTATGGGTATGTTGTATTCTTAGGCCAGATTTATGAATGGTTATTTAGCTTTGTGAGACAATAAATTCCTTTTTATAATATTAAGTCAATTAAGCTGTAATTTATTACTTGCAAGAAAAATCATCCTGACTGATATTCTGGGGTCATCAAAGAAGGTGATTCTGAAAAGACATCTAGACGGAGATTTAAAACATGAGAAAGAGCCGACCATGCAAAGAGGCAAGGAAAGGAAGGGAGAAAATAACCAAAGCAGAGGCCGTTCAGTGGGAATTTAGCAACTGGAGCAACACAGAGGCCAACGTGAGCAAGGTGGAAAGAGGTAGCATACGAGATTGGAGAGAAGAGCAGAGACCTCATACGTGTGGCTTATGCAAGAAAGGTGAGTAGAATTCTAGTCAGCAAACCCATACTCAAAGAAAAGATCATATCTTAGCATCAAAAGATTAATGAATAATTCTACATTTAGAGAGTTTAGGTGAAAACTTTATGTTTAAAATACGTATGTATCATTTTTATGATTCCCCATTTTAAAATTTTCAGTTAAGCAACTACCCATTGCAGATCTCATCAGATCAGAGCATTGTTACCCTATACTCTCATATGGATGTACTATAGTCTATTAGCCTTCTCAACTGTTGCCAGCGTTTCACTTAATTAATAGTTCTGCACTGAATGACCTTGTACACACACCTTTGCAGTTATTGGAGGAAACCTGTAATTTTATAAACATAGAATTTCTCAATCACAGAAAAGCCACATTCCCATTTTAAATAAATGTTGCCAAGTTGTTTCTGAAAGTACCACTTTATACTCCATTTACGGCAAACATTACGGGACATTTTATCAGTTGAAAAATACATTTGCCAGGGCACTCAGGTGGTTCAGTCAGTTAAGCACCTGCCTTCGGCTCAGGTCATGACCCTGGAGTCCTGTGATCCAGTGGCAGCATCAGGCTCCTTGCTCAATGGGGAGTCTGCCTCTCCCTCTCCCTCTGTCCTCCCCCTGCTTGTGCTCTCTGTCTCTCTCAAATAAATGGATAACATCTTTAAAATAAACAAATAAATAAAACATTTTCCAATCAAATAGGCCAAAAAAATGTTTTCATTTACATTTCTTTAATTATCGAAGTGTATTTTTATTTGTATATTGGCCATCTGTAGTTCTTCAATTATAAATGCCCAATTCATGTCTCTTTAAATTTGAGTTCTTTATCTGTCTATAGACTTGCAAAAGTTCTTTGGATATTATGAATATCGGTCCTTCATTTGTCATATGTGATTTAAATATTTTTCCCATTGTCATTGGTGTTTGACTTTGTTTATGGTGTGTTTTCGATATTTATGTAGTGAAAATCACTCTTTTCAAAATGCCGCTAGGTTATTTTTTCATGCTTGGAAAAGACTTTATGCAGGCATACCTCGGAGATAATGCAGGTTCAGTTCCAGACCACTGCGATAAGGCAAACATCACAACAAAGCGAGTCAAATGAATTTTTCGGTTTTCCAGTAAATGTAAACATTATGTTTACACTATATTGTAGTCTCTTAAGTGTTCACTAGCATTATGTATTAAGAAAATGTACATGCCTTAATTTAAAAATAATTTCTTTAAAAAAATAAATAAAAATACCTTCTTGCTAAAAAACGCAAACCATCATCTGAGCTTTCAGTGAGTTGTAATCTTTTTGCTGGTGGAATGTCTTGCCCCGATCTTGACGGGTGCTGACTCATCAGATAGTGGTTGGTGAAGAATGGGGTGACTGCGGCAATTTCTTAAAATAGCAACAATGAAGCTTGCCACATTGATTGACCCTTCCTTTCACCAAATATTTCTCTATAACATGCGATGCTGTTTGCTTGCCTTTTACTCACAGAACTTCTTTCGAAATTAGAGTCCTCTAAACCCTGCCACTGTTTTGTCAACTAAATTTATGGAATATTCTAAATCCTTTATTGTCATTTCAATAATCTTCACAGCATCTTCACCAAGAGTAGATTCTACCTCAAGAAACTACTTTCTTTGCTCACCCATAAGAAACAACTCCTCATTTGTTAAAGTTGTATCACAAGATTACGGCGATTCATCACATCATTAGGCTCCGCTTCGAATTCTGGTTCTCTTGCTATTTCCATCCCATCTGCAGTTACTTCCTCCACTGAAGTCTTGAACCCTTCAAAGTTATCCATGAGGGTTAGAATCAATTCTTCCAAATTCCTGTTAATGTTGCTATTTTGACCTTTTCTCATGAATCACAAATGGCATCTAGAATGGTAAATCATTTCTGGAAGGTTTTCAACTTACTTTGCTCAGATCCTTCAGACAAATCACTATCTATGGTAGCTGTAGCTTAATGAAATGTATTTCTTAAATAATAAAACTTGAAAGTCAAAATGACTGCTTGACCCATAGGCTGCATAGTGGATGTTGTGTTAGCCGGCGATCTCATGGCAAATCTCCATCAGAGCTCTTGGGTGCACAAGTGCCTTGTCAATGAGCAGCAATATTTTGAAAGATATCTTTTTTTCTAGCAACAAATAGGTCTCAACAGTAGGCTTAAAATATTCAATAAACCATACTGTAAACAGATGTGCATCAACCAGTCTTTGCTGTTATTTATAGAGCACAGGCAAAACAGATTTAACATAATTCTTAAGGGCCCTAGGATTTTCAGAATGGTAAATGAGCACTGGCTTCAACTTATCATCACCAACTGCATTAGCCCCTACTAAGAGAGTCTGCCTGTCCTTTAAAGCTCTAAACCCAAGCATTGACTTCTCCTCTTCAGCTATGAAAGTCCTAGATGGCATCTTCTTCCAGTGAAGGGCTCTTTCATCTACACTGGAAATCTGTTGTTTATTGTAGCCACCTTCTTTACTTAGATACATCTTCTGGATAACTTGCTGCTTTACCTTGAACTTTTATGTTACGGAGATGGCTTCTTTCCTTAAACCTCACAAACCAAACTCTGCTAGCTTCCAATTTTTCTTTAGCAGCATATTCACCTCTCTCAGCATCCACAGAGTCGAAGATTTGGCTTAAGGTAATGGGACTGGTTTAGTCTTCCTTCTATCCATACCATTCAAGCTTTCTCTATATCAGCAATAAGATGTTTTGTTTTCCTACCATTCGTGTGTTCCCTAGCATAGCGTTTTTAATTTCCTTCAGGACTTTTCCTTTGTATTCACAACTTGGCTAACTGGCACAAGAGGCCTAGCTTTCAGCCGGTGTTGGCTTTTGACATGCCTTCCTCACTAAGCTCAGTCATTTCTAGCTTTCGATTTAAAGTGAGACACATTTGACTCTCCCTTTCCCTTAAACACTTAGAGGCCATTGTAGGTTTATTATTTGAACTAATTTCAATATAATTGTGTCTCAAGGAGTAGGGAGGCCTGAGGAGAGGGAAAGAGGTGGGGGAATGGTTGTTCGGTGGAGCAGTCAGAACACACTCACACTTATCAGTTAAGTTTGCCATCACACATGGGCGTGATCCGTGGCACTCCAAAACAATTAGGATAGTAACGTCAAAGATCACTGATCACAGATTACCATCACAATTATAATACTAATGAAAAAGTTGAAATACTGTGAGAAATACCAAAATGTGACGCAGAGATATGAAGTGAGCAAATGCTGTTGGAAAAATGGTGTTGGTACAGTTGCTCAAAGCAGGGTTGCCACAAACCTTCAATTTTTAAAAAACACAGTATTTACAAAACACAATACAGCGAAGTGCAATAAAACAACGTTGCCTGTATTTAAAATTAGAAAGCTTCTCACCTGTGTTTTCTCTAATATATTTATGGTTTAATTCTTTACATTTAAGTCCTCTTGGAATTAATTTCATGTGTAGAGTCAGGTAAGGATTCAGTTTATTTTCCTGAAGGCTTGCCAGTTGTCCCACTACAATTTATTGAGTAATCTGTATTTTCCCTACCAAACTGAAAAAAATGAGGTTATTATCAAATATTATTTATTTTTATGTTTGGATATATTTCTACACTCGCTCTTCAATTTCATCAATGTATCTATTCCTAAATCAATACTAACCTGTTTTAATTACTGCAACAAAAATGTTTGCCTTATACCTGTCTTTCCTTGGCTATTCTCATTGCCAAGTTTTAAGAGTTATTTATTTGTTTTATCCCCCTAGTGAACTTCAGTTCCTTTAGAGCAGGAATTGTTGCTTAAGCATTTTTAGAGCCTTGACAACTTGGCTGAGTATTTATTTTTCTTAGTAGCTTTCCGTCTTGCTCCCCCCACCCCACAGTGCCTTGCACAAAGTAATCGCTCAGCAAACATTTACTAAATTAGGGGCACCTGGATGGCTCAGTCGGTTAAGTGTCTGCCTTCACTCAAGTCATGATCTCATAGTCCTGGGATCCAGCCCCGCGACAGGCTCCCTGCTGAGCAGGGAGTCTGCTCCTCCCTCTCCTTCTGCCCCTCCCCCTACTCATGCTCCCACGCTCTCTCTCAAATAAATAAATAAAATCTTTAAAATAAATAAAACAAATTTTAAGTGTTAAAGTAGGAAGAGCAAGATGTCCCAAGATAAGAGAAGGAAATCAAGAGTGAATTCGTGAGAGCCGAAACAGACAGCCCCAACGATAGACATCCCCCAGGTGGGATGATAAGCAGCCCCAAGCAGGATGTCAGTTGCTCACAAAAGCACCAGTGCTGTTGGTGTCAGTGCATCAGCTCAGGTGCTTGATCAAGTGCTCTGGTCAACAGGTCTCGATGACTGAGGGAATGACTGCCTTTGTCATCCAATTCTGTAGTGGATGAGGAACGGACTACCCATCGCCTCCTGCATTTCCTGAAGAATGGCTGTCACTGTAAAGTACTGTGACTTGGCATACGCGTACCTCACCCTCCTGAGGAGCTCTCTCCCCTCAAAGTAGCCCCCCACGTGTTGATGAACTGCCTGTGTTAGGAAGCTGTGTATTTATTCCCATGATTCTGCCTTAGACCACAAAGTTGTATTGGCATCACCCTCAGAGCCTGGGGATAATCCACATGTAAGAGGATTTGGCGTAAAGCTGCCAGCTGAGAGTTCAACTCCCAGAACTAACACAGAATCATCATTTTCCAAAATTTGCATCCTTCTTAAATTGTTAAAATATCAGATTTCCAGTCACGTGGAGAGTCTGGTTCTGGAGGTCGTGGTGGGCTTGAATATGTATATCTAACAAGCACCTTCCGTGATTATCAGTTTGGGAACCACTACCATAATGGATTAGATTAATCTAGATAGAAATGGGTTGTGTGAGAGACTGAGGAAACACGGGAGTCCAATTAAGTTAATTAGGGTGTATCCTTAAAACAAGAATGTAACTAAAGAAAACCAACCTAATTATTTACACTGAGATCTATTTTAGAAAACAAAACAAAAAACCTGTGCTGATAGAAGAGTATGTGTCAGACTCAAGCCTAAAATAGAAATCAGAAAAATGTGTCAGTACTATTAAAATGAAAGAATGAATGAAAGACAACAGCCAAAGCAAATTTGCAGCTCCCCTAGATAAGACAATCTCAGAAAAGTTCTGGCCATGGCAGTTGCTAGAATTAAATATGCAACTGGCCAGGATGACAACTTTAAAATATAAAAATAATCTGAATGCAGATGTTTCAACATGGATTACCTTTGAAAAGGCCTATTAGTTCAAAGTCACAGTGTGTAGCACTGATGATAGCTAAGTGTGTGACTTTGGACAAGCTGCTTCCCTCTGGGGGCCTGTTTCCTGCCTCTGAAATAGCATGAGTTTGTTTCCGAGTCCAGGTCATCTGTAAGTTCTCCTACAGGCCTCAAATTCTTTGGTTCTATGACATAACCATCTCTTACCAGACGCACACACAGGGATCCCCGCTGCTGACATAGGCCCGAGATTTTGCGGCCTCACTTCTTCTAGTCATTCCCTAAGACAAGGCCTGTGACCTGGGGATTCAGACAGACAGACACACTGCTGCTGGACACCCAGGCTCCCCTACAGATCACGGTTTCTGGTCTGCCTTCCAGGAATATGCCTTGGTCTCACATCATTCCTTCCTTTCCAGTAGGCATTGTCCCTTAACTGCTGGTTGAAGGTGATTGTGATTTTCTATCATCTTTCCAGGGCCTTTGCTCACCGATAGTTATCTAAGCAAAGACATTTGTCATTAAGAGTCTCTAAAACAATGTTACTATACAAATGTGTCACAAAGGTATGAAAGAGGGAGAATTATGTCCTCTATTTTATTTTGTAAGGATTTTATGTTTAAATAATCCCTATACCCAACGTGGGACTCGAACCTACAATCCCAAGATCAAGAGTTACCTGCTCTACCAACTGAGCCAGCCAGGTGCCCCAAGAATTATGTCTGTTAAAAAAGGAGATAGAAATTGGGGCACCTGGGTGGCTCAGTCGGTTAAGCGTCCAACTCTTGATCTCAGCTCAGGTCTTGATCTCAGGGTCCTGAGTTCAAGGCCTACATTGGGCTCCGGGCTGGGCATGGAGCCTACTTAAACAAACAAACAAACAAACAAACAAGTAGATAGAAATAAAGATAGAGATAGGAACAGTGACAGAGATGGAGAGATCTCCCTATATTAGGGGTATCAATATACACAGAACTCTGAGAAACTGAAGAATAAATGACTAAAAATCACTAGCTAAAGATATCAACCATATACCCCAGAAGACATAAAAACAAGCCATAGACATTTAGAAATTGCTCAACTTCAAAATAATAAGAGAAATACAAATTAAAATAATGCTGCAATAGCTTTTTTGTTCTTACCAGGTTGTCAAAACTTAAAAGCCTTGACAAAACATTCTGCTGGCAAGACATTGGGGAAACAGTCACTCTCATAGATAGATTACATGGAAATGCAAAATGGCACACACCTGTAGAAGGGAATTCAGCAATATCTAACTAAACTACGTGTATGTTTACCTCTTGACCCAGCAATCCCCCATTCGTGACTTTACCCGGAAACTATACCTCTATCATAATGAACAGACATAACAGCAAAAATTAGCGGTTGAATACGGTGCAGCACATCCATTCAATGGAGTACTGTATAGCCATAAAAAAGAATAAGGAAGATCTCTATGAAATGATATGGAGTGATTTATAGAATCTAGACTTAGGTTGTTTTGTTTTAAGTGAAGTGCAAAGAGTAGAGCTGGTATGTTACCTCTTGTGTAAGAAAATAGAGGTGAAATAAGAATATGTATATTCACTACATATTTTCACAAAAAGAAACACAGCAAGAATAAATGAGAAATTAATGAGTTTGATTATCCAGAGGGTAAAAACAGGTATAAAGGGATAAAGGAAGGCTACACATTCTTGGAATATCCTTTTTAGGTATCATTTTGGCACTTGGAAGTATATTACTGTTCCATTTACTCAAAAACATAAAATTAAAGCAACAAGAATGGAGGTGGATGAAAAATCTAAAATGGGATACAATCGGAAACAAAAGTCTTACTATATTTCAAATAAATAACCTAAGCGCACTAAAGAAAAACAAATGAAGCCAAATAACTTTTGAACACAATGCTTTGCTTATATAACCTTGGTCTAAAGACTAAAACAGCTATAAACCCTGAATTCCACTTTAGTATATACATTTTTCTCAGTGGTACAGGTGTATAATGCTGAAATTATTTTCTGTGTGTTGTAGGATGGAGTAAATAAATAACTATTTGAGGATGTGGGAAACCAGGTTTCTTGCTTTTGGAGAAGACATACAAATATGGAGGGGATAGCCTTTAAAGAATCCTGTGTTGCTGGATTGAAATTGGATACAGTATGAATTTATAGTTTTTAGTGCATATATAAATATAGAAATAAACATGCTTATTTGGATATATATGAATGTTTGGGTACAGCATGAATTTATAGTTTTTAATATATACATGGACATAGAAATAGACGTGTATGTCTGTTTCTTAGGTCTGTCTCTTGCAAGGGCCTAAAAGTTTGACACTCCCATAGCATCCAGATCTGGGTTTCTAGCTACCATTCCCCACTCGAAGGAACCAGGGCTCCCCGGAGAAACAAGTGATTCCAGGGCTCAGGCAGAAAACGTATAAGATTAGTCTCTGCTATCTTGTGTTGGAAAGTAAATCAGTGCTCAAAAAATGTTGAGACATGTCGAAGGAACACAAGAACCAGCTTAAAAGGTGCATCTGCTGGTCAAATCTGAGACAGTCTGAGCGTCAAAATTAATAATTATAGTAACAAAACACAACCCACTGAACAAGAATAAGAACCCGTTAGTCCATACTTATAATTAACGATACCAGTAAGCGCTCCCTCGCCACAGCATGCCAACGCGAAATATAAACAAAATGATGGAGTTAGAAAATCAACATTTTGCAGCCATATAGTAAAAATTGATTCAGATAAGCTCATTAATGAATGATAAAACTAGTAGATAAAAGTTTGATGAGAAATGGTTTATTTGCAAAGTCTCAAAACATCTCACTACAAATTATTAATCACAAAGGGGAAAGTGGTAAATTTGCAGGAGAGAAATCTGGCAGACACCACCTTCACCCAGTGACCAAAATGAACATCCTCAATAATGGGTCAAACGGACACGTTGTGCCTCCTCACAGAACGCACTGAGAAGGACACAGTAGCACTTAGGTAGGATTCCTGCCAAGAAGGCATAACCTAAATCTAATCTGAGGGACCATTAGACAAACCCATATTGAGAACTCTTCTGGAAATATATGACCTGTACTCTTCAAAAAAAGAAAGAAAGAAAGAAAATGTCAATGACATGAAAGGCAGAAAAAGCCAAGGAATCATTCCAGACTATGCAAACTAAAAAGCCATATAAGTAAACATAATACTTAATCCTCTATTGGATTGTGGGCCAGAAAAGCAAAATTGCTAAAAGGGACACAATTGATGAGATGTGAATAAGATCCGCAGGTTAGATAACAGCATTATATCATTTTCAAAATGTCCTGATCTGATATTTGAACTGTGGTTGTATAAATGACTATCCTTATTCTTAGGGAATATACACTGAAGTATTCAGAAGAAGTATGATGTATGCAACACACTCTGAAATAGTTCAGAGAATGATAAAATATTAACAACTGGTGGATCTGGGTGAAGGGAATAGAGAGGGTTTTTTTAAAAAAATCTATTCTTATAACTATTCTATAAGGTTGAAATTATTTCCAAATGGAAAGAAGGAAGGAAGGGAAGGGGGGGAGGGGAGAGAAAAGAGGAGGGAAGGAAAGTGGGGTGAAGGGAAGCAAGCAAGCAAGCTAGCTTCAATTGTACTTCGATTAAAAAAAAAAAAAAAAGAATTCTAGTCTCCTATCTCAAAGCCCCCTGGCCTCTGCCGATGAGGTCACCAGTTGGCCCACTAATGTGTGATCCCTCCCAGAAGCGAAGAGCAAGTGTCAAATGTTCAACTCATAGCCATGACCCCAAACTATTCATGACTTGTTTTGTTATAAAAAAGATAGCAGGAAAAATACTTTTTAAGAAATACAACCCCAAGAACCTTCTGCATGTGTGGCCAAACTTGTTTTCTAGCTAGAAATCTCAGGAGGCTTCCGCAAAGTTCCCCACAGAGCACAGACTGCGGGTTATGGAATCAGAACTAGGCTCGTATCCCTACTTTGCGACTTAAGAGTTACTTAATTTTCTGAGCCTCAGTTTTCCCTTCTGTCAAATGGACATAACTGTGCCTGCCTACATCATACAACTGTGAAAAAGATTAAATAAAATAATAAATATAGATATAATGACATGTGTATATCATCTAAGTTGTGCTAAATTATGTTCAATGTATCTTTTTTTTCCTTTCCCACAAATGACAAGAGTATACCTGATGGTATAAATATCTTTAGGATTAACAACCAATATTCAAACATGAAAAGTAAGATTTTTTTTACTTTCAAGTTAATCAGTGGTAAATAGATTAATTAATATCTATCAACAGGTAAACTAGCCAGAGCTGGAGGCTCAAATCAGAAGAACGAACTGGATAATGATCTAATTGGAAACCAGAAGGTCAGCTGTGCAAACAGCCCCGTGTGGAGGGCACAGACAAGGAGTCCCTTGTTATCACTGTGGCTATTAAAAAGGTACTCAGCATCTCCTTCGGTGCCCAGACAGGCATTCAGAACTTACGACTGGGTTCCAGCCAAATCTCTTGGCCAAAAGCAACACCAACTCACTTGAGATGGTAAAAGCTATCTGTCTACTCTGGAATGTTTAGAATTAAATATAGACATGATGAAATAAACCAAACAACGCTACGAATAGTTTGTTCGTGCATTTAGGAATGATCTGTGTACGTTTTATATTTGAAGTATTTGAAGCGTTTAAGAGATTTTCAGGAATTTGATAGATTTGGCCTTTGATTCTAATTTGAAATATATAACTCAGTAATTTCTTTTAGACCTAGATTTTCAGTGGAAAAATAAAGAGAATTATGCAAAGTTTGTAAGCAAAACTGGAATGTATATGATTAGCTTGAGATGGACCACAATTCATTAACTTAATTAGCTTTTTTAGAGCTGGGAAGCCTTTGGTGGGCAGGTTGGGCAATAGAAGTGTTTTAAGTTATCAGATACACTCAATTTATAAATGCAGTTTAAAATGTTCAAGGGAATTTTAAAGATCGGTAGGGGAAGAAAGGGATAAAGAAAGGGGGGGTAATCAGAAGGGGGAATGAAGCATGAGAGACTATGGACTCTGAGAAACAAACTGAGGGCCTCAGAGGGGAGGGGGTGGGGGAATGGGATAGACCGGTGATGGGTAGTAAGGAGGGCACATATTGCATGTGCACTGGGTGTTACACGCAACTAATGAATCATCGAACTTTACATCAAAAACCAGGGATGTACTGTATGGTGACTAACATAATATAATAAAAAAACATTAAAATAAAATAAAAATAAAATAAAAAATAAAGAAAGAAGTAACTTCTTAAAAAAAGTGAAATAAAGCTCTGGTTAACCCTAAAAAAAAAAAATTGAGATGTTAATAACACAGACGGTTTTAGGGAATTTGGTCTGTTTAGCCACTCAATCAAATTACAATCAATACCTCCCTGGATTGATTATATTTATTTTTAAAATAAGAATTATAATTTGAACTTGAAGGCTTAAGCAAAACTAGTTTTATTTTTACTTTTTAACTTTTCTAAATTGAATATTAATTCTAGAATCATGAGGTTTAAATTGCATTTTATATCCACAAAAACATATTGCACAGAAACTACATAACTCACCCGGACAGTGCCAGTTTTAGGTTGATGACTGCTTAGATCTCTGCTGTATTTTGTTTCCTAGGAGAGCTACATATAGAAAATGGAACTGACTCAATTTTAAATTTAAATATTTTTAAACTATTTTAACTCTCAGGAAATGGAGGAAAGGAAATAGGAGGGGAAAAATCCATAATAGGATGATAATTCTAATAACTAAAACTTAATTTGTCCCTAATATGTACCCTACGCAGCTCTAAGCACTCCACATCTGCTACTATTCACTTAGCCTAAAACCCCATGAACTCTTAGGAATAGAAGAACAACAGAGAAGAGTAAAAGTATTGTGTGGGTTACCCCAATCTAGAAAAGAAAAAAACAAATGAACAAAGAAACAAAGGAAGAAGGAAGGGAGGAAGAGAAGGCGGAAGGGAGGAAGAGAAGGCGGGAGGGAGGGAGAGAGGGAGGCAGGGAGGGAGGGAGGGAGGGAGGAAAGGAGGGAACTTCAACTAAAATTCAATTTAAAAATAAAAAAACTTCTAGTCTCCTATCTTGAAGCCTTTGAGCCTCTGTCTATGAGGTCACCAGATGGCCCACTAATGTGTGATCCCTCCCAGAGGGGAAGATAGTGTGTGTAAATGTTAAAAAATTATAGGAAAGGGGCGCCTGGGTTGCTTCGTCAGTTAAGCATCCCACTCTTGATTTCTGCTCAGGTCATGATCTCGAGGTTGTGGAATCCAGCCCCACGTCAGGCTCCATGCTGGGCGTAGAGCCTGCTTAAGATTCTCTCTCTCCCTCTCCCCCAGCCCCTCCCCACCCCAACTTGCACACGACCTAAAAAATTCTAGGAAAAATTCTAATGTCAACTTTATAAAGTAGCTCAGTTACAATATGCAGCACCCCGTGACACACTTGTTCATGTATTCATTCACTCTTGCAACTAATATGACCTTCTTACTGGTGTCAGGCTAGCGAGTGGGGAACAGCCTGTCGGGAAGCAGGCCTGGAGGCTGAGCTGACGATCCAAAAGGAGCTGATGGTGCTTGCCTAAGGGTGGTGGCAGTGGAGACGTTGACGGAAGAATAGAATGAAGAATTCTTTAGAAGTTGGAATCGGTATGACTTACTGGAAAGCAGGACGTTGGGGAAAAGGTGGTGTCTTTCCTCAGGTCCTCAAAAAGCAAGGCCTGAGACCAGAGTGAAGATCAAAACAATATATTTGGTAGATGCAAGCCCGAGAGAGTGAGAATGAAGAAAAGTGAAGCGAGCAAGGACAGCTGCGCCAGAACCAGTGAGCTGCGGGGCCGCCCTGGCTCCTGGTTCGTGACAAGATGCAGAAAGCGACAGCAGCTTTCTTAGTGCGCGTGTGTATTCAGCACACAAGACTCCTCAAAAGGGCTGCAAAGAACAAACAGAGCCTGAAGCAATCAACAAAGGAGAGAACGGATAACTCTCACAGGTTATCTTCTATCTTTCATTGCTTTTAAGAGATGTCCATATGGCAATGTCCGACAGGCAGCTGAATGTAGCCGGAGTCTAGAGCTCAAGAGAAAGCCAGGGTATAGAAGGCTGGGTAAGCAGCGTGCGCCGGGATATGCCACCCAGAAACCCCCTCTAGGAATGAAGCACTCACTCTCCCAGCTGCCAGGACTGTTGCCTGCTGGCGGCCCATGGCCAGATCCTTCTCCAAGAATAACCCTTTATCAAAGGAAGCTGCCTTGCCCAAGGGATACACCTGCCGTGTGCGTCCAATGACACAGTGATGTGGGGTTACAGAGGCCTGTCACCTTTGCCTCAGTTCAGGTCATCTCTGAAAGGCCATGCCAGCTCCAGAGTTCCCTAGAATTGAATGGTGCCCCTGTTGTATCCACATTGCCAATCCCACTCCCAGGGTAGTTTCTAGAGCACCCACCCCATATACCACCTGCATGCACATCTCTGGGTCAGAGTCTCCCAGACAACCTGACCCAAGATGAAGTGGAACCTGAGGAAGTGAGAATTCTAGGTGGACAATTCTTTCAAGAAATTTATCGGGCGCATGGGTGGCTCAGTTGGTTAAGCATCTGCCTTTGGCTCAGGTCAGGATCCCAGAGTCCTGGGATCAAGCCCCACATCTGGCTCCCCGCTCAGCAGGAAGCCTGCTTCTCCCTCTCCCTCTGCCTGTTATTCCACCTGTTTGTGCTCTCTCTCTCTCTCGCTCTCTCTCTCTCGGTCAAATAAATAAATAAAGTCTTTTAAAAAAAGAAGCAGCAGCTTATCTGTGACTAGGAAGGAAGATCCTGCAGAGAGGTACTTTCAAAGGAAGACTTTTTTTTTTTAATTGGAAAACACTAAGCATTTTTATCTGCTGATGGCAAAGAGCCAGTTGAGAGAGAAGAAGGGAAGAGTCTGCATAGAAAAAGGACCCTGAGAAGAGACAGGGTCCAAAATGACAGGTTTTAGAAGGATTGCCTCCGAGAAGAGGGAAGACATTCCCTCTGAAGAGAATGAGGGAGAAGGAGAGGATGAGTATGGATGTAGGAGAATTCATTTTCACTGTAAGGAAGGTTAGATCATCTGCTGAGAGGAAGATGAACTCAGGGAAAGTCGGAAGCCTGAAGACAGTGGAGAACATCAGAAATAGGCACTGAGGCAGTGGCAGGAAAGTTGCCAGGCAGAAATGCCGCGTACTGGCTGAGCAGTGATGAGGGCTGCTTGAGAGTGAGGTCACCAGGAATTTATAGTGGCAATCATCACAGCACTCAACATGGTATGTTATAATTATTCACAGGCCTCTCTCCGCACATATGCCTGACAGGCTGCAGCACCCACTAAATGCTGAAGGAATGAATGGACCCAGTTTAAATGAGCCCTCCAGTCAAAGGGCCTCATCTCCCCCGCCAACACAGTATCATCAGCTAAAACCATATGACAGCTATCCTGGGTCTCTCGCTCTCTGATACCTTTAGTCTCGAGAAACGTTGATGTGGAAAATACGCTTTTGTACAAGTTTATCATATGTTCTATATGTATGCTTGGTAATGCATGTGTGCATTAGACGTTTTCCCAAAGATCACTGGGTAGGACAGGGCAGAGCGCAGGCTAACCCAGGTCACCTGACTCTCTTTCCATATACTGCGCTATGAGATACGCAGTGTGAAACTGCCCATGAGTTCCAGATGATTCAGTAGGCCTTCAATATTTCCTTCCTTCCTTCTTCCCTCCCACCCTCCCTCCTTCCCTTCCTTCATTTCTTCCCTCCCTCCCTCCCACCCTCCTTCCTGACCCCCCCTCCATCTTCCCTTCCTAAGCATGGTAGACCTCTTGGAATGTTTTCTGACCTCCCTACTAAGCTGTCCCCTAGCTTCATTATGTTCAACCCTCATTTGCACATGCTCTTGACACCTGGTGTTTGGTGGCAGAAATGGCTGATAAAATTCCACACTGATTAATTTCATGTTTAATCTAACTGATACTTCTGTAGCCTTTGCAAATAACCTTTTTGAACAAAAACTGCAACGGCTCATTCCAAACCCGATCAAAGAGGTATGCATGACTCACAGCCACTAAATAAACATTGATGCCTGATGGCAGTAATATGGCTATTTATATTCAGAGCCTGATTTAACCAGTGGCATTCCTGTAATAAGATAATAAGCATGAGCTGTTTACTAGAAAAAAAGGAGAGTCTGTGGTGCTGGTGTTCAATAAAATCTCTTAACAGGCAAATGAGTCTCTGAAATTGGTTGGCAAATACATCCAGAATGAGATGTGCTAATTAGTTGCTGTTACTGATTTTCTAAAATAAAGAGTTTAAACTTAAATTAGCCCTGAAATTTAGTACAATAAAAAATGCTGGATGTATGATATCACGTTGAAAATCTTATAGATTATGCTTAATATATGTCCAGCAATACAATTAAGAAAAAAAGAACTCTGCACCTAAATCATTAGAATGTAAACACAGACTAAGAAGAGGTTTTATATGTAGAGAATTATAAGCGTAGATATTTGAATCTCAGGTTCGAGGTTTTTTCTATTCAGAGAGCCTTTGTAGGTGACCCTCTTGGCTCTACTGGCAGAGATATCTATTACTATAAGCACTTTAATTTTTAAATAGAAAGAGCAAAGGAATGCAAGAATTATCCTAATAGCATTTGGATACCCTTTAAAAATAGATATCCTATTCAAAATCAAGATCACAGAGATTTGAGGTAAGCACAGAGGAGACAATGGTCTGGATTCAGAAATAAACGCTGAAAGCTTCAAGCTTTGAAGCCTTCCCAACACCTTCCAGCACTGTTTTTCCTCCCTTGAAGGAAGAGCTGCAGGCACCCCGTGCATGCTTCCTTCTCTTCCTGCAATCACTCCAGGCAGCCCCTTCTAGGGGATGCTGAGGATGCATCTTCGAACCTCCATTTTCACTGTTTCCTTCACCAAGTTGGAGGGGACTTGCTTCTATCTGGACTTGCAACTTCAAATAGTGAAATGATCTCAGGAGGCAGCCAAATATTTTTTTTTTTAAATCAAATATGGCATCTGAAAAGATGTGGCCAAGTAACGAGAAGATTTGGGTTGTGTCTCCACTGTTTTTGTTTTTTCCTTTTTCCAAAAACCAAATATGAATTCAAGCAATTGCTGTTCGCATTTAGCTGGTGGAGATAATGCTGGCTTTCCCAGAGCACATGGTCATTGTTTGAAAGCCAGCTAGATGAGCAGACGGGAGTGCTCGAGCCCAGAGTAGTCATGGTCCTAAAGCCAGCAATGAGTTAATTTATTCATTTGGGTCTTATTTATCTATAGTTAAACAGACAAAGGTTGATTATTTATTTGCTTTAATTAAGATGTTAGTCTTTATCAGAGTTACTTTAGTCACCAGGGGTAATCGATTATGTACATCTTTGTTTCCATTTCATAGCGGAGCCCTCAGCTCAGGTAGCAACGTTCCCAGCTTTTACTGAGAACTAGAATTATGGAGGACGGTGTCCTACAGGCTAACTAATAATTGAAATTACAAATAGAATTCTGAGTCATGAACACGTGGTCTTCACTATATTTTTCAATAGTATTAAAGTTCTCTTGAAACCAGCTCTGGCTAGCTTAAGACAAAAGGGAATTTACTCAAAAGGATATTCATAACCTTATAAGATGTAAGATTGAACAGCCACTCCTCAGACATCAAGAATCACACCAGCTCCAGAGACATGAAAACAAGAGTTTCTGGGCTCCTTCTTCTATTTTTGGAGCTCACCAACTAGCATCTCCTGGTTCCTTTGTCTCTTTTTTTAAGATTCCATATTTTTTTTTAAATTTATTTATTAGAGAGACAGCCAGCGAGAGAGGGAACACAAGCAGGGGGAGTGGGAGAAGAAGAAGCAGGCTCCCAGCAGAGGAGCCTGATGTGGGGCTCGATCCCAGAATGCCAGGATCACGCCCTGAGCCGAAGGCAGACGCTTAACAACTGAGCCACTCAGGCACCCCTTAAGATTCCATATTCTTAGACAAGAAAATCTGGTGGGTCTAGCTTGACTCAAACAAATGACCTAAACAAATTAGTTATGACTAACAGAAGAGAGGGACAAGGTCACATGATACCCACACAGCCTGTGTGGAAGTCTCCAGAGACAGTAAGATGGCTGTCAGCTGGGCAGCAAACCCAACAGTGCTCTACCAGTGGCCCTCCAAGTACTGGTCCTCAGTGTGATGCCAACCCAAGGGGGATAAAGAGCATGCATCAAAATCTAAATCAACATACTGCTTACTTTATCAAGAACGTCTTTCTATTTAAAAAAAAGGTCAGCTGAACTTAAAGGGTATGCTTAGAGATATAGTTTGTTTACATTCTGGTTCATTAGCAGAGTTTGCTGGTAGACAACTGCCTGTGGACCACTCCTTGAGTAGAAGTCTCTTCTCTTCAGTCCTTGTCTGACTTTATGGGATGGTACCAGAGTAATCAAGAACATAGGCTTTGAAGGTGCCTGGGTTTTAGTTCTTGCTCTGCCTAATAGCCAAATGACCTGGGGTAAATAAATAGTCCTAGCCTCATTTTCCTAATCTACACCGGAGATAACAATACTACCAGATTTGTCAGGACTCTTTCAATTACAGGCAGCAGAAATTCAAATCATTACGTCAAACCAGTTGAAATTAATGATGTCCAATCTGAAAAAAAAAAAAGTGGCAATTTTATATGGTTCAAACCAGTGGTTCAAGCAGAGAGAGATCTTATTGGTTTATGAAACTGGAAAGCATAATAGTGGAGTAGGTACCATATATATCTGAATCTAGGGCTCGAGTGGATGAAGAGAAACTTTGTCCTTGCCAGCAACAAGAATCGGACCATTTGGCATATAAAAACTCTAACTGTCCCTGCCTGGGTCATTCTCCCAACCCCCAGCCCAATCACTATCAAAAAAGACACAAAGTTCCAGGATGGGCCAAGCTTGGGTCATATACTTAGAAGCAGTCGGAGCGCTATGATTAACAGATTGGCAAGCCTGTCGGCTAAACCCTTTCTGTCTTATTTTGTCATAACCCTAATGCCTAGAACCTAATAGGTGCCCCCCAAATTAAGTAAATAAATGATAAGGGAAGGGGTATTGTGTAGCCCCTCTAGTCTAAAGAGAGGGCAGACAAGAGCAATAAAATTCCATAATAAATGCCTACATTATATGGATGTTGTAAAGATTAGCTAAGAATGTGACACACATGGGACAGGGCCTGGCACATAATGGCACTTTGATCTACAGCATAGACCAGGTCAGGGGGGAAGCCCACATTTTCCACGTGTGACTTGCACGTAGGCACCCAGGTTTCTCAGTCAACTGAATGAGCTAATAAGTGAGCTCATGAATAGACAATGAGAAATCTGGATCCTGTATCTTCCTGTGGAAAATGTTCTTCATCTTACTGCAATTTTGATTTTGTCTGAAGTTTTCCTCTGAATAACCAGACAGGAATCATACAAACAACAGGGCAAAAGCCAACAGGCTTTGAATTACAACTGGAGGCATTTTAGTTAAAGACCTACAGTAAGAAAACCTCCTAGAGTCTGGAAAACAAATCTTCTTCAGTGAAACTTCAAGAAAACAGGCTGGTTTTTATCACAATTCTTCCTGGTGGCAGAAAAGGGACCGGTGACTTTGAAGAGCCCTTGCCCAGCAACTGGCAACATTTGCAGGTCACATTCCAATCCAAGGGAGGGCAAGGGAAGGGGGACGGGAGCAGGAGATACAATCAGAGTGTTTGACTTGGCAGGTGTCCACAAGAGCTCATCTAGCCTAACCCCGGATCTTACTGAAGAGGGAACGGAGGCCTGGAGGAATGAAGGGGCTTGCCTGAGGGTCAAGGCGAGGCCCCTGGGAAGGGACAGAGCTGAGCCCAGATCCACGTCCACTATTCATCCCCCGCACCACCCCACCCCGCAGGCAGGGGCGGCTCAGCGTGCACCAGTAGTGCCTGGTCCCCCATGATCAGGTGGACAGGAAAGCAGGGAATGGCAATACTTCAGTGAGAAGTCAGTGAAGACCTCCATGTAGTAAAGGGGCAAAGGATGGGGATGAGCGTGCCCTGAGGAATCATCCGGCTCCCACTTTTGCTCACCAACCCCGTGTATTACTAACCTACACCTTTCCACCTGCCACTTGAAGAGAAGCCAAAACATGAACAATATCTTTTTTTGAAATGACATGTGTCAAGCAATTTGAGCAAATAACAAATTCAGTTATTTTATCAACAGTTCGTTTTCTACAATAAAATTCAGGACAAATGTATCTGACAAAGGATATTGGAGCCTTTTCTGAATAGGAAAAATATACATTTAGGTGCCAAAATACTGACTTTGTGGGTTTAGGAGGAGAACACGCAGGTTTTCTGCAATTGGAACTAATCCAAAATCCAAGACAAGTGCTCACTTAGAGGGTAGGGGTGTCACATTAGCGGTGGACCATCCGTTGCCCACCCGATAGCAGTTCTCGCCTCCCTCACTGCCAGAGCTCCCTTATTGTTAGGACTGACAGAATGCCCAGCTTCAGTTTATGACGAGTGAGATGTAAGTAAAAGACATCGAGGCTCTCTAGAAAGCCCCCTTTAAAGGGGCTGACTCAGATGGCAGGCCCCTTCTGTGCCTCTTTCTATATCTTTCAGATGCTGGGATCAAGTGGCTGGAGTTCTAGAAATCATACTATAAACACGGGATGAAGATTCGCCCTAGGAATTGTGGGACGGCGAGCTGCAAAGACCTTGGATCCCCAGAAAGCTCATGGCCCCGCCACACCAGCCCTACACTGCTCACTTCTGGACATCTTAGTAGATGAGACGAAAAGAACATTCCGTGTTGCTTAAATCAATTTTCAGGGGCGCCTGGGTGGCACAGCGGTTAAGCGTCTGCCTTCGGCTCAGGGCGTGATCCCGGCGTTCTGGGATCGAGCCCCACATCAGGCTCCTCCGCTGGGAGCCTGCTTCTTCCTCTCCCACTCCCCCTGCTTGTGTTCCCTCTCTCACTGGCTGTCTCTATCTCTGTTGAATAAATAAATAAAATCTTAAAAAAAAAAAAATCAATTTTCAGACCGGCCAAGTACAGCTCCTGACTGGTACAAACACACCACATGCTCTTAAAGTTCAGCTCTTTAGCCCCTTCATGCCTCAGTTTCTTCCTCTTTGAAATTGAGTAAGAGTATGAACCAGCTTTAAAGAACACATAATACAGTGATTTTAATATTCTGCTTACTGAAGCCCTAGAAAATTTCTGGAGGTAGTCCAAAGGAGTAAGGGGGTAAGTAGATGGGTATCGAATGCTCAATATTCAATCAGAACAATTCCTCTATTTGATTTTTATATTGAGTTTCCAAGTAAGATTTCATTTGGAGGGGGGGAAAAGAATTTAAAGGCCAAAAGAATTTGAAAATCACTGGCATGGAAAAACGTTTAGTCCTTTGTATTAAGAAGGACACGGGGCATACCGCTGCTCGAGACTATTCTTTTCTAACATCGCCCATGGATCTGATGATGCCAGTTCCAAGCTTCTTGAGACCAATATCTCACACCTGTAGAGCAGCCTAAGGGAGCAGTGGGGGGCCACGGAGCGGTGCAGAATGCCCTGATGCGTGTAGGAATAAATCGGTCACCCCCGACACCTTCAAGCTGCGCTCTAACCCTCTGAAGAATAACGAGCCGGAGAGCCGTGCACAGCTGCACTCTGAGGTGGTACATAGACACTGGAGGAGTCTAGGGAGCTGTGTCCATAAAGAAGGCATTTTGTCACTCACTGGCTCTTGTTAGCTCCCATAGCCCTGACCACCCTAACCCACACCCTTAGTGTACTTCTTTATTCAAGGGTTCAGTAGTCTTCCACATGGGAAAAAGTTCCCAACTGAGATTTTGGGAAGGGGAAAGGAAACCGGAACCGGAACAGGGAAAGGGGAACGGGGAACAGGGAAGGGGAAGGGAAGGGGAAGGGGAAGGGGAAGGGGAAGGGGAAGGGGAAGGGGAGGAGGAAGGGGAAGGGGAAGGGGAAGGGGAGGGGAGGCAGGGAGTTTCACACAACTGACTTCTAATCACGCTATCTCTTAGCAGAACATCTTACCTGGGCCTTGGAGAAAGAGCTAAACTACGAAGATCTTGGGATCTTGGAAGTCAGCATCCGTCTGGCTGAACCCCTCATCCATCCACAGAAATCGCTTCAAATCCCCAAACATGATACACACAGGCTCGTTGGTTATAGAAGGCTCCTCTGCACACCATGCCACCTCAAATAATAAGCAGCAGCAGAGGGCTGAGGACCGGCACCCGCTCCACCAGAGGTCCTGGAGCCGTCCCAGCCCCTGACTCCAAATTCTCCTTCCCAACCGACTTGATTTCAACTTTGACTTGCCAATCAAGCTGCAGCTTATCCTACTCAAGTCCTTGGCTCTGTTTCTCTGAACATGATCATTGCCCGTCTGTTCCTTTCACTTTGTTGGGGTCATGTCCCATTGCTGAGCCCCCAGGCTCATGAGCCCTGTACTTAATTAATGCTTGCTCACTCTGCACACTATCTCCAGGCTACATATGCGCCCATTCAGACCACTCCCAGCTGCCAAAATCTAGACTCTTCTGGAAATAGTTAAGCTCTGTCTGCCTTTCTTTCTTTCTCATCTTCTCAAACATCTCCAAACAAGCACACCTCATTCAAACAGGTCATTAAAATAGCAGATATCCTATCGCATTGCATCGTACCTCTCTCTTTTCCACTCCAACTCCACCTTTGCAAATGCATCCTTCTGAGTAGGTTTTTGACTGATGATGAGGGAAATAAAAGAGGAAAGATGACATTAAAATTAAAGAGAAGAATTTGCAGAGTAATTAAGAAGAGTAGACGGAAGGTCTGTTTCCTATCAGACTCAGTGAGGCAGATGGGATGCTCAATTTTGTCTCTTGGCCCTCTGCATCTATTTCTGCCTCTTTTCTATACTCCTCCCTGGATCACAGGGGTTGGAAGACTTAAAACCCTATCTTCCTGACTCCTTCTCCACTAGGATTTTAGATATGATTTACCTTCTGCCATTCAAATGCACTCACATGCTGTCTGGCATACGGAAGGGAAGCGGGAGCTCACTCTTTCTGGGACAGCAGCGGCTAATGAACATGTTCCCACAAACATAAGCTTTCACAGCAGCCAGACTCCATGTTACACTCTCTAATGACCAGCCTCGAGGGTAATGGGCAGGTGTCATACTGCCGGCAATTTCCCGACCTCCGGGTAATAGCAGAGTAGATGGAAGAGAGAAAGAAGACTTACTAGATTCAGTAAAGTGGATCAAGCCACATGCCCTTGGCTGGAAAAGCTCCAGCTACTTAACTTCTCTTCTCCCCCCACCCCTCAGGGTCAAATAACTGAGACACTATTCCTTATAAATGAACTTTAAAATAGGTAGTATTAGAATAACTGCTAGTCACAGATACAAGTCTGGTTCAATGTTCAAAAACCAATCCATGTAGTCACCCACATTAATAAAGAGAAAAAATCCCTTGTGACCGTATCAACTGATGCAGAATAAACATTTGATAAAAATTCAACACCTACTCATGATTTAAAAAACTCTCAGAAAAGTAGGAACAGCAGGAAACTTCCTCGATTTGATAAAGAACATCAGCAAAAAACCTATAGCTAACAAATTGTAAAAGACTGAATGTTTTTCCCCTAAGATCGTGCACAAGTGGGGGTGCCTGGGTGGCTCAGTCTGTTAAGTGTCTGCCTTCGGCTCAGGTCATGATCCCAGGGTCTGGGGATCAAGCCCCACATCGGGCTCCCTGCTCAGCGGGGAGCCTGCTTCTCCCTTTCCCTCTGCCATTCCCCCCTCTTGTGCTGACTCTATCTCTGTCAAATAAAGAAATAAAATCTTAAAAAAAAAAAAAAAAGATCAGGTACAAGGTAAAGAGGTCTGAAAAGTTGTCTGCTCTCACCACTGCTATTCCTGTGATCTAGCCAGCTCAATAAGGCAAGAAAAGAAAATAGAGGAATACAGATAAGAAAGTAAGAACTAAAAATGCCCTTATTTGCAGATGCCATCATAGTCTACATAGAAATCCCCAGGAATCTGAAAAAAACGTTCCCCAAACTAGTAAGTTCAGCCAGATCACAGATACAAGATCAACACACAAAAATCAATTGTAACCATAGAAAAATTAATTGCATTTCTATAGTCTTACACTGAATATGTGGACACAAATTAAAAATACAATACCATTTATAACCACTCAAAAAAAAATATAGCAATGGAGTGACTGCTGCTCACAGGTCTCCTGGCTGCTAGAGAGCCCCATTCTGAGATAAGACACCTCTCCACCCTGACTCTAGTAAAGAGGTCAGGAAACCCTGAGTAAGAGTGGAGGTACTAATTTCGGGCAGTTAATTACATTCTTTCAGCATCCATCTCCCTGAAGTTTTCACTGGGCAAATCCTTCAGGAGGACATCCCCATTAGCTATTCATTTTTCTTTTGCACTGACTGGAGAATGAAGTGACTGTTGGCTGTGTCACACAACTCGTTGAAATTCACCCCTGGGTGAAGTGATCCTCAAATAATTACCAAATGTAGTTCAGGTAACTGAATTAGTGAATTACATTGGCTCCTTTGAGATGAAAGGCTCTTCAGGAATGTGAAATACTTTGGTTCTTTGTTATTAATAACCTGAACAATGAAAGAACCCAAAGTAGTATTCAATATGCTCCAGGAATGGGATGACTAAAATTAAAGAATGCAATTGATTTTCATTTTCCATACTTTTCATTTTCTATCCTTTTCATTTCAGTAGTCGGGACTGAATATGACAAGTCATCAAATCCCCTCCGATGTTAATAAAGCATCAACTATAGAAAAATTCAGCCAAAGTGTGGCGAGTAGGTGGGTCCCCTTTCCACGGTTTATTATCATTTCCTCTCACCCACCCTGTTACAGTACTTGACGGGTGAAAACCTCCTACTTTGACTTGCTTTCATTTTCTTCTGACTCAGTCTAATTTTCTAAAACTAAGTGTCTCAACTACTCACCCACCCTTCAGACAAACAATTGTACCCATCACTTGTACCCAGCAGAGGAAAGTAGGATGCCCTTAATAGCTTAGTGCTCTGCCCTGGGTATGAAGAAGGCAGAAGCATAGAGGTGAATCCCCAGCAGAGAGCTTGACCTTGGGGGCAGGAGGAATGAGAAGCGGTAGGGAGGGGACTTAGGGCTGGCAAATCAAACCCCAGCCTATCTGAGGTTGGTAGAGAGCTGAAGAAGGTGGAGATGCTGGGTATGGGTGTCCTGCGTTTATTAAATTAGATTTACAGTTCCTCATTTTTAGTTTTCATTTTGAAAGCATTAAGAGTTTGTCTATCTCTCCTCCTTGCTTTTCAAATACCTTTTTAAGTGTAATTTATTTGTTTAGAATTGGAATAGGTAATCTATTCACATAGTTCATAAGTCAAAGGCATACATTTTTACACGGTGAGACCTCCCTCCCCCGCATACTCCAGCCCTCCAGTTCCCCTCTACAGGCATCAGTGTCACTGATTTCCTACGTTTCCTTGCAGAAATATATAAGTAAATTTGTGCAAGGCACCTCTCACCATCTTTTTTTTTTTTTTTTAAGATTGATTGATTTGGGGGGGGAGGGGGACAGGAGAGAGAATCTCAAGCAGACTCCATGCTGAGCATGGAGCCCAATGCCGGGCTCGATCCCATGACCCCATCAGGACCCCAGTGGAAATCAAGACTCTTCCAACCAACTTCACCACCCAGACACCCCACCTCTCACCAGCCTTTATTTCTACAAATAGTAATCCACCATTCTGTTCCATTCCTTACTTTTTTTACTTAATATATACCAGAGTTCTCTCCACACCAGTACACAAAGAGCTCCTCAGTCTTTCTCCATGATGAGTAATAATCCATTATATTAACACAGTATCATTTGTCTAAGCAGTCTCTGGTTAGTGATCACTTCCATTATTTCTAATTTTTCAATACTACAAACAATGCTGCAATGAATAACCTTGTTCAACAAGTGATTTCCACATCTAGGAGTATGTTGTAATTCAATAGAGTTGCTACTAATAGAATTTTATAAATAATTCCTGTAAGTAAAATCACTGGATCAAAGATTATATATATTTGTAATTTTGATAGATAACTGCCAAATTGCCAATCCATGTCACCTAACACAATATCCTTTACCCACTTTTGTATTGCGTTGTTGGTCTTTTTCTTACTGATATGGAGCAATGAATTGCAAATATGTTTCCCAATTTGTCCAATGACTTTTGACTCCCCTTATGGTTGTTTTTGCATGTACGTTATTAAAAATATGGCTGAATCTTTCAATATTTTATTTTATAACTGCTATAATTTGTGTCATATTTTAAAAGGTTTTCTTTGGTCATAAATTACAAAAAGAAAATAGTCCATACGTCTTTTCATATTTTTATGGTTTCACATTTTTATATTTAAAATCTTTGACCCATTTCGAATTCCTTTGGTAAAGTGTGAGGTATGGCTCCAATTTTATTTATGCATTCGTTGTGATAGCTGGCTACCATGTTGTCCAAACACCGTTGATAAAACATCTAGTTTTCCCCACTGATTTGAAATGAGACCTTTATCATATGCTAAATCCCTGTATGTTTTGGGTTCTACTTCTTGACATGGATTCTGTCATTTCTCTGTTTATGAGCCAGTGGTACCCTGTTTTAATGTTTTAGGAACTTAAATAAAATTAATTGTACACAGTTTTTAAAGCTTTACTTATATATCTCCCCAAAGCAACAAGGTTTCTTCTCTGCATCTTATTATTTTGTTTACTTTCCCTCAGATAGCTCATGACCAATTTTTTCTTAATCTTCCAGAAAAAGAAATTTTGGCATAGGCAAATAAATGAAATAACCTTGGGCCTATAAGGAGAAGACCACGGGAATATCATATTTTACTTTTCCAAATCCCAGTGCAAGACAGGGTCTCGGGAAACATGCTCTTTTGTTTCTAAGGCCATCACTTTAAAACCGAGTTATATTTGATGAATATTTATTATACGGCAAGTTGTTTCAGTTAGGATGCTTTTGGCTTCAAGTCATAAAAACAGATTCAAGCATCTTTAAACAATAAGGAAATGCATCCATCGCGATAACTGTAATTCTTAAGGGACGGAGGGTTGGGTAGGCAGTTTCAGTGGCCCAGCCATGTGATCACAGATCCAGGGTCTTACCATCTTTCTGCTCGGCCGTCCTCGGGCATCTTCTCCATCTCAAGCTGATGGCAAGATGGCTTCAGTAATGCCAGCTCTCCCCTCCGACATGACAACACCCTGAGAAAGAAGAGACAACATCTCTTTTGTTCTCTTAGGAGCAAGAAAACATTTCTCAGAAGTCTCCCATGTCTCGCTGGCCAGAATTGGGTGTAATGCCCATTCCCAAATCAACCTCTGGCCACAGGAATGTGATTACCTGCAGTCCAATCAGACCCACCCAATGAGGCCCGGGAAGGGTGAGTTTCCTCTGAGGCCACGGCCGCTTGGAAGAACGCACATACCTGCACAAAACCTGGGTTCAAGTAGTAATGGAAGTGGATAATGGATGCTGTTAACGAGTGCCCCATTTCCCTCCCTTTCTCTCTCCTGGCTGCATCCCTTTGCCAGACACCCAACAGTGTTCTCCCTCAGACATACTCACTGTTTGAATGGTAATGTATTAACCGCAAACTCATGTATTCGGTGAACATTTATTGAACTCATACTAAATACCCAGTTCTGTGTGAGGAGCTGAGGACCGGGAAAAGGAAAGACAGGGGTCCTGATCTCAATGATGTCATGGAAGAGGCAGAAAATTTAGGAATTCCGTAGTACCATGATAAATGCTATGTCCCCAATTTAAGGGTGCTGTGGGGGTTCTAAAGACTGAGGAACATCATGGGGGAAGGGTAGAACAAACAGGGAATATTCCAGCTGAGCTTTAACAGATAAGCACGTGATGGAGGAAGAAGAGCACGCGGGCAGGGCTAACAGCCGTACAAAGGACAGAGAGGACACTGGTGTGGCGATGAAATTGTCAAGCTCTTGAATTCGGGGCTCAAGTGCTGCTCTACCCAGGACATGAAGGTACCTGGGCGGAAGCTTTGGGCCTGGTTAGCAACCTCCATTTGCACTATTTAAGAGACGTCGCCAGTGGATACCATCCCTAAGAAGTTCTGGCAGCAATTCAAGCTAACTGTAGCAAGCACAAATGGCAGATTATTAATGAACCTTCTAAGATCACAGACCACGTCTCTGAGACCACTAAATCTTTTCTCTCACTTCACAAGCAAGCTCTCGGCAAGAAGATAGCCACACGAACAGTCTCCTCACCTCCATTCACTCCTCAACCCCAACCCCCTGACGGTGAACAATATGGTGGTTTCTCCTGCTAAGGTCACCAGTGGCCTCAAGAACTACAAGACACCACAGAGAATAAAACCACCACCACCACCACCAACAACACTCTTTCACATTCTACCTTCTCACCATACTGACCTATGTATGATTCACTAATTCCCTTAACACCTTTAGAGACCCCAGGCAGTGGAAGTAGGATTTCTTTCTCCCATTTCAATATGAAATTAGAATTCAAAACAATCCTAAATCATATTTTTTCCACAAGGACTTCATCTCTTTTTTGAAATACCAAATTCTTTCAAAAACAAAATCAATCTCTTTGGCTCTCAGTACCCCTATTTGTTCCTATTTAAGCACATGGGTGGTCCACCAGGGGGGTAATCCAGCAATAAACACATTAGTGTCTTCTTTGTACTGTTCCCCCAAGAGATATATCCATCCAGAACCTCAGAATATAACCTTATTTGGCCTTTGCAGATTTAATTAAGGTAAAGGTCTTTAGATGAGATCAACCTGGATTAGGGTGAACCTTAAATCCCTTATTCTTATAAGAGACAGAAACAGAACTGTAGAGACCGTGGAACAGCATGTGAAGACAAAGGCAGAGATGGAAGCAATGTATCTAGAAGCAGAGGAATGCCAACGATTACTGACAGCCACCGGAAGGTAGGAGAGAAGCATGGACCAGATTCTCCGCCAGAGCCTCCAGCAGACACCATCGCTGCCGACACCTTGATTTCAGACTTCTAGCCTCCAGAACTGTGAAAGAATACATTTCTGTTCTTTTAAGCCACCCAGTTTGTGGTAATTTGTGACATCAAGGGCAAGGCATTATTGCAACCCATTCTCATGCTTGCAGAGTCACACACGCATACACACACACACACACACACACACACACACAGTATATACACACATATTGCCCACACTTGTCCGGAGGGATCAATGGCCCAATTACCCAGCATCCAGTCCCTAAGCCCATTTCCACACTAGCTGGGTTTCCCGAGAGCCAAAGCCCTGCCCAGTATTAATAGTATGCTCACTTTCTCCAACATTTACAACCCCAGTTCACCAAGGAACGGCTAAAGGGGACTGGGGTCTCCGGAGTGGGGACACAGGGTAACTGCCAGGGTCCCCACTGCTGCTCCATCCCTGTAAATGAGTAGACCTTACGAATGAATGGGGCCACTGGGATAAAGTCAAAACATTTTGTTCTGGAGTCTGGGACGTCCACAGGAAAGGCCTGAGGTTGAGGCAAACCAGAACATGGGACCTCTCCTCCCTGGCAAGTCACCCTTCCATACTGCTCACCCCACGCCCGCCTCCACCACCAACCCTCACCCCTTTCCCAGCTCTCCCCTCGCCCTGGTGAAAGCTCCCAGCCAGCCCAGGCCTCGAGCCGCCCACTCCAGCTTACTCCCCATTCACTCGCTCACTCATTCAACAAACCTCCACAGGCACCTACTGTGTGCCAGTCATCGTGCCAGGCCCTGGAGACCCAGGGAGGCCAGACCCAGGCTGCTTGCCAGGCCCCGTCGCTCCTCTCATTCCAGGCACGCTGCGCACAAGGCCCTCTCTTCAGAGAACCATGGCTTCGCCGTTTCTTCTCTCAGAGGCCTCACCCTGGTGCAGGAGCAGTGGCTCAGAAAATCTGTCCTTTCACTTGCATTATAGGATTTTTTTTTTTTTTAAAGCAGCAGCAGCAGCAGCAGGGGCAGCAGCCTTACCTTCCAAGAAGCCCGTGGCTTAGGCTAATATTTACATGTATTTGCATTTCCTTTGTACACAAGGATGGGGAAAGGGTGGGGAAGGGAGTTCTGCCAAGGAATGAAAATGTGCCCTGAGCCAATCCTCAAAGTGCAACGGCAGTTGCCAATTGAAAATCAAGAAGCAACTTGTTTAGCTACCATTCGGGTAATTTCTAACGCTCCCACCCTGGCTCCCCTCCCCCAGCAGACTCCCGTCTCCCTCGCTGGCCCGTGCCTCTGGTCGCGTCAGGTGCGGGCGAGCTGTACTTTGCCTCAGTCTCACAGACACTGGAAATCGTCTTTCTCCTCTCATTCCTCGGGTTTGGGTCATTTTCAGAGAGCTCTGTGGGCACCCTCTGCTGGCGGACTGAGAACTTTACCTGCAGAAATCGCAGTCGACCAGAACGGCTTTACTGAGCAGCCAGGCTCTGCTGGTGGACGTCGCAAATTGGCAGCCTGTCTGCTGTACCTTGGGCCACCTCTTTCATCCGCGATATGGGAGATGGAGACGGGGACAGTAGCTCCGGCCTCTCAGGAGGCAAGGTACTTTACGGAAAGGGCAGAGTGAAGAAACAGGGCCTGATTTGTGGGTTGCTGCTTTTCCAGGTCGGCCCGGGTGAGGAGCAGAGGGGCAGCCGATCTTTGGGCTCTCAGGACTCACCTCACTGTATCTCAGGGGCAGGCCAGGCTCCTGGAATATAGTCCTCTTCCCAGAATTCCTGCCGCTCTGCCAGTCCAAGGGGCAACCATTCCTGAGAATCCACCAGAGCTTCAGGGAAGGACTGGGGCGGGAGGGAGGAGTCGAGGCAGGAAGAACCGTCCACCTAAGGATGACCAGCCCTCAGGCCTTAAAATCAGAGGATCTAATGAGCATTGCTGTTCTGTCAACACAATAAATACCATCACCTGATAGTCCTTAGCTCTTTCTCCAAGGATCTCATTAGCCTCAGGATACTTCCTCAAGTCAGTTAATGTTACCTTCATTTTGCAAAAAGAGGCCCCAAAAGGTTCACCACTAATGTGACTTCCCCCAGCCTGCCAGCGTGGGCCGTGACCACAGTTTCTCTCCTGCCTGGTGCTGCTCTGGAATATTTACCAGTAGCCCCTCTGTCTGTCAAAGCAAGCCACACGGGAACAGGCGAATCGTGCTGAGGCCTTTAAAAGGCAGGGTCTTCAGGAAGGCTATACTTGAGGCACAGGAGAGTAGCAATATCACGAGTGGGTTCCAGAAGCTGGAAAGAGAACCAGCTTGCTCCGATTTCAGACGCCTCGGTAGGAGGCCTAAGCCGTATCATTTACCCAGAAACAAAGAAGCATTGTCTACCGGGAGCAGTCTTCTTTATTGCAACTATTTTTCATTTGCTTTTTTTCCACAAGCAGGCCCCAGGGCAGAAGGGAAGCCCAGCTCCCCTGAGCCACCAGTCACCACCCAGCCAGGTCTCAGAACGCCGCTGGCGGCAGCCGTAGGGGGATAATGTCTTTGGTGGACAGACAGCCTAGAAGCTAAGGTAAGACTGGAACAGAGCAAAATACAAAGAGGCCAGTGTGACCACCACCTGAGGAAACAGCTCGACCACCCACCGAGACACCCATGCAGGGGCCGGGCCGTAGGTCCTGATAAATCTGAACTGAGCTCCTGGGGTTCTCCCTCTAGCTCGTGCTCCCAGCAGGACGCCCATATTAGTGCTGGGCTACTACTGTGGGCCCCAAGCGTGCGGTCTCGTTGGGACGGGGCGGCCATCATGGTCATCACCGCTGAGGAAATGCTCGCTAAGTGCAGCTACCACCCACTGCAAACCCTTCACCTAGACTAACTCATTAGTCTTCATGACATCCAAACAAAGGAGGTGCTGTTATTCCCCCCATAAACCAGGACACCACGCAGAGAAACTCAATAACTTGACCCACCTCATGCGTACCGTCAGTGGTGGAGTCAGGATGCACATCTGGCCGTCTGGCTCCAGAGCCTGTGCTCTTAAACCACCTCATTCTGCTGTTTCCCTGAGTGTGGGGCACGAGCTCATTTATCCTTCACAGAAACTGCACATCATAGGCATCTACTAGCATCCCCATTTTACTGACACGAAAACTGAGTCATTGAGGAGTTAAACAGGGTTACACAGCTAGCAAGAGGCAGAGTCAAAATTTGAATCGAGGTAGCTAGCCTCCTGAACCCCAGCTCTAATCATCACATTCTACCACCTCCCTCTCAGCTAGAGGAATTCTCCAGAGCTTCCACTCACTTGGTTTTGCAAATTTCCTCTGAAGACATTGTTAGTGCCACGCTGGTTTGGGGGCTGGCCCTGAGGCCCAGGGAGTAGCCCTCCTCCCTCCTAAAGGCATATCTGAGAAGGCTCCTCCCTCTCTGCCCACTGCTCCAGAGACCGGGTCGTGGCCATCTGCCTCTGACTAGCAAGGTCGTATCAGTCTTGATCATGCCCAGGTCAGCCCTGCCTCTCTGGGGCTTCCAAGTCTAGGAAGGTAGCTCTCTCTTCCTTAGCCAGATGATTCCAATTTCTCTGGAATCTTATGGGACATAAAGGCAAATCCAGTTCTTCCACTGTCTCCCCAGGGCTCCCCTCAGGTGGCCATTTAGGAAATTAGGGAATGAGTTGCTCAGCCCCAGCCTTTTCCAGATTCTGAAGGGCCAACATTCATAGGGTGTCACCACAATTTAGAGCCTGAAGCCTTAGGCAAATTTTTCTCCTTTCTGGCTTATTGGTCATATACCTGGCTACCTTCCAAAACTGACACTGGTCTTTGTCTTTCAAGGTTTGTGTCCTGCAGGGTTGAGCAGTTGAGTTTTATCAAACGGGATTAACACCATGAAATCGACTTCAAATTGCCTGGTGCCTGTGCTGGATGACTTCCATCTGTCCGTCTCTCCATTCACGCTTCTCCCAGGGTACTGACCTAGAAGGACAGTATCGATAGATTCCTTGTCCTCTGGCTTTCCTTGGGTTCATCCACTGGAGGTCACTGGCAGTAAATAAGTAGGCAGGAGGAGAGAGAGGCCAGAGTGTTTGTCCCACCAGGTTCCCTTGAGTTATCTCTCTACTGAGGCCATACATATACATTCCTGTATCCATTGGTAGGTAACAACCTACCTCAAACAGTAACCTAAAACAATTAACAATCACTTATTTTATTGATGAACCTATAATTTGGACAGGGCTTGGCACGGTGACTCAACTCTGTTCCATGTGGCGTAAGCTGGGGCAGCTTGACTGGGGCTAGAGAATCCACTCCCAAGATGGCTGGCAAGTTGGTGCTTGTTATCATTTGGGTGAGCCTAGTCAGGGCTGCTAGCAGAGACTTTGAGCTCTCCAGGTGGGCCTCTCCGTGGGGCTGTTAGACTTCCTCCCAGCAAAGTGAGTGGTCCAAGAGCACGGAAATGGAAGCTGCCAAGGCCTGGGCCTAGAAACTGGCACCACATCACTTCTGCCATGTTCTTGGTCAAAGCAGTCACAGAGGCCCCTCTGATTCAAGGGGAGAGAACACAGCCCCCAGTCCTGATGAAAGGAGTATCAAAGAATTTTAGACTTTGATTCCATTTAATCCACCACAGTTTATAAGTGGTCTCTCCTACAGCTACCTTTCCAGGGTCCAGTAACTGCTCTGTCCCCTTGCTCCGTCCGTCAGGCCAGGAGTGGAGCAGCTGGCTCCTTATTAGTGTTTGTCCCAAGGTACTATACTGTCCCTGGTTTGATTTGCCCATACCCTGATCACACATTTGAAACAGCCTCTTTATTAAACTCCCCCTCAAATATCAAGCTTGAGTGTATACAGGTATTTGCCTGGACCCCGGCAATATTTCTCTGCCAAGTCCCTACTTGACCCCATGGGAATGTTCCATGAGACCACCCTCCTCAAAACCTCTCCTCCCAACTCCCACCAGCCCCCAAACTCCCCACACTCCAATCTCCTTTCACCTTCGCCTATCACGTTCCTTCTGGCCTTTGGAAGACCTCAACTCAGTCAGTAAGAGCTGGCTAACTTAGCAAAACGATTCATGCTTCCATGCTGTGAGGGCACTCACGCTTCATGCCCTCCTCTCCTGGGAAAATGTCTATACTGTTATACTTCCTCAAGAGTCAGATCTTAACCAAAATTCTCGAATTCTATGTTCATAAACACAGAAATTTGTGAACCTCCAATTAGGCTAATAAAAAGGGGTGTTATGGTCAAGCTAGCCTTTCAGATCGCCTCAAAGCACAGAGACAACCTCCAAATCTTCCTACTTTCCACCCCCCAACGTTTGCCTTGACCTTGAATCCCCATGAAGAGCCTGAAGATCTGTTTTACTTCTGTTTTGGCTGTTCCCTGATAACTCTCCTCCCTCCAACAGGGGACCTGTAGCTGTAAGTCCGGGGCCAGGGCAAAAGGGCATATTGACTGCCCCCATGCCTCATTTCATTCAAAGACAAGCATATCACGAACCAGTGAAGAGGAACAAAGGTTGTCTTCCTACGACACTGCAAAATAAATAGCATTTTCTGGATTCTTATCTGGAACTCCAATAATTATGGTATCTGTCATGTATTCAATCAGCAGAACCGAAAAAGGCAAAGCTAAACTATTTCCAAAGCACTTTCTTCCCCTCCAGTACTTCTAAAACTTTTCATTAATTCATTCACTGGAGAAATATTTATCTGAACACTTGCTGTACGTGGCAGGCAATGTACTAAGCATTGAGAATCAATGATGAGCAAAAGCAGACTGAGGAAGATACATCACTCAAAGAATCGCACAAATATATGTGAAATAACAAATTGTGACGCCATTTTCCTTGTAGTATGAGTGTGTATAATAGGGAGACTGTCATCATCAGGGAGGTCAGGGGTAAAGAGCTATCACCCTTGAGTCCCATTGATGCTCCCACCCTCTATCAGGCTCATCCCCGCCCTGGGATGACCAAAGAACAGCTAAAATGTGCTAGGGACTTCCACCTACAGCAGCCCGGTCACTTGCCCAGTCCAAGTGTCCCACCTGGGAGGTATCTGGAGCCAGGGGCTACCACTCCCATTAATGGGAGGAGTCTGGAGTGGGTCTTAGTAGGAGCCTTCTTCTTAAGCACAGCGAACCTTGTGCCGTGGTGGCATGGCCAGGTCTCCTATGACACCTGCCTGCTGCCATGCCAAGCTGCCCAAGGAATGTCTACCAACAAGTCCCAGCCCCATGAACGAGGATGCCTCAAAGGCAATGTTGCTGGAGATGTCACTGGGGTATCTGGTTCAGCACCTTCGCCCACATTTCAAAGAGCTGGTTTTTATATCTTCCCTGAGTCCGTGTGCAGCAGGGTTCTAGGACCCTCTGTCTACCACTTATAAACTGTGGTGGATTATCCTGGTATTTACTTTCAGTTGCTTCTCCTCTTACAGCTGATCACAGCCGAAACTATACATCTAGGCAGTACCCAAGGTTCTCTGGGCCCCACGTTCACTCTGTCTTCTAATGAGAGCCAAGTGCCAGCAGACAGCCCTCTGGGGACTTCTGTGCCCTCCTGGTACCTCCCACCAAGCTCTGCCCTCCCCGGCCCCTCCTTGCCTGCGTACACAACGCGTGTCTGCCTTGGCAGCTGCGTGCCCACACATGAGGATGAATGTTCCTCTTGGAGGACACCAGTCTGCGGAGGCGACAGACAGCAGCTGAGAGAAACTAAGTCAGAATTGGACTTCAACGCTGCCTCGACCTCTTACCAGCTAGGTGCATTCGGGTAACATACGGAAACAGCCTCCGTTCCTTCACTGACAGAAAACTGAGATAATAATTTCCACGTCCCGAGAAGAAATAATGGCAACCCTAGTACAGTGCCAGGAACCCAGAAGGTGCTTGACAAATGCTAGTTTCCTCTCTGTTCTGACAAAGCCTCTCCGGCCAAAGATCCCTCAACTAAGTCTGTCCTCAGCTCATCTGCTCCTAAAGACTAAAGCGAAAGTGCAAATAATTGAAAACCACACTCGGGTTGCTGAAATAAAGCACTCTCCTGTTGAAGACTGCATCCCGAAGGCTTTGGAGGCAGGGAGGTCAGATCCCACATAGTCTGAAGGGTGGGGGAGGGGAGGTGTGCCGGGTCTAAGAGAGTCTCTCAGTCCTGAGGGAGCAAGTATGGACATTGGAAAGGTTTCAAATGAGTCAGCTCTAAAATTCTGCAATGACGGGACTCAGGTCAGTGACTCCCTGCCCAACCCCATTCTCTGAGGCAAGAGGAGGAATGACCACACGCAGACTCCATCCTCCCTGTGAAAGTGCCAGCTAGTGCCTCCCAGCTGCTCTGATCAGAAGAGCAGGGTCTGATGCGAAAGGGTCTGATGTCACCAACAAAGCCTCAAGTGGATCTGGGCGACCCCTCCAAGCTGAAGCAGGAGTTGAAGAGACTCCCCCCGCCTGGCTTGGAAAGAGGCCGGAGGAGGGAATCTCCGCCGGGGCTCAGCTCAGCCGGCAAGCCTCCCGAGTCTCTGAAAAAATGCACGTGGTTCTGCATGCCCAGAGGACAAGACTGCCTCTCCTTGGGTGACCTTGCTGGCAGCAGTGGCTTTGTTAGTGTGTGGACTTTCATCATATTCAAAAGATTCTACATTTGAAAAGAGTTAAGCTGGAGGAAGCTGGGGAAAAAAGAGTCAGAGAAGGCCTACTGGGGTAGCATAAGCCTTCAACCGAGTTGTCACCCCGGGGCCTGAGTGGGTAGTCCACAAAGAGGGCTTTTCTCTCCTACACACACTTTTCCAAAAGCAAGGGGTTACCGTAATAATAGCGATAATAACCCCATTTATTGAGAGTTGACCGTGTGCCCGGAACTCTACTGAGCGCCACTTTACATCTGGTGTTTAATTTAATCCTCACCAACACCCCATGAGGTATTCTCTGTTTCACAGACAAGGAAACTGAGTCTCAGAGATGACCCATCGCCAGGCTTGGGTCATAATCATTATTGAGTGGTAAAGCCACGATTCTCAATTTGTGGAGAGTAATAAAGAAAAGTGTGGCATCTGAGAATTAGAGTCTCTTCAGGATAAGGGCTTCCAAGTTTATACACTCGGAGGATCAGAAGGATCTCGAAGGCGTCCCCATGATTCACTCAGGCTTCTGTCTCCTCTCCACCAAGGGCAGGAGGAGTAGATGTCTGGGCCCTCAATGGGATATCACCTCTTCCCCGTGGTCATTCGCTATATGCTGTCAACTGTGTCGGGGAGGATGACGGTCCTTCCCTTCTTATCCCATCTACTTATTTAGGAAAGTCAGAGACGAGCGGGGCCAGCTTCTTTCCAGGCCTGTGACCTGTGAGTCACGCAGAGCCCCTTGCTTAAAAGGTCCCATGCTTGATTTACCGCTTTGCTGTTACTGCTAAAATTCTTAATAAATTCTCAACAAGGGACCCTGCCTTTACATTTTGCATTGAGCCCCACAAATTACATCGTTGGCCCTGGACAGAGCTTCAGGCGTGGGGCAGGGAGAAACAGCCCATCAAACCACAGTTCGTGTCTTTTGCCTTATAGCCTCTTCTCATGAGCAGGGGGCTGCTGGTTAGAACACCACACATAGTGGAGCCCAAAGAGCATGCATAAGCCCCCTTGCGACAAATGCAGATGGAACGGTTACTTGAAATTTGGCACCGTAGAAGGAATTCATCGGTAAACGTGTTTTTCAAAAACTGAACTTCATAGCACTTAGTACCAACAGCTAAAACTGGCCACCATCAAGCCCAGGTTTTACCAGATTTGGTGAAAACCACAAAGAGCTTGCTACTTTTTCCTCATCCCAGCCGAGCTCGGAATGTTAAGTGCACAATCATAGCAATTATCACAATTTTGCTCAGATTTCCACAGCAATACAGAGGATCAGAAGGAAGAAAAGGAGCATTGTCTGCTGTCCAATTATCTGGAACATGTAGGAACAGGATCGTTAGTCCCGATGTCAAAAATCCTTGTGTTTATCATAACCTGTGCTTCAAGGCATGCTTTAATTTATGGTGTTAAGGAGCCAGATGCCCGAATAAAAAGACAGCAGGCCTTAATCATTTTCCTAGGACTGTGATCACCTAAAATAGCATCTGCTTTCACCTACAGACAAAAGTGACGGTTCCGGTAGAGAAACTGTGTTTGTGAAGAATTAGGCTCCTCCAAATGTTGATTTCATGGCACTTAAAAGTAGGTACTGGGGCACCTGGGTGGCTCAGCCGGTGGGACGTCTGACTCTTGGTTTCAGCTCAGGTCAGGATCTCATGGGTCATGGGGTCGAGCGCCGTGTGGGGCTCCGCGCTCAGTGGGGAGCCTGCTTGAAGATTCTCTCCCTCTGCCCCTCCCCTTATTTACTCTCTCTCCCTCTCTCTAAAATGAAAGAAGGAAGGAAGGAAGGAAGGAAGGAAGGAAGGAAGGAAGGAAGGAAGGAAGGAAGGAAGGAAGGAAAGAGAAAGAGAGATACAGAGGGAGGGAGGGAGGGAGGGAGGGAGGGAGGGAGGGAAGGAGGAAGGAGGTAGCTAGGTTACGAGCCCAGGTAGATATAAAGGACCAAACTAAATCAAAAGCAAGCAGAGTTTCCAAGTTTTTTTTTTAAGAGAGGAGCAACTCTTTTGACATAGAGATCTATTTCCCCCTCCCTCCACACATATATACAATTTTACCACCTTAATTTAAAGGCTAGAGATTTTTTTTTTCCCTGCTAGTTTTGGTGTTAGAATAGCTAACAACAGTGATGTCTATTCCAAGTCATCATTCATTCATTCATTCATTCATTCACAAGCCCAGGTCAAAACATGCAGGTACCCTGAAGAGGCTAAGAGTTTAGCCTCCCTGCTTCCAGTATTCTTTTCCTACTGGTTCAGTGTCTATTTAGTGGCGTTGGGGAGAGCTAATTCAATATTAATAAAAAACGAAAATGTTTCTGTTTGGAACCCGCATGTCAACTATCCACTCGTCCTCTTCTCAGAGTATTTTCAAAGCAAAACTCCGCTTGCAGAGGAGCACTGGTGAGCAACGTCATTACCGACATGTCTGAAATGGTGACGTGGAATGGCATTTACATTGCTCAGCAGACAGTATTTTGCTTAAAAACTCCCAATTCCTCATGTCTAGGACACCAATACATGTTCCAGGAAGACAGAAAGGCTCCTCCGGGGACAGAATATAAAGCTGCTCCTTCGTCTTCACCTTTTTATCATTACTCTTCCCAACCACCGCGCCCCGCCCCCCACTCATCTTTTTGTCTACAGAGAGCCTTCCACATATTAGTAGAATTAGTGGATCTTTGGTTAACCCAGCCGGTATGACGCAGCAAACTCTTCCAGTGCCTTTGTGAGCAGAGACTGGCAGCCCACCTCTCCTGTCTGGCGCATCTCCCCCATGCCCACCCCCACCTACACAGACACACACACCAGATCAAGACGACTCACCTTCGCAAAGAAAAGCAAACCCACATTCACCAGAAAAGCCAGACGCAGACTTAGTATCTTGTTGTAACTTGAAGGGGATGGTGCCCACCTGGTAGTTGCTCGAGCCTCTTCCACTGGGGGCTCATGTCCCTGGGGCCACTTTGAAGTTGCTTCTGTAAGCCAGCTGGGGGATCCTCTCTGACAGGTCGCCTTTATCTGGGATCCCTTCAGGAGAAGGGCCTTCCACTCACACAAGACCATGGACGCTGAAAACAGAAGACGGAGAGTTCGAGCCCAGCTGGGACTCTTTGAACATGGGAAAAAAAGCCCCCCAGATGCCTGCAAAAGTGGGGGTGGAGAGGAGACTGATGTAGGAGACAGCTAAGGGAAACCCTCCTGTGAACAGACCCGTGGCAGGTAAACGGCAGAAGTTGTCAGAGTTCGCTATTACCCCCTCCTCCTTACCATTCCAGAGAGAAGGCTAGTTCTCTGGCTAGAACTGAGCAGTTCTGACTGGGAACCAACAGTGATGACTTAAAAAAATCACTAAGCAAGCCTCAGAAGGAAGGCACACTATGAGAACATATGACTATCTTCAGAATGAGACCCCCAGAGTCCTCTCCCTCACGTCCTTTATATTGAATGAGTGTTACTCCGGGACTTTAAATTATCTTAATATGCCTTTCAAGTCCCTTTCCTCTCCGTTCAAGCCCCCTGTTGAGCCACCCGTGTCTGTCATCGTTACTGTCATTGCTGAGGCTCCCAAACAGTGCCTGCTCTCCGCGCCCTCACGTTCCAGTTGGAGGTACAGGGAATACAGTCGAGCAGCAACAACAACAACAAACCCAAGCAAGGTAAGGAGCTCAGATGTGCAGACCGTTGGAGATGGAAAGTGCTGGAAGCATCAAGAGGGGAGGGAGAGCTTTAAGCAGAGGCAAGCAGGAGTGGCACTAGAGTAGAGGTGAGTGGCAAGGATTGTGAGGCGAAAGGCAGATCTGCTCAAGGGAAAGGGAATTCCTCAGTCCGCACTAGACCACTCGTTCAAAATGGAGGAGCTCAAGACAATGGTATGCAGGTAAAAACTTGGATTTGTAGATTTTGACAGCTTTCGCGGTGTCAATACTCCCTTCGTGGCCCATTTCCAGCTACCAACGTGATACCACTGAACACACAGTTGGAAAGATATGTACAAAATTGGCTCTCCCCAGGTAAGTGCAAGTTGGCTCAAGAACACCACTGGGGCAAGACCTTGGAGACCTATTACTTAAGTTTAGCCCAGTTTCATTAGCCCCAGGCAGAACTTTTCAAGGTCGAGATAGGCTGACACAGAGAACGAGTCAGCTACATCAATACCTTATGTGTTGCCGCCTCCATACGTACAATAATGGGGAACTTGGCCTGTTTTCAGCACTGCAATTCCCGGAATGCTGTTTGCAATTCTCTGGCCCACCCCTAGTCCTACTACTCCCTTTTATAAAGGAAAGGGAATCTTTCTCTGTTCAGCCTTTTGGGCTAAAGAGAATGTGCACCAGGCCAGTCTACATGGTTACCACCATTGTGGATCCCCCCCGACAGCACCTGGCCAAATTCTCATTGGATCTGCCTGGAAGCACAGATGGCTGTTTACTGACCAACCATTCATGGTGCTAGAACAGTGACATTGAGCCTCTGGCCCGGAAACTGTGCTGATCCAACCCCTAGAAGTAAACATACCCCAAGACTCTCTGAACTCAAAGCTTCCTTTGTGCTTCACAGAGCAACTGGAAACACCAAAAAACAACAGGGCTCCTGGGCAGAGCTTTTACAGGAAGCTAAACTCCTTGGGGGCCCTCCCAGCATTTCCCCAATTCTCCTTTAACAGCTACTCTAGGAAAAGGATGCTACTCCACGGGTCAGGCCATAGCAGCACTTCAGGACCAACATTAACTGCCAGGGCAAGTCGGGTGGTGGGAGGCGGTTGGATTGGGGTAAAAGGGAGCCTCGGGGGAAGGGGGGCAGTGTCTCGTCTATGAGTCCTGTGTAAAGGATTTTTCTTCCACCCCCTAAGTGTCTCAAAGGCAGAGCAGATTCAAGTGTAAAGGAATGAAAACAACATTTTTCAAGTTATCCTTTACCCTGTTTTCCAGTTAGAGATATATGCAGGTTTTCTCAGAAAACAAGACAAGCCAGAAATAAGAAATAAAGAACCAAAAATATGTCCTGAAAAATTAATGTAAATATATATGCGGGCTTTTTTTTTTTTTCTTGGTCATCCAAATCCTGCTCCCAATTATTATTTAAGACCTTGGTTACGGTACAATTAGAAGGAAACATTCTAGATAGCTGTTGTGAGACACAGTCAATAAGCCCATTTATTATAATATCTTGGAGCAATCTGAACCCTACAACCATTCTCTCTTGGCCTCTGTCCTTTGCTTTCCAAGTGAATTGCGCTAAATTCATTATGAGAGATTTTATTGTATCCTCCTCCCCCTTGCTAAATACCTGACTGATTTCATTGTTTTCTCAGGCCATGAACCTAAAACCTAATTGACAGAGGGATGTGTCTTTTCTTCAGGTTGCACATTCATCCCACCAGAGGATTTGCTGCGTGTCCGCTACTGTTCCAATGTCCCCAGTTATTGATCCTGATATTGCACAATTTTCCAATAAATCTTAATCACACAGACACAAATTAGCAGAAGTACCGAGAGTCTTCCTGAATATTCACCGGGTGAGAGATGCAGGTGGCATCTTTGACTAGAAACGCCTGCAGGCAATTGCACACCGCGTTGGGAAGGGGAAGAGATTTCCACTGGGAGAGCTTATCATTCCTTAAATATTTATGTTTGTTTTCTCAGTTATAAAATTACCGCATCCCTCTCAAGAATTCCACCAAATATGTCTATTGTTTGAGGAGATTTTTTTTTTTTCATTTACTACAGCTTACAAGATAGTACATACGTGACTTTCAAAAACTCACTTTGAAAATTCAGGGGACTCTCTTTTGTCGCGGGAGAGACGGTGCAGGCTCACTGATCTCTGTAATGTTTCCCTTTTTCATAACTGCACAGAGACATCACTCTGCACACTGTCAACACTCTTTTGGGAAGCACAGCTTATGACAATAGAGAACTTAATATTGAACAAACCTTGCAATTGTCACTTATAACCCTTTTCCTTCTGTTACTTGCAGCAAAATCTTAAGCTTTCTGAGTCAAATAAAGTTATGTGAAGAGACTTTTACAATTTACTTAGCTTTACTTTTGCTATAAGCAAATTGGGGAGAAACATCTACTCCTACCCCACAATGAAGGAAAAAAGGATAGCTGGGCTCCCTGGGGGAGGTGGTGGTCTACAGAGCACAGAATAAATGCTCGTGGAGATGGAAGAAAAGGTCCTCCTTTCCAATAATTTACAATCCAGGAGCCCAAGAAGGGCCAAAGTCTTTCACAAAAGCCCAGAGACAACTCCATTCACTTACACTTGCGGATGAGACCGCCATTTTCCTCTCCTCATTTCCCAAGGTGCTTATTGGCACATTTCTATGACCAGTAAATGTGGTTGCCTAACTAAATGAAAGATACCAGTCAGCTTGATTAGTGTCTTCTCTCTGGCTGACATATGTACAATGGTTAGTCCATCAAAAACTGAAATGAAAAGATTGAGAACGCTTGCTCTGAATTATAAAATGTCCAAAACTCCAAATGAAAAGTGTTTTAACTCATGTTCTTACCACATCTCAATTTTATACTATTCTGCAACTTTCTAGGATACAAGAGTAGAATGACAGAGACTTGTGGACATCTCCTAAAGCCCAAGAAATTATTTCACTTTTTGGAGTTCCTTTGGCAAGCTTCTGTTTGACACACGTCAAAACGTCATTAATATGTTTTAATGTGATTTGTCAATTTGCAGAGAAGAAGGTATGAGTTCTAGGCTGAGGTCAGAGAATGTCTTTGCTGAATAAAAACCTATTGGAAAGACTTCAAGTGTGTGTTATAGTGTATCTCCATTTGATTTCTTCAAAATGTTACCTGGACAGGTAACTTGCTTAACGTGAGCTAGTATAAATTATATCCTCCTTCCTGAAAAAGAAAGAAAGAAGAAAGAAAGAAAGAAAGAAAGAAAGAAAGAAAGAAAGAAAGAAAGAAAGAAAGAAAGAAAGAAAGAAAATTCATCAACTAAATGGACTACTAGATTTCAAGAAAAGAGGTCAGAGCCGATTAGCTTCTTTTACAAGTGTGCCCTTAGTATCGCTCAGTGATTACCAAGACAGTGGTGGTGGCAATGATAAGCTTTCGGTGGGAGCTGAAAACCTTGAGCATCATGGTGTCAGATTTCCTATACTGCTACTTTCACACAGAAAAATCACTACTTGATCACCTTAATAATGCTTAAAATATAAAATGTCCCAGGTTCTTTAGAAAATATAGTATGAGTCTGATTCTCTCAAACAGTTCTATCATTAAGTCTGAGTCTTTTCAATGTTCAAAAGATGCATACCCACTAGAGAAATCATCGGTCACCCATGACTGTTTTGGGGTCTCGTCCCCAACAATTTTGGAGACACCTCTTTAGCAGGTAAGGTTTCTTAATGTCTAGAGAGCTCGCTGGCTAAAACACCAACTGGATTCTTGTCTACAATCCTAATGGGACAGCTTGAGCCCTATTAAGAGTTCCAATATCACTGCCCTCAAAATGGAGAGTTCTCACCCTGAAAGCCTGAGACTGAAGTAACCCATTGCCCAATTCTCAGGAAGTCTGCATCTGCCACTCTGGTATTACCTCCTTATGCTCCTCCCTGGTTCTTAAGATTTTTTAAGCCTTTCTATTTGTACAGACATTTGAACTGGATGGACTCTTGCCCTCTTTGAATAATCCTCGTCCAGTAGGACCACCGACCTCACAAGTATTAAATGAATGTCTGATCAAAATCTCTCACGGCTTTGTCCAAATCTTGTCATAGTTCTGGAGCCCATGCCCAAGACCAATCTCAGGCTTGCTGAGTTCTCTTGTTGGAATGGCCTGGGCCAGCAAGACAGCACCTGGGTAGGCGTGTGATGATAGTAATGGTAGAAGTCGCGATAGCAGTACTAACCATAATGCTAATACTTAACACACAGGAATCACGACGGAAGATGGCTAGGGCCCAGGCAGCCATAACTCCAAACCTCCCAGACAAAAACGAGACCAGCGCTGATATTTCTATTCCAACCAGTCTAGAGTCCCTGTCAGTGAATGTATCTTTTGTGAAGTGCGGATGTTTAAAAACTGACATTCCCACACACCTTTCATACCACGGCCTTTGGACTTTCAGCTGACAGCGAACATTTCAAGTTATTGCATGGTCCTGCGGCAAACCCACCAATGGTTGACTTTCGGCACCATTGCCTTCTTGGTCTGGAAAATGGTCATTTGAATAGTTTATTACATTATAACCTTCTCATGAGTTTGTTTTTTTAAGAAGAAAAAAATGAAAAACAAAGGTCAGGTGCCAGTGATACAAAGCACAGATTTCACAAACTTACTCAAATTGAGTTCCAGCTAGAAATCATTAGTAGTGCCCATAAACTTATATAACATTCGCCTAACAGAGACTCCTGAGAACTTGAGAAAAAAAACTGTTCCTCATCCCTAGCCTTCTAGATAGAGTGCCAGACTTGCCCAAGGCTGCTGGTCTGAGCCTTGTAGACCACAGCCAATCAAGCCCAGGCCAATCAGATTCTCCACCTTACCCGTCTGCAGCCTTTCTGAATCCTGAGACCTCCTCTGGAAGGAATTCAACCCCAGAAATTAGAAATTTAAAAAAAGGCAAAGGGCCTCTGGAAAGCATAGTCTATGTAAACAGCTAAAGAAGCTTTAAGATTTTCTCGGAGCCAAAATTTTCTAGATTGTCCCCCTTCACGATTCAAACTAAGTGGGGGACTTGCCAGGCCTTCTCTCTGCAGACACAGGTTTTTTGAACTTTTTAGAAGCAGAGCACCTGATAAATAAACCATAACACAATAAATTAAATTTGTATCACTGCATCTATCTCCCAGTATGAAAGAAGCTCCTGGTCTCATTCTTTCAAGGTTTATATTTCAAGGCAAAATTTCAGCATAATTTAGAAAGTTTCCTTTTCTATTGAGTCAATTTGCTGTTTCTGAAATATTGTACAAATAACTCAATGCACCATGTTGGGTGGGTGAATAATCTATCTTTTGATGAAAAGCATAAGTTCTTTTTAGAAGGAATCATTTATTTCTTAACATCCCCAAGGCAAAAAAACTCCCAAGATAAAGCTAGGGCTCTTCCCCTCTCTGCTTTATTTGACACCATATTTATAAAATAAATTCTCTGAGTCAAATGATCTTGAACACGTGGTGTCGGAGGTCTGTGCTCTTCAACTCCTAAAGAAGAAAGCTATTGGGGAATGTTCATTCATTCATTCAATCATTCATTCACTAGGCACTCATTGAGTGCATGGCACTTGCAGGACACTGTGCTGGGTAGCAGTCCTAAAGGATGGGAACTGATAAAAAGATAAACAGGAAAGGGTCCCTCCGCACCGGGTGCTCAGAGGTTTATAATACATGAACCAAGCACGAAGTACAAAGAGCAAATAGGAGACAGTGCAGTTCCTACATCTGATTCCACACCATGATCACTTGAGAAACCAATTAAAAATAAAGAGTCTTGGGGCGCCTGGGTGGCACAGCAGTTAAGCATCTGCCTTCGGCTCAGGGCGTGATCCCGGCATTGTGGGATCGAGCCCCACATCAGGCTCCTCCACTGGGAGCCTGCTTCTTCCTCTCCCACTCCCCCTGCTTGTGTTCCCTCTCTCGCTGGCTGTCTCTATCTCTGTTGAATAAATAAATAAAATCTTTAGAAAATAAAAATTAAAAAAAATAAAGAGTCTTACAATCCTAGAACACAGGCAGCAATTTCTCGGACATCAGCCATGGCAACGTTTTTCTAGATATGTCTCCTAAGGCAAGGGAAACAACAGCAAAAATAAACTATTAGGACCACATCAAAATAAAAATCTTCTGTACAGGAAAGTTTTATTCAACAAAATGAAAAGGCAACATACGGAATGGCAGAAGATATCTGAGTGATATATTTGATATGGAGTTAATATCCAAAATATAAAAAGAACTTATACCTCTCGATACCAAAACCCCCTAAATAATCCTATTGAAATGGGTAGAGAAGACATACAGATGGCCGACAGACACATGGAAAGATGCTCAACATCACTAATCATCACAGAAATGGAAATCAAAACCACAATGAGGTATCATCTTGCACCTGTCAGAATGGCTGGAATCAAAAAGACAAGAAACAAGCACTGGCCATGATGTGGAGAAAAAGGAATTCTCGGGCACTGTTGGTAGGAGCGTAAATTGGTGCAGCCACTGTGGAAAACAGCATGGAGGGTCCTCAAAAAGTTAAAAATAGAACTGCTATATGATCCAGTAATTCCACTACTGGATATTTACCCAGAGAAAATGAAAACATTAATTTGAAAAGATAGATGCACCCCAAAGTTTATTACAGCATAATTACAATAGCAAAGATATAGAAGCAACAGAAGTGTATTGACAGACAAGAAAAATGTAGTATGGGGCGCCTGGGTGGCACGGTGGTTAAGCGTCTGCCTTCGGCTCAGGGCGTGATCCCGGTGTTACGGGATTGAGCCCCACATCAGGCTCCTCCACTATGAGCCTGCTTCTTCCTCTCCCACTCCCCCTGCTTGTGTTCCCTCTCTTGCTGGCTGTCTCTATCTCTGTCAAATAAATAAATAAAATCTTTAAAAAAAAAAAAAAGAAAAATGTAGTATATATGCACAATGGAATACTAGGCAGCCATAAAAAGGTGAGATCTTGCCATTTCCAACAGCATATACGGACCTAGAGGGTATTAAGCTAAGTGAAATAAGTCAGACTGAGAAAGACAAATACCATACGATTTCACTTATATGTGAAATCTAAAAAACAAAATGGATGAATAGACAAATGAAAGCAGAATCAGAATCTATAAATACAGAAAACAAACTGATGGTTGCCAGAGGGAAGGGTGTGGGGGGATGGGCAAAATGGGGGAAGGAGAGTGGAAGATACAGGCTTCTGGTTATGGAATGAATAACTCACAGGAATAAAAGGCACAACGTAGGGAATATAGTCAATGACATTGTAATAACATTGTAACAACATTGTAACAACAGCATACGGTGGCAGAAGGGAGCTACACAGCATATCAAACATAGAGAGGAGTCGAGTTGCTGTGTTGTACACCTGAAACTAACGTAACATTGTGCTTCAACTATACTCAAATTTACATTTTTTTAATTAAAAAAATAAAAACATAAAGATTCTTGGACCCCATCTACTGGGCTGAGACCTACTGAATCAGAAGGGCCTAGAAGAAACTGAGTATTTGTATTTTTATAAGTAGTCCAAGTAATTCTGAGATGCAAGCAGGTATGGGAATTACTAAGGCTTCAATAATATTCTCGTGGCTAGAAAATCCCACATAGCCCCTATCACAACCACCAAAAACATTTTGCTTCTAGCTCGTAGTCAAGATCGGGGTCACTGAGGTCCTCCTCTGCAAAGTCAAAAAGCTAGCCTGCAGGGGAGCGGTCTGACTTGCCCAGAGAGAATATCCAGGAAGATATGCAACTTTAACTAAGAAGCCAGAGGTTTCTAGCTGTCATTATGTTATTAGGAAGTCAAATACGGGGGCGCCTGGGTGGCTCAGTCAGCTAAGCATCTGCCTTTGGCTCAGGTCATGGTCCCAGGGTCCTGGGATCGAGCCCCGCATCAGGCTCCCTGCTCAGTGGGAAGCCTGCTTCTCCCTCTGCCTGCTGCTCCCCCTGCTTGTGCTCTCTCTCTCTGTCAAATAAATAAGTAAAATCTTTTTTAAAAATTTTAAAAAGGAAGTCAAATATGTATTTCAGCAGTGTGCTATTCTATTCACACAGACTCACAGCTCATCAGATCTAGGGGGAACCTTACAGATGATTACAGGGCTCAGGCAGTAGCATGAATGAGTGAAGCAGGCTGGAGGGGACAGGGGTTAATGGGTCCCCTGCTACTCCCCCCTAGCAGGTAATCACCACGAAACAATGTGGGCCCAATGTGCCAGTCCTTCCAAATTTTCAAGAGAAGCCAGAAATCTGGATTTAAAAAACTCTCCATGCAAATAAAACAGACTTTGCAGACAGATTTGACCTGTGAGCCACCAGTTTGTAATTCCTGAGGTCCAAAGTCTCCACTTGACAGATGAGAAAATAACCTTGTCCTATCCCTTGTATATTTTCAGTTTGGACTGCCCCGGTACGGAGAGAGGGTTGCTGAATTACATTCTGCTTTTTTTTTTTCCTGGGCCCTCAAGGGTAGGGCCTGCAAAGGTGGTGATGTTTGTGCCACCGAGGACGGGGAGCTAATGGACGACTGCTCCATCCGGTCTCCCGGCTTTTGGGCAAGTCCTGTGGCAAGGAGCTCCCATTCCCCACCCCACAGCCTTTATGCACCCTGACATGGGCTTCCTCCACCCGATCTCCTCTCTCCTTTGCTCCTGTTCCTGGAATCAGGTCCCAAGTCAACTACACCAAGTCCTTCTCCATGAGACTCTACTGTAAGTGGCACCCAGACTAAGATAGATGCATCCTCGATCTTTAAATTCTCATCAATACACAAAAGTATAAGAAGAAAGTGAAAGTCCATTTTTGAAACACCCCTCCAATTATATTTCTATGTATTAATGCCCATTTATAAATAACTTTTTAAAAAGATTTATTTATTTATTTGAGAGAGTGTGAGTACATGTGTGCAAGTGGGGGGAGGGGCAGAAGGAGACAATGTCCAGCAGGGTCCCTGCTGAGTTCAGAGCCCTACAGGGCTCCACCCCAGGACCCTGAGAACATGAACTGAGCCAAAATCAAGAATCGGTTGTTTAACTGGCTGAGCCACCCAGGCGTCCTTTTGTAAGTAATTTTAAATAAACTGGATCAACCTAGATACTCTGCTTGGTAACCCTGCAGGTCCCTTCAAACACTTGTCTTAGTATATTCCATTTTTCTTTAAAGATTTTATTTATTTATTTGACAGAGAGACAGCCAGCGAGAGAGGGAACACAAGCAGGGGGAGTGGGAGAGGAAGAAGCAGGCTCCCAGTGGAGCAGGGAGCCCGATGCGGGGCTCAATCCCAGGACCCTGGGATCACACCCTGAGCCGAAGGCAGATGCTTAACAACTGAGCCACCCAGGCACCCCAGTCCTAGTACATTTAAAATTCAAATCCCCTTCCATAATTGTTTCATTCATTCATCCATTCATTTGACAAATGTTTGTTTCAGGTCTTTAATGCGCAAGGCATGTGCTAAGTACTGTAGATGTTACATAGATGTGTCCCATGCCCTTAGGATGTTTTTATTCATTTTTCTATTTAATTTTTCAGGAACATCTTGACTGAACAAATTAAGGCATGCATGTTTTCAAAAACCACAGTAGGAATCCTTGAAATCTCATGTCATAGGGTTAAATTAGAATTTTCACCCAAGTGGCAGATATAAGATGAATGGACTCCTGGGATCAAATTTTGGCTCTGTCACTAAGCAGAAGTGTGACCTTGACCCTCATTTTTCTTGTTTGTAAAATGGGGGAATCATATTAATAACTATTGTCAGTAGTTGTGAGGATAAAATGAGATAATCAATATAAAGAACTTGGCAAAGTGCCTGACATGAAGTAAGCACTCTATACATTTTCACTCTAATAACAATTTTCATCTAACATTAACCTCGGGTCCCCTATGCATGTAGCATGGATCCAGGCATCATGGGAATTGGGCAGAATATTGAAACTCAAAACACAGACACTGCCCAATGCTCTTCCACTCAGCACAGTTTGATCAGCTTGGAATCCTGTCACTGTTACTGGGAGCTAAGGCACCAGAAACACATTGTGCGCACCTGGTTACTCCCTGTGACCACAGAGAGATTGGGCTCACCTGTCAATATGGTACCAGTGCACAGGTGCACACGGTGATTTTGCCACAACTGGAGAAAGTTCTGGGTCCCCAGAGTCCTGCACACAGCATTTACCAATCCTGTAGGGAAAACACAAACCAGAGAATGCAGAAGGGATGTCAATACCAGATTTGCTCTGAGTAAATATCTTGCTGGCATGGAGATTCCCATTGCATTGTAACTCCTCAAGAAATATTCGGTCAGGCAGTCACTCCCTAACACACACCGTCCCCTCACTATGAGCAGAGATTCACCAGGAGCCTGTCTTCTGTCTCTTGGAGGCCTCCCAGCACCCAACATAGTCTTTTTTTTTTTTTTCATGTTTTTTTATAATATTATGTTAGTCACCACACAGTACATCCCTGGTTTCCGATGTAAAGTTCGATGATTCATTAGTTGTGTATAACACCCAGTGCACCATGCAATACGTGCCCTCCTTACTACCCATAACCAGTCTATCCCATTCCCCCACCCCCCTCCCCTCTGAGGCCCTCAGTTTGTTTCTCATAGTTCTTAGTCTCTCATGCTTCATTCCCCCTTCTGATTACCCCCCTTTTCTTCATCCCTTTCTTCCCCTACCGATCATCCTAGTTCTTATGTTCCATAGATGAGAGAAATCATATGATTGTCTTTTTCTGCTTGACTTATTTCACTTAGCATTATCTCCTCCAGTGCCGTCCGTGTTGCAGCAAATGTTGAGAATTCGTTCTTTCTGATAGCTGAGTAATATTCCATTGTATATATGGACCACAACTTCCTAATCCAGTCATCTGTTGAAGGGCATCTCGGTTCCTTCCACGATTTAGCTACTGTGGACAATGCTGCTATGAACATTGGGGTGCATATGGCCCTTCTCTTCACTACGTCTGTATCTTTGGGGTAAATATCCAGTAGTGCAATGGCTGGATCATAGGGTAGCTCAATTTTTAACTTTTTAAGGGACCTCCACACTGTTTTCCAGAGTGGCTGTACCAACTCCAACATAGTCTTAGTCCTCCTAGACGCTCAACGAATATTTGCCTACTAAGTGATTGAGTGCTTAGAGATCTTAAATAGAACCCTGGCAAAGAAAGAGTGTAAGAAGTGTGGAGAATGATTTCGGTAGTGTATCTCCTTTGAAAACCTGACTTTTCAAAGACTTCCTGCCCAAGCTTTGGAAAGTGCTTTAAAAAGAGAGAGAGAGAGCAGATAAATTCAAATTATCCTCATGATGCAGTCACGTGTGTCTAGGTGGGAGTGGAGCAAGAGCAGAGTGGCTGCCACTCCATGCACGAAAGATTGCAAAACCAGAGAGGGGAAAAAAAACAAAAAACAATCACCCAGAGATTGGAAAACATATCTAAGGTGGTGACAAGAACAGGTGAGAAATGAGATTGTTCTCCAGCTGAGGACGGCAAGCCACCGACTGAAGATATATTTTGTTTCAATTGTTCGTTTGTAAGACAACAACAAAAAATGTATTAGAATTAAATTAGAAACACTGGAAACATCAGATCCAAATTCTACAAGGTAACAATCGGCTCCAGCTTATCCATACTTAGCAGTCGATTCACTTTCCAGTTCACCACACTTCCCACCACCCTCCACTCTCTCCCCACCATACAGCTGCATGTAAGTTGCCATTTATCACCTCATTTCTACTATTATTTTTCTTACAGATTAAATTAGGAGGAAAATTGGGGCACCCGGCTGGCTCAACTGGTAGAACATGTGACTCTTCATCTCGAGGTCATGAGTTTGATCCCCACGTTGGGTGTAAAGATTGCTTTTTTAAAAATGGGAGGAAAATTAAATATATTTGCATTCATGGCTCTATCAAAACTAGGAAAACAAAAGATAGACTGAAAGGGCTACATGCTTCATAAAAATGTTTTATTCATAGCCACTTTACTCATTCGTGGCACATTTGGACCTTGTAGGCATTTTCATTTGTACCCTATATTAGTTTCGTATTGTTACATAACAAATTAATACAACTTAGTGGCTTAAGTATAATACAAATATATCATCTTACAACTGTGAAGGTCAGAAGTCCAAATGGGTTTCACTGGGCTAGAAGCAAGGGGTCCGAAGGTCTGCATTGCTTCTAAAGCTTCTAGAGGAGAATTCGGTTCCTGGCCTTTTCCAGCTTACCTTGACACGCGCAACTCAACCAGCAATCCATCTCTGCTTTCACTCCAACCTTTGCTTTTAGTCGTCACGTCTCTCTCTCATGGCCCTGCTTCCCTGTTGCCCCTGTACCGACCCTTGAAATTACACTGGTCCCACCTGCATAATTCAGGACGCTCTCCCTCTTCGAGATACTTAATTTAATCACATCTGCAACTCCTTTTGGCTGTGTAAATATAACACAGTCCCAGGTTCCCGGGGTGGGGTGGGGGAAGGATGTGGACATCTTAGGGGAGCCATGATTCTGCCTATAAGATACACTGTTACGGATGCCAGGAATTATTATGCCACTGTTTTCTACAGAATTTCTAAAGAGATAAGAAAGGGCCAAAGGGAAAACCAAACATTTCAAAATAATCCAGTTAAAATTCAACTTGCTCAAACTTTTGAATCTAAGCAGGGAAATAAGGAAATAGAATGGTGAAGTGATATTATGTCAACACTTAAATCCCCTTCCAAGTCTGAGGAATTCCCACCTTATGAGTTTGGGTGGAAATCAGGCAGCTTCCCATCACAGGGTATGGATCTGTTAGAACCTGGCTTTCCCATCATCCCTTGCAGCTGTCAGGCCTGGGATCTGGCAGCACCGATCAGAATGAGCCCCATGGGCTTGGAACTGAGAACTTGTAGCACAGGAAGCAGGGGACAGGCAGCTTTCTCTCTGGAGGGGCCAGGACAAAGGCACCCACAGTTCTGTCATCAGAAGCAGTAGTTCTAAGGGGAACTAGGACATTTTTCCTGCTTCTTTGCATTGAGCGTGGTGTTCTACCCTCGCCATCATCCTGTGAACTACCTGGTATTTTAATAAACTCCTTTCCTGCTTACCTCCATCACGGCCAGCTTCTATTGCTTGCAGTGAAGACCAGTGCACACCCTGTAGGGCCACAAATAGTATACAGCTTCAGAGCTCTGGAGTCAACCAGAGCTGGGTTCAGGTCATAGATCTGCCACTTTCTAGCAGTATAACCCTGACCAAGTGACTTAGCCTCCCTAAGTTTCCATGTAATTGTAATAGCACTGACCCTAACTCATAGGCATATGGGCACTGAACAGAATAACACAAATGAAGGACTTAGTCCAGTGCTTAGTACATGGTGATAGCTCAGTAAATAGCAGCTATTATTAATTTTTAAAATCTTTGAGTTAATAATGTCAGCAGAGAGGGGGGTGCCTGGGTGGCTCAGTCAGTTCAGCATCTCCCTTCAACTCAGGTCATGATCCCAGGATCCCAGGGCACAGGGAGCCCACTCCTCCTGCTCCCTCTACCCCTCCCCCACCACCCGCTCTCTCTCCATCTGCTCTCTCTTGCTCTCTCTCAAATAAATAAATAAGTAATCTTAAAATGTCAGCAGAGAATACCAACTATCCCTCAGCATACATTCTCTTCTTTTCCCTTAGTAATATAAGTCTCAGTTTTAGATGGCCGTGTGGCCACATGGAGTAAGGCGTACCCCAGACTCCCCTGAAGCTCAGGGCGCCTGTGTGACTCGCTTCTGGCCAATAAAGTATAAGCTGAAACAAGCAACTTCCAGGAAGTGTTCTAAAAGTGAGTGGGGGGCGCCTGGGTGGCACAGCGGTTAAGCGTCTGCCTTCGGCTCAGGGCGTGATCCCGGCGATCAGGGATCGAGCCCCACATCAGGCTCTTCTGCTATGAGCCTGCTTCTTCCTCTCCCACTCCCCCTGCTTGTGTTCCCTCTCTCGCTGGCTGTCTCTATCTCTGTCGAATAAATAAATAAAAAAAAAATCTTAAAAAAAAAAAAAAGTGAGTGGGCATGCTCTATTTGTTCCTTCCTGTTAACTGGAATGCAAATGTCATGGAACTTGGACAGCTTTATTACATCATGCGGTGGTAGCCAAGGGCTGGCTAGGGTGCAGTGGCAAAATAAAAGAAATCTCTAAGAATCATGGAATGCTTTCACAACGCCCGTACTGATCACCTTCAGGTCTCCTTCAGTCCAGAGAGAAACGAACTTCCATATTGTTCCTGTGGTATTTTGGGTCGCCATCACTCACAGCTGAATCCGATCCTAACTGACAGGAGTCCTTCCTATAATATCCCTAGTGCTAAGTCACCCAACTTTTGTTCAAACACTTTGAGTTATGAAAGCTTCACTACCTTGCAAGGAGCCCATTTCTATTTTTAAAAGTTCCTTTTGATGGGTAGTAAAGAGGGCACGTATTGCATGGTGCACTGGGTGTTATATGCAAGTAAGGAATCACCGAACTTTACATCGGAAACCAGGGATGTACTGTATGGTGACTAACATAATATAATAAAAATATTATTAATTTAAAAAATAAAATAAAAAGTAAAAAAAATAAAAGTTCCTTTTGTATTATATAGGTCATACATGAATCCATTGTGATAGAAAACACGTAAAAAGTAAAAAGTAATACATTTTAAACTATGAAAGCCCCCATCATCCCCACCCACTTCCATGGATTTCCTTCCTCAGAACTAACCATGGTCAACAGTCCAGTTGTGTCTTTCTAGTCCAATCTCAATGCCAGTTACATTCTTACCAGTAGCATAATAGTCGTGAGAATGCAGAGGCGGGACCAAGTGAAAGAGAACCCAGGACACGCGTGCCTGATAAGATAAGGGAACAGTGGAGTTTGAAGGGAGAAGGGTCGAATAGGAAACCCAAGGGTCAAGCCTGGGTGAAAGTGGGTAGAAAGAAGGGACGCAGCAGGAAGAAGAGGAGAAAGGATCAAAACAAGTCCAGTTCTGGGCAGTTTCACCTCCAGGAGTTGGCTGAAGCCCCAGGCAGAGGTCTGAGAGGTTTGGAATAGAGGGTGAGGAATGCAGTCTCCTGCAAACAGCGAGAGGGAGAGGAGGCGAACGAGGCGGTGTGGGGGGCAGGGGGCAGAGGGGGAGAAGGGCCAGAGGCAGATCTGCGAGAGGAACAGCTGCCTTTAGAACAGTTAAGAGAAAAAGCAACCAGAACAGAAAGCAAATAGGTAATTAGGAAGACAAGGGTAGATTTCCTTAAAATACGAATGTATTTTTTAAGCTTTTTTTTAAAGCTTAAAATAATGAAGTGAAAACTGAGGTGGGAAAGAACATAAGCCAACTCAGCAACACGTAGGTGTGTAGGGATGAGGTCACTGGGAAATTCTGAGAAGGGCCATTTCCCTGAGCAGGGAGAGTGGACACAGATGACAGAATGGAGGGGCAGGTGCGTGGGGAGGGGGTGAAGCAGAGAGTACATCCGCCATGAGTTAGGACAGGCTAAGTTGTGCTGCCATCCCAGAATAAAGCCCCGCATCTCAGTGGTCTAACACGGTAAAGGTTTCTTTTCTTTTTTTTTTTTTTTAAGATTTTATTTATTTATTTATTTATTTATTTTTTATTTATTTGACAGAGAGAGAGACAGCCAGTGAGAGAGGGAACACAAGCAGGGGGAGTGGGAGAGGAAGAAGCAGGCTCCCAGCAGAGGAGCCTGACATGGGGATCGATCCCAGAACACTGGGATCACGCCCTGAGCCGAAGGCAGACGCTTAACGACTGAGCCACCCAGGCGCCCGCAATAAAGGTTTCTTATTCACGTGAAGCCTGACGCAGGTCAGACTCCCATACTACAGCTGAGCCTTCCTGGACACAAGGCAGAGGACAAAGACAGCAAAGGAAGTGAGACACTGGCTTTTTTTCCTCCAATTTTATTGAAGTGTAATTGACAAATAAAATTGTATATATTTAAAGCCTAAAATGTGATGATTTGATATACATATATTTTGTGACATGATTACCATAATCAGGTTAATTAACACATCAATCACCTCACCTAGTTACCTTTTTTGTGGTGTGGCGAGAATGCTTAAGACCTACTCTTTCAGCAACTTTCAAGTGTACGGTGCAGATTAACCACAGTTCCTGTGCTGACATCAGATCCCTAGAACTTATTCGTCTTATAACCGAAGGCTTGTGGCCTTAGACCAGCATCTCCCCACCTCCCCCAGCCCCCAGCCCTTGGTAACCACCATTCTACTCTCCATGACTTTGAATTAAAAAAAAAAAAAATCCCACATATGGGGAGACCATATAGTATTTGTATTTGTCTGTTGGGCTTATTTCATTTAGCGTCATGTCTTCTAGTTTCATGCAGGTGGTTGCAAATGGCAGGATTTCTTTCTTTCTCCCCGCTAAATAATATTCCTGCGGGTGTGTGTGTGTGTGTGTGTGTGTGTGTGTGTACCACATCTGCTTTATCCATTTTTCTGTCGATGGACACTTAGGTTGTTTCCATATCTTGACTGCTGTGAATAATGCTACAATGAACACAGAGGTACATTTTTGTGTCCTTCAGGTATGTTCCCAGAAGTGAGACTGCTGAATCAAATGATAGTTCTATCTTAAATTTTTTGAAGAACCTCTGTACTGTCTTCCATTATAGCCTCACCAACGTACATTCCCCACAAGAGACACTGACCCTTTATTTACCTCAATGTGGAAGCCACATCTGTCACTTCTGCTCATGGTGTGTTGGTCTCAACCTAACGTCGGGCATTTAGTGAGCACTGACTGTCTGCACAGGCACGTCCTTCAGGAGGTCAGGAGGGAAGTAGAGTGGGAAACGAAGGTGCAAAGAAAGCAAATGACTTGCCCAAGGTCATCTGCTGAGGCTTAAATTTGGGTCTCCAGGCCCATCAGTCTCCATCCCTTATGCCACAAGAGGCCATCTGCTTCTTTCTGTACCTTCAATGGAAGATTTAAAATGGTCGATACTCCCTACAGACAGAGTAGGCAATGAGCTAGCCATGTCTTTTGAATAGTTTGTTAAATTTATTTTACTTCTAACCTTTTGTATTAAAGAAGTTGTTTCAGCAGCTTCCACTCTAACGTTGGAGTCCAGCAAAGTTAGTACTTTCAGTGCTGGTTCTGTCCGGGAGCAGATTTAAGCTGGCATATGGGATGAATGGCACCGCAGCCAGCTCCCTGCCACATGCATCCTGCTATCCAGACATTTTTGCTAGTGACCCAAGGTCAAAGTGGCTGGGCTCGATGAGCTGATGGTGTGTGCTATGCCTGGGTCAGTCCTTTCTCTGTACCTCCTTGGAGTTTGCTTTTCTTTAGGATTCTCAAAAAAAAAAAAAAAAATGCTACGTGACCACTGAAAATACAATCACCATTCACTGGGTGCTGCTATGTTCCTGGCGTTTCATATGCATCAGCCTCATTGAAACCTCACAGAAGCTCTGCAAAGCAGGCAGTATTCTCAGTTTACTGAAGGCCAGAGAATTCAGGCAAATTATAAAGATTCTATAGCTGCAAACAGCATGGCTGAGCTTCAAAGCTAAGCCCGTTTCTCTCCAAGCCCTGAGCACTCTCCACGGGGCCATCGAGCCTCCTGGCTAAAGGACGGAGTAAGAACAATGAAAATAGATCAACGATAATCTTCTTAGACATGACGCAATGACTTTTCCAATAGTCGATTTTCTCAAGGAAAGAAAATAGGAAGGAAGGGAGGGACAGAGACAGGCAGAGAGACACTGTAGATACCGTTTGGAACACCTCTATGCATGGTTTAAGCAGCGGAAGCTGCGTCGTCCCATGTTTTCAGAGCTCCTGGTCAGTGCCCAGGCTGAGCGTGGGACAGGGCCCTGGGGAACCACAGCTGAGAAGTGGGAGGAAAACGGGGAGAGAGGTAACACAGACCCACGGGCACAGAGGAGAGCGTGTGCTCTCCATGCCAGCACCCCCGGCCTATTTCACAGGGGGCCTCTGGGTCTTTTTATTTTAATGAAATGATTTAAACACTTCAAAGGTGAGCATTTGGAGCTAAAGGGAGAATGCTAGAGGGTTCTGTTTTTGTTTTTAAGATTTTTATGTATTGAGGCACCTGGGTGGCGCAGTCCTTATGCGTCTGCCTTCGGCTCAGGGCGTGATCCCGGCGTTCTGGGATCAAGCCCCACATCAGGCTCCTCCGCTAGGAGCCTGCTTCTCCCTCTCCCACTCCCCCTGCTTGTGTTCCCTCTCTCGCTGGCTGTCTCTGTCACATAAATAAAATAAAATCTTTAAAAAAAAAAAAAGATTTTTATGTATTTATTTGACACAGAGAGAGAGAGAGAGAGCCCAAGCAGGGGGAGCAGCAGGCAGAGGGAGAGGGAGACGCAGGCTCCCCGCTGAGCAGGGCTGATCTCAGGACCCTGAGTTCATGACCCGGGCCGAAGACAGATGCTTAACCGACTGAGCCACCCAGGCACCCCACTAGAGGTTTTACTTAAAACCAAAGCAATAAATTTGCTGTTTCTTCTTCCTACTAAAGCTAGGCCCAGGCTGCAAGTGCAAAGACACTTAGCCACGGAAGCCGGGGTGGCTCCCTTCACCCGCCGTTTGCAGGAAGGAAGTGACAGCCCCACATAACGGAAGCCCTCAGCTCATCTGCCTTCCTGGCCGCCAGAGTTCATTTCCAGCTTCACCTCACAGCCACTTGTGAACCCAGCCCTGATGCCCAGAACAGCCTCTGAGCCCACGTTTGCACGTCGGCGTGTGTACGTGAGTCCTTTCCCGTGCTGCGATTAAAGCTAATGGAACTGCTATTTTCAGCCCGGGCAGCTGGCAGGTCTTCAGAGCCAGGTTAGTGGCAGCGGCTCCTCGCGCCCAAGGTGACTGGTGAAACATGAGGAACGCATCTGAGGAGGTCAAAACCCTCAAGCTTTCAGGAAACATGAGTTTCAGACACTCCACTTCAGTGATATCTCTACAAAAATAGTCACGTTTCCTATCATCAAAGCCCACTGGAAGCAACCACACGGCAGGTTGCCTCTCACTCAGGTTCCCTGAAGGACGAGTGTGATGGGGGTCAGGGATTAGCGCATCCCCATCCCAGGCCCCCAAAGCACACCCGGGATGCTGAGGGGAGAAATCAACACGCAGTGTATGGTGGGCACTAGCTCAGGGGCCCAGCCTCGGCAACAACTGTGACTCCCAGAGTAGGACTCAGGAGAGGCGACAGCTCTGATTTTAAGATATGCCTCAATCACTGAAGGCCCTTGGGTTCCCTTTGCCCTCAAATTGCAAACAGAAGTCATCAAGGTCAAAGGGACTCCTCAGAAACAAGTATGGACTCAACTATAAGGCAAGACCAATGGGGTCCCCCGGCTGACCCTATGAATAGGGTCCACTGCCTCAAATGTTTTGCCTCGGTCATGCTGACCCAGTCCACAACTGGGACGGGATGGAAGGTTGATGCTTCCCATAAAAGGGTGTGGGGTACAGCACTTTCACGAGGGAATGGTCTAAGCCAAGCCATGGCGTACCTGGAGAAGCAACTCAGGTGCCACCCCAAAACCAAAGATAAGTTCATGCTGCTCCCCATGGTGTTTCCTCCCAGCAGAAACTGGGAATGAGTTTGACAAAACCAACCCGGTCTGGGCCAGGGCCAACCTGCCTTTGAAAGGGAAGGGAAGCAGTGGGTGTGGAGGGCAGGCAGGAGAGGGGAAGGAGGGCTAACTTGGGGCTCCCACGAAGGAGAAAGCTGGCCTTTTTGTGCCATGGCCATACCCTCCACCGTGTCCTCCGCCGTTCGGTTCCCCCCGCCAAGCCCCAGCCTTGCCAGCGTCCTTTTCTGGGCTGCGAGTCTCGGTCTCGCTCACCTGAGGGAAGCCAGGAGAGCTTCGGTACCTCACGCAGACCTGACAAGGTGGCTCGGGGCCCAGCTCCCCTGACTTCTAGCCCCGTGGTCTTTCCCACCAGCACATTAATGACTTGCCCTGTCTCTTCAGGCACAAAGACAACCCTGACAAAACTATCCCCGGGAACCTCTGCCACTGTAATCAAAGATTACAGTCACTCTTTGAGTTACCCGAGTTCCAACCCCAAGGACACAGGGTGAGGGACAGCCGCCGGACTCCTCTCCCCTTTACGAGTGAAAGACAGAGGGAAGAGCACCTTCCCACTTGGCAGAGAAGGCTGAAGAGAGGGCCGAAGTAACCGGGCCAAAGGTCACACGAGCAGCTGCTGCAGGAGCTCAAAGGGGACGCCGGCCGCACCAGCCGGGTCACGCAAGTCTCAGCGTGGGACTAGCCAGCTGAGGCATTAAGTAGATTCTAAGGGCAAGAGCCGGACTTTCTATCTTCTTGCTTCAGGTAACAAACACTATGTAAACTCCAAGTTTTAACCCCCCAGATTGTTCCCAGGGCTGAGAAATTTCCCGGTAGGTAGGACAGGAGGGCTTAGCCCTGGAATCTCCTGGGAGGCTCGGCACTGCCTCCACCGGAGCAGGAACGAATGGACACCAGGGATGCGGGGGGACTCTTGTCCACAGGCCCGGATCACCTCTGGAAGGTTCCAACCAGCCGTGAGCCCTTTGTGCCCCAGTGTGGCAGGTCGCCGGAAGCCGCCCGGTATGCAGAGAGAAATCTGCTGCCTGACACGTTCACCCTGGCTGCTCGGCTGCTTTGCATGCCTATGGGGCAAGCAGGCTATTTTTGAGCAGATTTCATAACCCCCTTTATAGCTGCTGCGGCTGCTGATTGCACACGTGTTCCCAGCTCCGTTCCTGGGGTGAGAATGTTTACAGAGATGCACATTGTCAGAGAATGTAAAGAAAGCCAGATTGAGAGATTAGGAGCACAATTTCCATGTCTAGACACAGCTCGCACAGCCAGCATCTGCTCCAAGTCCCCAGAATTCAGCAACGAGAGCTGGTCCCTTCGGAACCGTTCCCCCCACCCCAAGACCCCGAGCGAGTTTCCCGGGGGGGTGGGGGGGGCAGGGGCTGAGGACCACGCTCAGGCCCCCTTCCTGAGAACAAACCCAGCGTGGGTTTCTGAGTGTGTGTGGCGGGGGGGGGGGGGGGACACAATCAAAGTATCCGGAAAATCTGTGAACGACTGCATCCCTTTTTCCTTTTTTGTGACCTGAACTCTCCAGCCCAGTTCCGGCCTCCGTGACAGGCTGCGTCTCCCCTCACCGGGGTCGGCCACACATTGGTTGTTCGCTTACCTACCCCGGTCCGCTTTCCTCTCCTTGGCTTACCTCCTGTCAGCCTGGTGACAAGCCCGCTCACCTCTTTTGTTTTTAATGTCTCCCTCTGCTCCTCTTGCCTGCCTTCGCCCGCGGCGCTCAGGCTGCCAGAAAGCACGGTTTCTCTGTTGCAGGCAGCTTTCACTTTCGAGCCCCACCACGTGTGAACGACCAGCTCCATCGATCCTTCTTTTGAACCTTTGATTCCATTTGCTACGTGCCCCCTTCGCCCTGTTCTTCTCTCTTGGCTCCTGTCATGTCCCGTGTCATGATTGCCCATCATAAGCTACCTGGGGGCAGGATCTGTGTCAACTTACCTTTATTACCGTCCTCGTGGCGTTCTGGGACGGCGTTTTCAAGAAAAATAGTACCAGCCCACAGCTGAGGCTCTGTGGCAGGCGCTGGACTAATGCTGTACGTGTACTTTTTTTTTTTTTTTCACTTAATCCTCACAACAGTTTTCTGAAGAGATTGCTGTTATTTCCCCAAGTTGACATATAAAGAACCTGGAACTTTGAGGGGTAAAGTTATTTGCCCAAGAACACACAGCCCACTAGTGGCAGAGAACAGGCTTCAAATGTTGATCTGTTTAACTATGGAGCCTGAGTGCTTAAAGGTGAAAGAATTTAGGGATGAGCAAATGAATACTCAAGATCCCCCGCTTTCTGGTTATATTGCTTCTCATATTTGCTTTTTTTTTTTTCCCCTGACTTTCAAGGAAAGTAGAACCCTGAAGAGAGTTCTACATCTAAATCCAGAAATCAACCCCCTATTCTCCCAACAGCTGCTGGGGACTTAAGGTACCTTTCCTTACACAGCAGGGCAGAGCGAGGTCTTCATCCTCACTGACTCACCCACCAACTCACCAGGAGGCCCTAGGACTGACATCACTGCCCTCTTCCTGCATCTCCCCAGCCGGACACACTGCCAAGGCAGGCCAGGCTCCTCCTCAGTAGAGCATGGGCAACACCAACCATGAACCATGGCTTACACAGGATAAATCAAGGCAAGACCGTGATTTCTCCAGAAAAATCAGAAGAGAGGCCAAGAAAACCACGCAAGATAGAAACAAATAAGGTCCTGACAGAGTCAGTGCTCCTCCCATTTACAAAATAATGAGCCAATCTCTGTCACATTGACAGCAGAAATCTAAGTTTCTCTGAAATTCGTCCATAAATCTGACTTCCATGACCTAAAGAGAACAGCTTATTATGGTCTAGCTACCGGCCTAAGAGGAGAAACAAGAGCCTAAACCTTAGTCTTAACCCACACCCATCTCCTCCAGTCCATAGTCTTGGGACCTGCTACCAGGATGACAGTTTCATGCTTTGACAGAGGAAGATCACCCCAGTCCTCCTTCGGTGGCCACCACTGGGATTGGGGGTGTGAAGGGGGCTGTGAAAAGGCATCAAAGGTAACTCAGGGGAAACCACTGCATTTGTCCTTCTACATGCCCCCTCTACCTCCACCCAAGCTATGGCCTGTGTATGAAATGTGCCCTGCTGACCCTGCCTCTGCCTTGCTTACTCAGGTTTGAGTCTATCTAAGAATGTCCCCAGCTCCTCCCAGGTGCTCCTGCCAGTGCTGGTCACTTCAGGGACAGAGAGCTAAGATAATGGAAAGGGCTATCAGGATCAAGGGGTCAGCACTCACAGTGTCTCTCTCCTGCTGTTTAAAGAGAATCCTGAATTCCTACAGCTTTTCCCATCCTCCCTCCTCTTAAAGAGGAAGAATTCTTACTTCCTAGAAAAGAGGCGAAGTGATGAAAGGAAGGGGAGCAGGGGAGCAGGGAGAAGAGAAGAGAAAACAGAGAGCTGTGGGTTTGGTATGTGAGAAGTTCCAGAGCACCTTTCAGAGGCTGGAGGACTGGCAAGAGAAGGAGACAGGAAGTTCTGTCCATGTGTTTTATGAATTGGATCCTGTTTAGTATTCTTAGAGAGACCCTGGTAAATGGGGAGAGGGGGGCAGAAGGAGAGAGAGAATCCCAAGCAGACTTCAAGCTCAGCACAGAGCCCGATCCTGAAATCATGACCTGAGACAAAATCAAGAGTGGGACGCCTAACCTACTGAGCCACCCAAGCACCCCAATAATGATTCTTTAAAAAAAAAATTTTTTTTTAGTAGGCTATCTGCAAAACTGTGTTGCTTTAGATGTGGTTTCATGCAAAAACAAAGTCATATGCTTCCACTCTCAAAAAATGTAAGAGGAAGTGTTTTGAAGTCCCTGACATCTTTAATACAGAAAGAGACAATTATCAGTTCAAAGTCATGGGCTCAGGGTTGCTCTCTCCATTCTTTGATTCCTGGCTTCTTCCCTTTCCTCCTCCCAATATAGACTCAAACTGGAGGAGAATGGGGCTCCTTAAGGACAGGGAAGATTTCTGGTCCACAGTGGTGAGCCCAAAACAGGTGCACAACAAATGGTTATTGAATTGAATGAAGAATTCAAGTGCCAAAAAAATTCATGTCATGAGAAGATGCTCACAAAATTAAGTCATATAATAAAAGGACATCAAACTATATCATCTAATCTCAATTTCTAAAAAAGAAAAGATGTATATATTCACACATATATATAAAAATAAAATAACCAAAGTGTGTAGAGTTGAGTAGTTTTGTTTCATGGGGAGGTTTTTTATTGTTACTGTTTTGGTTTTGGGCCTATATATTTTCCAGATTTTCTATTATAAACATGTAGTTTCCCCCCAGAAAACACTCTTTAATTTTTTTATTTTTTTTCTTTTAAGGGACACATCTAAAAAAATGTCTCTACAGCCGACATCAAAGAAATTACTGTCTATGTTTTCTTCTAGGAATTTTATGGTTTCAGGTCTCACATTTAGGTCTTTAATCCATTTTGAGTTTACTTTTGTGTATTGTGTAAGCAAGTGGTCCAGTTTTATTCTTTTGAAGAAAACTTTTTTTCCCTCTCTTTATTTTTTGAAGATTTATTTATTTCTTTTGAGAGAGAGAAAGAGAGGAAGCACAAGTAGGGGGAGGGGCAGAGGGAAAGAATCTCAAGCAAAGTCTCCGCTGAGCAGGGAGCCTGATGCCGGGCTGGATCCCACAACCCCGAGATCATGACCTGAGCGGAAATCAAGAATCAGCGCTTAAGCGACTGAGCCACCCAGGGGCCCCTGAAGAAAACACTTAAGACAAATTTTTTTTTTTAAGTTTACGTAAACTCTACACCACACACAGGGCTCAAACTCACAAACCCGAGATCAAGAGTCACACGCTCTACCAACTGAGGCTAGCCAAGCACCCCAGAAGAAAACACTTTTTTAAAAGGAAAGAATATTAAGGTCTGGTGCATTCGGATGATGGGATAGGTCTTTTCAGGAGAGGAGAATAGTCTGAACATAGACCTGAGAGCCTGAGAAGGTCTCAGGCTGGAAAAAAATGGAAGAAACCACTCTTCATGTTCACTGTGGCTACCTTCCTAGCAATGGTAGAACATTCTGTGCTGGTGGGTAGGTTGGTTTATAAGAGAGGATAGAAGCGCTCTTCCTTCGGTAAGGAAAACAGTTTCATTGTTAATCACATAGAAATACAAACCTCCCCAAACCTGAAGAAATATTCCTCTTGAGAAGAACCATAGCATTAAGTTTCTTTCTTGACATTAATGTCTCTGCTTGGCATTGCATCAACTCATGGAAAGACAGGGGGACTGAAAGTGAAATCAAAAGATATAAATTCAGGACCTGAACTTACTAGTTCAGGGACATTGAGCAAGTCATAGTCCTTTTCAAATCTCACTTTACTTGCCATTCAAAGAATGTTGTACAATATGAATAATAAAAGGGAAAGGAAGGAAAAAATCGGAACCAAGAAAAGGCAAGAACAAGAACTTAGCTCCTTTTAAGAGCTGACAGTACTTCTGTTTTAGAACGTCGATCTGACTCCGTGTTTCCTGCAATCCATTTTTGTTGCTATCCAGCATCCAGTCATCCTTTCTATTAGCCCACTGGTCTTCCTCTTGGAGACTGCACCATTAATCCTAAGAGTGGCTATCCCTCCCACTATGGTTGTCAAAGGGACTAGCTTCCCAAACGGAAGCCTGGCCAATCAGAAGGTTCTCTCAGGACTTGAATCTTAAGTGAGTGACCCAATATCATAAAGACAGTTGGACATCTTACTTGCCTTGGTGCAACAGTGTGAGAACCAGTTTCTGTGGCCTCACTTTCCAGAGTGTCTTTCGTACCTATCTATTTTCCAAACTTGGTCTCTGAGCATTCCATCTATTTGGGGAGCTCCCCTTTGATTGTATAACATTCCTTAAGTGACAAGTAAAGGGAAGTCTGAAAAGGATAAATGACTTATCCAGTGCCCCTGAGCAAGTCAGTGATATAGCAGGCTCCTGAATGTATATCTTTTGATTTAAATATCTTTTCAACAAATTCTTCTTTCCTGCCTAAGACAGCTAGAATTTATTACTGTGATTTGCAACCTAGAACCCCAGCTTATTCACAGGGTAGAAATAGAAACATGATAAGTTACAAAATTCTCACATCAAAAAAGAGGATATAGACCATTTTCTCACAAGAGACAAGGTTTTCTTGGTACTAAATTCGAAATGCAATTTCTCAAGGGGGAGGACACATATGGGAGATGGCATGCAGTAACATAATAGATTATGTACCTATGATGACCAGACACTTTTTGAGAGCCAAGCACTTGGTGTTTTATATCTTGTTTACCTACACTACCTTGTTCATAATGACACCCAGGATATTTCTGCTGAATGAAGGAATAAATGAATGAGGTAACTTTTTAGAAACTTTTCTCAGCTGGCATTCTCAATTGGCCTTTTATCACCTTTGTCTAGGAGATACACAAAGCTTTCATAAAAACATCTAACAGCCTTTTCTTCCTCAACTCCCACATGTACAGCATTAGCATTCCCTGCGTGCTCACCCACACGGTGAGCGCTTTCCTTGTCTCCTGATGTTTGTTATTCCTCTTCTGTCCTTTCCATTCACCTAATCCAAAGCCAAATGTGGAAGCCAACCTGAGACGGAGGCCATGGAGCTCAACCCTGACAACTAGACAGACAGTGTCTTGGAGGTACGGCGCAAGAAGAGTCAACGAGCAGGGGCACCTAGATGGCTCAGTCGGTTGAGCGGCCAACTCTTGATTTCAGTTCAGGTCATGATCTCAGGGTCGTGAGATCGAGCCCTGCGTTGGGCATGGAGCCTACTTGAGATTCTGCCTCTTCCGCTCCCTCTGCCCCTCTCCACCCCTGGCACACATATGCTTTCTCTCTCTCTCTAAAAAAAGTAGAAGAAGGAGGAGGAGGAGGAGGGGGAGGAGGAGGGGGAGGGGAGGGGGAGGAGAAGCCGCCAATGGGCAGGAGTAGGCAAAGTAGGACTGCTCCCTCAGGCCAGGAGCCCTTTCTCTACATCTCTGGCTGGTTTAATAATGAGATGGAACATGACTTTGAATGCCACCCAGATAACTTCTTGGCATTACGATAAGTAGCCAAAGCTAAGGTACTGAAGACTGCAAAGTACTATTCGGGGGGAGTATGAACCCCATCTGCAGGACATCTGGCCAGGCTGTCTTCCTTCTAAGACATTGCCTTTTCCCAAAGCGATTGCTTAAGGAAGTTTTCTCCTTCTCTACTGAGTCACGTTGAGAATAAAATACTCACTTTGTTAAACTGTAGAGATTGTGAATCTTAAAAACTGAACCAATAATCCAATAATATCTTCCAGAAGAGTATTTTTTCCTCAGGATTGCTGTGCAGTGACCATGAACTGGTAGCTTCTATTCACCCTAGATGGGTCATTGCCTGGAGTCCCTGGTAGACATTAGATTCCTGACATAAGTTGTGTTTTCTCAGATACCAGGAAACACCAAAGGATAGAAACAACACCTTGGAAGGCAAATGTCTTGCCACCTTATGCCCTCCTGCCCTCAGTTTCCTAGGCAAGCTATGTGCAACTAGAGAGGACAACTTGCTTACATATAAGGAACATGGTGTCCTGACAGCACTGTGACCAGCCCCACGAGAGCCCTGTTTTGCATTGAGAAATGCAAAGAAGCAACTCCTCCTTTTGCCTGAAGCCAGTCCCCATAATAGAGTCAAATTGTTTCTATCATCCCTGATGCAAGGCATCAAGTCACTGAGAGCGGCCAGAGAAGCAAAGGAAGCAATTCAGGTTGGTAGGGTCCACATTTCAGATCTCCCTACTATCAAGTAATGTAAAAATATGTTCCAACAGCATCAGGAAAGCAAAATATTACAGAAGGTCTGAGTTAAAGCCCATTAGCTCATTAGCATTTCCAGATGGCTAGGCAAGTTCCTTCCCCCTTCCCACGGCAAGAGAGTCATTGCCATTGCTTGAGTCTTACTCACCATGTCAAGTTAGTTCTCCTTAGAGCAGCTACTACAAAAAGGGAGCTGGCAAACCAGAGGTAGGGCCACCAGTGGCCTTCAGCGGAGCCCCGAGAGCTTACCCCTTCACTTTTCCTATTAAGCACTTATTTAAACTGAAATTTACATGTTCAGCTTCAGTCCAAGGACTGCCTGAGCCCAGCCTATTTTAAGCACATAATAATGAAAACTAGAAGTGCTTTTTGTCTAGCGTCTCTCAATTTCCCAGGAAGGGAGAAAATATACTCTTGCTTGGTGGCCTGAGGATGCAAATTTACCTACTTGGCCCCCAAAGCTATTACTTTCACGTTTCCAGGCATCCATCTGTCTCAGTAATATTTTTCAGAAAGCAAAGCTTTAAACAAGTAGGGGAAAAAAGAACTTGCCTGAACACATGGCAATTTTATAAATGTTGAGTTAGGTTAGCTCTCATGTGTCTGGGAAGTTGGGTAAACATGGGCCAACGCTCAACAATCATGTAGCTGTGGTTTTTCTGTTCAAGCCAGAAGTTGACAGATGTCCCCATAGGCAGCGTTTACGTGGTCGCTCCAATTTCTCCTCACAAAGGAATCAAACGAAAAGGCAAAATGGCATTTTTAAGTGCATTGTTTGACAGGGCTGGGGGAGACGGAGTGGGAGCGGAAGATGGGAAGGAAGAAGGAACAGAATTATACACCTGAACACAGAGGCAGGAAGCACTTGTCATCGTGGCCACTTTACCACTCGCCCACACACGTCACCATAATAACCACTCAGTGAGCTGGAACGAAGACAAGCCAAAAAGTGGTGTCCAAAGAGAATCTCCACCCGAAATAGTTCGCATGAGAATCTACTTCTTTAAGAGCTTTATCAGGCTACTGCCATCTTCAAAGGACATCAGCATTATTGTCACAATCCTAAAATCAATTCGCAACAGGCACTTGAAGCTCTCCCGGGGATGAGAAAGGTGTGATTTGCTTGTCCTTCCTATTGACCAAGTTTTGATTTTCTAAAATACTTTCGTACCTTGAAGGTGGATTTCGCAAAGTGGCCCAGTTGCAATTCTTTTTGATTCTGAGCACCTCTCTAAGTATATATAACGTCCTGTTCAAAGGGCAAAATGGGCAAGTGTTGCTGGGATGGCCAACGGGACTACGGCCTAGAAGTTGTGGGGCAGGAAGGGTGCAGCCTCTCTCTCGATGCCTCTTTTCCATCCCCTACTCTGTGTCCACGGCATCCTCAAAGTTCCATGGAAGGCACTGCAACTCTTCCCCAAAACTGACACTTTAACACCAACATTCCAAAATCATTCTGAGTAACATGCTGTGGAACCAATGTTCTGTGTCTTTGCATCTTGGTTTGAGTAGTTCCCAAAATAAGCATTTAAACAATGCGGGTGGCATCCACACTTTCATTAAGTCACGTCACTCTCACATTCTCGCTGCAAGTGGATATCATGGCCAATCAAAAGACCGTGAAACTGAAGCTGGGAGAGGTCCGCTGTTTTAACTAAGGTCACACACCAGTGCATGGCAGAATCCAGGCCTTCTCACCCTTCCGACCCCGTCATACTTGTCTCTCGAATTTGTAACAGAATACTCAAATCAAGGGGCGCCTGGGTGGCACAGCGGTTGAGCGTCTGCCTTCGGCTCAGGGCGTGATCCCAGGGTTCTGGGATCGAGCCCCACATCAGGCTCCTCTGCTATGAGCCTGCTTCTTCCTCTCCCACTTCCCCTGCTTGTGTTCCCTCTCTCACTGGCTGTCTCTATCTCTGTCGAATAAATAAATAAAATCTTTAAAAAAAAAAAAAAAGAATACTCAAATCTAGGAACAGTGAAAGAGCAATAATGGTCCCATTCCCTTGCAGGATTTCCATCTAAATCAAGGGAGGAAAAGTCAAAAGCCTTCAGGCGCTATGTCCTGTGGAGCCCTGGAGAACTACACAGCCATTTAAAGAGGCAGTTACTACACACTTCCAGCTCTACGTTGCCATAAGAACAGGGATTCGATGTTACCAGGGATTCCAATTTTCAAGGGAAGCAAGCAATCTGAGAGTATGTATTTGTGTGTGTGTGTGTGTGTGTGTGTGTGTGTGTGTGTGTGTGTGTGTGTATCTAAGAGAAAGAGAGAAATTACCTCATTTTTTAATGTGGGCAATTAATGCACACATTTTAAACTGCTGTGTAGACCAAACAAACACATCTTTAGGATAAGTCCGGTCCCTGGGCCCAATTTAAGGGGACGGCAGAGGTAATTCAGGTCAGTTGCTATCCTTGCTTGGACCAATGATTTCCCTAACAGAGAGCCCCAACCCCACTTTCAAGGTCCTTCAAATTCTCCTCCATGTTTGATGAGGCGGTCTGCTTTCTGGAGCTTCTCCTCCCTACTCATTGCAAGTCACGTTCTCCCAGGGGAGGCCCCTCTAGCGCAAAGAAGTCCAGTCCTGTGCTCTGGACCCCTGGCTCGCTGCTGCCACATGACCCGGCTGAGCTTCAGTTCCCCCCGTGGGAAGACTTATGATTTCAACATTCAATGGAGCAATGCCTTTTGTAAACCTTACAGTGTCATGCAAATGAAAGGTAGTGACCACACATGAATTTCAATCCTATCAGGATTCCGGTGGCCCCACAGGAAGCTCTCCCCCACTCTCCTGAACTGCTTAACTGTCGGGATCTGTGCTGTTCACTGCACACTTGACTACGACCCACCTTGTGTCATCTGGTGTTGATATTGACTCTCCTGTTTTCAACTCTTTGCCCAGGCAGACTGCAAGCTCTGGAAGGCAGAGATTAGCCCCGATATTTCCCAGTGTCCACGTCAGTACCTGCCTATTGTGATCATCACCAAAACTCTGCTGATGACATTTAGTAGACACCGCAGGTTCTTAGGTGGTCTGCGTTCACTTTTTACCTCTTTCCAGTCTCAGAGAGGGAACACGGTCTGTTGGAGAATAGACTGAGGGTGACTTAGAGAGAAACCATGGCAAGATGGATATGGAGGAAACCAAGAAAGAAAAGTTCTCATCCTGTATAGGCCTCTGATTGATACTGAGAAGTGACCTCAGGGGACTTAGCCAAAGGTGAGGGAGACAGACAGGTGAAAGGGGAATTCTCGATCCGATAAGGAGAGGATGGAATGTCCTGTGTTTCTTCCCCATCCTACCCCTTCCTGCCCCCATTCCCTCATGGAAAGCAAAGGAAGAAAAACCAAAACCACACCAAACTCAACCCCAAAGCACAAACAAGAGGATGAAACAGGGCATTCCAGCTAGAGGTAAGCTCAGACAGAGGGATGAATGAGGGGAAGACCACCACAGAGCTGAGACCTTGTCCTTCTGTTGCTCCCTGCTTGCTACCCTGACCTTCCTTGGCGTCTGGGTGACTGGCAATCCTGTTACCCTCATTCCTGGGACCGGCATCTTCTAGCGTGCAAATGAGAGAGCCCTGATGTGATGATATGATGCCCAGTGTGATGTGGGAAAGAGAAGATTAGCGACACACCCATGACTACAGTGACACCCTTGGACAAGTGCCAGTTAGAAGCATCTTCACACAAATGCCGTGACTACAACTTCAGATTACATGTCAGATAGAATTGGCTCTGTTTCCTGTTTTAACTTTATGATCTGGATAATTACCAGGGCTCATTAAGTTCTTCCTTTTTGGCTGGAGTCTTGGGCTTTCCCAACTGGATTTTAGTTTTACCGATACTATTAAAAAAAAAAAAAAATCTGATGAACCCAAGTCTTTCAGTGGCTCAACCATTCTTTCCCAACCTCAGTTTTGAGAATTGCTGAGTCAAACATTTACTGTATCGTGTGCCCCTTTTCTCCCATCTTCCCGTTCAGCAACAGCTCAGTTCCTTGTATACCTTTCCTCTCTTCTCTCTCTTATACACATCTGCAATAGAAGATTTTGATTTAAGAATCTGCAATAGAAAATGTGCTGTTTTACTTGTCTGTGACCTAATACTGAGAGGAAAACACTTGTCTCAGTATACAATAGAGACAAATATTGCTTGACTGTCTCTCCTTTTACAGCATAGACAGATAGATGATAGATAAAAATAAATACAGAGTCCTCAGAAAGTAAAGAGCTTATTCGAGCTTATATTAGCTTGAACCCTGGGATTAAACCCACATCTCCCAAATTCGAAGCCATTACTCTTCCCCATATTCTACACTGGACCCTTGGAAAGTACCATCACGTCCATTCGTATGCCACTCAAGGCAGACAGTCCCAGCTGCACTTCTGGAAGGAAACACGAACGGGGCTCCTAATCCTCAGAAGTTGTTCTGCCGTTGCTTGCACCGACTGCTGGCTGTGAGAACGCCCACCCATCGGTCCTCCACTCCCAGTGGCCACCGGCTCCTTGCAGCGGGCCCATAGTGGGACGCTCTACAAACGAGAGGAAGTGCTAACTATGGCTCCGTAGAGGGCAACTGAGTGTCAACAGGAGGTTCATTCCCCACGAGGAAAGCAGAACCTCACAGACCCGGTCAGGGATCTCTTTTCCTCATCCTCTGCGCAACACGTCTCTTCTCCCCTCCCAGTTGCCTTTCCGGTCTTCCAGCTTTTTGCTGCTATTTTCTTTTAAATACATTTCACCAATATTTCTACTTGTTATTATTTTTATAATTTTGGTTTTTATCTTTTTATTCCTCATTTTCTACTTTCAATCTTGAATAGCTTTCAGTACTTTCACTTTCCAGTTCATGGAGTATTTGTATTTTGTCTTAGACTTTATCTTCTTTATGTTTCATGTTTTTAACCTTTTACCTCATTGACTTATAACCTATCTTCTATTTTAAACCTCATCCACTTTGTCTTGTTATTTTAAAAAGCTTAACCTTCTACCTTTATTGGACTTGTGAGCTTATTTTTAACTGCTTGTTTACTCCTTTTTTCTCTTACGTTCGATTTTCTTTTTCTTTTAATGGCTTCCTAAGTTTCTACTCTACTGCCACGTAAAAGGTTTTCATTGGTTTTAGCATTAGAAGCGTAATAGGGGAGAACTCATACAATGAACAGATTTCAAAGGCCTTTTTCCCTCTGGCTTTCTATGCACCCCCTGACTTTTCTTTAAATTAACCTAATTTTAAGGATGGCTTTTAAAATGCAGCTGTTGTGAAGGGAGTTATAAATAAGGAAAATGAAGCCTAGAATAAAGACCACGATCCTGGAGTAGAACCAGAGGTATTAGTACAAATTCATGGCATATATGTGTCCGTGTGTGTTCTATATATATTTACTTAGATACACACATGTATATATGAAATATATCATATGCATATACACATACACAGTCACACAAATGTAGTTATTTCATAGCTCTGCCTGCTGTCAAAGCAATAAAACCCCAGTAACGGTGAGCCTATCTATTGCCCAGAGCTGGGCTTCTAAATGCCATTCTCCATTAAAAAGAATCGGGACTCCTTGGAGAAATGACTGCTTGTAGGGCTGAGGCAAGGAAAGTACAAGATAAACCTGAAATATTTTGTTGTGTCCAAAAGAAAGCTCAAATAATGAAGCAGATATATCAAAAGAACAGCGGACCCAGTTTGGAGGAGTTCCCACTGGCCAAATCTGGGATATTCTGATGATCAAAATAAATAATGATAGTAATAAATTATAAACCATTGAATAAAAGAACCCATGAATCCATACAGGAACAAATACATACATACATACATGATGGAAAGTTCTTCCTTACTGTAGAATGCCAACTAATAAATGTAGAAAGAATGATGGAGGTGAAAATCACCATTTTGCAGCTATCATAATAATAATTGATTCAGGCAAAAACCATTAATATATAAAAAACTACTGGGTAAAAGTTTGAGAAGAATAGGATATATACATAGCCTTAATATATCTCTCTACAAATCACTTTCTAATTTCAAAGGGAAAAAATATTAATTTTACAGTGGAAAAACCTGGGAGACACCAATTTCAACCATACGCCTTCTGCCATTATGCTCTGTGGAGAAGAATAGAGTATCACTTCTGTAACATTCCTACTGAAAATACAGAATCTGAATCTAATCATAAGGTAATACCAACTAAACTCAAACTGAAGGTCTTTCTCTAAAATAACTGGCTGTACTCTTCCAAATATGTCAAGGTCATTTAGGACAAATAAAGACTAAGGAACTGTTCCAGATTAAAAGAGACTGAAAAGACATGATAACTCAATGCAATGTGTCATCTGGTTTGGATCCGGGCAAGGCAGAGGTGCATAGAGCTATAAAGGACACTATTGGGACTATCAATGACATAATAATAGTGTATGAATCTTGGGGCACCTGGGTGGCTCAGTTGGTTGGGCATCAGCCTTTGGCTCAGGTCATGGTCCCAGGGTCCTGGGATCTAGCCCTGTGTACGGCTCCCCCCTTGCTGGGAAGCCTGCTTCTCCCTCTCCCCCTGCTTGTGCTCGCCCTCTCTCTGTCAAATAAATAAATAAAATCTTTTTAAAAAATAGTGTATGAATGTTAAATGTTCTGATTTTGATGACTCTGTTATGATTATGTAAAAGAACTACTTTGTTCTTAGGAAGTCACACTTAAGTATTTGGGGATAAAAGTCTATAATATCTCACTAGCCAAATCTGGGACATTTGGGACATCAAAATAGATAATGAGAGTAATGAATTACAATCCAGTGAACAGAAAGAGGAGTCCATGAATCCATATAGGTATAAATAAATGCATAAAAGGAAATGGACAGCTCTTTCTTCCAGTAGAATTCCCTCAAATGGCTCAGAAGGAGTATGTGGGAGTGAAAGTACACACACAAGTGGTAAAGCAAACGGGGGAAATTACAACAACTGCTGAATCTCAGACAAGAAGAGTTTGAATGCAGTATGCCAGCACCAGGTACTCAGATGCAGAGGAAGGTCAGCTAATGGTAGGGAGGAGCCAGGTGGCACTGAATCTTCACTTCCCTTCACTCTATTCTTGTGGAAGGAAGACAGTGAAGGATTCTTTCCTGGGCTCCACTCTCCAGCCATCCTCTAATACATTTCTTTCCAGGCTGTTCCATATCCCTCCTCAGCAAGGTCACAGCAAAAGTCAAACTCTTGTAGAGTACATTGCCATTTTTTTTTTTTTTAAGAGAGAAAGAAGGAGTGAGAGAGCATAAGCAGCAGGGAGGGGCAGAGGGAGGAGAGAGAGAATCTTAAGCTAAGCGTGGAACCCAATGCAGGGCTCGATCTCACAGCCCTGAGACCATGACCTAAGCCAAAATCAAGAGTTGGACGCTTAACCAACTGAGTCACCCAGGTGGTCCTGAACTGCCTTTCTCTATGAGAGCTACTGCTGGCCAGAATGGGGACTATTCAAACTCTAAAAAACATCATCAATCATGCCTCTCTTGGCCAGCTGCAACACAGGTCCACACAGGAAATTGGGAAGGCCTGTTTCAATCCAGATCACAAGCAGATGTAATCCCTGGAATACTTCCCAGTGTACAAGATGGTGGCTGAAGCAGGCTGTCTCAGATCCACCATCTGGCTTCATCAAGGAAAAAAAAAAGATGTTGTGGAATGGATCAGTCCTGAAGGACAAGTCAGTCAAACTTTAAGACCTTGGCTTCAGTGATAATGTAACTTCCTGCCCTATGTCTCTTGTTTGATCCTCTTATGAGATTCTATTGAGGGTCACTGTACCATCTCACGCACCCCGTTTCAGAAAGTGATTTTCTTCTTGGTTCTTTTCTCTTTGACTGAAGAATGAGACCCTCGAGCCAACCAAACCCACTGCCTACAGACACTATACTCTCTGGGGAAATTCTTGACTCCTTGTATAAATTACTCAGCACTGAGCCCCACCCTGGTACCTGACCCAGAAAATGTGAAGCGTTCCCTAATTCCAGAAATTGGTTGGTGCTCCACCTTGGACTGGATGAGCTTGACTTGCAAGATGTGAGAAAAACCAAGTCACCTAAGGAAACAGCTTACCTGGTAATATGCTCTAAGTCTTCAGTTGCTTTCCTCTGGGCTTCATAGGTCCCTGGTGTTTGCCCCTTAATGAGTAAGAATCTTCTACAAAGATAGTAGTGTGGCAAAGGTAAGAAATTGAATGTGTTGGCTTTTTAAAATGGGTTCTAATATGTTGTTGTAAGAAACCTCCATTTTAAGACATTAATCTATCCACATTAGTGTTTTAAAGTTGGGGGACTGTTAGAGAAGAAAAGAGGAACAAGAAATATATAGCCTCGAAATATTGCTCCACATGTAAAACTTATTAATTACGAATGGAAAATATAGTAACTCTACAACAGAGACATCTGGAAAATATCAGCTCAAATCACGTGCCTCCTGATATGATATGTGGGAAGAATACAATAACACCTCTGGAATCTTCAAAATGAGTGAGATCTTCTTTCTCCTTCCTCCAGGCTACTTTGAGCTCCACTGCTCATATGGCTGGAGCCTGTTCTTTCTAGTCCTCATCAATTCCGTTGGAAGTTGGACATCATTTGTCTTGACATCTTACCCGCACTCACCTTACTTACCCCCAAAGTTCTCATTATTTTTGTAAATGTTGTTTAAATCTTGAATTTTTCTGCATCTTCCATGGCAGAGTTGGCTGTCTCTAAGACTCTAGACACCAGGATTTGCAGTAAATGCAATGAGATTCTGCCAGGAATCATTTAGTAATGAATGGGTTACTTTCCTGTGGTTTGAGGATATTCCTTTAGAGACTCACTAAAATTCATTATGAATGGAATGTGGTGGTACTAAGCAATGGCTTATAGAAAAAATTAGAGAAAAATTTCACTATATGTCTTCCTCAAATGTTAGAACCAAGTATTATATTAGAGCCGGATCTTGTTTACTTACTATTATCCTTAGAGTTAGCTTAGGAAAGGGAGAAGGAGCCAATTTTCCCTAAGTTTTAAGTCTGAGTATATCCATCCTGAAGTCATGTCCGCACTCATACTCTTCTGAGTTGGTTAGGAAGTCTGGGGATGAAGAATAAGTTGAGGGGCTTTCAACTTCTACTGGTGATCTGTTGCTATCTGATGACCTTTCAGAACTTGGCTTCAATGCCTAGGGGAAGAAATTGCTTTGCTCCCTTCCTTCCAATTGGTTGCTAATAACTTAAAACCTGCCTCATCCACACTGGGTCTCATGCACATGTGATTTTCCCTTCCAGTGACCATTACAGAATAATTAAAAAGAGCTAGGGACTGCCAGACAGGAAAACCAAAACAAAATGAAACAAACAAAACTGTAAAAATTACATCATGCTAATCAGAGAACTATCGGGGAGTTTTCAAATTGTAAATATTATTAAAACATCTTATCACATTAAAAAATGATTAATCAATGTGATAAGATCAGAGATTGATCATTACATGTGGAAATGAAGGCAGATTCTGGAACATTCTTATCACAGCAATGAATCTGATGAATGAGGTCTTAGAAATCTGGGTTTTGCTCAACTGCTGAGCTTGTTGTCCCTGCTCTAAAAAGGCAGGTGGCTTTGTAGATGCCAGGCTGCTTTCTTACCAGATCTAGGTAGTGCTCCTTATATTGAACGACTGATTTGTATAAAGAAATCTGACCAGATAAAGTTCCCAAGGAGACTTCCTGCCCCCAGAACTGTTAAAGAACTGCTTGAAAGAGTATGCTCAGGTCCCTGTTTGTATATCTTTGTTAACTCCGCAAATATTCTGTCACCCAGCCAAAACCATTGTGAACTCCATCACAGTTTTTAAAACTGTCTCAACTTTACTATTCCCACATTATAGAATCAGAGTGTTAGCCAAGGTAGTCCTCAAAAGCGATCACCCAAAGGTGGCGGTGTCCCCTAGGTACGATGACCCCCTAGGTCTCAAGATCAAGGAGGAGGCCATTTTCTTAACCATCACTGCTGAAAACCTGAAAACCCACATGGGCAAGGACCACTGGAAGGGTCCCGCTTTGTAGCAGGACTAACCTACCCCTAACTGCCAAGAAACTGAAAGAAGCAAGAAATGCCCCCAGGCCTTCCACTGCTCTCCGCTCACACCCAATCAGTCACTAGCACTTCCTGTTAGCTGCAGCTGAACGTGATGCTTCTGCAGTGTCCAAAAGCGAACTTGCACACTGGAAGGACCCAGCTAAAGAGGGCTGCAGGTTGTGACCACAGAAAATGACTCTACAGATAGCAGCATGCCTGTTTCCTTCTCGATAAACTACAAGTTTAGGTGCAGCAAGCCAATGTTTTTTTATCCAGAAGAGGTGATAGTCATAGTTAGTTTTAGGCATAGTTATTCCACTACTGATCATTGACAAACTCTGTATTAACTTATAAATAAATATCTTCAGAATTACACAAGATTGTGTGTGCTGTTTTTAGATTTCTTGTTTATATTTCAGTAGATGAGAATTGACTGGGATGGAGATCACAAGGTCAATATACTATAGACCCTCATTATTGATGCTTAGTAAGACCTGCTCCTTAACCCACGGTCAGAGCTAGGATCTATAACTGATCAGGTGGGAACTGTGTGTACGAAAGCTGTTCACTGTTTTCTACTTGTTTCTACTGTTTCTACTTGTATATATGTATATATACATACATACTATTCTCTTTTTTTCTTTTTTAGAGAGAGAAGCGAGAGCGAGAAAGGAGGGGCGGAGGGAGAGAGAGAATCCCAAGCAGGCTCCATACCCAGCACGAAGCCCAACACAGGGCTCGATCTCACAACCCTGAAATCATGACCTGAGCCAAAATCATGAGTTGGACACCTAACTGACTGAGCTTCCCAGATGCCCCACCTGTATACCATTACTGGCTGGGCTGGATATGTGCCTTGTCATGGAATAGAGAAGGAAAAACACTCTCACGCACAGATCCTATCCTTTCATCATTTGAAATAGAGTGGCCAGCTATTAAATTACTGCCACAAAGAAAGGCTACCTACAAGTGAATTATTCTAAAATAAAGTCATCATTTTGGGTAGGCATCTCACCTACATTTGGATTCAGGAGCCAATGTACCCGGGTTTGAATCCCACCTCTGCCACTTACTAGTTACATGACTCATCTAATAAGATAAGGATGACCACATGCTTCATGTGATTGCTCTGAAGGTCAAAAATATTAGTTTATGTGAAGTACTTAAAACAATACAGCACATAGTAAACTCTATGTAAGCCTTAGTGATTATTGTTATTTGACTGGAATGCAGTATAGTCAATCATCCCGTATGTAAGTTAACTCATTTAGGTATCTATATATGGACATCTCTTAATAACCAATTTATTGCCAAGGCGAGTGTTTACAATAGCTGATTTAACTTTTTCCCAAACTAAAATTAGTGTGGCCACTGGGCTATTGACCGCCCTTTTGACTGTGCACTGCTTCTCACCCAAAACTACTCAAGGAGAGATGCTTGGCCGTGTCCTCATTAAGTACTTCTTGGCCCATGTGGAGGCAAGGTGGTCTTCTATTTACACTCCTCTAGTTTTAAAAGTATGTAACTATATGGCTGTGTTCCAGGTACTAACCACAGAGTATCACCTCACACTCACTGTTCTCAAAATGTACCAGAAACTCAACTGGAAAAACATTACTTAAGAAAGTTTGCCTGAAGGATATCAAACTCCTCAGAATGATTAAATAATAATAGTAATAATAATAATACTATAAGGATTTTATTAGGGTCATTGTCCTTTCACGAAAAGGTATCCTCTCAAAAGGAATTCAAGGGGAAATTTTCTTTCTGGACTCAGTATCAGAAATGATAATAAAACACTGATGTTCACTGGGTGCTACTAAGAACTGATTAATTTTCAGGGGCGCCTGGGTGGCACAGCGGTTAAGCGTCTGCCTTCGGCTCAGGGCGTGATCCCGGCATTCTGGGATCGAGCCCCACGTCAGGCTCCTCCGCTATGAGCCTGCTTCTTCCTCTCCCACTCCCCCTGCTTGTGTTCCCTCTCTCGCTGGCTGTCTCTATCTCTGTCGAATAAATAAATAAAATCTTTAAAAAAAAAAAAAGAACTGATTAATTTTCAAAGTACTCTTTGTATATTAACTCATTCGATCTGCGAAACACTTCTAGGAGTAGATGACATAATTATCTTTGTTTTACAGGTGAGGAAACTGAAACACAAAGCAATTAAGTAACTTGTCCTAATTACATAGCTATAGAAACAGGATCAAAACTCAGTCCACCTCCAAGGAATAGTCTCCAAACCACCCTTTACTGCCTCTTGGAGAATTTGCTCTGCTCCTGAACAGCCAGTTTGGTTTTGTCTCACGGATTTTGGTATTAATTTGAATTCATTGGCAGGAACTTCAGAGCCAAATTCCTAGCCATGCAAAAGATCTTATGGCATAAATTTTGCATCACAACCTAAATTCTAACTTTTATCTTTTATTTATTGTTACATTTTTCCTTTGTCTCATTATCCTTATCCACTTATGAAAATCATGTGTGCCTGATATCAACACCTGTCAAGAACAGTAAGAAAAGGAACATTACAAGCCTGTAGTACTCATGAGCATAGATGTAAAAATATTAAAAACATTAACAAACTCACTTAAGCGATGTATAAAAAAATCATAACCAGATTGGATTTATCTCAGGAATACAAGGATGATTTATCATTAGAAATGAATGAATAATAAAATTTATCATATTAACAAATTAAATGAGAAAAACAATAAAACCACCTGAATTCATGCAGGTAAAAAAGTATATAATAAAATATAGCTTCCATTTGTAATAAAAAATTTTAACAAGCTTGGAATCAAAGAGAAGTGTCTTCCCTTCTATTAAGAAAAAATTTTTTAAAGATAAGCCTACAGCAAAACCATATGATCTGTAAAACATTGAAAATATTCTCTTTGAGATCAGGAACATGACAAGGGTTCCCACTATCTCCCTTTGTGTTCAAAACTGCACTGTGCCTAGTCAACAGAGAAAGGCAAGGTAAAGGAGAAATGAAACAACCATTATTTAGTGAGGATATGATCGCATATGCAGAAAATAAGAACTCTACAGGTAAATTTACCAGAATTAATTAGAACCAGTATGCAAAAATCAAATGTATTCTATATATCAACAAAAACAAATAAGAATAAAAATTTTAAGAGACACCATTCTCTTGCACTGTATGTTAACTAACTGGAATTTCAATAAAAACCTGAAAAAGAGGGAAGAAAAAGAAAAAAGAGATACCGTTCTCAGTAGCATTTTAAAGAGATCTTTAGGGAGATAATTATACATCTTAGTAAAAGATATTTTTAAAAAACTAAATAAAAGCAGAAATATATCAAGTTCATGGATTGAAAAACTCAATAATTTAAAGACGCCAGCTTTTCCCAAATTGAGGTCATAACAGTGAAAATACCAACTTTTCGCTTATTTGTTTGTGGAACTTCACAGGCTGATTCTAAAATTTATATGGAAGTGCCCAAGCCAAAAAGAGACAAAATCCTACTGATAAAGGACATGGTGAGGTAACTTGTTCTACCAGATACTAAGACCTTTTATAAACTATAGACTTTGGAACAGTATAATATTTGTGCAGGAACAAACGGATGGAATGAAATAATGAATCCAAAAATGGTCCCATACATGTATGGATGTTTGCTATCTGACATAGTCCTATAAATTAAGAAAAACAGACTCTTTTGGTCAATGGCACTAGGACAATTGTCCAAATGGAAAAATGTAAAATTGGACTCCTACCACACACAAATATTGCGTCCAGGATATAAAGTCCCAAAAGCAAATGGTAACACATAACATTTCTAAGAGAAAATTTAGGAGAACATCTTAATTACCCACGGATAGAAAAGGAGTTTGTAAATAAGACCGAAAGCACAAACGATAAAGCAAAAGTGCAATAAATCTGACTGCATCGAAATTAAGAACTTCTATTTACAAAAGATTCCTTAATAAAGGAGAGAAGACATCATAAGGTTAAAGAAGATGTAATTCATATAAGCCACAAAGGGATCATAACCAGAACACATAAATAACTCACACGAATCAATTTTTTAAAAGGCAAACAACTCGGAAAAGAGCTTTGAGCAGGTATCATCACAAGAGAAAACCTGAATGACCAGTAAACATCCGAAAGGATGCTCAATTTCATTAGTGATCGAGGAAATACAAATGAAATCACAATTACAATTTCATAGCCACAAGATGGACAAAAATGTAAAAGTCTTTCCATTTAAAATTTCACATAACCTGCATTGCTGAGGACTCCCCACCCAGTGCAGGCGAGAAGGAAATTGGAGCAGTCTTGGAAAACAGTGTGACATTACCTAGCAAGGAAAGGTGCTGAAATCAAACACCACAAGGTCATTATGTGTAGGCACAGAACTGGTTTTATCGGGAAAAGTTAAAGCACAGGGTCAGCAAAACATGGATGGCTCACTGTTGGTTCAGTCTCCCACCAAGTGGGAAGGGCCAGCGCACTGCTAGGCGCTCCAGGCAGCTCCGCTCCAGAGGCAGAAGCCCATGAGAATGGCCTTGTAAATGGGTAGAATGAGGGGTACGGATGGGATTTGACCCGTGTCAAGTAATCTGAATTTGAGATGCCAGCGATTCAGAGAGTTGTCTGGCAACACCGCTGCTGGCATCCCATGACCTTGTGGGAAATTGGGTGGGTTCACAGCCCCTCCTGAATTAAGGGGGAGCTCCTCATCCCAGCCTTCTTGGTCCCGGGCAACCGGAACTCCCGGGGCATTTATCAAACAATCACACTTGTCTCTTCTCGACAAGGAAAACTGACCATGTGTTCCACAGGCCAGTAATCTCATTCCTAAAAGCATATGCCCTAGGGACTCTCTTACACACATGCAATATTGTACATGTACAATAGTATTAATAGCTGCATTGCTAATGAGAGCAGGACCTGGAAACACCCCAAATATCTTTTGTAGTAGCCTGGGTAAATACGCTGTGGCATATTCAAACACTGGAATACCATAGAACAGAGAAAATACATGAAATTTAGTTACAAGCACCAATATTTTAAAATCTCAATATTTTTAAAGATTTACTTATCTATTTGAGAGAGAGAGAGCATGAGCAGGGGGAGGGGCAGAAGGTGAGGGAGAGGGGAAGCTGACTCCTCACTAAGCAGAGGAGCCCCAAAGCTGGCCTCGATCTTACAACCCTGAGATCATGACTTGAGCCAAAACCAAGAGTCACATGCTTAACTGACTGAGCCACCCTCAATAACATAATGTTTAGAATAAGAAGTCAACCATAGAATTCACAAAAGGCAAAACAAAATTACATGTTACGTAGGGATATACTTGTAAATGGTAAAATTGCTGTACAGGGCCCAAAGGGTGCTTCTGAAACACGGTCAGTGCTGTTTATCTTACTCTGACACACGAGTGTTTGCTTCGTTATTATTATTCTTTCCACAGTACATATACATGTTTCACACTCCTCTGTTAATTAAGATATTTCAGAATAAAAAAGGCAGAGAGAAGAAATGACAAGTATACGAAAAACAAAGAGAAACCTTTGAGCCAGACTTCGATTATTATCCTTGAGATAAATTTCCAGGAATATCACTGCTAAGTCAAAAGGCAGAAACACTCTTGGTGGGTCCGCATGTATACACACTTCAGCAGAACCCCGTATTTTTAAGTTTCCTTTTCTTCTGTATGCATTAAGGTAGTTGCCTTCCCTCTTCTGGATCAAGGGGAAGCCTAAATGAACCAATAAGCAGGTGAGGAGGTGGGACGAGGTGCGGGAACAGAGCCCTATTGCCTGTGTGGGGCTCTTCCCCAGCAGAGACATAGCTTAGGGTCCCACCCGGGAGACAGGGAAATGCGGTGGAGGGTGGGGCTCACCCCAGGATCGCAGCTCTGCAGCCCTTCTGAGCCCACACAAAGAACCAGGAACTCTTCAACCCGTCAGCCTGGGAAGACCCTTCTGGGCTGCCCTGCCTGTCCATAGCTGGAGGCCCTCTCGGGCCATCTCCTCTCAGCTTGCCCATCCGCCCAGAGTTCACTGCAGCCTTGCCCCGTGTGTGCACACGATTCATTACTGGCTCACCTTGACCGAAGTGCCCTGACTTCAAAACCACTGATAACTATCAGCAAAAAGTCCAACATAAACATTCCAAGATATGCTTCCTTGTTTCAGAGGCTTTGCAAGGTATGGAAATAAATACTGTGGACTGGGCCTGGGGAGGAAAGAAATCTTCCTCTGCTACAAAGACCACAGGAAAAGCACAAGCCTCCGCAGCCCTTGGGTCTTCCGCCTCGTGTGGGCCCAGGGACCACTCTGCAGACACCCCACTGCACCCTCCACTCCTCGCTAGCAGAGCCCTTCCCCAGTGGGGGGGGGGACTCATCTCAAGCCCTGCCTCCCCCTTTCCCCATTTCACTGTGTCCTATGCATCCTTTATCCTCAGCACCAGCACGGCGACTGGACCCTACTGCTGGCAGAAACCACCCTCGAAAACTCGCGGCACCCTACTGTCTTACCCAAAGGAAAACAGGGGTTCGGATTGTCAACGAAACATGTCAAAAGCCACAGAGAGGGCGGTGAGAGGCAGAATCGTTAGTCTTCTGAATCTCATTCCTATTTACTGCGGAGGCATGAAGGTTGCAGTAACAGCCACATTGTATACCAGTTCTCGGAGTCTCCAGCCTGCATCTCTGCCCTGGCAGAGACAAAATGAACTAATTAAATGCTTGCCACTGGCTTATTTTGGAAACCTCATGGAGTGTGTGAGAGTCTGAATGAATTTCAGGCCACTATTGATTGCTTCAAATGCGGAGGAAATCATCCAAGCATGGGAAGAAGGTGAGGAAGCTAAACCCGTGGCCGAGGGTTATTAATATTGAAATGCTTTTGCTTATTGGCGCAGAAAAGCAACTCTTGGCTATAAGGGACCAAAGCTTTAAGGCTATAATGGAGGAGAGTAAATAGAATCCTTCAAGGTTGAAGAAGAGTCCAACCAAATACTTCACCTAATTGCTTTGGAATAACCAAGATCACCCTGCTTACTGTGGGAGAAAGAAAATCAATAGGTTGTATTTAGAGGAAACTAAAGGCACAATTGGGTCACTGTCTGTGTGGCTAGTAGAGAGTGGTACTTTGGCACAGATCCCCAGAGGGACAGCAATTAAGTGAAAAGCAGTCCACGCCGCCTAAAACAATCTAACAACTTTCAAATACCAAATAGTTGGTTGCAAAACTTAAAGGCTTCCAGTGGATCTATTGAACTACCCGTTGTTGAGAGGCTGTCAGAGGGCATGCGAACCTTTGCTCACCCTCCCGCCAGCACGTACTCCAAAAAGATGTGATTTAATCCAGTGGTAAAATTGATATGGTTTTTAGGTCACAGCTTAGTCTCAGTCACAGAGATTTCATGGGACCAAATTAAATCTCTCCTATTTCTCATGACGAAAATTTTCTTGGGCTTTCAATGCAGAGCTTGGCCTACCCAACCTTCGAACTTTCTCATCTAAGATTACCTGCCATTGTCCGTCACATGGAAAAATCACTTCAGAGAACACAGGACGCTTCACAGAAATGTGTGCCTTCCTTCGATCATTGGCACAGTTCTGATCCAGACCAAACAAACTTAGAACCGCCTGGCTTCGAGCTGTGACCATTCCAACCCATCCCCTCTCTGTGTGTACCTGTTACTGGTGACTTTGGGAAGTAACGAACATTTGTGAGAGCCACGAGCTGGGATTCGGGTGGACATTTGAACAAGGCATCTTCTTTGTTTCAAAGTAAGTTATGGGTCAAGCGATTTCCAATACAGTGTCAAACTAAAGGATTCCCAAAACACTTCAAATTAAGTCAAGTACAACTCTTTAATAATATGGATTTTCAAGGCCATTATTAACTCACTCCGTGTTAGCAAAAAAAAAAAAAAAAAAAGTGTAATTTCATTCTCTGTGAGCAAAAGAACGTGTAATTTGATTTACAGATTATCCTTAAGTCTGCCAGATCGTGGCTCGTGGTTTCCCTCGACCCTTCCATTCAGTCAGTCATCAGTCTCCAAAGCCCTGCTCTAACGTCTGTTGGATCCTCTCCCTCCTCCTGTTCCTCTGGCTGCCGGCACAACCGCCTCCCTCCTCGGGGCTCTGTCTGGCGTCCTGGCTCCGCCTCGGGCCTCTGCACAGCCTCCTCCTACCTTTCATACCCCCATAGCTCTCTGCGGCCTAGAGAAGAAGTCCAAACTCTTCGGCAGCATTGTGACCCCTCACCAGACCCCTCGCCTGCCACAGCCTCACCTTTCTCTGCCGTCCAGCGTCCTGGACATCTAGGACAAGCTCGAGTCCCCTTTCCCCAGACAGGTCTGGCACTTCATGTCTCTACCCTTTTCTACACAACACTCTGCCTAAAGTCACTTCTCCTTGCTCCTTCCCCAGGAAAAATTCTACTTATTCAACACCCTGCCCCTCCCTACTTCTTGAAGCCTCCCCCTCCTCCTCTCTCCTGTACTGCCGTGGCTTTCTGGAACATGTTTATCAACCTGGGCACATGACCAACCCCGTGTGGGCAGGGCCCTTGCTAGGCTTATCTCTGTGTCTCCTCTGGGCTTCTCTCAGGGTCCAGCATGTGGAAGCTACAGGGTATCTTTGCTGAAGAAAATCTGTTCTACTGGACTTCCAGAGAGGTGATCTTGTCCCCAAGACCTGAGATTGGGAGTCTCGGCTCCATTGTATACTTTACAAGAGACCACAGCTCAGTGAGGGGCAATGCAACATCCACACCCACTTATTTTACACAAACATGTATTTTATCACCAGGTTTGATGTGTCATGCTGATGCGGCTGTGTTGACATTACGTCTTTTTGTTGTCACGTATTTTACCAGGGAGAGGCTTCTTTGCATCTCTAGCAGAGAAAGGCACTCTTGAAAATGTCTTCTCTAAACTTCAAGATTAAAGCTACTTCCATCTCAGAAACTAGTTATAAAGCTACCTGCCCGTCTGCTTTGGCTCTAACTTTGTCATAAAAAGCAGCACCACTCAGCCTACGGGCGCATCGGCTCAATAGAGTTCCATGAGGTGGGGCAGTATGGACGTGCTGGCTTGCCCGATGACTTGCACAAACGAGGCACTCGGGAAGTGACTGTTGAATTGTAATCGTTGGTCTACTTTTTAAAGGAATATTCAAGGAGTACTTCCCCTCAGTATTAGTAACTTCCCTCCTTGCTCTTGGGTCTGGTTGATTGTTTCATTGTACACTCCACTTTCAACTCCAAGACAGGACAGAGTAACCCTCGCTAGCACATGGCTTTTATTACAGTTTGGTTCGTTTCAAATTTTGCTATTTTTAAAATGTCTACATTATTAATTTTTATGTATATTTACATGGAATGAAATTTGAAAAGAAATATACATATATTAAATATAATAGATCACATGGCACAGAACTCTAAAGGGATCAATACTAAAGAGGAAAATTCTTCCCTCTCTCCTTGGCTGGAAGACAAGCCTCCCCTCTCTCCTTCCTCAAAGGCAATAAACATGGCCTGTTTTCTGTCCTTCCAGAGATAGTCCGTGCATATACAACCAATTCACTTTTTTTCCTTTTTACACATTTGCTAACATATTATACACACTGCTCTGCACTTGCTCTTCTCATTTACTTTACTTGAAGGTTGTTTTGCATCTGCCCATAAGAGCATCCTTTTTCTTTTTAAGATGCATGATCTTCCATTGTAACTCTAAATCATTCTTCCACGTATGATGGGTGGAGTGCCCAGGCCCCGAGACATTCTGGTGGCTGCATATGTCTATACACCATGGGTAAATCACAAGGCAGCCTAAATCTCTTGAAAAGAAGTTTTGCCATGGGACACCCGGGTGGCTCAGTCAGTTCCGCATCCAACTCTTGATCTCAACTCAGGTCTTGATCTCAGGGTTGTGAGTTCAAGCCCTGTATTGGGCTCCACACTGAGCATGAAGACTACAAGAAAGAAAGAGAGAGAGAGAGAAGGAGAGGAGAGAAGGCGAGAAGGAGGGGGGAAGGAAGGAAGGAAGGAAGGAAGGAAGGAAGGAAGGAAGGAAGGAAGGAAGGAAGAAAGGGAGGGAGGGAGGAAGGAAGGAAGGAACGGAGGGAGGGAGGGAGGGAGGGAGGGAGGAAGGAAGGGAGGGAGGGAGGGAGGGAGGGAGGGAGGGAGGGAGGAAGGAAGGAAGGAAGGAAGGAAGGAAGGGAGGAAGGGAGGGAGGGAGGGAGGAAGGGAGGGAGGGAGGGAGGGAGGGAGGAAGGGAGGAAGGGAGGAAGGGAGGAAGGGAGGAAGGGAGGAAGGGAGGAAGGGAGGAAGGGAGGAAGGGAGGAAGGGAGGAAGGGAGGAAGGGAGGAAGGAAGGAAGGAAGGAAGGAAGGAAGGGAGGAAGGGAGGAAGGGAGGGAGGAAGGAAGGGAGGAAGGGAGGAAGGGAGGAAGGAAGGGAGGAAGGGAGGAAGGGAGGAAGGGAGGAAGGGAGGAAGGAAGGAAGGAAGGAAGGAAGGAAGGAAGGAAGGAAGGAAGGAAGGGAGGAAGGGAGGAAGGGAGGGAGGAAGGAAGGAAGGAAGGGAGGGAGGAAGGGAGGAAGGAAGGAGAAAGGGAAAGGCAAGAAATGAAGTATCGCCTGTTACGTATCTGGCCCATACGTCGACTGAAGCCATATTGTACCGAATCTAGCTAAGCCAATTGGTCCAAAAGACTTTATGAAAGTAGAAAAGGATAGTTGTGACCACCATTCCACCAAGAGGGTTATATATTCTGAACCTAGCCTTTGGGTGATGACTCAAGACGAACATACCATTTCCTTAGGATCTGCTCGGCAACTTCCTTTTTACCTTCGTAGCAGTAGATCCAGTGAAATTATTACTGGTGAGATACACTTGTTCCGCCTCACCATCTTTGTACCATTTAGACTTTATGTTACACATACTGACTTAGCTACAGGTTCGTCTTCACCATAAGCCTCATATGATTTATGATTAGAGTAAAAATCAGTACAACTCTGGAAGATATATTTAAGGTGATTTCTCTCTTTTTCCTTCTCTTTCTCTCTCTTTCTCTGCATTGTAGAACACATTAGCCATCCACCACATTTGGCATGATTTCTTGAAATGTGGCTCGTGCCAACGGAGATACACCAGAAGTGTAAAATATACATCAGATTTTGAAGACTTATTATAAATACATATATACATAGGTATATATGGTATCTCATTAATAATTTTATATTGGTTATGTGTTGAAATTATATTTTGAATATATCAGGTTAAATAAAATACGTTATTAAAATTATTCTCACCTGTTTCTCTTTCAGTGTGGCGACCAGAAAATTTTAAATTGCATGTGCGGCTCACATGGTATTTCTACCAGTCAGTCTTGGTCTATAGAACGCACTGACTCCCTCCTTAATATGAAGGAGACTAGAATGATAAAAGTACATTCTGTTTTAGCTTCTCGAATGTGGGTTTTGCCTTTTCTTTTGTTTAATAAATTGAAGGTATTTTAAAATTCAGAATTCATCTATGATTCATCAAAATGTAACAAGGAAAGGGAACCCAAAAAATGAGTTATGAAAATACCATTGCTATTGACGGTGAGGACTTGCAGAAGCACGAAGGCAGGTGTCACGTTCGGCGGCAGGGTTCGTTAGCAGGTGCCTGGACAGACTCCTCACTGCTCGGGAACGGGTTAGTGGAGCGTGGCTCGGAGGAACAGTAACTGCAGAGTCCGCTCCTGACTTGACCAGCCTGACCCTTAGCACCACGGGGCTCCTCTCCAGACACCCGCTGATGGTCTCTGTATCCAGTTTCTTTTTTTTCTCTGACCGATTTCCACTTGAAAACCCAGAGGCAGAGTGTTCATCAGAGGCAGGTAAAAATCTCTAGGATTTCACACTGTCAAAATAAAAAGAAATCTTCAGGATTTCTTTTATAAAGAATATGAATGACCGGGCCTCTAGCATCATTATCAGAAAACAAATCTTTTTCGAGTTCTGATCGTAGGAAGAACACTGCAGCAGGCACCAAGAATACAGGTGTACACAGTTCCCGTCCTCGGGAGACGTGCAGCCTGACGGGGACATCCAGGGCAATCCCTCTCCCTGCCCTTTAGGAAAGGAACGTTTTGATTACGAGCTGTCTGGCTTCCTCGGCCTGGCTCGGAGCCTTGAGCGCCGGCCTTCCGCTGCTGAATCCCTGCCCACGCTGACGCTGGAGCGCGCTGTCCGCGGTCCCGGTGGCAGAGGCAGTTCGACCCCAAACTGCCTGCCATCTGGAACGTGGGCCCTTGGTGACAGTCGGTTTGCAGATCCCACAGGAGCCAGCATGGGTGCTCTGTCCACAGCAGCCCATCGCCAGTGGCAGTCTGCTCCTGATCAGAAGTGACGCGGGCCTCTCTCGGGAAGGTTCAGCGGCCCTTGCCTGGGAAACTTCTTCTCGCACCTGAGGTGCATTTTATTTACACAACACGGCCTATACGTTGAGCCAGACCGCTTCACTCGTGGCCTCAGAACTTCAGGAAAACCCAGCTAGTCAGTTTTGAAAGGTGTAGGAACAAGAGCGAAAAACTTCATTGTATTTACATTGACAATTGAGGGTTGTTTTTTTTTTTCCCTCAGTGAGGGGAAGACTGTTGGGTGGTGTCTTTCCCCTTTTGAAGTCACTTTCCAACAGGGGCATATTTTTCTATTTCTTCTCCTTGGCTAGATGCAGTCTGTTAGCTCCTTGGCTCACATGCCTCCTTGACTGCCATTTATTCCACGTTCCCTTCCCTGTGTTAATGGTTAACAGAGTATGGACTGTAAATTAGCATTTATAAAAATCAATTACACTGCTTCATAAGACAGAGCAGAAACTTAGATTGTCTTCACCAGATCATTTGTATTTATCTGTTAATTATAAACCTTAATTGTCTCTTTTTATCATATTAATTTGCACAAATTGTACGACTTCAGAGTTTAGCAGTTTTCAAGCCCTTGAAATACAATTATTCTCTTAACATTCTTTTCAGAAACATGGTATTCATTAATGATTAGGTTGGTAAAAATTAGCAGTTCTGATAATTGGCCTTGGCTTCTCCTTGGCTTTTTTTTTTTTTTCCTTTCCCCACTAAAATCCTGGTTCTCACAATTATGCATGCCTGTTAGCCTCTTACTGTGCCCAGCTCTGTTTTAATTGGACTTCATGGCCCATGAGATTTCACAGGGTTTTGGCTCAAAGTAGAATACAGTTCTATCCCGGTGACTTTCTTCCAAGTAGGTTTGACTCTTTTCCCCTCTCTCCAGCAGAACCTGGACTTTGGTCCCAAGGGACAGTCTGCTTGCCCTAACCTTTGACATAAAAAAACTTACATACGAAGGAAGAAAAAAGCTTTCCCAATTCCAGCTCCATTTGTGAAATCGTTGCCCTCCTGCACTTGGCAAGTGGGTGAGCAAGCCTGAGGAAGACGGGGCTCTCCCCAGCCACCTCTCAATTATGGCTCTGTTTCCACTCAATGTGGCAGCCACTTAAGAGGAGTCATAAGTCACATAGAATGGATCCAAACGCCAAAATAAGCTTTCTTCTTTCAAGAGGCTGCACGAATCTGAGTTATGTGAAGGAAGTGATCCACACTGAGGGACAAGGCAACCTGACTAGCCTGGAACCAAGTGGCTTCCTGCCTTGGGCACTGAAGGCATGTTCCAGATGCCTTCCATCCAACTTTGATGATGCTGACGGACGAGCTGCATGTTCTGTCCCACAGAAGCAATGAGGAGGAAGACACCCTGTCCCCTTCTGCCCCACATAAGGAGACAAAGACGAAGATTTTGTCCTGCCCCACTTGGGAAACCCAGCTGCTTTCCCCTGAAGAGCAGGGTTCACCAAGTGTGAGGTGGTTATCCAAGACTATAGGAGCAAGTGTCTGAACAACTGGAATTCTTTGACTTCTCTGACTGGGTCCCTGGAAATAACATAGCTCACCATGATTCTGCCCCTTCAGAAGCAACAGTTCAGAAGTTAAGCCAATGTCCTCATATGTTATTCAAGATGCGACCCCAGCCACATACAAATTTGCCAGTCAAGATCTGAAGGCTCTGAGCTGCGGTTTCCCAGGGATTCGTTCATTTTACTGGTTTCCTGGAGGTGCTGTGGAAGGCTAGCTGGCCAGAAGGGACACAGGAGGTGAACAGCTCTCCACAGTACTAGAGTGTGGGGTGACTGGTTCCTTCAAAAGGGAAAAGCTTCTCTGTGTGTTCCAGATACAGCAACACTCTATTGTACTCTTCATATCTGGTTTCCTTTAAGAAAAGGCATGTTTTCCCATGTACAAAGCATTCACCAGCTAGATCTGTCAACATTCTCCCAACTACCTGGTACCCTCCTTCCTGGCTTGCACCAGCTTGTACCATAGAAATGTGGTCAGAATGCCTCTCCATGGTCTCTCCCCAGCCCACAGCTCCATCAAAGGGGGCAATTCAGCCTCTCATGCCAGCACCTGGCCTCAGGGACTGAATCCAGTGACAAGGTGGAAAGCTATTCCTGAAGAATGACAAATTTTGGCTGAAAATAAGGCATCTACTCAGCCACTGTCACTTCTGTGAACTAGAAGAGAGGACTACTATCATTCCCCCAACTGAGGTGTCAAGCAATGGCCAGAGTGGTGAGAACACATCTGCCTAGGTAGCACCTTGAGGAAAGGGTGGGAGGTGGAAGCAGAACTTTCCACAGCAAAGAGCTTCTTTCTGTGAAAATCTCTCTGCAGGAAAAGCATCCGGGTATTTTTGGTCACCTCATGCTAACTCCGACAGTGTCGTTGACTGATGTTTTTCTACCTCAGGGCCTAGTGTGAATAAACAACAGTGTGTTAGACAGTCAGACCTACCCTTGCCAGCTGCCCCACCATGGCTTCCCTCTCGCTCGCCCCCCCCCCCCCCCCGATAGGTACCTCCACACCTCCTTCTGTAGCTCCGGCATCACCCTGCTTAGACCGGCATAGCGCGGAGCCGCAGACGACTCAGCCAACTGGTCATCTGACGAAGTCAGTCTGAGTAGAAGCAGCTATTGCTGAGCTGTGTGGTTAATGAAAATCCAGCCACCGCTTGTCACTGAGCTCCAGAACAGGCAAAAAGGGAAGGGCCATGCCAGCTTGCTCGCGTGCAACCACACTTAGTCAGGACTAAGCCGCGGGGCCACAATTTCAAACTGGTAGCAGGAAAAAAAGAAGAAATCTGAACTCCGCCTCAGGCCAGTCTGCTGCTAACACATACAGCACCTCTGTAAGAATTTAGGAAAAGGTGTCCCTTCCCGAAGACGTTTACTTTCACCTGTCAAAAAACTGGCATAATAAATACATAAATCTACCCCTTAGATATGGCCCCTGGTGCAGTGCACAACCTGTGTAACTACATGCAGTATCTCTGTCAAAGAGAAAACCGGAAGTAATAACAACAGTAGCTAACGAGCTCGTTCCTTCGCCTGAGTGCTGGGCTGAACGCCTCACGTGTATTATCATCTAATCTTCACATCAACCCGAAATACTATTATTATCCCACTTAGAGCTTGCAAATTAGGACACTGAGACTGAGCAAGCTGCCAAGACCAGAAGCTACTAGGTGTCACAGCCAAGGTGTGAATGCAGTTGGGGCTTATCCCAGAATCTGACCTTTGATCACGAAGCTCATAGAAGTGGAAACACAGCAACCTGCATAATTTCCGGTGTCTCCTGAAATAAATGGCACCATCTTAGGGAAGATGTCCCTGAAGCGCAGCCTTGAGAAAGGGATCTGGGTGTCCGCGATCCACTGAGGGCAGGCTCTCCCGGAGCAAGCTGCAAGCTAGCCGGGGAAGCAGGAGAGGGAGAGAGAAGATGCTGGGCAAGGATTGGTCTCAGATAACACGCAGCCTGGCCTGATCCACGAGACTCCAGAAGATACATCATACAGCAGAATTGTCCCCCCTTGAGGCAAAGAGGCCAGCCTGTTGTACCCCCTCAAATCATTCGGCCACCAGCCATGGGGGTCAAGCAGTGGAAACTTCCATGCGTCTCCAAATGAGGTGACTCCCAGGGAGGCACAGACATAAGCCCTTGGCTACAGCACTTGCGGCAGCTGGAGGCTGCCTACACCAGCAGGTAAGGGGAGTCTGGGTGGGGCACCGATAGCATCGACTATAGTCGCCCAGTCCATTTTGGCAGAGTCAGCAAACAAGGCCTCTGTGATGCATTTAGCGTACACTTCCACTTGAGCTGAAAGTGGAATTTCATCCATCACGTAACACTGAAGTTACGGCCTGACCACCACCAAACTTAGGGCACCGACAAGGTACACATCCCTCTCTAGGAAGACAGTCCCCCTACACTCGGCAAATACCATTATTCTGCAATTCAAAATCCAACCTGGCTTCCACTGCCTGTTCCAAATTGCCAAGAGGGGAATTTCTAAGCTTGATATGACCAGTTTCCAAACCACCTTTCCAGCCTTATTTTCCAACCGTCCCTTCAGATCCCCTCTGTTGCAGTGTCCATTTGGAGACTTCTTCTCAATTAACCATGAACTTTCTCACACCTGCACCTTCATTAATGCTGTTGCCTGAAATTGGAGTGCCTTCTTTCACCCCCTCCTCTGCCTGGTGAAATTTTAGTTAAGGACTGTCTGTTGCGAGACTCAGAAACCCAGTCAAACTAACAAGTAAAGTGGGATTTATATAAGGAATCTGGATCCTTCAAGAAGAATGGAAAGAAGAGAAGAATGGAAAGGCTTTCACAAAGAAAATACTAATAGGAGCTGGAAAGTCAGCTCTCTCCCGAGATATGGTCCTCTTATTAGAGCAAAAGTCTTTGAAGGTGGCTTCTTGGTTAAGGCCGACCTTTCTGTTATCCTCTTCACACAGAAGTGGTCCCCCAACAGCCATATACAAGCCCCATGACCTGTTCCCACTCCAAGGTCACAGGTACTGGACCAGGAAGAGACACTTGGTACCCTCTGGGGCAATTAGAATTTGGAGGTAAGACTAAAAGTTAGATTCTAACTCAGTCTGGCCTGCTGTCTTGATCAAGGAAGATATAAAACTGGAAGTCACGGGGCGGCCATCTTGTACCTGCAAGGTAGACCAATTAGCAGAGAAGGCCAGTCTGCAAACAGGAAAGGATGATAAAGCCACAATGCAGTGAGAAATGGCCAGGTCCTGACAGCCTTTCAGTTTCTAGCTCCAATCTCTTCCCGGGATGCAGCTACATCTCTGTCCTTGGATTCTTTGACATCCCCGCAGCCTGGCTCCTCATGATAAAGGCTTTCAGTTTAACAAGCTCAATTGGAATTCAGGAACTTGCAACCAAAGACTCCTCAACAACACACCCATCCCTTACTCATCTCTGTGTGTCTGTTTCATTTGTCCCTTCCTTTCCCTCTACCTTCCTATGCTTTTTTCTCCTCTCTTTTCTTCCCTTTCCTTCTCCTCCTCTTCCTCCTTCTCCTCTTCATTCTTCTGAAACATCCAAAATACAGTATGGAACCTCCCAGTCAGATTTTAGTGCTGCTCCTTCTATATCCCTATCACACATTGCTTGCATCTCTGATGACCTCGTCATTTTCCATTCTATTAAATCTGATTTATACAGAGGACCCTATATCAAAACCTTCTTGATGGCATCGTAGACACATCATAGGCACTAAAAACATTCACTTTAATCTGATTTATGTACATGAATATGGGTAGGTAATATTTGCAATTTGATTTTTGATGGGTAGTTCAAGAAATAATATGCGTTTGGGGATGGAGTCTTCCCAAAATATCATTTTCTTCTGTATTTCCAATTATTCTATCCTCTCTGATCCATAGAACTTTGTATATATTTATTAAATACGCATCACATTGAGTCCTCCCAATTTATTTAAATATCTACTGCCATAACTGGACTATGAGCTCTCTGAGGGAGGGGCCATGTCTTTTTTTATCTCTCTATCTCTAACCTAGTACAAGCCTGATGCAAAGTAAATGTCTACTTGACATTGTTTGCTTGAATTGAATCCAAATCCATGGAGATCTGAGCTAAGGACATCTCACCTACTGGCAGTCATTTACCTGCTCTTCTGAGTCCTCTTTAAGACCGAGTGTGGTAAAATGTTTCTTGGAAACCACAATTTTGGCAACACTACAACCTTCCCTATCTGAAGGAGCTCGCTTTGTTTATTACAAGAGAAAAGCATGATAAATAATTTTGCCCATAAGAAACATGTTTCCTCTTTTTGACAATTTTGACAGCCTATTGCTTAAGTCTGAAAAAGGAGCCCAGAAATAATTTACAGGGGAAACATGGCTCAGGTGTCTTCCCCAGATGCTATTGGTATCTTGAGACTATCCAGAAAGGTAATTTACACACATGTATGCATATGCAACAAAATTTAAGTGTGCTTTGTGTTTCCACGGGGTGTCCAAGTACTAACATTTGCCATCTGGCCTGCTCAGACGGCTGTTTCTGATGTCTGCCCCAAACTCTAGGTTTGCCTTTGTTTAGTACTCAGACATTTATAGAATCTGAGCACCATGCTAGGCACATGGGATGCAATGACGGAAAGCTGCTCTCTGCTCTCGGAAAGGAAGTGTAGACCATAAAAAAAAATAATTGCACAATAGTGCAGTAAAATAAAACTATCATGTGCTAAAATAAATCTTACAACAAGGCATAATAGGCGTGTAGGAGAAGGACCCATTTAGTCAGGGTAGGCAGGAAAAGGAGAGTTCAGATAGGAGCCAAATCTTGAGATCATCCACAGAGAATAAAATAATGCAACCCAAGGAGACACCAACATTAAAGGATAAATCAAGGGGAATCTATGGGGAGACTGAGGAGGAGCAGTCAGAAATGTAGGAGGAGAGAGATGCCTGGGTGGCTCAGTCGGTTAAGCATCTGCCTTTGGCTCAGGTCATGATCCCAGAGTCCTGGGATCGAGTCCTGCATCGGGCTCCTTGCTCAGCGAGCAGCCTGCTTCTCCCTCTGCCTGCTGCTCTCCTGCTTGTGCTCTCCCTCTCTGACAAATAAATAAATAAAATATTTTTTTTAAAAAAAAGAAATGTAGGAGGAGAATTAAGAGAAAGTAAAGCCATGAAAAGCAAGGGAAAAGAAAGAACATGGAAGTTCAACGGTGCTGAAGAATCACCTACAATGAGCACATGAAGTCACTTTGGAATTTGGCTTTTTAGAAACCATGCTGATCTTTTTTTTTTTTTTAAGATTTATTTATTTATTTATTTATCTGAGAGAGAGAGAGAGAGAGTGGCAGGGAGGGTCAAAGAGTCTTAAGCAGACTCTGTGCTGAGGACAGAGCCCGACATGGGGCTCAATCTCACAAACCTGAGATCATGACCTGAGCCGAACCTAAGAGTTGGTGACTCAACTGACTGCACCAGCCAGGCGCCCCACGATGATCTTTAAATATGCTGTTCTCTTAAGTATCTGCACAGAAACCTGCCAAAAACATCTAATTTCACCTGGAAGTATAGCCGGCAGCATCTGTATCACTTGTTAGAAATGCAGAAACCCAGGCCCACCCAGGAGATGGAACGTGTACTTGAAAGTTTGTGAAGCAATCACACCCTTCCCTAGAAAAGTGGCAGTTTCGGATGAATGATGAGTTTGGTGATTTGCAAGGAAATGGTTTCACGAGGTTTCAAATTAAAAAATCAACTTGACAGCTCTACATAGCAAAAAGTGATATATACAGAGAATTCTTCTCTATAACCTTCATTTAAATATTGTGAATTATATTGAAGATATTATTACTCCCATTTTACTGATCATGAAACAGGAGCGTGAAGAGGTTAAATACCTTGTCAATGACCACAGTGATAATAAAAAGCAGAGCCTGGACTTGAACCCAGGTCTTCAGATTTGCTGGCAGGGAGAAGGATTCTGTTCACTGAAAAGAATAAGAAGTCTGAAATGGGTCTGAATGAACTATCATTTAAGGCAATTCAATGTCCTTTGCTATAATCCTGGGTTTGCCAAGTAGTCTTCTGATGACTGGTCTGGCTTACTTTGAATTCTAATTCTGAGAGGGGGTGCCCTGGAACAAGAAGAGATGACAGGGGAAAAGACAACAATCTTGCTAACATTATCACTCATAATTTCTTTTCTGGAAAAAAAAAATGCTTCCAGCGAGCTGATAAACTGAGTTTCTGAATGATCAAAGCTTAGAGTCTGCCATAAGCTGTGTAAGCTTTACAGTGAGGTATGTGCCACAGCAAAGGGTTAGGGAGGAAGTCCATTAGGAATGGGCAAGGCTGGGAATCCACCTGGCTGTACTGTTGGCTTCCTCAAGATGACCAACTTTTTCCACAGTGTCTAAACAAGTTGGGTCTGATCTGGGCCAGCTACGCAGCGGGGAGAGCTCAGTGGTAGAGCATTTGGCTGGGCCAGCATTGTTACCCAAGAGGTTTAATCTGGTGGGTCAAGGGTGGCAGTAGATGCTTCTGGGTTGATATAATCATTTCTTCTCATCAGTCATGTGGACAAATCATGATTCTATGGAGGTCAATCTAGTTTGAAGGAGTACTTGGCCACTGGTGGTAGCCTCTTCTTGGGTTCTTGAGTTGGCAAGAGTTCGGTAGGGCTCTAACCAAGGTCTTGGGCTCAGGGCCAGGCGTCTAATAGGAGATAGAATAAATTTAAGAAATCAAGAAAAACATCCAGCAAAACATCATGGTGGCTAAGGGCATGGACTTGGGAACAGCTAGACATGATTTCGGGTCCCAGAACTTCATCTTACTGTGTGACCATGGGAAAGTCACTTAACCTCTCTGTAAGCCTCAACTGTAAGACCAGATTAACAGTAATAACTACCTCACAAAGTTGTGGCAAAAATTAAATGACAACAGATTATATAACATACTTAACATAGTGTTATAACTCAGAGCAAACATTCAAAACCAGGTGTTATCATCATCATCTGGGCTGGGCGTTCCCAGTAGAGCTGAGGGTAAAGGCCTCCATGAGTGGATGCCTGGGTGGGATATGCCCTCAGGAACACCAGAAATGGGCAGACAAGAAGACTTCACCTGCTAATGGAAATGGGGCTTTGGAAAGAGTACCAGGCCTGGATTGAGGTGGGTTCAGCCCTGGTCTGAGCTGAACCGGTAGTGTCTGAAGGGTTGGACATAAGGAACCTTGGAAAGAAATTTATCCCTGAGTCCCAGCTCTAGCTGCTAGCCAGTTAGCTCTTTTCCCTTTGTAACAACGATAAAAGCTTTAATAAAGAAATGCCTCAAAACTCTTGACTAAAACTATTTTCTATCATTCCAGTCAGCCTTGTCTTTCTCGATCCTCCTCTCACTCTACCTCCTCCAATCTGAAAAAATACTGACAAGTTATTGGAAATACCTTATAATTTATTCTGTGATGGAATGATTTCCCTAGAATATAAACGAAGGGAAAGGCCTTTAGGTAATGTTAACTCAAGCTGGTAGGACAGCAGATATAAATATTCCCTCTAGCACTTCGGCAAACTGGAGAAGATCACTCAGGACTTCCTGATAAGATTAATACGGACGATTTCCTGGTGGGCTTTGTTATACTTTTGGAGGTGAGGAAAACTATTTCCAGGGCTCCCAAAAGAAGCCCGTTGTGACCCAAGACAGCTAGTTAACCACCTGCTAGCGGCGGCCGGGGCCGAATTCCACAGATCTGCTGTCCGTCTCCCAGGCCCAGGTCTGTGCTCTCATTCCACACGCCACAGAACTGCAAATAATTCTTAGTCAGTAGGGAAATGATGAATTCTTCTTGTTTTTATCTCAACTCTGTAGTGTACAGATCCTCCGGCCTCCGCAGAATTACCCCACCCTTCCTATTTTCTGTTCTGAGGTCAAAGTTTAGCCCTACGACCAGCCTTCCCCCCTCTTTGTTCTTACTGTAAGGGTATTTTGGTGAAATGCTAGAAGTCAGAGGTCAGAACCACTAACACTGTCAAGGATGCCTTTTCTAGCCTGAGAGCTGCTTAACAGGGTTTGGGGCAGGCTGGCAAGAGAGTCTGCAATGACTTGGCCTCTGTTTCCCCGGCTCACAAGATGAATAGGTTTTATTTAATGAGCATAAATGATACCAAAATGTTTGCTAAATTGAAAAAAATAAATAAAATAAGACTTAGACGTAAGGATGCAGAGGACATAGGTAAAGACAGGAGCAAGGAAGATCAGTAAGACTCTTCTTCCAGCTACAACCCTCAGGTTAGGTGATGACCACAGTCTACTCCATCCCACCCACCTCCAAAAAAATCCACCCTGCCTTTGTCTTAAAAGAATTGCTGGAAATGTTAGCCTATTTTCATGATGCCAACTGAGAATGCTTCCTTTTTCTCTTTTCATGCGTCTGTCATAAGAAAATAAAATAAAAATAAACCCTGACATTTAGGCCACTTCATACTGCTTCCTTCTATAAGTTCCAAATCTCTTTTGGAGTTGGGCTATGTTTTCCCTTTACGGAGATGTCATTTTGCTGAAGACAGGAAGCAACAGTTTAAGGCCTGGAAATCTCCCAGACCATCAGGAAATCCTGGGGGCCTGGGCATTAGTCTCTTTGAAAGCTGATTCCCCTAAAATAATAAGAAGGCGGCAGAGGACCTCTCTGAACCCCAGCTCCCCAGGGCCAGTGATTTGTAGCCATTAACAGGGTTAAAACTCTTCCTGATGAAGCCCTTTGTTTGTTCTCTCAAATGTTAAACAGTTATGAGAGCAGGAAACCCAAGGTCAGCTCCCACTTGGAGCAAGCCTAGGAACTGATGCACTCCTCTGGGGGGGCCACAGCATATATTTTCATTTACACTTGACCTGGTCTTCCTCTATTCCCACAGATTTTCCTTATTTTCTTTCCCTTCTACTATCCCAAAGGGGGAGAGAACTCAAGGTTTCAATAGTTTGGCATCTTAAAAAAAAAAAAAAAAACCTCCGAAGACCACAGACCCTTGGCATCCCTCCAGTTGCTACAGCTTGAGGTGATCACGGTCAGTGTCAGAGCATGAGGGCTACTTGCAAGAGGTCAGTCCTCAACAGGCATGAAGAAATGCCCATTAAATGGCAGAGGGACACATGCAGAGACCATGTTAAATAAATTCCAAGTTCTAAAAGCCAAGCCTTACATGGGCAAGATTATGCTCTTTCAAATTAAAACAATACTAGTAAATAATCTGGCACTATTTTCCACCAAGGTCTTGAAAACAATGGTATTATCTATGTCTCTAGATAAAAATTTCAGCCCCTAAATTTTTTTTTATTGAAGTCCTGCTCTGTGCAAAGACTGTGATGCAGTGCCAGTTCCTCCATCTGTGAGCCCCAAATCCTGGGCTTGATGGGTTCAGGGGGTTGAAGGAGAGCATGTGACCTCATAGAGATGCACATTCAGGGTACCTACTTAGAACTTGTAGAATTTCAGAGCTACAGGGTACTTCAGAAGAGATGAAAGTCCATGGGATAAAGTGACTTGGTCGAAATTAGTCACACTACTCCAAAGCCAGGACTAAAATTCAGGTCTCCTAAGGTCCATTCTAGGGCTCTTTGCCTTATATTTACCTCTTTAGGTTAGCAAAGTCTTGCCAACACAAGAATCACAAGGAAGAAGATAAAAACTTTGACAGCAGGAAGAGGCAGTACAGATGGCCCTGGAAATGCTATAACCAGGGCTTGCTGGTAGAGAAAACTGCTCAAGTCCCCAAGAAAAGGTTGGAAAAAAACCAATATCAAAAGGGTCTGTCTGGGGCACCTGGCTGGCTCGGTCAGTAGAGCATGCAACTCTTGATCTCAGGGTTGTGAGCTCGAGCCCCATGGTGGGTGTAGAGATTACTTGAAAATAAAATCAAAGAAGGAGAAGGAGAAGGAGAAGGAGAAGAAGAAGAAGGAGAAGAAGAAGAAGGGCCTGTCTGACCTGTCTGCAGGGGATCCAAAATGGCAACATAAGAAGATCCCAAACTCACCTCCTCCCATAGACACACCTAATCTGCAGCTACCTATGAATCATTTCCCTCTAAAAAAAAGACCTGAAAACTAGATAAACTGTTCTCCACAACATAGGATAAAAGGACCACATTGATATGGTAAGAGAGGCAGAAATAGTCTTGCAAAACACCCCACCCCCAGTACGGTGACACACAGTAAGGAAAGATCATACCAGAAAGGCTCTTCTCCCAGAAGAGCAAGAAGCAGCTACCCCACAGTGGGCAACCCAGCCCCTGGGATCTGCACCAGAGAGATGGACCCCCAGAATATCTGGCTTGGAAAACTACAGGTCTGATATCTGGGGGTCCCCAAGAGCCATAGGAAACTGAGCCCTTGGAGGGCTCACAGGGCAAGAGATAGTTGAGATGCTCCTCCAAGACAGAGATGCAGCAGGCACCATTGTTGCACTCTCCATTATAGCCTGCTAGCACCGACAGACAAGCTCAGACATAGCACCCTTTGGCCACCTTGCTGAGATGGCCGGGGGCAAGTGTCCTGGCACTTGCTTGAGGCTGGAGAGCACAGGCAGTTGCAATGCTCCCCTGCTCCCTGGCTGAAGCAGGTGAGCACAAAATGTCATGGAGTTCTCGGGCTCCCTAGCTAAAATTGGAGAGCATGGACCATTGCAAAACTTCCCTGCCCCTGCCTCCCAAGCTGGGGCTGGTGAGTGTGAGCAGTTAGGGCATTCTCTTGCTGCCAGCCTAAAGCTGGCACACACACACACACACACACACACACACACACAGACAAGGCACTCTCACTGTACGGCTGAACCCCACAAGCACGCAGTCAAAACATTTTCCTGATGTGCTTCCAAAGCCAGCAAGTGAAGCCCCAACACTCTCCAGCTGCCTCACTAAAGCCAAGCACGCATGCGCAATCCACAGAGAAGATGCCCCTTGGCATCCAAAGGGGCTAGTGTTCCAGAGCTCTGTGGAACTGTAACAATCAGAAAGACAGTTCTGTTATATAGTTATACACATGGTTATGGAGTGTACTCCAGTATACAGTTATACACACAAAGGCACTATACATACAGCCGACTGAAACACAGCCCCAGACTTCCTATGAAAAAGGCCTATTTTCTTAGCCTGGCTCTTTTTAGCCCATGGGACAGGCCTCAGATTTCCCACACATCTAGAGGCTAAGTAGGTGCTCCCAGGGAATATAAACAAGGGATACCATCCTCAAACACCCTGTTGGCCTCCCTACAGCTCAGTGAGACTTCTCAGAAAGGTGCTACACTCCTCTGGAGTGCCAATTATTGCGACTGTTGCCTGAGGGACACCTCCAGATCTCCTGGTCTGGAGGTCAGCAGGATTTATGACTGTGACCTCACCAGACTACATATTTGCATACTTTATTTTTCTTATATTTGTGTACTTTAAAAGCTGCTGCCTGAGAGTCTGTCTTTCAATCACCCTGAAACTAGGTGATACATGAGATTTCTCCCCTTGGATCACTGACAGGTCTTGGCACACCCTCAATAATGGGGGCATATCAAGAATAAATCAGGTGGTTGAGACAATCACAAAGGTTTGAGAGAAACCAAGAGCCAGGGCAAGACTGAACAAGCAGGATAATCACCCACACAGGGCCACTCCTTCAAGACAGAGAGAGGTCGCTGGTTTTGACTAATATATAGAAACACACACAGGGAGTCAAGCAAAATGAGGAAATAGAAAAATATGTTCCAAACAAAAGAACAAGACAAAGCCTCAGAAGAAGACCTGAATGATACAGAGATGAGTAACCTACCTGATAACAATTCAAAATAATGTTCATAAAGATGTTCACTGAACTAGGGAGAAAAATCAATGAATACAGTGAGAACAGCAACAAAGAGATAGAAAACAGAAGTCACAGAGCTGAAGAATACAATAACGACACTGAAAAATATACTAGTTGGGTTCAACAGCAGACTGGATGAAATAGAAGAATGGAACAGTGAGCTGAAGACAGAAATAGAGCTCACCCAGACAGCACAGCAAAAACAAAGAAGGATTTTTTTAAGTGAAGGTTACTAAGGGACCTCTGAGACAACATTAAGTGGAATAATACTCATACTATAGAGGTCCCAGAAGAGGAAGAAAGAGAGAAAGAGAAGAAATCTTATTTGGAGAAAGGGCTGAAAACTTCCCTGACCTAGTGAAGAAGACATCTAAGTCCAGGAAACCCAAAGAGATCCAAATAAAATGAACCCAAAGACAGCCACACCAAGACACATTATATTTAAAATGTCAAAAGATAAAGAGAGAATCTCAAAAGCAGCAAGAGAAAAACGAATTGTTACATACAAGGGAAACCTCATAAGGCTATCAGCAGATTTCTCAGCAGAAACTTTGCAGGCCAGAAGAAAGTAGCATGATATATTCAAAGGGCTGAAAGGAAAAAACTTCCAACCAAGAATATTCTTTAAAAAAAAAAAAAAAAGAATACTCTACAAGGTAAGTTTATCGTTCAGATTTGAAGTGAAGATTCAGAGTCTTCCAGACAAGCAAAAGCTGAAGTTCATCACTACTAAGCTGGCCTTATGAGAAATAACAAAGGGATTTCTTTAAGTTGGAAAGAAATGACACTAATTAATAACAATATACAAAAGTAACAACTCACTGGGAAAGTTATATATAGCAAAGGTAGTGAATTAATCACTTATAAAGCTACTAAGAAGGCTGAAAGACAAAAGTAGTAAAATTAACTAAAATTACAATAATTAGTTAAGGGATACATAAGATAAAAAGCTGTAAAAAGTGACGCCAAAAACATAAAACCAGGGAAGGGGGTTAAAACGGTAGGATTTTGGAATGTGTTCAAATTTAAGTTGGTATTAACTTGAGTTGCACAGCTATATATGCAAGATGATATACATAAACCTCATGATAACCATTAAGCAGAAACCTACAGTAAACACCAGAAAGAAAATGAAAAAGGAATCTAAATATAACACGAAGGAAATTCATTAAGCCACAAGGGAAGACAGGAAGAGAAGAAGAAAGGAACAAAGAGAAACTACTAAAACATCCAGCAATCAATTAACAAAATGGCAATAAGTACATACTTATCAATAATTATTTTAAAGTAAATGGACTAAATTCTCCAATTAAAGACATGAAATGGCTGAATGGATTAAAAAAAAAACAGACACATCTTTATACGGCCTACAAGAGACTTACTTCGGAAGTAAGGACACACACAAACTGGAAGTAAAGGGATGAAAAAAGATATTCTGTGTAAATGGACATAAAAAGAAAGCTGATGTAGCTATACACCTATCAGACAAAATAAACTTTAAAATAAAGACTTTGCAATAAGAGACAAAGAGAGCCACTACATAACGACAAAGGGGTCAATCCAGCAGGAAGATATAACATTTATAAATATACATGCACTCAACATAGGAATGCCAAAATATATAAAGCAAATATTAACAGACAAAAGGGAAAAATTGACAGCAATACAATAATAGTAGAGGGTTTTAACACCTCACTTACAACAAAAGATAGGTCATCCAAACAGAAAATCAATAAGAAAACATCAGGCTTATATGACACATTAGACCAGATGGGCTTAATAAATATACAGAACATTCCACCCCGAAGCAGCAGAATATGCATTCTTCTCAAGTACACATGGAACATTCTCCAGGGTAGATCACATGTTAGGCCACAAAATAAGTATCAATAAACTCAAGAAGAATTTATTATTTAAAGGTTGAAATTATATCAAGCATCTTTTTTGACCACAATGATATGAAACTAGAAATCGATTACAAGGAGAAAACGGAAAACTGCAAATACATGGAGATTAAACAACATGTTATTCAACAACTACGGGGTCAACAAAGAAATGAAAGAAGAAATAAAAAACATACCTAGAGACTAATGAAAACAGAAATATAACATACCAGAATCTACAGGATGTCCCAAAAGTGACAGTGAAAGGGAAGTCCATAGCGATACAGGCCCCACCCGACGAACCAGGAGAAACCTCAAATAAACAATTTAACCTCACACCTAAAGGAACTAGAAAAAGAAGAACAAGTGAAGCCCAAAGTTAGCAGAAGAAAGAAAATAAGATCAGAGCAGAAACAAATGAAATAGAGACTAAAAAGACAATAGAAAAATCAATGAAACTAAGAGCTGGTTCTTCAAAAAGATAAACAAAATTGACAAAACTTTAGCTAGACTCACCAAGAAAAAAAGAGGGGTGGGTCAAATAAATATAATCAGAAATTTCAATTCTTTCAAGAAGTTACAACTGATACCACAGAAATGCAAAGGATCACAAGAGATTACTATGAACAATTATATACCAACAAATCGGACAAACTAGAAAAAAACAGATAAATTTCTAGAAATTCAAAACCACAAGATAGCATCTTACACCTGTCAGAATGGCTATTATCAAAAAGACAAGAAGTAACAAGTACTAGTAAGGATGTGGAAAAAAGGGAACATTTGTACACTGTGGGTGGGAATGGTGCAGGCATCGTGGAAAACAGTATGGAGGTTCCCCCCAAAATTAAAAATACAGCTACCATAGGAACAAGCAATTCCACTACTAGGTATCTATCCAAAGAAAATGAAAACACTAATTTGAAAAGATATATGCATCCCTATGTTTATTGAAGCATTACTTACAATAGCCAAGATACAGAAACAACCTAAGTGTCCATCAACGGATGAATGGATAAAGCATATGTGATACACACATGTGATACACACACACACACACACACACACACACACACACAACGGAATACTACTCAGCCATAAAAAAAATGAACTCCTGCCACTTGCAACAACACAGATGGACCTTGAGGGTATTATGCTAAGTGAAATAAGTCAGACAAGAAAGACAAATACCACATGATTTCACTTATATGTGGAATTTAAAAAACAAAACCAAACCCAACGCATAGGTATAGAGAACAGGTAGCGGTTGCCAGAGGGGAGGGGAGTTGGGGGATCTGCAATAGACAAAGGGGAATAAGAGGTACAAACTTCCAGTTATAAAATAAGTCACGGGGATGCAATGTACAGTGTGGGGAATACAGTCAATAATACTGTATTGACCTTGTAAGGTGACAGATGGTAACTAGACTTATCGTGGTGACAATTTCACAATGTATGCAATGTTGAATCACTCTGCTGTACACCGGTCTATATAACATTGTATGTCAATTAAACTTCCATAATTTAAGTGAAAGATAAAAGGGCCTGTCTGACCCTAAAAGAAGGAACAATACAAAGAACAGACGAAACCACTGGCTCTTGTGGTAGCCCGTCTCCCCCGAGGAGGCACAGCTCTCAGTACTCACTCCCCCGTAAAGCCCACTCACACCAGTCAAGTGCAATGGGAGTAATATTAGTCTTTCATCTTTCACCTCGGAATGCATCTCCTCAGAATCCGAACACCATGTTTGAGAAGCCCGAGTTGTCACCTGCAGAGGCCACGTTAAGTTGCTTCCATGAGACAGCTCAGCTGAGCCCTCGGGCAGCCACCAGCATCAACTACCAGTCATGGGAGTGAGCCTAATGGTTGGCCAGCCCTTCAAGTCTTCCAGTGACTAGGAGCCCACCCAACATCTGCCTGCAACTGCGTGAGAAACCCTAGGTGAAAACTGCCTGCCTCTGCCCAGCCAGCCCGAAGACTCAAGAGAGAAAATAACTGTGCTCTCTGGGGCGCCTGGGTGGCTCGTCCATTGGGTGTCTGCCTTCGGCTCCGGTCATGATCTCGGAGTCCTAGGACTGAGCCCTGAATCGGGCTCCCTGCTCGGCAAGGGGCCTGCTTCTCCCTCTCCCTCTACCCCTTCCCCCAGCTCGTGCTCCTTCTCTCTCTCTCTCTCTCAAATAAATAAATAAATAAATAAATAAATAAATAAATAAATAAGATCTTTTTTAAAAAAATAAATAAATAACTGTTCTAAACCACTGAGGTTTAGCTGGCTGTCCTACAGCAATAAATGCCCACAGCAATTCCTTTACACAGAATGGGACAGACAGGGAAATCCTAAAAATCACTAGTAAGGCATCATTTTTTTTTTTTCAGAGAGAAAGAGAGAGTGTGTGTATACGTGAATGGACAGGTGGGGAGGGGCAGCACAATCAGGAGAGAGAGAATCTTAAGCAGGCTCCACACCCAGCGTGGAGCCCTTTGCGGGGCTCGATCTCACAACCCTGAGATCATGACCTGAGCTGTAATCGAGAGTCGGGCGCTTAACTGACAAAGCCACCCTGGGACCCCAGTAAGGCATCATTTTTAAATCAGGTCCACGTGGTTTAAAAAGAATATATAGCACAACTTGAAAGAGAGAGGTATGAATTTTTGTGGAGTAAATGCTGGCGAACTGGGAGGTTTACACGAGGAAGTAACCAAAAGAATCAGACATCAAGGACACTAAGGGGAAATAGAAACTGTTCAAACTTAAACTTAATGAACGCCCAAGGGTATTCATTATGCACGTCACCCCAGCAATAAATACTTCAGAAGTAAATCAAATGGAGGACGATGCAGAAGAGAGAAGAAATGCAAAGAGTAATCAAGGGGAAGAAAGAGACATATGCTCTGCTTGGTACAAAACCATCTGGAACACACCAGAGGAGGGTGAGGCAGCGTGGGATGAACAGAATGTCATGCTTTGGAGACTATAAGAGATTGCCCAAGTCATTCATAGGAATAACAAGCAAAGTTAAGAGGGATAATGAGAAATGTTTCAAATGTGCAAGGAGAGAGAGGTCAGGAGACTAGAGGTCTGGGAGTGACACGGAAGGGCTTTTATGAACAACAGCAGCAACATGAGCTAATGGAGCGATTATCACAAGATTATCAGGCTTCGGTGCTAAATGTTAATAGTCTACCTGGCTGGGGCCTTAGAGTGATTCAGCCAGTTACAAGATCTTAGCAGAAACTGTCAAGATCTCTCACTGGGTCCCAAAGTTCACAAAGGTCACTGCTGGCAACCTGGTTAAAAAGAAACTTTGGATTTTATTCCTCCCTTCAAACATCACGAAGATTAAGGAGCAAGGGCCTGAGTCAGACTCACTTGCTCCAGGAGGAGACATTTGACGGAAATCAAGACTGGCTGAGAATGGGGGTCCTAATGACCTCGGGGAGCCAGGACCTCACTGTAGAGCAGGGACATTGCTTTGGAGACGATCTCAGCTCCACGTGTCCCAGCACTGTCATAATGCAGTCCAGTATTACCTCTTCATTTAAGTCTTCTGTCAAGCCTCGAACATAGCAAGGTAAAACAGGTGGAGGTTATTCATCAAATGTTAAAATTAAATACCCTTAGGAGAGCTTCTACTATGTATCAGAAATCGGGCTAGAAGCCTTACATGCATTAAGTTAATTCCAAGAACCATGCGATTGTCATTCCTACTCTGGTTTTATAGGTAAAGAAACTCAAGCTTAGAGTAGTTAACTTACTAGCCTAAGACGACATCAGTAGTAATAATAATAATAATAATAATAATAACAACAACAACAACAACAACAACAATAACAATAGCACGTCTTGTACTGAGTCAGGCTCCATTCCAAACGCTTTCCCATATACTAACTCATTTCACTCCCACAGCAACACTGTGAAGGAGGCACTATTACTAACCCATTTTAGCCACCAAGTAAATAGTGCAACTGGGATTCAGTCTCACCCTGAACCACCTCACCATTTGGTCTGTCGAGCTGGAAGTCCATGTCCAGCTGATTCCAAAAGCCGGTATTCTTTTCTTGGTACCCCACCAGTAATTTTCCGATATATAGGAATCCAAAATTAAATCTCCATAACTTGGTAAGTTCCAAAAACTCATCCTGAACACCATCCAGGGCCTTGCAATTAGCTACATAGATGACGTGCAGGAAGATGAAGCCTGCTGCCCATTCGGGTCCTAAACTGACGCCCAATGTCCTTGTTACCCGTCCCCTAATGCTGACTAGGGCCAACTGTGAGAATGTGGAGTTATCTCTGAAAGTCAGAACTGAGAACAGCTCATTGAATTATAGGTGAAGGGAGCAGGGAACGGCTCCCTGACAAAGTCTATATCCCGATACAAGATATACCTTCAAGATTAGGAAGGCAAGTAATATTGTTTTATTGCAAAACAAGAAAGCACAGCGCAAGCGGAAAGACGGAGGGCCATGGAAAAGTAAGGCACAGATGATCAGCTGCTGAAGAGAACAGAGAGCGAGCCAGGTTGCAAACAGAAACTCAGCCGTTGGGTTCTCACTCCGAGGAAAAAGCAGGAGGGGCAAGAATCCAGGTGCAGCGTGAGATGTGCCTCTCCTGCTCAGACAGTCTTCCCTCCCCATTAAATGTGCATGCTGCCCGGAAGCTAAGACCCTTCACAATTTTTTTTAAGAATTCCTTTTTATCAGGGTGCCTGGGTGGCTCCATTGGTTAAGCATCTTCCTTCAGCTCAAGTCATGATCCCGGAGGTCCCAGGATCAAGTCCCACGTTGGGCTCCCTGCTCAATGGGGAGTCTGTTTCTCCCTCTGACTCTCCCCCCTCTCGTGCTCTCTCTCTCACTCACTCTATCTCAAATAAATAAATAAAGTCTTTAAAAAAAGAAAGAATTCCTTTTTTTTCTTAAGTCTATTTTCAGGCAATAAGAGTCATGTGATTGAGGGCTGTTGCTGAGGTTTTTCTTTTTTTTCCAACAACAATAGAAATGACTTAGCTCCTGAGTTAGTGGAAGCAAACACCCTAACACCCAAGGTAAATGCCAAGGCCCAGAGCCCAGCGACCCTAAATTTTATACGACTTTCTCCACCAGTGGTCTCTATGCCAATAGCCAAGTCCAGAGGAAGGAGGAGAGTTTACAACCGAGAATTCTAAACAAGTATCATTTAGTTCCTCCTCACATGCTTTGCTCCACAGACTTGGAGCCCATCTCCAACACAGTTCTCACTCGCTACCTGCCAAGGAACGTGACTTCAATCCACACAGCCCAGAAGGCTCAGCACGAACACTGTTTTCAAGTTTTCCAAACAGTATTTAAGAGTCAGAATAAGTTTTTGTAGAATCTACAAGGGGAGGTGTATCTCTGGGAATCAACCAGAAGAAAGAATCGAAAACTGAAGAGGTATCACAACTAAAGTAGGGTTCATCGTCACCCTGGGGGCCGAGGGCACAGCAAAGAGGCCTTTCTGTTCCCAGGGAGAGCACAAGGGAACAGCACTGATTCACGTACCCATATATACACACGACACACGTGTGAGCCCGCACACAGACACACTATCACACCAGCCTCCAACTGCCCCAGCCCTCCCCGGCTGTACACTCTGAGGACCTCTAGGCTGAAGGGTGACCATACCCTAAGTTGACCGGAAGTGAGCACTGAAGCAGGAATCCTATCCCCACCTGCTAATGTAGCTATCAAGGCCCCTGTGGCGTGTGGGGTGAGACCCGGGATGCCCGGCCTTTGTATTAGCTATCCACTGCCGTGCAACAAGGGACCCCAAGACTTACCTGCCTAAAACAACAAGCACTTATTATTACATGTAATTTTTGAGGGTCAGGAATCCGGGGACAACTGGGTGTTTCTGGCTCAGGGTCTGTCACGAGGTTATGCAGTCAAGATGCTGGCTGAGGCTTGACTAGGGCTGAAAAATCTGCTTCCAAGATGGCTCACTCAAGAGCTGTTGGCTGGAGGCCTCGGTTCTTTTCCACGTAGACTTCTACATGAGTCTGTTTGAGTGTCCTCACAACACGGCAGCTGAGTAAAGGATCAAGAAAGGGCACAGCAGAAGTCGTGACATCCTTTATGACCAAGCCTCAGAAGTTACACACATCATGTCTGCAGTACTGTGTTGGGTCACACAGGTCAGCCCTCTTCAGTGTGGGAGGGAAAGCCACAAGGGCCTGCATTCCAGGAGGCCAGCATCCCTGGGGGCCTTCTTGGACTCCAACTCCCACAGCCTCACAACAGCATTCCTGCCCGGTTCCTAGCATCCCACCAGTCTCCACTGCGGGGTCCTTGGCTGGCATCCTAGTTCTTCTGCTTGGTAGACCCCAAACTGCCAATTCAACAGTGCTCACTTGGGACTTTTAATACTTGTATATTGTTTGAAACTTTTACAGTAAGTATATATATAATTTAAATTTTTTTTAAAGATTGTATTTATTTATTTGAGAGAGAGAAAGAGAGAGAGCACAAGCAGGGGGAGGGGCAGAGGCAGAGGGAGAGGGAGAAGCAGGCTCCCCACTGAGCAGGGACCCCCATGTGGGGCTTGATCCCAGGACCCTGGGATCATGACCTGAGCCGAAGGCAGACACTTAACCAACTGAGCCACCCAGGCAACCCTAAATATTTTTAAAATAAGATACCGATAGATCAAGTTACCCAAATAATTTTTCTGGTCTTTCCAATGTTTATTTATTGTTATTATGAAATTTAAGACTATAATTTTCCAGATTTCTTACCAACTAAAAAAGATTTGGGGTACATATGCCATTTTTCAGACTCAGATTTCTCCATTTTAATTGAATTTAACTACTTGGTGACCACAGCTAGTTACCTTTGCATGAATGTACTTTAAGAATATAGTGACTATTTCTAAGTCTCGCCAACTTATAAGTATATAAAGGTCTTATTAAATACTCAAGGGTATTAAGTTGGCTACAACCACTAGCGGATCCAAAGAAAAGTGGCTCAGACAATAAGGTGATTTCATTCTACCACAGCTCATGAAATTCTACATCTGTTCTACATCTGTGTGAGTCAGTAGCTCTCTGGTGCCATCAAGGGCTCAAGTTCCTTCCTTATTCTACTCTGTCACCCTTGGCAGGTTGACAACTCCCTCACACAGTTGCAAAACGGTCTGTGTCCGTCTCACATCCTCACAGCTACATCCAAAGCAGGGAAAGAATCTCTGTGTCTTGCGCTTCTCATATTTAAGAACAAGAAACCTGTCCCACAAGCGATCCAGAAACTTTCCTTTGTTTCTTATTGGCCAGAAGTATATCACATGGTCATTTTGTTTTCTCAGCAAGAGGGGTGGAATTAGTTCGATGGCCTCAGACTAATCAAAATTCACCCATTGTCCTGGAGCTGAGGGGGACCCAGCCTCCCCGGAAGATGGTCACTCGATACTTGAACTAATCATGGAGGGTGCTAGCTACTAGACAGGCCATCAATAGTGTGGAGTCCGTGGTTTCAGTCCTCATCAGTATACTGCCAGACATCAGCCTCCTCTTCCCAACCCCTAGTGTCACTCTGATATTTCTGGGAAATCCCTGGATGCTATCTCATGAATGCTCAGGAAGAAGCCATGACAAGGTCACCTCCCCACAAAAGAAGTGCTCCCAGGCCTTCCTGCTCTCCCCGGGACTCACACCCAACCTCCACAGTGAAGTGAAATAGCAGAGGAAGTTTCCTGTTCACCTTAGTCTAAGGCATGCTTCTTGAATCTTCTTTTCCTATTCCAGAATTGCCCTCTTCCCTGGATGACTGACAGTGAGAAAATCCACTCCCTTCAAGGGAAATCTCACCTGTGCCCACCTACATGGCACAGAGTGAAGTCTAGTCCTGTGGCCCTCATGAGACAATCACATCAGGAAATAATAGCTCAATAGTAGTAAAATCAGGCTTACTCAGCCTGGAGTAACATGTGCAGGACATCAACAGTGCGGCCTGTACGAATCATGCCAAGCCAAACTCAGGTCGCCATCAATATCTACTCCAAGCACAACATGAATTTCAGGCCTGCATATCTTTCTGTCATTTTGTGATCTCTAGCTCCAATGGCTATAAGCAACTATTTTAGTACGGGCACCCACATAAGGTGGGGGTGGCAAATTTTTTTCTGTACAGGGCTAAATGGTAAATATTTTAGCTTTGAGGCCATACAGTCTCTGTCACAACTACCTGTCCTTGCAGTAGGAAAGTAGCCATAGATGATATGCAAATTAATGTGCATGGCTGTGTTCCAATAAAACTTTATTGACAAAACAGACAGCAGGCCAGATTTGTACACAGGCCACAGTTGACCAAACCCTGATACAAGGCATAGGGCAGTCTAAATCCAAACAGAGAAAAATTTTCCCACAAAAAAAATTAAGATGGCTAGAAATCTTTACTTTGCTAAAATATACACATAATTTTCATTAATAATATTTAAATATTTACTGTCAGGAAAATCTTGAGTTCACGGTTCCCCCCCCCCCAAAAAAAATGGGTGGATACCCAAGACTTTTTAATAGAACAGAAGTCCCAAAGCCAGGTTTAAGCTTTCACCTCTTAGGAGATAGATACTATTTTACATTTTAAGTGACAGTCTTCCCAGCTTCTGAAAATAAATCGTCAAGATTAGAAAAAAGTTCAGTTTCAAGTTTCAGCCAAGACACCATATTACATCAGTGCAGCTCACTGTTGGAAAGCCAAGTACACGCTAGAGTAATGGGCAGGCTCAAAGTCCCATGCCACCCTCCACCAAACCTCTGATTCTACCACATATGTTGTAAAATAGAGAAGCCATGACGATGCCCAAGAATGTTCCAGGAAGACAGAAAGCTCTGCATCACTTCCAATCACAGACATTTGCTGCCCAGAATCATCTTCTTCCACTTGGTATGCTCCAAGCACGTGTTTTACGGGAGAATTGAGTTCCAAACTGAACAGATTTCTAAACTGCTTATTTTACTACATGATTTTACTCAAAAGGCACAGATGCTCTTCTCACTCCCTCCCTGGAGAAAACAGTAATTCACCCTCTGCCACCAACGCAGTCCTAGCAGGAGGATTAAGTCCAGGAAATTTTAATCTCCTTTAAAATAATGCCCATTGATTGTATATAGTAAGCACTTACTGTCCTGATCCACTCTTGTGTGTACTTACTGAAATTTATTTACTCTCTCCCATCATCAATCACGGAATTCCTGCTCAGCAAGGTACTTAGGCAGTATCAGCAAGCTCGCTGTTCAAAGGCTCAGAAAAGCCCTGACTTAACTCGGGACCAGGACTTTGGCAGGGGTGTTCTCCCAGATGTGGAGCACGTGCCAAACACCCCCAAACATGTAGACAAACTAGCAAACGGGAGGGACTGACTGAAACCAAATGCCAAGGAGATCGGTGAGTGGGCAGGTGGTTTTCTTTTTTAATCACTGAACTATGTAAAAAGAAAAAAAAGTATTAAATTTAATAACTGCCTCCTATTGTTTTAAGAATAAGGCAAGTCGCGGCTTTCAGCCTCAATCTAGGTCCAGGTATACACCTTCTGGAAAGCGCTGTGATTGCCACTATTTTATCATAAGGGCATGCCAGGCAGCCCCAGGGCAGATAAAGTAAGTTGTAACAAAGAGAGACCTGGTGCATTTAACACCAAACTATCAGTGTGTGAATCTAGCCTTCTTTAGATTTCAAGAACATTGACATCAGATTCTTTCCTAGCAGTCTTAACCTGCAGCCTCTCTCATATGATTCTTTTTTTCACTCTGACTTCTTCATTACAGGCCTCTAAAACAGTTTTTTCAATACTCCATGATATAAGGTCAGGTGTTGAACAAAGTGATTTCTCACATTTCCCCTTCTATTTCCTATTCCTTCTTTCCTTTTTCCTGACATGGATGGTAAGGAACCCACTAGCTGGGTGGCATGGTAACCCAAGACAGAAAACACATCTTCCGGGGGTGCCTGGGTGGCTCAGTCGGTTGGGCGTCTGCCTTCAGCTCAGGTCGTGACCCCAGCCGCACTGGGTTCCCTGCTCAGCAGGGAGTCTGCTCCTCCCTCACCCTCTGCCTTCCCCCAGCTTGTACTGTCTCCTCTCTCACTCACTCTCTCTCTTTCAAATAAATAAATAAAATCTTTTAGAAAAAGAAAAACAAAAAGAACACATCTTCCTGCTCTTCTTTTTCCCGATTGAAGCACATTCAACAACAGCTCAAGCAACCACTTGGCCCCATCAGACTCCCTCTGACCATGACCCCAGGTCTAGGAACCACATTTTGAGAACCTAGGGAACTTCTCTGGGGCATGAGACCATGATGGGGACTAATAGAATCACCTAGGAACTTCACGGAAGCAAATTCTGTGAACACAACCTGGCACAGCGGCCTCCACATCGGGCAGAAGCAGGATTCATCTGCTGCCAGATCCAGGGTTTGGAAGCAGGGTAAGTTGAGTCAGATAAGGCCAGGCCTGGGAATATAAGGAGATCCTAGAGCTCAAACAAAGACTGCAAGAGGCAATGAGCCTTGTAATCCCAGCCCGGAGCTGGAGCCATATGAACTGTGTTTGAATTCTCGCCCTGCACTCTTCTTTGACCATGGACAAGTCCCCTCATATTATCAAAATACAGTTTCTTCCCCTAGAAAATGGTGTTGGTAATCCTAGCTAGAACTTCAGGGAGTTGAGGTAATCCATGAAAACCATGCAAAGTGTGTTTGGAAGATTCCAAATAGGTTGACTGTAAATGCCCAATAAATCCCTAGCATGGGAATAAGGCCAACAATTGCGACTTATTGGACTAAAAGACCAGCAAAGACCTGGGTACAAAAGCTTCGTCTACACTAAGAAAAAGATGAAATACAAATAACACCTTGGCCAGAGGTGAAAGTAAGGTGTGTGGCACAGGTTTTCTGCCTGGCTGGGAACAAGGTATCTCCAAGTGGTGTGCACATTTGCCACGTGGCTGCATTTAGGAGCTCAGTCCTCAGAATAGTCAGGGGACACCGGAGCTTGGGGCAAGGTATCAGTTGTTGGAAAATCGAGGTAAAAGACAGAATCCAGTTGTGCTGCCAACATCAGAGGGTGAGCAGATGATTAGGCAAAGATGAGCGGCTGATGGAGGACTGGGCCCTCCAGGTTTCAGAGCAGGGCTAAGCATGCAGCTAAAAATGGTGCATACAGAGAAAGGCAAAGGAATTCAGCCCTAACGGTCAAAGAGAGGAAGAGCAGAGAACAAACAGATGAGGGTATCTATAGGCTTATGCCTAGCAAGGAGCATGAAGTAGTCTACAAGGCCCAAGTCCCCTCCCCTTAGGACTAAGCCAAGTTGAGACCCGCCCTGTTACCCCCTTCTTATCTCTGACCTCCCAGCCTTTGGATTCTACCTGCTTAGACCTCTCATACTTGTCTTCGTTGATTACCCCGAAATTGACCTCTCATCTGTCTACACCTGAAGTCTACTCCTTCCTAGCTGGAATCACAGTCCCTTGCCTTTTGACCTGGTCTGTCACCTTGCTGCCCACAATGAAAAGATCAAACTATGCTGAAGCTTGTGCCCCACACACCTTGCGGTGATGGGCGTCGTCAATGCTAATGAGTCCAACTCCACAATCCGTTTCTTCAAAATAAGCAATGCTCTAACAATATTCATAAAAATGATTTTCCTGCCCTCATGGTTTTCATGTTGCCCAAATAAGGATGACTTCGCTTTGTTTGCCAATTCCAATTGCTTAGCAATGGCTGTCTGGGATGTGTGTGTATTTTTAATTATTTAATTAATTTTCTTTTTATTTTTTTAAATAATTTTTTAAATCAGATAAACATGCATGTTTAAAATTAATAGTCAAATAATTCTACAAGGTTTATTACAAAAAGATGGTCGTGTCTTATCTCCCTCAGCCCCATATCCCCCTTTCATGAGGTAATTACTTTCATGACTTTCCACCAATTAGAAGAAATTGGTCTCTAAGTCTTTAAACAACAGTTTTGTAAATCTACCATTCAGTTCTTTTTTTTCTTCCAGTCTTGGCATTATTTATTGACCTCCTACTATAAAATTTAAAGATTTTATTCTTTTTCTTTTCTCCATCTCACTGTACTCACATACCTTTCCCATCTTTTCATCTTCCCAAAATAAGTATAATTTTGTAATTTTAGATAGACCAATATTTGGAGTTTATAGTATCATTACTATATAAATACTATTCACATATAATAACTATAATTATTTTTCCTCTTCTGTGCAACTTTTTATTTTCCCTGGAATTAATAATTGCCTTATAGTCTTCATTTACTTAATTTTCTATGTACTTATCATTAATTTAATACCTATCTTTAACAGTTGTCTAAATCTCTTCTGAAGACTCCCAACACAGGGGATAGTCTATTAATTTCATCTTCCTGAAGAAGTATGTTCAGGAACTTTCTAATCTGTTCCATACCTCTATGCCTGATACACTGTCTCCCTGGTGTCTCCCTGCACCATCCTTCTGTGGATTCCTTTTGCTCCCAGCTTCCTGTGTCTCATATCTAGCTCTTCCTCAGTTTATACCTTTATTTTCACGGAACACATCTACCAGTCACCTCCTAAAAAAAAGGTATGTGGGAAGGAAATAGTTTTGAGGATTAGTACATCTGAAGATTCCCCCACATATCCAACTGGTCCTTGGAATGGGTATCAAATTCCGGGCTGACAATAATTTGAAAGCATATGGCTCTATTGTTCTCTACATTAAAAAGCCACTCTGATCCCAGTCCTTTATGTGACTTACTTGTTGTCTTTCTAAAAGCTTGTAGGATCTTCTTTGTCTTCAATACTCTGAAATCTCATAATGAAGAGCCCTTGATGTCGGTCTATTTTCATCCATTTTGAGGGTTCTTAATGAACCCTTTCAGTCTGGAAGCTTATGCCCTTCCAGAGAAATTTTTCTTGAATTGTTTGGTTGATGAATTTCTCCTCTCCATCTTCTCTATTTCCTTCTTCGGGGATTTTCATTATTCAAATGTTGGAGCTCTCGAACTGTCCTTAAAAATTGTTTTCATTAATATCTCATCCTCTCTTTTACATCTCCTTCTATTTTTGCTTTATTTCAGGGAGATTTACTCAAACTTATCTTCCATCTTTGTACCGAGTTTTTCATTTTTGCCATTATATTTTTAAATTTTAAGAGTCTATTTTTTATCCACTGAATATTCCTTTTTAAATAGTATTCTTTTCTTATTTCATGCATGTCATGTCTTCTCTCATCTCCCCATATTAATTATATGCCTTAATTTTAAAATTTTTCTTCTCCTGTTTAATCTCTGTTTCTTCCAAGTTGCTTTGTTTCTGTTTCCTTCCCTCTCTCTCTCTAGCTCTTTCTCTCTCAATATTGGAGCTTTCCTCAGATGTTTTTGCAATCTTTGGTTTTCTGCTCATATTTAAGTGTGGACTGAAGACCCGATTTTAATCAGGCTCACTCCCAGGTCTGATATAATGTTTATCCTTTTCTTTTCCCCTGGAGTCACTTTTCACATGTTATTGGCCACAGGGGAGGGGGCCTCCTCCATGTCACTAGAGGGGCTCACAATTTCTTTAGCCACTCCAATCTTGGGCCCTAGAGGTCCTGGGCGTGGCTGGGCACATGGGGCACGTTCCCATCATCTTGGAGGGGCACTGGATAGTTGTAGGCTGTGGCCTGGTGAAGGAGCTGAGGAGGCCAGAATTACAGTGAGCCCCCCAATGGTGAAGGATGCAACCAGCCCCAGCTCCTTGGCCCAGGTAACTCTGAGGTAGGCAGTGGGTCTCCCAGCCATTTTGATCACAGCAGCAGCTGTGGTGACAAGGATATAATGTTTATCTTAAAGAAAGATCAGGATTGTTTCTGTATCTCATTAATCATGTTCGATGATAGTCACCAAGAAGGATTCCATCAGTGTCACATTGAACAGTGCATCAGTTACCATTAAGGGCAGGAAATTAGAATTAAATGAGTAAAGTCCATGGCAGGCTAGATATAGGGGGTAAAAAATCATCAGAAGATGGGGCGCCTGGGTAGTGCAGTCGTTAAGCGTCTGCCTTCGGCTCAGGGCGTGATCCCGGCATTCCGGGATCGAGCCCCACATCGGACTCCTCGGCTGGGAGCCTGCTCTTCCTCTCCCTCTCCCCTGCTGTGTTCCCTCTCTCTCTGGCTGTCTCTCTGTCACATAAATAAATAAAATCTTTTTTAAAAAAAATCATCAGAAAAGCTCTCTTCCAAGGTTTCTGGAATTATCGAATGTCTTTCCACTGAAATTTTTAAAGAATGAAGCAGAAAAACTGCCTTTCCAAATGGCTTAAGGACTAAATTAGCCAACACTCTCACCTGGATTCAGGTGAGATTCTCATCTGATTCAAAAATCAGATACTCACCACAAGACTAAACTCACTGTACTACACAGCGATGCCAGCAATTGTCCCCAACCACACACCCTTTCTTGGAAGAAAGTAAGTTCACATCCCTGGAAAGAACAGTCCTGTGTACCTCTGTCCTCCACCACACCTGAATGGACCATAAATGGACCTAACTCAAACTGGGCCTCTCTGATTCTCTCTCTTGGGATATGGGAAATAGGACACTGAGAAACAGTGAAATGGTAGGGACTCCCTGACTAAAAGGTTAAATAGGGTCAAAGCCAGAGTTTATACAATGGCCAAACAAATTTTTAAAAAAATAATAATCCATGAGATAGAGAGAGAATGCCAATATGTAGAAAGTAGTAGAAGCAAGCAGATTTACAGAAAAAGCAGAGATAAGAAAAGGCATAGTGCCACCAGCGACTGAAGAAATGGTTTTGGAAAACTGACTTTCCAGATGATTTGGTGTATGTCCCTTACCTCCCCTGTGTCCTTTCAGTAAATTCACCTTGTACTTGAGGTAGTGTGTATGAGCTTCTGTTCTTTGTCATCAAAGGATAAAATATTCATCAAGTATAATGGTCCGGACCCATGAAGAAAAAGATGGCACACCAAACAGGGTAACAGAGGAAAGTCGAATAAATGGATTATTTACAAAGAGGGGCAGAGTGTAAGGAAACCAGCCTCACATCTAGCAACAACGGGGAGCTGTTACTACCGTGTAGCTGAAAGGGCAAGAGAAGGAAGCATTTGTCTTAGACTGGAGAGAGGAGGGACTTTCCAGCAGGAGCTATGGTCGTGGGTAGATGGACACAGACATGCCACAGCACCCTAGCAGGAAGGGAACCAAGAGAATAAAGATCCTGGCCTTACTCCCTTCCTGCCCTGCATATACCATAGATGCCTCCTACTGTCAAACCCATTAAAAGACAGAGGGCAAAGGAGCCTCCAGTGTAGTCAGTGGATGGAGAAAGATGGTGAGTAGACCTGAAGAGAAAAATGGAAAGTACCTAGCACTCAAAGAAACTTCTGTCCACATTTTCTGGGAAAACCTAACTCTCCTCTCTTGAACCCTGGGTAACTTCTTTTTAGCCTCTCTGCTAACCAAGAATGGAGGAGCACAACAGAAATTCAAATGTGTCCCCGTCAAATTCAGCTTCCTGATAGATTACTCATCTACTCATTCTCATTTAATTACAAAGTAGCACCAAGGGACGCCTGGGTGGCTCAGTCAGTTAAGAGTCTGCCTTCCGCTCAAGTCATGATCCCAGGGTCCTGGGATGGAGTCCTGCATCGGGCTCCTTGCTCAGCAGGGAGCCTGCTTCTCCCTCTGCCTGCCGCTCTCCCTTCTTGTGCTCTCTCTCTGACAAACAAATAAATAAAATCTTTAAAAAAAAAAAAGTAGCACCAATCCTTCAGTCATAGATAAAACATGTTAGTCATGGATTTCCTTCAGAATTTAGAAATAGAAATTCCAGGTTGTCCATTTATGAGCACGCATGAATACAAATATATGGAAAGCCCATTTCGTTTTCCTGCAGAATTTCCAAGACAAAGATACATGCCTTCTACTTCCCTCCTGCCTCCCCAGAACATCTTATCATCTTATGCAGTAATTCTCAATCTATAGGGATAAAGCATAAAATAATCAGTGAATGAGAATGAGCACACACACACACACACACACACACACATATCCTCCTTGGATGTCAGAGGCCACATAAATTAGAAACTTTCTCTCGGAGAAGAAGTTTGAAAAAGTAAAATTCTAACTTAAGGATATTATATTTCCTTCAAATTTACCATTACTCCTAATGAATGAGAACATGTCTAAATAATCTTAAGTTATGACAGAAACTTGGCACAAGAAGGTCAGAAGTTCTAGAACCACCCATGTGGCTCCATAATGTCTTCATCTCCACAACGGGCCCTGGCAGAACTCTGTCAGGGCAGGCATTAGAGGTGCCAGTGAGCCTCAATTGCATTTCACCCCTGCTGTCTGGTCTTTGATGAGCAGATAAGATTGGTGATGAGCCTTTCATCTTTAGGTCACAGTTCGAAGCCCTGCATCAGAGTCATAGTTAAAAGCTGCTCCTTCTGGAGATGGTGGGAAATGAGTGGGTGTACTCAGCCCACCTCTTCCTAGATGAAAGCTGTCTAACAAAACCACCCCAACACATCTGGCACTAATTAATCAGTGCAGATTCCTGTGGGGAGGAAAGGGAGACTGGGAAGAAGCTCTGAACTCATAGAGACTCTGGGAGACAGAGTTTGGTCCAATTATGGCAAAACACAAAACAGCCTGGAAATGCTACTTTGAAATTGCCAGCTCTAATCATGGGATCTCAAAGTGTAAGAAAGGCCCTGTTTACATTATATTGGTGGGCTGGGACCACATGAATATTAACATCTTCCCTTCAGGAGTGAGAACCTTTCCGTGCTGGTGTGATACTCCTACATAAGATTATAATACTGAAGGTTTTCATCTGCTGTAGGATCCAAGTTTCCCAACACCCAAAGACTTTCAATGAGTTGTATTTTCTCCTAATGAGTACTGATGTGAATGGGCAGTAGCAGCATTAGGTGATAAACTCTTGGCAGAATTGGTCCGCATGCCTTCTTAATGTCTGGTGCTAAATTATCACTCAGATCACCACTAGCATAGGCCCAAAGAAACAGAGAATACAGATAAAGCTGGGAGGCAGGTGAAGGATAGAACATATGTAATGTTACTCTGTCTATCTAACGGGGGGAGCCACTGGGCCATCAGGGAGATAAATCTAAACAAAAATAATTGCCCATAGCTACAGGTCGGCAAGACCCAATGCACTAAAGCACACAGCGGTCTGTGTCCTCCTGCGGATGAGTCCTATGGAAAACAGGGGAAGAGTCAAACTCACGAGATTCAAGGGGCTGCATGGGGATTAGCCATAGATACCATTTATTCACCCTGCCTTTTATGAAGATAAATAAAAGTTTTTAAAAAAGATAAATAGACTTGCCTGGTTCGCAAATTTTTTGCAAAACTCCAAAAACGACATTGTATATTCTCTCTCTACTGGGGAGAATAGAGGAAAGGGACAATTGGGGAGAAGAGTACCAACCAGGTCATAACAAAGTTTTAATCTGTGAGATGAGATTGTGTTATCCACTGCATCCTACATTTGGGACTAAAAATCCTCCCAGATCTGGCAGAAAATATCTATTAGCATTTTCTTTGAACTGATCTCTTGCCCAGCAGATTGCAAAAGAGTGTTTGCATTATGATTTCATTTTATATAAAATTATAAATACAAATACAGACACAGATGCCTCAAGAGATGACTGGACCAAAGTTGTAAAAGTATGTAGAATAGTTATAGCTGGATGGTAGGCATTCAGGGGACTTCATAAGTTTCAACTTTGTTTGATTTTTCTACAAAGAATATGTGTTATCTTCATAAACAAAAAAGCACTTAAAATAATTTTCCTTAAATTAATCATAAGCCAGCATATTCAGAAATTTTATTATACAAGCAAGAGAGAGAATGAAGATTATTAAATGCCTCCCTTGCACTCAGGACTGTGTATGCCACAAACCCTGTGAATTATTATTTTTATTTTACATATAAGAAACAAAAGCTCAGACAGTTTGACTAACCTGATCAAGACTTCTGCAAATGTTATCAATGTTTCAGCAAAGCAGAAGTCCAGGGCTGGCTACTCTTCCCCTTAGCTTGAGAAAGAATCTCAGGAAAAGAGAAAGTCTGGGGTGGAAACGCCAGCCTGGGAACTGACTCTCCAAGCTCCCCTTGAGCCTCCCTAAAGGCACAGCTGCCCTTTGTGGATCCATCAATACGAGCACATTGCCCTCCTAGCAGAGGTGTGGCCAAAACAAAGGCGAGTAAGATGTCTTATGATCGTTGAGTAGCAGGAATAGCTGTGCGGACTCACATACCACCCATGACATGGTCTGGAGAACATCCACAGTGAAGGCAGTAGACCATTATTTGAAGTCCAGTTGACCCCACATCAAAGCACAGCACAGAGGATCAGAAACCTAGGCTTTAGCCACGCTTATAATCACTTGAAATAGCCACACTTCTCTGAGCTCCAGTTTCCTCAGCAGTAAAGCAAAAGCGTGTGCCTAGAAAATCTCTAAAGGCCTTTCCAGTTCTAGGAATCTATAATCCATGATCTAATTCCAACCATGGCTTCTCTTGGAGTCATTCAACAATTGCCCTAGCACGTTCAACTGGTCCACCAGACATTGCTTCGGGGCCTAGAATTACGTGTGCTAAGTCAGAGATGTAGAACGTCTTTTGTAATCTGCGTAGGATTTTGCTACCTACTTAGCTTTGTTTCATAACCCGCAATTATCTTTGAAAAACAGACAAATCTATTTACTCTCTATCATCTCTGTTCCAAATGAGGCCAATCTCTCCCTCCCCTTCTGAATAGAAAATCCCAAAATCTCAGGTGGGAGTCAGGATAACTCAGGAGATTTGGCAGGATGAGTTTGGACTCTTTCCCACTGGGTCCCAAATGCTTTATTTCCTAAGAGCTGCTTTTGTAAGGCCACCAAGAAAGGCTGAGTTAACAGTTCAAATTTATAAATAGTTTTTGCAAATTAAACAGAATTCTCTATCTGAAAGGCAACCAGTAGAGTGGTTCTGTCTCCTATATTATTTCCTCACAAGCAAACATTCAAAATGCCAATGAAAGCCCCTTGGTGCAGCAGGTAGGCACTTTCTTATCAAAACGGACCAGAAGAGTGAGCTGAACCACCCAGGAAATCATATATCCACCCCTTAATAATATTAACCGGGAAAATCTCAGAGACAATGATAGCACGAACAATCATAAACATGGGCTGCAGATGGCTGAACACAATAGTCAAACTCAATTGCTATTTGGAAAGAATCAACCAGAAATGAATTTAAATATGTGGTTCAGAGGTCAGCTTCTAGTATTTTATCTGGTGCAATCCATAGCCTGCTTCCCAGGGTAGGTGGGCAAAGACACCAAGTCTTTTTGATAAGGGAACTGCCTTCTCCGATTTGGAAATTCTGCATAAACAGCAGGAAGCCACTCCAACCTCCCGCGGAGGCACCATGACCCAAAGATGCACTGACCTCTCCCTCGCTCCTCATCCTTCACAGGGCAACTTGTGGGCCAAGGGGTATCTCTGAAAGTTTGCTCTTCGTGGTCTCTGAATAGTCATTTGCAGTATTCATTCCAAGAAATCAATTTTCTGAAGTCTATTTCATAGACTTTAATAAGTTCTCTATTTAAAAAACAACCTGCGAGGGGTGCCTGGCTGACTCAGTCGGAAAAGCATGGGATTCTTAATCTCAGGGTCATGAGTTTGAGCCCCATGTTGGGCGTAGAGATTACTTAAATAGATAAAACTTAAAAAAAAAAAAACTTTCAAACTCTCTATTCAAATATATTTCACACATTCTTATTGAGTCCTTTGACAAACCCTGTGTTATCTTCTTTCTCTCTAAAATATGATACGTTTTAATTGGGTCAAGGATATGTGTGTATTGTTTTTTTTTAGAGAATTGTTTTTTCATTTCTAGAGACATGTTGTATCTGAGGGTACATCCTAGTCCAAGTTAATAAAAGCATCTGTTTGCCTTCCCTGCCTTGGCATGTTCCATCTTTTAAAGAGTCTAATGAGTGACTCATATTTTTGGCTGACTTTTTCTTGAATATCAGGTCTTCTCTGAGTAAGCAACCTATCTTCTACACAGATACTGCACGCCTGCCCGCCCACCCACCCCAGTTTAAGTGCTATTTGTCCTGCTTCCTCTGATAGGAACAACTATTCAAATTCTGTCTTCCCACTCACTTCTTAAGCTTCGAGAATGGGTGGGGTAGGAGAATTTGATGGCACCAGTTCTGAGATTCATTGCTGTATCTCTACTTTTGAACATGTCATGACTAAGCACCAGAAGACCCGAAATCCACGTATGATTTACTTTTTGCCTCCATGGATGCTTTCAAACCTGATTCTAAATACCAACATAATGCAAGGAACTTTACATACCCAAGTAGACAGGAAGGAAAGTTATTCAGTTTGGCCAGTAATGCTCATCTTCCCCTTCACCCAACTCATTTCCAATTCTCTCATCCTTAAGGTGTTACCTGTCCCAGGAAGCTTCCCTTGGTCCCAGCACTACCCACCTTTGGTTCTCTCTCACTCCTCTCTGGATGTTTGACATCTCTATCATTGCATTTAATTTCACTGTATTATCTGTTCACAGGTCTCTTTCCTCAATGAAAACAGGAACTAAATATTTTTCATTTTTGATTGTCTATGCTTGATCCAGTCTAGCACATAAAAGGCATCCATTCAGAGTGAGAATTGATGGTCATTAATGTTGTTCAACTGCTGTCTGAGTCATTTAAGAAAATAAGAATTTTAGACTCGGAGGCAAAAATGTATGTAATTAGTAAGAAAAATATCTGAGAGCCCTCTGTAGAAACTTAAAAAAAAAAAAAAGCATTACAAATGGCTGCTTGTTCTCCCATGCATTCATGCATGTATTTCACTCTGCCTTCTGCTAAGATTGGATATTTATGTAACCCAGTAGGCTCCATCACCTCAGCGACCACCAGACGCATCTCCACCACCACCTCTACCACCTCCACAACTTCCTGCACCACTCCTTCAGCCTCCTCCACCACTTCCAGTGCAATACCCACTCCCACCACCATCTCCACCAATGTCCTCACCTCCTCCACTATCTCCACTCCCTCTGCCACCTCCTCTGCCTCTTCTAATACCTTGACCACCTCCTTCATAACCTTCTTGGTTATTACCTCCACCACCCCTAGTACCTCCATCACCTTCTCCACCAACTCTTCTTCCACCACCCCGCCTTCATCATCTTCATTATCACCTCCACCTCCTCCAACACCTCAACCATAACCTTCACCACCTTTATTACCACCACTACCTCCACCACCAGCTCTACCCCTTTCGACTCCACCATTTTTACAACCATCTCTTCCACCCCCTCCATCTCCAACTCTACCACTTGTCCCACTTGCATAACCTCTTGGACTACTTCATCTTCTTCCTCCACTACACCCTTCACCTCTATCTCCTTCTTTGTCACCACAGCCTCCACTCCCCCCACCATTACCTCCCCCTGCATCCTTACCTCCTCCATCATCACTAGTGTTTCTCCTCAAGGATCATCTTCCTCAAATATATTTGGGGAATATATTTGGGGAATATAAAGGAGATTGATTTCATAATCCTTTCTGCTTCTTCACTACCTCTTGCTTTCTTTCCTGCTCCCACCACTTCTGTCTTCTTTTCACACCCCGGTACCCCACAGACACCTTTAGACCTATTATAAAGCTACCAGAGATCCTGCCTTCGATACACGTTTAAAAATGAAATTGGTTTGCAAAGCTTCGCTGGAAGTTGAGGAAGCTTGGGGAAGAGTTCAGTGAAAGCGGAAAATCATAAAAGTGTGTCTTCCTGTCCTCCAGCAGTGAGCACCTCTGTTCTATGATTCTCAAACCTATTTCTTCTGTTGTTCTCAAACCATCACTAGAAAGGGTCCCATCTAGTGGCCACAGAGTAGAAATGTAGGATGATTCTTCCCTCTCTTGTAGGCCTTGAAACCAAAATTTTATGCAAAAGAAGTACAACACAAGCTATTTTACCCACTGACAATGACTTTAGCCAAGGCAAAACAGCCTAGAAACAAAGTACAACATAAACTGGGCATGCTGCCTCTCCAGAGATAAAACGAGTCTGGACTGAAATCCAAAAGGTCTGTCCATTCCCAAATGGTTGCACTCTTTCTTTCATGAATATTACAGCAGAAAAAAAAAATATTTAGCCTTCTGTTACATGTGTTTGTGATGACTGAGAACAACACAGTAAAAACTCAAGGCATAACGAGATATAAACATACAAAGGCGATTTACCATAAAAGTCTAACTCATCAAGCCCTCTGTCTCCCATTGGAAACTTTGATGGGAAGGCATGGAGATTTTCGGGTGTTACAGTGGCCACCAGGGGGAGGTAAGCTTGAAGGATGAACAAATCCTAGATCTAGGTAACTCCCCTTGGAACAGACTCTAAACAGATAAAACAAGAACTTGTATAAAAGTCACTGGAACAACTAGTTCCAACGCCACCAATTTGGTTCCTTCTTGTTCTCTGTAATTTTGAATGCTAGGCTTAAAGGGGGGGGGCGGGGAATGAAGAAATAAGGACCTGTATTTTTTCAACCAAATACAAATGTTTTAAGCACTGAATCTCTATACCCCAAACTAAGGAACATTCAGAATAATGAGTCATATTGAGCTCTACATTTTATTCTCTCACAAGGTAGAATGAAGAATGAATACAGAGAAGAGGAACTTTCTAAGATTGTAATGATCATCCACCATGTTCTAAGAAGTGGCTTGTGAGTGTTAACCACCTCAGTATGGGTGTGACTAAGGTATGTGCAGGGAAAATCTTGTTTCCAGGGAAATCCTGGGTCTTCTTTCTCAAATCTCATCTGGTGACAATGATAGGAAACTTGTGGTGGTATTTCTTTTATCTCCTTCAGTTTAGTAATGTTATTTTAAATCAAACTAAAGGTTCAGTATCACTGAATTTAAAGAATTAGTGGCAAGCATTTGCCATGCCCTCCGCCCAGACCCACGTCCTCACTCCCTTGTGCTGTTCAGCTCTCACCTCAAGCCAAACCCTTTCAGAAAGGTCTGGAGCGAACACCTCATCCAAAATAGCAAACGCCTCCGTTCACCTGTCATCATCTGTCCCCTCATCCTACTTTATTTTCCTTCTCTTGTTTGTTTTCTTTTTCTTATTTACTTATCTAACACTGCTTTATTTTTCCTTCTTATCACCATCCAACATTTGTTGATGTACTCACCGTCTCCTCCCCCAAGAACATAAGCTCCATAAGAGTTTTTACCCCTTTGATGTCTATTTTTGTTCATTCACAACTGTATCTCCGATACTTAGGGTGGTGCCTGGCACAAATATATTTGCTCAATAAACATTTAATCAATTAATTAATTAATTAGTACATATTTTACAGAGGAAAAACCTACAGCCTAATTAAAGGAACAATTCTGTCGCTAAATAATACGAACTGTTAATACAAGTATAAAATCATCACTGAAAACTAAAATATGTTTTTGTACATCTCCTCAGCTTCAAGGTTTGAGGCCAAAGTAGGTCAAGATCGCCAGCTCCTGTGTTTGTTTTTTAAGGTCTTTCATTCTACTCTGCTTCTGAGGTGATGAAAATGAATCCCGTCCTTCATGCTCTTCCACGCAGCTCTCCGTCTTGGCTCTTTTTCCTCTTTGAAGGAGAATAAGAAGAAAGAGAACAGAGATGGGGAGAGGGGGGAGGGGCTTGAGGGATTATCAAGAGTGAATGATCAGGAAAAATTTGGCCTAGTATGGGGGTCCTTACCTCTAATCTCTGCCTTCAACTTTTTTATTAAGAATTCATCTTCCAAGATAACCAAAATGAGGGAGGGGAAGATTTAAGGGAAAATCTATATTTGAAAAAAGATTCTACCTTTTTATCCATAAGACTTTGAAATGACCTCATCTGTAGTTTATAATCCTTATAAAGGATACTATCCTTATAAGGATAGACAACTGTGGGCGAAGATTATTAACTGGGAAATTATTTGTGTTAGAATATGAATATATTGGAAGTAAGAACATATGGTCACCTCTACACACTTGCTTCAATGATGGGCAGAGAAGGCAGCGGCCAAAAACATTCTCACCCTAAAGCTGAGTGGAAGGTTTGGGTATGCAGGAGCTTTGTGTATGATGCTAAAGTTATCTGTCGAGGTAGGAAACCCAGGCAACAGGGAAGATGGCCTCACAGCGCAAATAACAGCTGATATTTTTCAAGTATTTATTATGTTCAAAGTGATTTTACAGGGTTAATTCAATCAATTCTCAACAACAAATCCATGAGGTATTATTATCAGCCCCATTTTATAGACAAGAAAACTAAGGACCAGAGAGGCTTAAGCCAAGACCACATGGTCAGCAGGAGGTGAAGCTGGTCTTTGAACCTAGACAGTCTTGCCCCAGAACCCACATGCTGAGTCCCTGCTTTCAGTGAAGATGGGCTGCCCTGTGGGGTGTAGGCTTTAAATGCTGAGGTCTGTGTCCACAGGCTAGTGCACATCTTAGCTATACATAAGGAGTAGATAAAAGTATCATCAAGAAGGCTCAAAGGATCAAAGGCAAACACCTCCATCATTTATTTGGAAGAGTGCCCTTACTGTCCTGTACTTCTCCTGCTAACACCACAATTTTGGTCTTACTTGTAGCCTTCCTTTCCCTTTCCATCCCTTTAAGTTCTCTTGGTTTAAGGTCGGACGAAGAAGTAGGGAGATAGGGTAGAGGTGCAAGCTATCTCTTCTTACCTTTGAATCATCCCTCAGGTAAAAAACAACCCCAAGAGTATTCTTCGGAATTTTAAAATTCTTTCCAAAACTAATACATAAGCTACAACAAAGAGACACACAGTGCCTGAAACATTTATGAAATATTTCATGTTTTCACCCTTTCATACAGGAGGGGGAAAAAAAAACAGGAAGGATACTCCCACCCTTAGTGTCATATTCAGGTGGGAGAGTCGTTGGAAATAATACCAGAACTCCCTGTGTTACAGCTTTATAAAGGAGGGTTCTTTCATATTTTTTTCTTTAAGATTTTATTTATTTTTATTTTAGGGAGAGATAGAGAGAAAGTGGAGGGGAGCAGAGGGAGAGAGAGAGAGAAAATCTCAAGCAGACTCTGCACCAATTGCGGAGCCCAATACAGGGCTCAATCCCATGACCCCAAGATCATGACCTGAGCCAAAAACAAGAGTTGGACAACTGACCGAGCTACCCAGGTGCCCCTATAAAGCATAGTTCTTCCAATTCGTGTTCATAGAGCCATTTCCCTTATAGTGTGCCCATAGTAAGAGCAAGTTGGGAAGGATTTTACTCTTAACTGCATACTGAACCCAGAATTTTTTTTTCCAACCCTTCACTTTTTTAAACAAAAAAAAATTATTTTCAAACAAAAATTACACCACTATGGTGGTAGACACTGTGATATGGCATTCATGTTCTCCTCTAGGAGTGAAGGATGTATTACTCCTTATTATCTCCATGGGAACTGCTTTGCTGAAAACAGTCACCTTGCCGAAGCTGATGTGCTCTTTCAGTCACAGACTCTTTTGAAGATGAGTTGAAAGTTGAAAGTCCCAACTCAAGACAAATCAAAAGGGTTATCCCTCTCTGATTTCATCTAACTTTATTTTCCTTCCCCTATGATCTTCTGTTTTGTTTTTTAAATTCCACATGAGTGAAATCATTGTCTTTCTCTGATAGACTTATTTCGCTTAGCATAATACCCTCTAGTTCCATCCACATCATTGCAAATGGCAAGATTTCATTTTTTGATGGCTTAGTAATATTCCATTGTGTGTGTGTGTGTGTGTATGTGTGTGTGTGTGTATATATATACCACATCCTTTCATCTGTTGATGGACATCTGGGCTCCTTCCATAGCTGGGCTATTGTGGACATTGCTGCCATAAACATTGGGGTACAGGTGCCCCTTTGGGTCATTACGTTCATATCCTTTGAATAAATACCTAGTAGTGCAACTGCTGGGTCATAGGGTAGCTCTATTTTTAGCTTCTTGAGGAACCTCCATACTGTTTTCCAGAGTGGCTGCACCAGCTTGCATTTCCCACCAGAAATGTAAGAGGGTTCCCCTTTCTCCGCATCCTGGCCAACATCTGTTGTTTCCTGACTTGTTAATTTTAGCCATTCTGGCTGGTGTGAAGTGGTATCTCATTGTGATTTTGATGTGTATTTCCTTGATGCCAAGTGATATTGAGCATTTTTTCATGTGTCTGTTGGCCATTTGTATGTCTTCTTTGGAGAAATGTCAGTTCATGTCTTCTGCCCATTTCTTGACTGGATTATTTGGTTTTTGGGTGTTAAGTTTGATAAGTTCTTTATAGATTTTAGATAACAGCCCTTTATCTGATAAGACATTTGCAAATATCATCTCCCATTCTGTAGGTTGTCTTTGGGTTTTGTCAACTGTTTCTTTTGCTGTGCAAAAGCTTTTTATCTTTTTTTTTTTTTAAAGATTTTATTTGACAGAGAGAGACAGCCAGCGAGAGAGGGAACACAAGCAGGGGGAATGGGAAAGGAAGAAGCAGGCTCCCAGCGGAGGAGCCCGATGTGGGACTCGATCCTGGAACGCCAGGATCACGCCCTGAGCCGAAGGCAGCCGCCTAACGACTGCGCTACCCAGGCGCCCCAAAAGCTTTTTATCTTGACGAAGTCCCGATAGTTCATTTTTGCTTTTGTTTCCCTTGCCTTTGAAGAAATTGCTGAGGCCAAGGTCCAAAACGTTGCTGCCTGTGTTCTCCTCTAGGATTTTGATGGATTCCTGCTCACATTTAGGTCTTTCATCCATTTTGAGTCTATTTTTGTGTATGGTGTAAGAATATGGTCCAGTTTCACTCTTCTACATGTAGCTACCCAATTTTCCCAACACCATGCGTTGAAGAGACTGTCTTTTTTCCATTGGATACTCTTTCCTGCTTTTCTGTTTTGTAGAACATTAGTTGACCACAGAGTTGAATAAGAGACTATTAACTATAGGAAACAAACTGAAGGTTGCTGGAGGGGAGGGGGGGATGGGATAACTGGGTGATGGGCATTAAGGACGGCACTTGATGTGAGCACTGGGTGTTATATGCAACTGATGAATCACTAAACTCTACCTCTGAAACTAAAACTACACTATATGTTAATTACTTGAATTTAAATTTTTTTAAAGGGTTATCCCAGCTTCAAAACTTCCCCTATTACATCTGCTCTGAGGAAGCTTCATTGCAACCCAGCTTCTGCCTCTGCACAATCCTACTTCCTTCTCTTCCTTCCCCTCCCCTCCCTTCCCTTCTCCAACTTTTGACCCCAAGAGCACTCTCTGATAAACCTCTTACATGCTAATCTCCATTCAGAGTTGGCTTTCCAGGAAACCCAACCCACTATACTGATTATGCCAACAGTTATAATTACCCCAGATCTTCTAAGTAAAAAAAGTTTCAATTCAATAAGGAACCCATGTTTTACCCTGAATACACCAGCCCAGAGGCAAATACAAGTGACACCAATAGTCCTTCACAAAGCAAAATACCTGGATTCCAGCCCTACCCTATTTCTTGGTTGTCTTAAAGCCTCTTTAGAATAAGCCACATATACCTAGGAATTATGATCTTCCTCTTGACTCCTTGATGTTCTTCATGGTTTCTGATGTGAACATTGTGGTGCCCAGGAAGCTTTCTTAAAAGCACACTCCCAGGTAAGGATGCAGCTCCACATGCTGGTATTTTCCATCATCATGCCAAAGGTAAGAGAAACCACCTTCTGTTAAGGAGCTGCCTTATGTGCTCTATTTTTTCATATTTCCCAAAATTTTTCTTTCTAACTATATGAGTTATGTCTAAATAGGAGAGAGGGTTTCCTTTTTTTTCCCCAACTATTATTATTTAATTCATTATAAATTCTCTGACCCCTACACCAGAAAACAAATTCACCAGAGACTGGGCAAAACATTACATTGACACAGGTTTCATATAGGAAAAAAGTTCTTGAATTTGTTTTTATATGTAAAATCTGTGGACAAATTTTAGATATAATTTTTAATTTCTACCATTTAGGTTTAGTTGGTTCGCTTTCCTTTTATTATTAATTTATAGTTCTATCGTGTCACAGTCAAAAAATATAATCTGTATGAAATTGAGCCTTTGGAATTTACTAAAGTTTTTTTTATTTATATGTCAAACAGGTCTGAAAAGAATGTATTATATATGTTTGTTCTATGTCTTTTCTTATTTATCTATATGTTTGCTCTATCAGTTTCCAAGAGGTTCCTTTTTTTTTTTTTTTTAAGTTGCAACCATAACTGTTGATCTTTCTATGTCTTGTCTTAGGCAAGTCAGTTGTTGCTTTTCATATTTTGTGATCTTATTGTTAGCAGCGTATATGTTCATGATTATTGTGTTATATCTCCTTTACCAATATACAATGTCCCTTTTTGCCCTTTATTAGGTTTTTCACCTTATATCGCATTTGCCCTGACATTAAAAGTGCTACTTCTGATTTCTTTGCTTCATATATGCCTGGTATATCTTTTTCCACTCCTTTATGTTAAATCTTCTGTATCCTCTTGTACTTAAGACTTGTAAGTATTATATACATATCATATATCTAAATCTGTAGTTTTTAAAAATCTGACTTTCTATCTTTTGATTGGTCACATTAACTTATATTTATTATAATTATTGTTACACTGACATTCACTTTGATGCTTTATTTGGTGTTATTTGCCATGCTTGCCTTTTATTTCCTATTTTTCTTCTTCCTTAGTTTCCTTTAAATAATTTATATTTTATTCTGATGATTTAAATATCATAATCCCAGGGGCGCCTGGGTGGCACAGCGGTTAAGCGCCTGCCTTCGGCTCAGGGCGTGATCCCGGCGTTACGGGATCGAGCCCCACATCAGGCTCCTCTGCTATGAGCCTGCTTCTTCCTCTCCCACTCCCCCTGCTTGTGTTCCCTCTCTCGCTGGCTGTCTCTATCTCTGTCAAATAAATAAAATCTTTAAAAATAAATAAATAAATAAATAAATAAATAAATAAATAAATAAATAAATATCATAATCCCATAGTTACTGTTTGGTAGTTAACCTAACTCATTAAGAATCATACCTATGCTCATTTTTCCTAACAATGTCTAACATTTATAAATATCTACATCCTCCCCCTGAACAAGAACGTAAGTATGTTGTCATCTTATGCTTTCTCCGTATAACATTCCCCAAATGCCAAAGGAGTTTAATGTTCACACATGGCTCAGAAAATTGGCTTTGTTACTTAAAAGTCACTATTCATACACATTGTGAGTTTTGATTCCAGAAAATACAGCCTTAAACAAAGAAAATCAAGTATATCTAGTCATCTACCTGGTCATTCCTCTCCTGCCTGGAAAAACGTCCCTGATAAATGTGTACTCATATATAGTCAAATCAAGTGTTTAGTTTCTTTAAACCCCGCTGTAACCCAGCCACCCCTCCAGCCCTTAAGGTCCTCAAGGGAGATGTATACAAAGGAAAGCAAAGTAATGACTTCTGAACACTGTGTGAGTTCCCTTCTCATAAGTTATTCAGACCTAATTACACTGGGCCCAAAGTCATTTCTTTTTTTTTTTTTTTTTTTAAGATTTTATTTATTTATTTGACAGAGATAGAGACAGCCAGTGAGAGAGAGAACACAAGCAGGGGGAGTGGGAGAGGAAGAAGCAGGCTCACAGCAGAGGAGCCCGATGTGGGGCTCGATCCCATAACGCCGGGATCACGCCCTGAGCCGAAGGCAGACGCTTAACTGCTGTGCCACCAGGCGCCCCCCCAAAGTCATTTCTTTGCCCTTCTCTGACTACTCCCTATGCCCAGACTATGTCCTGAATCTTAAGACAGAGGAGAAAGGAAGGAGCTAATTAAGGAACACATGCCAGTCCAAGTCATAGATGCCAGAGAAAGGCAGCAGCAATAGGAGTCTGCCTAACACCAAGCAGGCATGGGCCGGGGGACAGCAGCCTGATGGCCCTGAGCCCCAGAACAGAGAAGATCAGCTCACTACTCCAAGCACCTGCAAAAACAAAGTAAAGCCAAGCCCACCGCAATATACTTGGGCATACAACCCAAATGGCACCCTGGATCTAACTTCCTATTTCAAAGGCTAAAATATTTGAAGGTGCAAAGTTGGGATAAGCTGTGATGCCTCTGACATATAGCTCAAGCACTGTGTATTGGACACCAACTGTCAATAGAAAACACGGGTGAATGAGACACCATCTCCATCCCCAGAGTGCTCACAGACAATTAGAGAAAACAGATGTACACAAGACTGTGAGACGTGCATCATAATGAAAAATTTCTCGAAACTCAGAAATTCCAGGGCACCTGAGTGGCATAGTCAGTTAAGCATCTGACTCTTGGTTTTGGTTCATGTCATGATCTCAGGGTCCTGAGACTGAGCCCCACATTGGGCTCCGTGCTCTGCTGGTAGTCTGCTTGGGATTCTCTCTCCCTCTCCTTCTGCCCCTATTCGTGCTCTCACTCCCTCTAAAATAAGTAAACCCACCTTTAAAAAAAAAACAACAACAACAACTCAGAAATTCTCAAGAGCAATCACTGGGACTTACCATCCTAGGACTACGGGAACTATTAGGAAGTTGAGAGAGAAAAATACTTTCTCTTCCGGACCAATCCCTTAGCATACAAATCATTAGAATAGCTTCCCTTCCCCCAAATTGTCTCTTTCACTTTTTACTAACACTCAAAAATTTTTTCAGAGAAGACAAAGGCTGTCTTTCTGCAATTAGAGAAAACAGGCTTAAAATAGAAGTGCTGTGGGATGGTTAGCATAAGTGGAAATTAGGTCAAACCCATGTGTGAATGACTAATGTCAGATCACTGCCAGTTTTGATAGCAGACAGAGGTTACTAATTCGTAAATTCTGAGACCCTGGAGGGTGCAAGGATCCTGCTGAAAGAAAACTAGAACGCCAAAGAATACGTAGGCATGTGTCACAATACTGTTCCGAGTTTGCTCTGTTGGTTTCCTTTTATGGAAAAACAAATAAAACCTGAAGAGATATTGCCTATCACCTCTCCTCAAGTCGCCTTAGAAGAACCCTGTCTTGAAATCCTAGACCCCGTCTTCATCTCCTGGCATCTGGCCCTCTGAATTCCTATTCTGAATCCTACAAATCATAAATATCTCTATCTTAGCTATTCCTGGGCCTCTGCCCAGTTCTCTCCATATTCTAGTTCCTTCCTCAGCAAGCTAACTTGACCATGTTATCAACTGATTCCCAGAATGGCCCTTAAATTTCCTCCAAGGTGTCTCCAGATCCTTTGAGGACAATGACCATCTCTCACATCTCCCCATGTCTGTAATTATCTGATAATTCCTCCATCACATTAACTTCATCCACAACTGCTCTCTACTATCCCTCTCATTTATTCCTTTCTCCAAACAATTAGATCTGCACGTGGGCAGACAGTTAGGGTAGAGGATTTGCCAGGGGGAGGGGTGAATCTGACGCCTTTCATGTGCCTTCAGAGCTCCAGCCTGGTTTAATAATCCCCGAGCCCCACTTTGCGTGCGGCAAGGTATAAATATATGCTAATAGGAGGTCTGGCTCCTTGTCACAACACATTGCAGGCTGCATTCGTGCAAGATAGAATAAAAAGATTAGATGCAATCTTGAAGTCAATCAGAAAGCAAGAGGAAACCAAAAAAACAGAGCTCAGATTGTCAACAAGAAGAGGCAGAAAAATGACTTGAATCGAATTGCAGTTTATCTCGTTAAGCGTTAAAGGAAACCAATTTCTTTCAGAAATTGGAAGGCAATTTAAACATTTCTACAGTTTTACTAAAGTTTGAAATTTTCCAGTCAAAGAATACGGGGTTTTTTTATTTCTGCATATCTGACATTTTCCCTGTACTCTCAGGGACTAGAAGGCCCTAGATAAGAGGATATTTAAGGAAAAGAGAGCACAGTTATCAACAAGTAAGGAAAAGAATCTATTAAAGAAATAGTCATTTGATTTCTTTAGTGCTTTCACGCTTCATGCCAAAAGACCTAAGAAAGCTAGAATCGGGTACAAAAAAGCCAGGCAGCAAAATCTGACCTGGGCCTGGATAAATCACCAGGCTGGATTAATTGATGAACACAGAAATTACGTTCAACCCATGAAGGTCAAATAAAATATACCAATCTCAAGGCCAACCTACATTCCATTGAAGTTGATGACATCACAAGCTAAAGACACTGTCCATTATGAACTCAAGTCTTCATTAATAAGTGTCTTTCCCCATTCCCAGAAGCATGAACCTATTGACCATGGCCTCCGTTTTGCAAACAGCGTAATTATTACTGCTCCTTCCCATGCCGAAATGTGTAATTCTCCCAACCATTGTATTCAATAGAAATTGCTAACCAAACCTCCATCTTTAGAGTTAAGACCAAGCCTTCCCAAGGCCCGTGGTCCATTTGGAAGCGATTTGCTAGCCAGCAAGAGCAGCCTTTTTTTTTTTCCTCTTATCCTAGGCAATGAGTTCTCAGAATCACCAGGAATACCAGAGCCATTATGGTTAAGGGCCATTACCTCAGGAAGAGGATCGACCAGAGTGAAAGACAGGGGTGCTGCATTTTACTCGGTACCTATATGTATTGTTCAAATCTTCTACAGTGAAAAAGTCAAGCACTGCTTCTGTCAGTTAAAAAAAAATGCACATTATGGGGCACCTGGGTAGCGCAGTCATTAAGCATCTGCCTTCGGCTCAGGGCGTGATCCCGGCGTTCTGGGATCGAGCCCCACATCAGGCTCCTCTGCTGGGAGCCTGCTTCTTCCTCTCCCACTCCCCCTGCTGTGTTCCCTCTCTCGCTGGCTGTCTCTCTGTCACATAAATAAATAAAATCTTTTTAAAAAAATGCACATTAAAATGTTTGGAGATGAATATGGTAAGACTTATTTCAGATGAACTACCCTTGAGAAACTGCCAACTCTAACCTCTTGGGTGAGCTTAATGGGCAGTTCTTGTGTTAACGTTTGGTGGGAGCTGGACGCAGGTCAAGTGTGACGTGCTGCCACTGTGACTTTTGTCCTCATTCGTTCCTTTGTTCACACACTCATTCAGTCTACATTTAGTGAACCCTCACTACCTCCTGGACTGAAAAAGAAACACGACATGAAGCTAAAATGAATTCCCTCCACAAAGAAACAAGAGAATAAATGGCATGGCGGGTGGCCAGGTGTTCTCTCCCATGAAAAACAAAATCTCACACAGATACACCAGGGAGAATACTCAGGAACCCAGAGTGCCTTCCCTGGTTTCTCACTTCTCCTGACAACTTTTCCCTTTCAATAACTTGTTATGTGCCAGGAGCAAACAATATGAAATCCATTCCTAATGAGCAATAATTATAGCTTTAAGAAGCTGACAATCAGTGTTCAGTGATTTCATTATTAGATAGCACCATAAATTATGCTAATGCTGATAACAGTTCTGGATGAGAGAGGTCCAGATCCGGGAGATTGCACTGAAATTATTTACATCCTCTATTTCTGAAACAATAGACCCGGCAATTTGAAAATCAGATGATCCGATTTATTCTGGCAGGACACACATGTAACAAGTTGCGTCAACCATAAAATTAAATAGGCTTCCTATTTTTTTCTTTTTTCTCTTTGAAGTTTCTCTCCTCGGCTTTCTCTTCCCTTGCATATTACCAATCTCCTTTGAGGAGAGACTGCGGATTATTGTAAATCTTGTTTCTAAAATTCCTCAGGGATGGTGGCGGACGAGGTCAGGCAACAGGATGGCTTTAGCATGCCCATGTCTCGCACACGCTCAGCCCGAAAATGCAATGCCTGGAGAGTTACAACGGCCTACCTGGGTGCAGAACAAGGGCACGGGGCTTTTGGCGATAGGGAATTATTGTCTCTAATGATCAAACCCCCCCAAACTTTCAAAGGTTAACTATGAAAGGAAAAACTCCAGATGGATATAGAGATCTGGCCCAGGTCTCCCAACTCTATCCTCCCTGTGTTTAAGCCTTCCCCTTGGAATTTTCTCACTGCTGTTAATAGTAACATAAGCGACCATTTTTTGAGTACTAATTACATGTCTGGCCCCGTGCAAAGGGCTTGATGTGCGTTATCTCCTTCGATCCTTATAAAAACCCTGTGCAGCGAGTCTATGATTCTCATTCTGCAGATGAAGAATAAAAGGCTCAGAAGGCAACACACACACACACACACACACACACACTGTGCCTCAGAATACACAGTTAGTAAGTGGGGAAGCCATGATTCTTACCCAAGAGAACCTGAGATTGCGGCCCTTGGCAGGGAAGGCAAGAAATCTGACATAAATCTGGCTCCAAAATTCTGGTCTTTCCTGAAGCCTCACAAAGGGTAGCAAAGGGGGAAACTGTACCACACCATGCCCAGAAAGACTTCCTCGAAATTCTCAGTACGTGTCGCCAAAGATGCGGAGCAACCGGAGCACGTTAGAGTACCGTGGGGACACCACCTGGTGCGAGCCCTTTGGAAAGCTATTTGGCAGGACCCACTAGAGGGAAGCCTACACATGTGCCCTGCGGCCAAGCAGTCGCACTCCTGGGCATATGCCCGACAGAAATTATATGTACACAATGCTCACAGCAGCGTCATTCGAAATAGTCCCCACATTGGAAGCACCTTGTATGCCCACTAACAACAGAAGGAGACAATTCGCTGTGGCCGAGGCGTATACTGGAATACTACGTGAGAATGAAAAAGAGTAAACTACTGATAGACGCAAAAACATATACACGTATGTATGGATAATTCTACCTCACAGATATAACGTTGAGTGTAAGAAGTTAGAAACTAAGAATACATACTACGTGATTCTACGGATACCAGGTTTAGAAACATGTGAAACTCCTCTATGGGGAGAGAAGGCAGAATAACAATCACCCTCAGGCTGCTAACTGGGAGGGGCGGGAGGGAGAGCCTCTGGAATGACAGAAATTCCTGTATCTTTATGTGGGTGGTGGTTACAAAGTATATTCAGACATATGAATGCACTGAGCTGTTCCCTTAACATTTGTGCACTTCACGTAAGTTATATCGCAATTTTGAGAAACAAATAAAAATTCTCATTAAACTTTTCTGCCCCCTAAAATCCCAGACATCATGGCAGTTGGTCCCCCAAACTTTTTCTCTTACTTCACCCCTTCAAACTTCACCCGCACCCCTCACTCCCTTCTCCGACCTTCTAGATTCATTCTTTTCTGTCCCACTGGTAGCTTCATGTCCTTTCCTATATAAATCAACTTAGTTCCCTCTGGCTTCTTCCATTTTTCATCTCTACTCATTATTGTAATCAGCAGAATGAAAATCCCGGCAGTCAAACCGATCAAACAAACAATTCTCTTAGAAGAGTGCACTTTTAGAGACAAATCTTCATTATTTGTTTCTATCTCCTCTGGGAGATGGTTAAGCTCCCTGAGGGTAGGGGGTATATATCCCCAGATGTTCAATAAATGTGGAGTTGTATTAAATGAAGACTCTCGGGGTGCCTGGGTGGTTCAGTTGGCTAAGCTTCCAACTCTTGGTTTCGGGGCAGGTCACCGTCTCAGGGCTGTGAGACCCAGCCCCCCACCGGGCTCTGTGTTCAGGGTGGAGTCTGCTTAGGACTCTCTCTCCCTCTCTCTCTGCCCTTCTCCTCACCACCACCCCTGCTCTCTTGTGTTGGCTTTAAAATAAATAAAAATAAATCTTAAAAAAAATAAATGAACACTCCTATTCAACACCTAAAATTGTGAAACCAGAGCATTCAAAAAGTTCTCATCATCCATTCCAGAACCAGTGTGGATATTTGGAGTTGAGATCATAAAACTATGTTTCAGAAGCATTTGCCTGAAAATTACAAGAAAAATACAAGATGGTTAACTTCAATCATCTTGGGTCATTTTTACTATTTTTAGTCTTTTTTTAATCTCGTCCTATCTTATCGCCTCTTACTGAACAGATATGCCCAGGTCATTCTGTAGTCAAGAGGGACTAGAATGACAGCAATTCCTTTAGAGTTTGTGGAGGAGAAAACAAAAGGCAAAATGTTTAAATACACTATTAAATCATCTAACCTCTGAAATGTAAAAAACAAGCCAGGAAACACACTGATACTCATTTCTTGCTTTTAAATACAGCAGAGCTTAGAAGGGCGATTAGTTTCTATTTTATTATGCAGGTGGAAGAGTCATTCCCCTGTTTGCTTGGGAAGGAGCTCAACGGCAGGCATCTCCTAAGAATAAACCTATCCTCCAGATTTAGGGTACACCAGCTACCCATCACTGACAGAACCTCAAAGCTCAAAATCAGGAGTGCAATGGAAAAAATAAAGACCAAAAGATGAGTTTTACCTAATACTTGCTCTCAAGTCCATTTTGAAAGACTATGCCAGGCCAGGAATTAGAGGAGAGAACATCTTTTGTTCAAATCCTTCCCTCAAATGTAACTAAATGGAAAAAAAAAAAAAAAGAGTCTGAGGTCATGTAAAAGGCTTCAGTTGTCAGGCCGTCAAGAGCCTATCTGAAGTAGCAGCCATTTTTCTGAGTATTGATACACTGCAGGTGTTTCTAGACCATCACCCCACACAAAACATTTCCATGTTTAGAAATGGAATCTGCCATTCCTTCCCAGTTCCCCGGGACAGCCACCTTAGTTGGACGCTATTGTATAAATACAGAAGTTAGCTGCTAAGAAATGTACCTTCACTTCTTAGAAAAGTATTCCTGTGTTTATCTTCTGGTGAACGCGGGCTTGCTAGACATAAACCGTTTCTCACCAGCAACAAGTAGAGGTTTATTTTTGTCATTCATAAAATAAACCAGGGCCGAGCCAAAGGAAATGACTCTTGGAGGCGGCCCCGTCAGGGAAGTGCTGTGGAAGTTACAAATGGCTCTGTGGCCCAGGCCATAAACAGTCTTTAGAAAGGCTGGTGCTGAGCTGTTGATATTAAAAATCACCTCATTAATTATGTTTGTAAACAATGCAGCTGTCTTCGCTTGCAAGCTGGCTTCCTCAGCATAATAATATTTGTAACAATAATAACCATCATTTCAAGCATAGCAATAAATAGTCAATCCAAGAACCTCAAGTGAAATCGCATCTGGGAACTGCCACCTGGTCATTCAAAATACTTTCTCGGAAGGTAGGAAGATCGCTGCTTATTTTCCAGGCAGAAGGCATTTTATCAGGATCAACTACTCCACTAGAATTTTTCCCACCTCACTCTTTGAAAGGAATAGGTGAATAGCTAGTGTGGGAAGAGTTTAAAAAAAAAAAAAAACAAGAGGGAGGCCAGGAGCCAAAAGAGGTAGAAAACTTGGCCAGAAAACGATGTCAGGTGGTACCATTGCCAGAGGGGATGATGGGAAAGGGACACAACCTTTCCTCTGGTGAGGAATCAGTGAGCTCAGGATCGTACCTCGGGGTACCAGCTACCCAGCCATACCTCCTCAGTGATATTCTTTTTTTTTTTTTTAAGATTTTATTTATTTATTTGACAGAGAGAGAGAGATAGCAGCGAGAGAGGGAACACAAGCAGGGGGAGTGGGAGAGGAAGAAGCAGGCTTCCCAGTGGAGCAGGGAGCCGGTTGCGGGGCTCGATCCCAGGACTCCGGGATCACGCCCTGAGCCGAAGGCAGACGCTTAATGACTGAGCCACCCAGGTGCCCCTTCAGTGATACTCTTATCTGACAAATATTTATTGAATACCCACTCTGTGCCAGATGTGTACCAAGCGCTGGAGAAAATTCACGAGCAAATACTCATTTTAGATGCCTATTGGTGATGTGATTGGGACGTACCTGGCAGACTACGTAACTACATAATCCAAGGGGCTTGGCATTAATTTCTTTAACGTCCTATTTTTTGGAGCACATATTTCTAGAATTATCTCGGTAGTCAAAAAGCCCTTAAAATGGTTAAGAACAAGAGGAAAAGATGTTTTCTGAGTAACACAGGTAAGCTAGAATTACTAGACCTCTTTCCACACGAGAGGACAACACCTTCATACCTCATTTATGCCTTCTCCACATGTAAATTTGGATTTCGAACTTCACCAGAGAGAGATAAATGGGGTATCCAATTCCAAAGCATTACCCATTTTCTCTGTCTCTGTCCCCCTCTTTCATCTCTCACTCTGTGTATATATTAATTTTATAGATCTTTTTATTGTCTGAACTACACTGGTTGCGTGAGAAGCAGAACAATAGGCCAAGAAGTTCCATTTCACACATGCCATCCTTATAATTCAAATAGGACAATAAAAAGAGAGAGAGAGAGAGATCTATAAACTGGTGATAAATCAGTGTCCTAAACCAAATTAACCATCGAAATAGATTATCATAAAAATAACGCCATGAAAAATATTCTTCACCTTCCTGGTTCAGCTGCCTGTAATGGAGAGAGGGTGCGTGTGCGTGCGTGTGTGCGCCTGTGTGGGTCTGGGCGGATGTGTGCATGCCACACACACATTCAGAGATGCACACCTACACACACGTGAAGAGACCCAGAGGCCATGCCGTCTGTGCTGCTTGCTTCTCCGAGAACGGGAGAGGACAGACACACCCCAGGACGGATCGCTAGCATCCCCCGGTTTCCAAGGCTCAGCTTTGACTCGGCATCACAAATGACAATACCATGTGCCAAGTCTTGTGCTGGACACTGAGGATACAAAAGGAGCTCAAGGGGCCAATGTGTGTCCTCCTAAAACTTCTAGTCAGAGCAGGATAAGTAGACAGTAGCCACATGGCCACACAGGTACAATTTCTGAAACTATACATCTTGGTAAGTGCCATTAAGAAAAGGCACAGGCTGTCCTGAAGCACGTCACGGGGGAGCCCAACCTAACGTGAGGTCAGGAACAGACGGATCTTCGTGCTGCAGAGCCAGCAGGGGCTGGGGAGGTACCGGCGGTCCCCCGCAAGCAGCATCCTACCTCAGCAGGAGTGAAATCACTGGAGAAGGCTGAGAAGGACGGGATGAGGAAACATGATGGGGCCTGCCGGCCAAGACAGGAGGGGGTCTTCCAGCCAGAAGGAACCACATCTACGAAGACTCTGAGGACAGAGGACAGGAGGCACATCCCAGAACTGAAAGAAGGTCATAGAAAGCAGAGAGCAAGAGCAAGGGCAAGGTGGTACCCGACAAGACAGGGAAGGGGGTCAGAAGCCAAATGGGCTGAGGGTGGGGGAAGGGTATGGGGCGGGGGTAGGGTTGGGTTTTCTTTTGCAAAAGCTCATGTTGTTTCCATGTGGAGAAGAGGATGACCTGAGGGAAGCGAGATGCTGGGAAGACCGCTATCAGCCCCTACCAGCGTCCTCCACACTAGTCTAGGCAAGAGACTGGACCCGAATCTAACACTAATTAGCTGTATGACCTTAGATAATTTGCTTCAGCCCTTTAAGCCTCAAATTCCCCACCTGTAAAATGGCAATAATAATGGTGTTAGTGGGGATTAAATGAGATCACACCTGTGGAGCGCACGGCCCACTGTAAGCCTTCAATAAATGTTAGCTATTGGTGGTGCTGGAGATGGAGAGAAATAGATTAGACAGATATAAATAGTCCCCCAGCAAGCAGCCACTCTGCCTAACTCATCACGAGGAGGAGGGACACATTTGCTTTCCTAAGAAAAGGTTGGGTAGGAATGAATGGAAAAGCGAGTGGTAGGTACCGCTCTGAGAAGTTTCCCCAATTTGAAATAATTCTTGTTCCTTATTTCAACCACTGCCAGTAATATTTAAAGCATGAACAGTGTCTGAGACCATTCAGAAAAGTAATTAAAGTACTACAAAAATATGTATAGATTTTGTATATAAAGTATTTGGGTATATGCATATATTTGTATTGTATGCATATGCATATGTATATATGCATATAAAGTATTTTTAGTAAATATAAGTACTGAAAAGGATGCAAGTATATCTTAAACAGTCTTTGGGACAACAGCAACAGAAAGAATATAGAAAAGTACTCAAAGTCATAGAGCTGTTAATGGCTAAAAGCCAGGAGTTGAACCCGGGTTGAACTCTAAGTCTGCGCCCTTTCCAGGAGGGGACACAGCCTCCTGGGAAGTCCAAACCCAGTCCTTTCTTCCAGAAGCTTTCAGTCTAGTCAGAGAAACAAACAGTAAACCCTTAGAAACAAGATGCAATTAAAAGTCCAGTTCTGGAGTTTACATTGAAAATTATGGTGACACTATAAATTGTTTGGGTGTTTTGGTAAGCGGGGTCAAACTAATAGAGCTATAAAATTGTTCTTGCCTTTGGATCTAGTAATGTCACTTTAAGGGCTCTATCAAAAAGCATACAGGAAGTTAAATGAAAGAAAGCAGCCTTATTTACCAATTGCCAAAGGCAATTGTTAGTTCCTTTTAAGACAAGTTGGATGAGAGGCTATTTACATATCCAAAATTTCTAATGCAGTAAGAAAAAAAATTATCTTCTGTATTAACCACAGCCTTGAGGACTGAGAGACTTCCTTAATTAAATCAAACGGAAGCTGTAGGTAGAACCTACTTGTGGGAAGCTTAAGGTAATTGATCCTGAAATTAAGCACTCGTTCAAAATCCAGACACAGGACTTTTGGCGCACCTCCTGTTAAAAAAAAAAAAAAAAAAAAAAACAACCTCACTCACAAAAACCAGAACCGGTTTCCCCTAGCTGATCCTTGAGGGCGTCCCCTTTAAACCTGCCAGCCTCCTCCAGTAAAAGATAAAATCATGCAGGAGTATGGATTAGCTATCATGTCATTATAGGAGGCACAGCCGTCTGTTACAGGTAAATTGCTAGGCAATGTAATAACAATGCAGTTTATTTACTGTGCAGGGTGCTTATCTACAGAAATGTTCCCGACAAACAAAGAAAGGCATAGCTAAACGCCTTTTCCTTAGAATTACAGACTGAATCTATGCCAGCACCTTCAGAGAATAAAAATGCTAAATAATCCCTGTACAAATAGAGTCCCTAAAAACCCAAAGCATCTCCTAACAGAGGAAGCAGAGCAAAGCAATTGGCAGATGGGATGTCCACCAGGTCTTCCTCAAGCTCCCGTCTCTATCAACCAAATCACATCCCAAGGGGAGGAGGTGTGAGGAGGGCCTGAAGGATAGTCGGCCGAGGCCACACTAGAGCACTCACTGAGAGACGATGGTGAGGATGATAGGGCCGAGGACAGCCCCGAGGAGGCTGGATACCATTGGTTGCATGCTTATCGTCTGCCAATGCATTCTTCAACATCGTCTCTTAGTGACCAAAACAACCCTATAGAGTTAGTCCCACTACTCCCCCCACTAAACAGCCGAAGAGATTCAAGGTTAGGAACTTGTCCACTAAGCTGTTAACTTGAGATTTGAAACCAGGGCTGCCTCCCTCCAAAACCAGAGCTCTTAACCTCTCTCCTAGACTGTTCTCAAGAACCTGAGGGACTCTCCTGCAGTTGGACTCAGCATGCAGGACTCCTGCCCTCCCAACATGGGCTCCCACCTCATGCACACACCCCACCCACAGACGCATCCACCAGGCTCACACCTTGAAGGGCTCACACAGTGAAGGCCAGTAATACAAAGGGCACCACCTTATTGAAAACCTAGTAGATGCCTCTTAAACATACAGCCTTGCACGAAGAGAATAAGTGAACTAATGAATGAAGGAATGAAGAAGCCCAGTTAAGGAATCTAGGATGTAGTCTAGAGAGACATGACTGGAATGTGATCGCTCTAAAAGAAAGCTATAACTTAATCAATAGTATTAACATATCTGAAGAAAGAATGTGTCCACAGAAGGAAGGTGGTCTGCCCAGAGTTCAGAAAAAACGGAGCACTATTGAATTTGGCGGTGTTTATCCGATTGTGCCCAGGGGACAGAAGGAGTGTATCTGGTAATCGATAGAAAGATGTACCAGGATTGTTTAGTTCATTTCAATAGCCTGTGTGTGCCTACTATGTGCCATGGTGTGTAAGAGGCACTGTGATTAAACACACACACACACACACACACACACACACACAGTTCCTAACACAGAGGAACCTGCAATGACAGTGGGTGAGACAATATTCTCAATGCTAAACGCTACAGCAGACGCATGTGAAACGCGCCATAGAGCACAGAGGACGTAAACTTAGTCCAAGGACTGGGAAAACTTCCTGAAGTGACCTCCGAGCTGCGTTTCGGTAAATAAACAGGCATCATCTAGGCCATAAAGGGAACAAAGGCATTCCAGCCAGAAGTTGTCCACGTCACAGTAAGTCAGGGATAGAAGTGGTGGTCCAGAGACTGAGGATGGCATATGTTCAGTAGCCTGAGATTTATCCCAAGGGAAATAAAAAACCACTGAAGGATAGTAGCTGGAGAGTAACAAGGTCAGCTTGCATTTAGAAAGATCATTCTGGCAGGAATATAAACAATGAATGTAAATGGAGAGAAGCCAAGGAGGCCCAGAAACCGGTTAAGGAGCTATTGTCAAAGACCCTGGCAAGGATACTTCCTAGGTCAGTGGTAACTGGGATAAAGAGGAGAGGAACACAAAATATTTAGGAAGTGATGTTACCGACTGGTTGGATAGGAAGGACGAAGGAGAGGTGAGATCTAGGATGACTCCAAGCTTCTGGCTTGGGTGACCAAGTTGATGGTGATATCACGAACTGAGACAGGAAATACAGGAATATAGGAGGAACAGCAAATTTAGATTAGGAAGATGAAAATAAGTATGGTTTTGGGGGCACTTGGGTGGCGCAGTCGTTAGGCATCTGCCTTCGACTCAGGGCGTGATCCCGGCATTCTGGGATGGAGCCCCACATCAGGCTCCTCCGCTGGGAGCCTGCTTCTTCCTCTCCCATTCCCCCTGCTTTGTTCCCTCTCTCGCTGGCTGTCTCTCTCTGTCAAATAAATAAATAAAATCTTTAAAAAAAATAAGTGTGGTTTTGAACATGCAGAGTTTGCAGTGCTCATTAGACATCCAAGCAGCACTATCCAAGTGGGCTCTCGGACATAAAGTCAGAAGAGTCATCAGGTCTGAAGGTAAATATTTGAACATCATAAGCAAACAAGTGATACTTAAAACCATGAGAGTGAAAGAGAGTAACCAAGGATGGATAGAAAGATGGATGGGTGGATGGATGGATAGAAGGATGGATAGATGGAAGGATGGATGGGTGGATGGATGGATAGATGGATGGATAGATGGAAGGATGGATGGTAGGATGGATGGATGGATAGATGGAAGGATAGATGGTAGGATGGATGGATGGATAGATGGAAGGATGGGAAAATAAGCTAGTTAAAATGAGATTATACTATAAAAACTAGTTTTAATTTTTGGAAAGTTTCAAAAACTTAGCTTTACTTAACAGATAATAAAGCTGAAGAGAATAAAGGAAAATAAACTTCAGATAAATGTTTCTTTGCCATGAATGGTATTATTTCTTAAAAGAGCCCTCCAGGTTAAGAAGAAAAGATTATTAAAAAGCATAAAGTGGTTAGAGCTGTCTTACAATATCAACTTCCTAGGGCACCTGGATGGCTTAGTCAGTTTAGCTACGGACTCTTGATTTTGGCTCAGGTTGCAATCTCAGGGTGGTGATCTTGGGGTCATGAGATCAAGCCCCACATCAGGCTCTGCACTGGGCTGGGTATGGAGTCTGCTTGAGATTCTCTCTCTCCCTCTTCCTTTGCCCCACCCCCCACCTCCACCTGAGAGCACACGCTCTCTCTCGCTCGCTGGCTCTCAAAAATAAATAAATAAATAAACTTCCTACTTAAAAAAAATGAGGAAATTAGTACTCTCACTCTTCAACAATATCCCCTGATAAGGATTACCACTCATGGGGCGCCTGGGTGGCACAGCGGTTAAGCGTCTGCCTTCGGCTCAGGGCGTGATCCCAGCGTTATGGGATCGAGCCCCACATCAGGCTCCTCCGCTATGAGCCTGCTTCTTCCTCTCCCACTCCCCCTGCTTGTGTTCCCTCTCTCGCTGGCTGTCTCTCTCTCTGTCAAATAAATAAATAAAATCTTTAAAAAAAAAAAAAAAAAGGATTACCACTCATCTTTTACTGTGCCTACACCATTCCTGAGTCCTTTATTTTGACTTATCTCTTTTGAGGCTGAATCTTGTCATTGAGCTCTTCTTTTTTCCAGGAAGTAGTCACACATTCTGTATTTCTTAAGTTTGTTAACACGTGATAATGTCTACCTATTTTCTTTTCATTTGACCAATACCCTGACGGGGTATAACATTCTAGAGTCACTGGTTTCCTCAGAACTTTGTAGATACTACTTTACTGGCTTCTAGCCCTGAGTGAAAGTCCAAGGCCCGCCAGATTTTCCCTCTTAATAAGTGATTTGCAAAGCCCATGTCTGATAGGAAAAGAAAGACTCAAATAGTCTCTCTCAATACGCTTGACTCCTCTATTTTTTGAGGTCGACAAAACTCTTCTTTGACAATAATGAAAGGCAATGTTAAAAGTTACAAGCCCTCCTCTGCCTCATGAATCTTCTCATCTCTCAAGACTGTTCAAACGTCCTCCACCACCCTCTAAGACTTTCTCCTCCCTCCTTCTAGACAGAATTACTATATTATATAGCAGTTATTACATTTATAGTTGTAGGTATGATTGTTCCCCCACTAATTTTTTTTTTCTTTAGAGAGAGAGAGGGTGGGGGGAGAGGCAGAAGGAGAGGGAGAGAGAGAATCTTGCAAGGAGCCCGACGCAGGGCTCGATCTCACAACCCTAAGATCGTGACCTGAGCTGAAATCAAGAGTCAGATGCTTAATTGACTGAACCACCCAAGTACCCCTTCCCCACTAAATTTAGAACCATGTTTTCTTGATTGTAATCCCAGCACTTATCACACTGCTAAAAGACCGTAAGGGCTCAAATGTTTCCTGAATGATCTGTTTATTCTCTCTCTTCCCCACACAGAGTCTAAAGGACTTTTTGGGGCAGTTGTACTCAAACTTGAGCATGCATCAGAACCACCTGGAGGACTGACTAAAACATAGATGGCCGCATCCCCAGAGTTTCAGATTTAGGAGTTCTGGGGTGGGGCTTAGGAATGTGCATTTCTTTTTTTTTTTTTTTTTTAAGATTTTTTTATTTATTTATTTGACAGAGATAGAGACAGCCAGCGAGAGAGGGAACACAAGCAGGGGGAGTGGGAGTGGAAGAAGCAGGCTCATAGCGGAGGAGCCTGATGTGGGGCTCGATCCCATAATGCCGGGATCACGCCCTGAGCCGAAGGCAGACGCCCAACCGCTGTGCCACCCAGGCGCCCCAGGAATGTGCATTTCTAACAGATTCTCAGGTGATACTGATGCTGTTGGTCCAGGAACCACACTTTCAGAACCACTGATTCAGAGCACCATTTAGAAAGAGGAGTAGATTGAACAAATCCTTGCAAAACAGGGATAAATAAGGTCCGGATAATAAGCTTATGCGTACCTCCCAAACCATCAAAATCTGGTGGGCTAAGTTAGTCCTTATATCATAAACCTAACATAAACCCAAATGTTAGACTATGTGGTCCATGAGAAAAGACATTTTATGATGTTTCACTTAGTTTTTCTTGCTTAATTCATTTTATCACTCATGATTATAGGTACCTTCAATCAGCATTGCTTATCATGATTCGCTATTATACTATCTAACTACTAGCTATACTAATATTAATTCAGTTCACTGGTCAGGAGGGAATAAATCCGGAGGAACTTCATGTATTTCAGACCACATTCTTCCTCAAAATAAAATAATAACAACTTAAAAATTCATTCCTCTAATAAATAAATAAATAAATAAATAAATATTTTTTAAAAATCCATTCCTCTCTCATCCTTATTCTGTTTTCTCAGGCTTTTTGTTCTCCCTCTGCCTCCTGATCTCCCAAGCACGTGAGATAGTTGTGAGTCTTACTTGTGTTCAGCCTTTGCAAACCACCACGAGGTACATAGTCCCTCCTACACCATCCTTGCCATTTAGCCATTTGTTCCCTGAAGAGAATGGCCGGGGGTCCCAAGGCTTTTACAGCAACCTCTAAGCGGTGATTTTTGTACTCCCTTCCTTCAAGTGTTGAACTTTGCAGAGCACTAAACGTTCCCCGGTTTTCCACGGGAACTGGTTCACGGCGTATTGTACTGTTGCACTGCAGTGCCACCTAGAGCCTGCTGCCGGTACAGACCCGGAGTCCACCAATTCTGTGCATCACCGCCCCTTCCTTGGCTAAAGGAAAACACAGCCCTTCTGGATTCAAATGAATCCGCCTGTACAAGACATTGTTCGATATAAGGTCATCTGGAACTTCTGCCCGGAACTATGGATTGTTAAGTCATCACCTGCAATGGTGTCATCAGCTTCCGTTTTTGCTTCGCGTTAGGATTTTAACTCTGAAGATTCGTGTATAAAACATCTATACCTTCCGTGGTGAAGGTATAGGAAAGAGAACACAGCAGCTTCTGGGCCTTTCAGTTCGACGTCTCAGGGTTCCGGCTGTGGCTGAGCTTAGTGGAGATCTGCGGCCTGAAACTCGGCTTGGCCTGTCCAGGGAGCCAGGCTAAAGCGGAGCACTTGCGCGCTGCGCATTAAGCAAGCAGCAGCCACATTAGAAGCCGAGGGTCCATTAGCTCTCATTTAATGTTTCTTCTCAAGCAGATAAGTACGGGCATCTAACACCCCAGCCCTTTTATGACACATAAATCACAGGTCAGTGCCTTCCATGGAGACTCCTGTTTGCTAAGTGAGTAGTTAGACCAGAAGCTAGGAAGCAACATTTCTGAGCACTTAGAAAACCCCCGGGGATGAGCCGATGGCACCGCGGGGCCAGGAATTTCTCCCTGCAATTTAATGATTAAAACCTTTCTCCTCCTTGAGAGCTGGCACACTGTCCCAGACCTTCCACAGGCAGCAGCTTGCCCCAAGAGCCACCTTTGGTCCCAGGTCTGCCATTTCTTTCTCAAGGAGTTGGTTTCCACAAGCCTACTGTGGGGAGGGCAGACTATGAGACCCCATCTCTTGGCCTACGGCGAATCGGACTGAGGTGGACATTTTTCCCAGACTCTGTCCGCAGAATCTCTCTTTTGATAATTCATGCCAAGAGACACACAGACTGAGGAAGCCAGGAACTAAGCCTTGTTAACAGTGGGGCTGTAAGCAAAGGCCCATGAACTTTGACTACTTGAGGTCCTTGGAACTGACCTGGCTTCTGCCCTTCCTGTGCCTACCACAGCAGCTTTTCTGTGGATTCCATAGCTCTGTACCTAAAAACCAACTTCAGTGGATTCAGCCCTTAGCACTAAAACTGGTGTCTAAGAAACCCTCAGTCTTTTTTTTTTTTTTTTTTTTAAGATTTTCTTTATCTTTGAGAGAGACAGCCAGAGAGCATGAGCAGGGGAGGGTGGGGTAGAGGGAGAAGCAGACTTCCCGCTGAGCAGGGAGCCCGATGTGGGACTCGATCCCGGGACCCTAGAATCATGACCTGAGCCGAAGGCAGACGTTGAACTGACTGAGCCACCCAGGGGCCCTAAGAAACCCTGAGTCTTAAAGAGAATGATGATAGACGCGGGTGGGTACTTCTGCTCCCTAGTGCACTCCACTGTGGAGAGACCTTCCCAGCCAGCCTTCAGCCTGTGGATGCTCCCGTCATCCAGCCAGAGGCAGGAGCCACTCCCATGGGCAAGGGCCAGGGATGAGGGGAGGGAGTGGGGACCCGAGTGTGGTCTACAGACCACTGCCAGTCCACAGCCTCTTACTGATCTGCAACAAGAAAAATACAGAAGCTGAGAGTGTTTAGGAAGTTTTAGAGCAATTTGATATCTATCAAATCTAATAATTAAAAAATCAGAGCTTGTATGTTATATGTCTTTGGGTTTTTTCCATTGAATTTTCAAGCATTTTATTGTATTTTACACAAAAAATGTCAGTTCACAAATGATTGGAAATAAAAAATAAACAAAAAAAAATACCCACACACGGGTCCTGCACTGCCAACAGTTAAAAGAACACTATTCCAAATGCCCCTCCGTGCTCTAGTTCAGGCCCCTTGGCCATCTAGCTGGTAGAATCTCGCTTAAAGAAGACAGGAATGCAGCTGTCCCTTCTCTCCAAGGAAAAGCAATGACTCAAAGGCAGAGGCAAAGCCTCTTATTTACACCTGTTTATAAGGAGGGCCCTTCCTTGAATCAGACGGTCAGAGGCAGGTCCCCCAAACATTCTGCTGTATGAAACCCTTAAGACCCATAGCATGCTGATGGAGTTTAGACAAAGTATTCCAAGAGGAGGGCTGGAAGCCTTCTCAAGGGCCAACTTTGGGACTGCATCCAGAAACCAGTCAAGTGGCCCAATGGGCTTGGGGGACTGGTAATGCCTCCAGTCAGTGCTCCTCTCTGCCAGCTCCCCGGGGACCACCTACACACACACACACACACACACACACACACACACACACACACGCCTTCCAGAGCAGCACCTCCTTCTCAGAGCCAGTAGCAAGAGCATAGATATGGAGGGGGCCCGCTCTCACATTTCCTCCTTTCCTTGGATAGCCTGGGTCTCACCTTACCCTCTCCAAGGAAAAGAGGAGGCCGTCAGGGACAAGGATGTGCCAAACCCTTCTCACTCTAAATTCCCTCTGTGTGGGTCCAAAAAATGAACCATGAACATGGAAATAACTTTAAAAAAATGATGGGGTCCCTTTCCCATGGAAAACTAGAGAAGTATAAGGGGAAGAGGAGTAAGAAATGCGTGGAGAGTGAGCTAGAAAACCAGAGAAAGGCAGGAGGGAAGAAAGAGCTAACAAATTCCATGAGGGCCAGGCTGCTGATGGTCCCAGGGCCTAGCAGTGTCGGCACATAATGCCCGCAGCAAGCATCTGTGGAATGAAGAAAAGAAGGGAACACTGGCGCAGGAGCAAGGACAGAGAAGGAGCTGGCAGCATGCAACTGCACACTCTCCTCTGGCCTGCTGGGGAGGGGCACGGTGGCCCAGCGGCCCACTGAGGCAGTAGGCAGGGGTGAGGGCCGGCCGCAGGGGTGAGGGGTGACGGTTGCTGGGCAGGGTGAAGCGACTGCCGTGAAGGGAGACTCCTTGCTGCTCTCCCTCTTTCTACTTTTCTCCTTTAAAAAAAAAATGTTTTAATGCAGTGAAGAGTCACTGATTTCATTTGAAACAATTCCCAAACAGGATATGGAGTCTCAAACAGCTCCTCGGTCCTTGGCAACTGCTGGGCACAGGTGTTTCTTGCGAGTGCCGGGCCGCACGTAGGGCGCCGAGAGAGTCCTGGGAGCCCGGGGAGGTGGTGCGGCGGCCACAGGGCGGCCCAGGGCACGAGGGGCTGGGGGCATGGAGCCGGTGGCCTCCGCTACACTTCAGGAATTCGCCTCTTCCCACGGGCCTCCCTTGTCCCCGTGCTAACCTCACCTCCAGCCCCCAGTCTTTAGTATAATAGGAGTTTGCAATTCCTATTTCTGTTATTTGCAAGATAAAAACAAACCACCATCCCAAAAAGGGAACGAAATGGAAAAGGAGGAAATGAGGAGGATTGTTTGATAACAACTTGCACACGCAGTCTGGACTTTTACCTACACAGGCTACAACAAACGTGAACACTAATAGAGTTGAATCGAAAGTTTGCCAAGAAAAATCAGGGCACACACATATTTCTAATCCAAATTTCTAAGTAAAATGGAAACAAGGAGTATTGAAGTACGAAGGAATATCTCCAACCTGCCGAACTTTATAAGTAGCACTGGACAGACAGTTAAAGAAAGAGTCACCATACAATCCAGCAATTCCACTCCTGAGTGTAACATACACCCAAGAGAAATGAAAACCTATGGCTACATGTAAATTTGTATATGGATGCTGATGGCAGCATTCTTTTTTATTTTATTTTATTTATTTGACAGAGAGAGTGAGAGAGAGAAAGCAAGAGGGGGGAGGGTCAGAGGGAGAAGCAGACTCCCCGCTGAGCAGGGAGCCCGATGTGGGACTCGATCCTGGGGACTCCAGGATCATGACCCGAACCGAAGGCAGACGCTTAACCAACAGCCACGCAGGCGCCCAGCAGCATTCTTCACAATAACCAAAACACGGAAACAAGCCAACTGTCTGTCAAGTGGTGAATAAAGAAATACAATGTGGTATTTCCACACACTGGCCTATTATTTGGCAATAAAAAGGAATGGAGTACTGACCCATGCTACATCGCGGACGAACCTTCAGAACGTGATGCTAAGTGAAAGCCAGTCACGAAGGACCACAAATTGTATGATTCCGTTTGTATTAAGTGTCCAGAATACGCAAGTCTTTAGAGACAGAAAGTACATGAGGGTTGCCTAGGGCAGGAAGGGGGAAGGGGATGGTGGGATTGGGGTGTGACAGTTTAAGGGTACAGGATTTCTTTGGGGAGGGGTAATAAAAATAGTCTAAAATTGACTATAGTGATGATGGCTTGGCTCTATAAATGGACTAAGAACGGTTGAATCATACACTTTAAATGGGTGAATTGTATGGAAGGTGTCTACGTAAAGAAAGCTAGGAATTAAAAAAAACAGGAGAGGTCATTTCCCAAGGAGAGATAGGAAAGGCGGGGCACGTCCAGTGGATTTCACTGACCCACCCACCACCCCCCCCCACCCCCCCCCCCGGCAAGGAAAGGGTCAGGAGAGCATGCTAAGTCTTGAAGTACCAGGATTGATTTCTTTGCCTCCCTGGTTCCTGTTCCAAGGCTTCACCCGGAGGGTCCGAGGAAAAGCCTCTCCCCTTCCCCCTGTATTTCATAATGGAAAGGACTGGTAAGTGCTTACAGAGTTCCTAATAGAGATATTTATATTTTTGGATTATAATCAGAAACACTTAGAATATCTGAGCCTTAGGAACAATCTCTTTCACTGGATTTCTGTGTGTTCCCTGGACACCTTTCAGGAGCCAAGAGGAAGGAAGGGACTAGAAGAGGAGCTGTGTGCATGCCAGACGTCTCAGCAAACTTCTCACTTCATATGGTCAAATGTTTGGGGGTTTAAACGATAAACCCTTAGCCATCCAGGAAGAAGGAGTTACCCAGAACTCAGTCCTGAAGTTTCTGGACAGCTGACATCTCACGGTGCTCTCCCCAGACGTTGCAGGCACCCCGAAGCCCACATTCCCCTCCGGGGAGTTCCAGAGAGTCATTCATAGGCTTTCAACACATAGGGCAAGTGCTTCCCTCCACCTGTGGACATGACCCCCGGAACCCTTCTCGAGACCCTGTCAGATCTGATATCTATTGCCGTACGACGCTCTACAATTCTGTCCAACACACAGCCAACTGGCCCAGGGCAACAAATGGCCCATGCCAAACGTACCCCAGAACATGGATCACCAGGAAAGTCTGAACCGGGCCCTGGATGAGCCTTTGTCCACTGCACGATTGGTAAAATTTGTTTACATAGATAGGCCAGGAAAGAGGCCGGGGAGAAAAAACACAGCGGAGTTTGTCCATTACACCATCCATATTTTCCTGCCCACGAGAAAATAAGGTACAGCAGAATCCCCCAGCTTGCAACCAAAAAAGCTGAAACTGTTCCATGATGCCAGATGCCCCAAACTGCAGAAAACACGACCCAGAAAAATGTCAGTTGGGCTTTCTGGCACTTCACTAAGCCCCAGAATGGTAAGTATGACCAAAGTAGCATCAAAAGCTGCAGAGAGTCAAGACCTGGGAGGTCTGTCATTTCTACGTATGTTTTTATTTGAATTCTCCCTCACCCAGAGGGCAGTTACGATCGAGCCCTCTCTCTGAGCCTGCCACACTAAAAGCTGGAACTGGCAACTCCGTGCCTTGTAAAGGTTTTTGCAAACAACAGGCCCTTGGTAAATGCTCCAAGACACTGATGCATTAGCTAATGAGTGGATTGATTCATGATTTCAGAAGTCAAATGGTTTTGAAATCAAAAAGAGTACAATTTAGTCATTCCCATTTTTATCATTTCTCCATCGTCTTACTCAGGACCTTCTTAAAGTGAACGGAGTCCCAGCAGCATAGAGCCTGGAAGGGACCATAGACACTACTCTTGTCTACTGCGATGTCCCAGAAGCTACCCAAGAGGACAAGGAGGAGGCCAAGGAGAAAAGGCATCTGAGATCTCCAGATCCGCTTCGGTTAGTCTGTTAGGATGAGGCACAAACTCTTAGCAACATTGGCCATCTCTGCCACGTTAGGGTTGGATAGATTTGCAATCCAGCCAACGGCTCTATTTTCACGAGAGGTTCACGAGGGACAGAACCACAGGAGAAAGACCTGGTGACTCACTAGGCGGCATGATTCTTTCTCCCTCTTCATGCCATCCCTGAGACCTAGAGGTCTGGTGGGAAGAGGCAGAGGAGAAATTGACAGCAGCTCCTGGGAATAAGAGGCAGAACGTGCAGAGAATATTGGCTTTAAATGAGTGGCTATTGACATGGAATGTTCTGAGGAAACATGAAAGAATTGGTAAATGAGATAGATTCGCCTTCCGCCCTCCTGGAGTTTATGATTCTATTTTATTAGAAATTGCACGGCAAGTGCTAGGTAGAAAAGAAATGGAGCCCTAGGCTGAAGGGAACAAACCGTCTTTCTCTGGACACTATCTCAGTCTCCCAGCCTAGACTCCAGCTCCAAACATTTATTTTTAGGCCCACCTCCTTCTGCCATCATCTTACAGGTGTGCTTGCATTCTTAGTTCCCGTATTTGTATTCCAACCAATACAGATGACTTCCCACTCTTGACTCGTCAAACACGACAATCCGTAAACTGTGTTTCTGCTGCACCCCTGGACTCCAGTAGGTAAGCTGGGGCCTCCCTCCACATCGGCCTGTGCTATTCCACTGGGACCTGTTTTAGCTGGTGGGCTGTTTATCTAATTTGGGTAAAAAGCTTACAAATCGTGAATCCAGTTTAATTTCTTCTTTTACATGTGAGACAATGGAAGTTCTGTGAGAGAAGTAGACTTGCCCATGACGGCACAGCTAGTGGGTTGTGGAGACAGGCCTAGACCTTGGGGTCCCGACCCCAGTGTGGTGCTCTTTGTACTCTTCTCCTGCGGATAGCCTAGCAAGACTCGTTTCTCAAACAGGTGTTCCTCAAGGAAAATGCCAAGAAATCCTCTGCCCCTGCGGATTACACCCATGAGAAATGTTTTCAGTGTTCTGCAGGTGCCCATTTCCTCTTGAAGTAGGGCTTCTTCGATCAAAAGTGACAGATAGCCATTGAGAAGGCTTAGGCCAACATGAGGAACTTTATTATAAGGGGCCCTCAGAACTCAGGACAGAAATGCACCTGGGCCCCAGGTATAAGCTGGAACCAGGGACGCAGACAGCTTTCAAAATCTCTCCGGAGCCTGCCTTAGCTTTTTTTTTTTTTTTTTTTTTAAGATTTTATTTTTATTTATTTGACAGAGATAGAGACAGCCAGTGAGAGAGGGAACACAAGCAGGGGGAGTGGGAGAGGAAGAAGCAGGCTCATAGCAGAGGAGCCTGATGTGGGGCTCGATCCCATAACGCCAGGATCACGCCCTGAGCCGAAGGCAGACGCTTAACCGCTGGGCCACCCAGGCGCCCCCTGCCTTAGCTTTTGTTCACATTCACATTACCTTCCACTCTCTGCAGACCAGATTTTTCTACTTTGCTATCCTGTGGCAGAACACAGAGTCCTGCCTGCTCCCATGGTTTATTCTCCCAGGCCGCTAGCCCCCCACACGCTCATTCTTTTTTGGTCAGTTTTAATGAAGAATCAGTTATCTATAGTAAAAGTTATTCTTCGGTAAGTGTATAATTCATGAGTTTTGACAAATGTATACAGTCATGCAGCCACGACCACAATTAAAATAGAGAACACATCCTTCACTCCAAACAGTTCCTCGGTGCTATTTTCGGTTCTTCCTCTCCCCCGCCTTCAGCCCTGGCAATCACTGATCTTTCTAGTCCCAACATTTTGACTTTTCTAGAATTTCATGTAAAGTCATACAATATGTAGTGGGACTTTTTTTTTTTTACTCAGCATAATGTCTTTGAGAGATATCCATGCTGTTCTTAGGAGTATTTGTTGTTAGTCCCCTTTTGTGATCATATTGTATAAATATACTGCAATTTGTTTTTTCACTGGGGATGGCCATTTGGGTTGTTGCCAGTTTGGGGCTATTTTGAATCAAGCTGCTATGACCGCTCATGAACAGGTCTTTGGGGAGACATATGCTTATGTTTTCGTTTCTCTTGGGGAAATATTTAAGAATGGGATTACTGGGTCCAACTTTAAGTGTATGTTTAACTTTATAAGAAACCCTCAAACTGTTTTCAAAGTGGCTGTCCCGTTCTGTGTTTCCACTAGCAATGGTGTGAGCATTCCAGCCGCTTCACGTCCTTTTAAACACTAATTATGGCCAGTCTTCTTAATTGTAGCCATTCTAATAGTATGCAGTGGTGTCTCATTATGGTTTTAATTTGTATTTTTCTAGTAAACAACGATGTTTAACATCTTCCCGTGTGCTTATGTGCCATCCATATCTCTTCTTCAGTGAAGGAGTTGTTTAATGTTTTTGTCAATTTTTGAAGGGTTGTTTCTCATCACTTCTCAACCTTTTGGCTAAGATCAAGTGCAGTGTTGTTTCTCCTCTCATTGAGTTGTAAGAGTTTTTATGTATTCTGTATATGAGTCCTTTATCAAATATGTGTTGTGCAAATATTTCCTCCCAGTCTGTGGCTTGTCCTTTGATTTTTCTCAACAGTACATTTCAAAGAGTCACTTTTTTATATATGAAGTCCAACTTATGAATTTTTCCTCTTACAGTTCCTACTTATTGTGTCCTATCAAAGAAATCTTTGCCTAATCCAAGGTCACAAAGATTCTTTCCTATGCTTTCTTCCAGAAGTTCTATAGCTTTACATCAATGGTCCACCGTGATTTTTATCTCTGGTGCCTCCCTCACTTGCTCTTACTCACACTCTTTCCCTCTCTCCTTTAACCTAACGCTCTGGGGTGGGACTCTGGGAGCTTGGGTCAGGTGTTCACTCCTAAACTAATCCGTATGGCCAGAGAGCCAGTGAAAGTCTCCGACCGCCCCTGCTTGATCACATGCCTGCTCTGATCCAATCAACAGTGTTCAGAGCTGTCCGCAAAATATGGCCGCCCCCAGGATCCATGTGGTTGAGCAAAGGGGCAGGTCGGTAATTAGAGAATGAGGATTTACTACAAACTGGAAAGATAACCTAGTAAGTGTCCATATACCCTGTAATCTGGCTCTACCTATCTAACACGTATTTTAAGCAATTAACTTGGAATCTTACAAGGTTTCTTATTGAATGAACAGGTCTTACCAATATTCAAACATAATCCTCTATATTACCAAACAGAGTTCTGGTCATCCTTCTGTGCCTAACCTACTAAAATACCACCCCTGTGCAAAGCCTTGGGGGCCTCCCCAGACCAAGTTAGCACTACAATGGCACTTAAAATACATTTGTCTTCTCCAACAAACTGTTAGCTCCTTGTGGGCAAGAACCTTGTTTGTCTCTATCCCAAAGGCTAGTTTAATTCCCGGCACATAATATTTTTTTTGGTAATGTTTAAATGTTGGGTTTGTCCTGTAACTATTTATCAAATACCGATTAGATAATAAGAGAATGACGACACTGAAGACTCTCAAGTGGTAGAGTAACTTTGCAGAATTTTTCACAAGAAAGATCCTCACTTAAGATTGATGGCTGATTCACACGCAATGGAGAAAAAAAAAAAATAAAGGTAGAGAATCGAATATCAATCTCACTGTGACTTTTCACCCTGGCCAGGGGAAACATAATTCAAGTGCCTCCTTGTAGTCCTGATATACAATGTTGGGCTGAGACCCACTTGGTCAGGAATAGTTAGCATGATGACCAAAGAGCACCAAGATCAGTAGAGTCTACTATATTTAATCTCACCTCATTCTTAACGGCAACACAACTGCTACTCTGCTGACACAGATGCCCAAGAATAGCAGATATTAGAAGGAAAGTCTATGGTAATGAATTCTGATAAATGAAACATTCTGGAAATTTTGCAAAGGAAAGTATGGCCTTCAAATAGAAGTTTCTAGATAGAATTTAGGGAAGAAATTGCCAAGAAGCAAAGTAGGAGCTAATCAGGTCAGAGTCACAATAAGTTTAAATAAAAACTGCTGTTATCTGAAATCCACAGGTATTAAATATGAGAAAAAAGGCTATAACTGATATACATTCCTTGATTTAAAAATAAAACAATTTCTGAATGTTTAGAACAGAATCTTTAAATAAAAGAATATAGGGGCATGGAGAGCAAATTTCCATCATAAAATCTTTACATAAATCTTCAGCAGTGGTGGCAAGTGCACATCTTGCTTGCTTTCAAGTGCCAGCAGAGGCTCTTAGAAAGATACAAATGTGTGAAGCGGAAAGACTCCAGGGTGTGTGGAAAGAACAGAGGATCAACGTTTCCGGGCTCTGAGGAGCCTCTGTGGGCTCCCATTATTCTAGAGTCTTTTTGGCCCCAGCCTTCCTTTCCACTGAGCCTGCCTCATTGTGCTGCATATTTGGATAATCCTATGGAGGTCTTCCCTACATATGCATCATTGTGAAAGGGTAAACAAAAGTGGCTTCTGGATCTCTCCAGAAAAAGACAAAGAACTCTGAATATAGACCAAAAAAAAGATCAACAGGCAACTCAAGTATCTAGATAGGAACCAGAGGATAAGTACAGATTTTTTTAAAACATGTTTGGATTCAGTCGAAATCAAGGACTGGCTGACTCAAGGCAGGGACCCTCAGTCTGAATTAGGCTGGAAGCTGGCAACAAGAGCCAAGTCTTGCTTCTTGCTGGAATACCACCTGAGAGCAACTCTGCCATGATCTGGAAGGTATTGGACCCTATTTTGGATTTCATGCACCATCTTCAGTTACAATATGAATGAGGGGCTTAATTCTTTTTGCCCCTTTATGCACAGGCTATGTATTTGTATTTGAGTTCTGTTTCCTATGGTTTCTCTGCCATTTTAGAGGGAGGAATAAATCTACGCTAACGGTGCATATAACAAATTCCAAGAAACAGAAAATTTTGCATACTTGTGATTGCACTAACTTTGCCATCTTCCTTATAAAGGGAATTTCAAACAAAAATGTAGACTCCTATTTAAACATTGCTGTTTTAGAAATTCCCAGTGTTTACTAAAATTTGGTATTTTAGTTTCATTTATGAATATGGTTTTGTTCTCTCTTACTTAGTGGTAAAATTGTTTACTGCTCAAATTTTATATTATGGATAGTTTATTTACAATAGTATTTCTCGCACTGAATTTGGAAATTCTGAGAGATTTCTAGAAATCAGGCCCCACAGATCAACCAACAATTGTGTGATGCTGGTGCCTCTGAGATACTCGTAAGGGAAGGCTGGTACTTCTGTTTCTAAATAAGAAATAGCTATCTAAAGAGCTACCTAAGGTTTTCATTTGACCAACTATCAAAATTCTTCCATTTCACACCAAATCTAAGGGCTATGGCTTGAAAAACTGGAATTTGAAGGAGAGGTATATGACTGGCCAACAAGCTCTCTTGTCCACTTGTCTAAACTTTGTATCTGTTCTAGAAACCCAGCTCCAAGTGACTTAACTAAAAGTTAATCTAATGGGGGGCGCCTGGGTGGCACAGCGGTTAAGCGTCTGCCTTCGGCTCAGGGCGTGATCCCGGCGTTATGGGATCGAGCCCCACATCAGGCTCCTCCGCTATGAGCCTGCTTCTTCCTCTCCCACTCCCCCTGCTTGTGTTCCCTCCCTCGCTGGCTGTCTCTATCTCTGTCAAATAAATAAATAAAATCTTTAAAAAAAAAAAAAAAAGTTAATCTAATGGAAAGCAACTTGGTCAAAAGCTATTTGGCTAAAAGCAATTTAATCAGCAAGAAAGAATTTATTGATATAAAAATTTGATTGGAAATCACTGACACTAGTTACTGGTATTTTTCTTTCAATTATTACCAACTTTGAAGCTACCCTCCATGGGTCTCTTCTTCCTCCCCACCCCCCAACCGTGGGTCTCTTCTTGAAAATTATTGAAGGTGTTTTTCTTTTTACTTAAAACATTTTAAGCTTATTTTTAGTCAATCATTCCTTCTCTGTTCTGTTTATGATAGTGAAAATTTGGAATGGCCTAGCTGTCTAATGATAGGAGCTGAGTACCATACTTGAACTGCTACTAAAATCCATGATCTCCCATCCTTAGCTGGCAAACTTTCACCTTGCCCTCACCCCACCCCAACTCTGCCTCTACCCAAACTCTCAACAGGTGACTTTGCCTCCTTCTGCAGAGAGCAATTGGAAAATACCAGACATGAAGCCTCATGTTCTTCCTCAGCCGTCTGTGACCTTACATGTATCTTCCTGTCTCCACAATGGAGGCATCCTACCTTTACCTAAAGCTACTCCTTCAGGAACTTCTACTCTGTGCTCTAGAGCTTCTCTCTCTGTCTCTGTCTCTGTGTCTCTCACTGTCTCTCCCTCTGTCTCTCTCTCTCTCCCCCCTTCTCTTTCCCTCTCCCTCAATCACCCTCTGTTTATCCAATGCCTTCAACCTCTCTTTTACTCGGTCAGCATATAAGCCCTCCACAGAAGTCTCTGCACCCTAAAAAACACTAAAGACTCTCAACTTGACATTCCGCTCCAACCCGCCTTGTTCCTCCCCCTCGCAGTAAACTCTGCATGGAGTCATCAGCTCTTTCTGCTTCGACCTGCTCTCTTCCCTTTCTGTCCTAAACCCTCCCCAGTCTGGCTTTGGCTAAGGTCAGCCACGCCAGTGACCATCATGTTGTTGAGCTCCATGGACATGGTTCTGTGCTTGTCTTACTTGACCTCTCTGCGGTATTGGCTGCCAACTATCCCCTCCTTATCAGCATTCCATTTCCTTGGCTGCCATGACAACTCTCCTTTCTGACTTTTCTCTTCCTTCTATGGCCACTCCTCATTCTCCTCTGGGGACTCTTCTTTTCCCACTCACCTTTTAAAGACCACTGTTTCCAGAGTCCCTTTGCTCAGACTTCGGCTCTTCTCCCTCACCACATGTTCTCCCTGGGCCACCCCAGCCCACCTTTACCCTGAGGACGTTCAGTAGAGCATAATGGTTAAGGGTATGGGCTCTGAGTTTGAATTCCTAGTTCCATCAGCAAGCCACTCCCTGAGCCTCATTGCCTCAACCATAAAGTGGGACTAACAATACTTTTGTCACAAGGTTACTGTGATCATGCATGTGAACAAGAAGCATGTGCTTGGAGAATACGCTAATAATTAGCTCAATAAGTGTTATCTATTATTACTATCTTGCCTTACACTCCAAAACATCTAAAGGCTACAAAGGTATAGCTCATTACCAGAAACAATGCAGCCTCACTACCGGTTGACCACTGAGGCCAGAAGATGGGACAAAGCATCTCTTATCTCTCAGGTCACCTTCTGGTCCCTACACAGTCCACCGTGGATGGTCTTCTTTGGACACATAACAGGTTCTCCTTTGCCCAATCTCCAGTCCTCTTCCCCTTTCCACCTCTCTGTCCTCTGTCAGGGTCCCAGCTCCACCCTGCCAGCATTGCCCCACGCAGCCTGGACCACTGCTGGCTCTCTCGAATGTGGGCACCTCCCTACAGAAGCAGGCCTGGGTTTTCAGAGTCTTCCAAAGGGGTCCCACAAACCTATCTCTAGCCAATAATGACGGCCTCTCACAGCGTTAGATGCTGAGGTGAGGACTGGAAGGGGAAAAGTGGGGGAAGGGGACAGAGTGGCTTATTCTGCTACTGCATTATTAATGATTATTATTCTATCATATTTAATAATAAGTATTATATGTCCAGACACATGCATGTAGTCAAGACGTTCATCTGTACTAGACTGTATTTAAACTAGAATATAAAAGAGCCAACTCTACAGGCACTAAAATGTCTTATTATACCTTAAACTCTATGTGCCTAATACTAAAATACTTTTTCTCCCAATATTTCTTCTATTGTATTCCCCACCTACCCTGCTGTGCAAAACAGGAAGCCGAGAACCACCCTAGCCTCCTTCTTATCCACTATCCCCCTCATTCTACTTCTGCCTCCTGAAGACCACCTACTCTTCCTCACCCCTGCAACTCCTCATCACCCAGGTCCTGCCTCGAGTCATGCCCTGCACCAGATCAGTTCGGAATTAGATGGCCTAGCTCCGGGTCACTGGAGCAAGCTGCGCTTCTCTCTGTGCTCGTACTGTCATGCCGCGGGGTCACTGTGGGCCGCAGCACAGCCAGCTTTACGCTCTCAGTGCGAGGGAGGCCTGCCCTCGAGTAAGTGTACGACGAATATCTGATAAATCAGGGAAAGAAGGAAGGAAGGAGGAAAGGATTGGATGGAGAGACAGAGGAAGGGGAAAGAAAAATAGAGGTCAATGGTTAATCACAGAACTCTTTCTTTTGAGGACTATCTATGAGTTGATATGTTGGGTATCAACTACGCAGACCCGTACACAGTCCCTGATCTTCTGTCATGCTCGGGTTGCTCTGAGGGCTAGGGCAGAGTGAAATCACAGAAACTGTCATTTACAGGTCATGGAGAGAAGGTCGGAGTTGTCTCATATGTAATGATTCTCCCTTTACCCTAAGTATTTCCGACTCTAATTGCTCCTTGACGGCAGAGAACTTTCGAAGACCTAGAGCAGGCACGTACCATGACTGCGTAACCAGCAGAAGTGGCCCCGGGACTCCAGTTCTGTCTCTGCCGTGCAGCTGCCCCTCACCTCCCAGGACACTTGCTTGTCTTGGTTATTAACATTATTCTACACTGAATTATTAAATCTTCTCCTTAACCAGCCCTGTAGATTTCCAAATGCTTTCAAACCGTTTCTTATAGGGGCTTGACCTTTTCCTTTGAATGTTTTCATAACGTTCAAACAAATCAGAATTTTTCTTTTAAAAAAGGGGGGTACACCTCACCCAGTGAGGTACAGAAAATGTCAGTTCCCACTTGTCAGAGATTCGGGAGGTGGGTTTAGGTGCAATTGGTATATATTGTGACTCCTTTGGCAGGCCACTTGTACGATGGTGATATCCTTTCAAAACGGAAACTTATAGGGGTGCCTGGGTGGCACAGCGGTTAAGCATCTGCCTTCGGCTCAGGGCGTGATCCCGGCGTTATGGGATCGAGCCCCACATCAGGCTCCTCCGCTATGAGCCTGCTTCTTCCTCTCCCACTCCCCCTGCTGTGTTCCCTCTCTCGCTGGCTGTCTCTATCTCTGTCGAATAAATAAATAAAATCTTTAAAAAAAAAAAACGGAAACTTATGACATAAAGAGAGACTTCATCACGTATAACAGTCACCTGTCAAAGGAAGAAAAGCACTTTGCTTCCAGATATGTCGGCATAAGCAATATTACCATTTCAATGCACGCATTTTTCTGCTTTGGACATTATCTAGATATTTCCTCTGAGTTCCCATGGATTCCCTGTTGCCCCGTGTGATTACAGAACGGTGATGGTGATCTAGCTCGGCTCTGTCCTGATTCTTACACACACACACACACACACACACACACACATGCTTGTATTGCTCACAGAAATTGAGATATTTTCTTGCTAGAGGTTTGAGCGCAGACAATTTTTCAATGGTCATGTTATTCTTGCAAGTATAAACTTGCTAACCACACGCTGCCTGCTATATCCAATCCCAGGAATCACCAGTTACTACGAGGCTGCCCGGAGTAATAGCCTCTTCTCAGTCCTCCCCTTCATCAACCTTCCCAAGCACACGACACAGCTGACAACTACCTCTTTCTCGAAGATGCCTTAATTCCTGGCTTGGGCAACACCATTCCGAGAGTCCAAATCCTACACAGCGTGGAAGCCAAGAGAATATGGATGGCACTGGGTTTGGAGGCCCTTAAACCTGCAAACTGCCCATGTGGGAACAAAAGACATCTATATTTTTGCGCAGATTCTATCCGGGAGCCTGTGCCAGAAAGTGGGTCCTTATGGAGTCGTGTCCTTCCCTGAGAGGAGGGACTCCGAGGTGAGGAGAAGTGTTCATAGTCCCATCCTCAGCCACGAAAGCAGAGGGAAGGAGTCAGGGAAATTCCAGTTACTGTCTCAGCAAGGGAATCAGGAATACAGACAGGGAATCAAAACCATATGAATTTTTTAAGATTCTCTAAGTCTTACGAGTTTGTGGATTTTATTATTCCCATTACATTAGGCAGCAATGATTAGGAGTAAAATTTATTTCAGAAATAAACAGACAAGTAAATAAGAAAATCCAGTCGCTTGTCTTCAGAGATCCAGAGGAATTAGAAGGAGCTGGGGACACTGTCTCCCCAGGAGGACAGAACCACAGTGGGGCTCAGAACTGGTAACATCAGCCCAGAAGGAAGGGAAGCAGGTCGCTTATCTAAGACCTGTCACCGGGGACAAAGGGATGAAGGACAGACATGTCTGGTCTGGCAGGGGTGTGTGGGGCTTCTCAGCCTCCTTTGGCACTTCCTTTTCCTTTACCTTCCCATGAAATGCTGAAGATTCTTAACATCAAAATTCCCAGCCATGCCCTCTCTCCTGACTCCGGACCCACATTCCCGACGATACTGTGCACACGGCACCTGGAGCTCAGCATACGCGAAATGAACTCATCATCCTACCATCTCCACCCCATATGTGTGCCCTCCCCAATATTCTGGATCCCAGTGGAAGACAATGCCAAGCTCCCGAGCATCAAGGCCAGACACACAGCACCATCTCAAGCTGTCCTCCTCCCCTCTATAAGCTGTTAAGCATCAAGGACGATCAGTGAGACACCACGAGCCCCATTCTTTTGCTTCTGACAGTCCCTCTCCTATCTCAGGCCCTGCATCCTCTGCTAATATTACTACAATTGCCCCTTAGCTGCACCATTTCTGTCTCCAACCTATGGCAGGTATGATTTTTACAGTGAATCCTCACAACTGGGGGGGGAATTGATTTCCATACTGAATTGTGCACAGTTCTTGTGCCTTTATTTTTACGTTGATGGCAGGAATAGCTGAACTTGTCAATTTAAACGAATGTCATAAACTCCCGCTTAAAGATTTTCTTAACCCCCCATTTCTCTCCCCTAGGATCACTTCCCAAAATGAAAGCCCTTGTTTCAGGCTCTGCATTTTGAGGAAACCAAAGCTAAGACAGGCAAACCCTTCCTGTTCTATGGTCTGAAGAGTTTCAAGGCTACATCTCCCCCTCCTTTGTACCTGCCTGTGACCCAGGTTCTACCCAACATCACACAGACTTGAAGGGTCTAACTGAGCCACGTAGGTAGTGGTAACTGGAGACAGGCCCATGTGGCTGCCAGAGCTCTGTTCCGTGGCAGCTGTGGCTGAGGCTCCAATCTCCATTCCCTAGCTCACAGGTGCCCACAGTGGGCAGGTGTTCCAGTGGGGTTCTCCACCAGACCTACCACCTGATACGGTTGGAGCTTCGCCAGGCTGCGCTGCTCCTGGCTGGTCCCGTCTAACCCTGGTTCTCTGGTTTTCCTGGAAATTCCAGAAGCTACTAACACCCTATAAAAAGTTTCTTTCTATTAAAATTAGCCTCTATGGTTCTGTTTCCTAAGATCAAGAATCCTGATTCAGTATATTTACAGTCTTATTCCATAGAAGAGATTTGTTCTGGTTTATTATATAAAGGAGAAGAAATCACTTTATACTTATTATTGAGCAGAAATATCTTATTATGTATTGAAAGAAATTTTTACTTTCAGGAGGTTTTGCTGAAAGCTTTTCTATTTCTATCTGTGAGAATTCATTTAGGTAACATGAATCAATGTCTTGGTATCAAACATGAAAGCAAGAGTTTTATAAACCTTGGGTTATAAGGTTCTATTAATACTTAGTGTGTTTTAATAATAATAGCTATGTTTTTAGTGCCTATTATGTGTCAGATACTAACATATTCTCAGTATCTGGTTAATACTCATAACTCAGAAGCTGAAGTTCAAATCACACAAATTGTACATGATAGAGGCAGTGTTTTAACCCAAGTCTTTCTGACCTCACGGCCATGCCCTCTCCCCATGCTATGGCCCTCCCTGACCAAAAGCCTTTCTAAAATCTGAACCACACACTTCTGGTCAGATTTCTGGCCTCCAGTTCATACTACACTATCAGCCAAGCTCCCGGGGGGATGTGCTGGGTTCAGGGAGACAGACTTGTGGTTTGCCTCTTTGAAATAAATCAGCAAAATATTCTCCTCAACTCACCGTTGCTGTATTAGTAAGAATTAGGTTTTGCTGTGAGTAATGGAATAATCCAAAATTACTATAGCTTAAACAAATTAGTTTATCTCTCTGACTTTCAAAAAGTAGAGTGGTTGGCTAGTCCAGAGCTGGAATAGGACTCCACACTCTCAGGGACCTGGGCTTCTCCAATCTTGCTATTCTGCTATGGGGTGGCTTCTTCCATCCCCATGGTTACTTCATGACCCATAATGGCTGCTGGAGTTAAGCTATCACATCTACGCTCCCACCAACAAGAAGAAGAAATGCACATAGTCCCTTTCCTTTAAGGACATCTCTTGTGACTTGCATTCATCACTTCCACTAATATGCATCAGCCAGAACTTAGCTAATATGAGTTCCATAGCTGGAAGGAAAGCTGAAAAGAAATACAGGCTTTATTCTCAGCGCCCATGTGCCAAGTCAAAAATCTGGGCTCCTACCGTTGTGAAAGAAGGGGGGAACAGGTACCAGGGGGCAGCTGCCAAGTCGGCAACCAGAGTCTGACATAAATGGTCCATCTGGGTTCCTTAAATAATTTTTGCATTTGTTTCGTGGAGTAAACAAGAAATGCCAGTTTATCTTATGGGGGGAAAAAGTCAAGGCTTGGAGAAATGAGGGTGATGAAAACTTCTATTTTAATATGAGGTCAGAAGATAGAAATCCAGCTGCTCTCCTGACACGAACTCAACTTTCCCAACTACCTACTCATGTTTTCAGCTTTTCAGGAAATCCTCTCTTTTGAGATGACTCCAGTCTCTCTGCGGGACTTGTACTGAAGATTCCCACCGAATCTTAGACTCAGCAGGAATCTTCAATGCATGGAGGCAAGCAGGGTGGTCAACTCAGTGACAGAAGCCAAATGCAGGGCAGAGGTGACAAACATCTCATAGTGTCTTCAAGCCATCATTTCATCTCCATGAAAGGATTTTGCCTGGTCTTTCTCTTTCCCTTCTCTCCACTCCATGTATGACAGAGTTGTGATTCCCCCTCAGGAGCCAGCTCATTCATCATTCATGCCATAAACATGAGGCCTTTTCTAGGGACTTCCCCAGGGAAGTTCACCACCTACTGGACGGGGACAAACCCTTGAATGAATCATTGTGCTTGCCCCCATGCACTGAAGATTCCTACAGAGTCTAAGAGTCAACAGGAATCTTCCATGCAAGTCCTGCAGACAGGCTGTAGTCATCTGAAAACAAGAGGATTTCCTGGACAAATTGTGACATCATATGATAAGTGCTATAGAGGAATAAAAACGTACTGTGGGAACCTAGAGAATCTCTAGAAGATGTCGGGTAAGAGACGGCATTTGAGGTGGTTCTTCATTCATCTTGGAAGTCCCCCCACCCCCATTCCTAGCACAGAGCCAAAAACATAGTAATATTTCCTGGATACACAATTTAATTATCCTTGGACACTTGGGAGACACATGCCGAGAACTGAAAGTAGTCTATTGTTCTTCAGAGAAGCAAATGGAGCAACCCTTTCCAGGGATGTCCGGGCAGGTGAACAATAAGTTATACCCCCGCCAACACACACACCCACACGGTCCTTTATCCATCCTACTGAAAGATTTTGTAAAATCACCTATTATTGCGTTTGATTATTCTTATAGTAAGAATATCCATCTAAACTGGACTTCTCGGGGCGCCTGGGTGGCACAGTGGTTAAGCGTCTGCCTTCAGCTCAGGGCGTGATCCCGGAGTTCTGGGATCAAGCCCCACATCAGGCTCCTCCGCTATGAGCCTGCTTCTTCCTCTCCCACTCCCCCTGCTTGGGTTCCCTCTCTCGCTGGCTGTCTCTATCTCTGTCAAATAAATAAATAAAACCTTTAAAAAAAATAAAATAAAAAATAAAATAAAATGGACTTCTCTCCCTACTGTAGCTCTAATCATTCCCGATTTTAAAACCTACTAAAATACAAAAACAAGAACTATTATAAAAATACATTCGTGGGTGGCTGTAGGTACTTAACATATGTTATTTTCTTTCCATTCCCTAGTTAAGATCACAATCTAGTCAAAAAAGTAATTTGGTGAAAAATGAATAAAATTTCCCAGAAAGGATTTTTGCCCATTTTTCAGAATCTTTTGGGGAAAGGGCAGGGTGTTTCTACTTTCATTTTAATTCGTTTTAGCCTCATTTACTCTAGATTTCTTATATTAGTGAGAAGTTAGAAAAATTAGATATCTTACAGTAGGGAACTAATTAAAGGAATTACAGTAAATTATAAAGTACTATGTATATGTATAATATACACAAAATTTACAACAATATAAAGTGATTATTATAGCTTGAATTTTCTAATATTTAGCAAAATGTTTTCTTTTATAAAAATATAACAGGTATAATTATCTAAAAGTAAGTTAGAAATTGCTTTAAAACCTTAAAACTTTTTCTTTTGTTTTACTATTTTAGGGGTTTTATTTCCCCTTTAATACAAAAAATAAAGCATACTCATTTCTGTAATTTACAAGGAGATCAAAAAAAAATAAAGATAACCCATGATTGTGTATCAGACATTAACCACTGTTAATAAATTTATATATGTCATTTTTTCACATATATATGTTCAAAAATGAAATCATTTCAAATACACCGTTTTATAAACCTCCAAAAATTACTTAGCTACTCCCCCACCACCACCAAAAGACACTAGCCTGGTGACATAATTAATGCAATAGTCTATCCTCAGAAAGAGCTTTAAGAAAGCTAGACAGAAGGACGCCTGGGTGGCTCGAGCATCTGTCTTCAGTTCGGGTCATGATCCCAGGGTCCTGAGATCGAGCCCCACATTGGGCTCCCTGCTCAGTGGAAGCCTGCTCATCCCTCTGCCTGCTGCTCTCCCTGCTTGTGCTCTCTACTGCTCTCTTGATCTGACAAATAAATAAATAAAATCTTAAAAAAAAAGAAAAAAAGCAAGAAAGCAAGCTAGACAGAGATGGTAAATTCCTGGACTCTTGTGACAGATCCAGGATTCATCCTGCAATCTGAGTTCTGAGTATGGATTTGCATGGAACATGCTAGAAACAAAGGCTCAATCCTCCTGAGCCTCCATTTCTTTGCCACAACATGAGGATAATGATGCTTGTGTCTCACAAATGTTATAACAAATGAGGTCAGCTTTTTAACAAGCTTCCAGTTTGGGAAAAATAGCATCATAGGATTTTATTAAGTTGTTGCTTGTTCATGATTGGTATTATTATTATTATTATTATTATTATTATTATTATTATTATTACCTGGCTTTGAATTTGAAGCTCTCCTTTTTAGAATACCTCTGCTGATTAGCCCCGTGAAGCTCTAATCACTCGTGGACTCTGTTGTTTATCAGTTCTAACTTGCTTGAATAAACACTCTCAATGCTTTTCCATGACCTTTTTATTTTTCCTACCCAGGTACTTGAGGGCAGGGCCTGGGTTTTACACTGTTGATATTTCCTGCACCATCTCTCTGCCACCCTCCCAGCTGGTACCACGGTGACATTTGCAATGCCCAAGTCCTTGGTGGCTTGTGCCTGTGGGGGAAACTGTCGTCCCACACAGCTTCGCTTTATGGAAGAATGGGAGGTGCGGGCCATTGGGACTCTCGTGGGAAGTTGTCCAGGTGGGAATTGCCAATGCTGGGAAGTGAAATGAGCTGCCAGGAAAGCTGACTGCAGCCAGTAAGCCCTTGCTGAAGGCCACCTGAGGTGATCTCATCGGGAATGCCGCCCTGCAACACAGGGCTGAGAAAAGGCCAAAAATTCACAGCACACCACCCTATCCTTAGCCTCCATGGTTGAGTCCTCAGATCCCATGAGCATGAGAACCTTTCTTAAAAGCGTGACTGTTCCCTTGTTCATTTAAGCCTCATTCTCTTTATCAAATACCAAGAAATCTATTTGTGGACATGACCAGGATAATCTAAAATACAGGTGCCAGCCTTCTATGGACGCATAGAATTTCTCTAAACTAAGATTTTTTTTTCCTCCTCTAACTCTGTGTTTCTTTTTCTTCTAATTCTGATTTTAATTCTTCTTCAAAATCTTCCTTCTCTCACTCTCCATCAACTCCTTTTCCTGAAATGAACAGAAGTCATCTTCCACTAAGGAAAAAAAAATACATGAACCATGCCCAGCCTCACCCGGGAATTCACAGGCAGGCACTGAGATGATGGGGTCTTTCACAGATATTTTGTGATTTCGGTCCCACAGGACCGCCAGACCTGACTCTCTGGCCCCTGTCTCCTCACTCACAACCATTCGGGACCAACAAGGGTTCCAGGCTTTGAAAATAACAGGCGAGAAAACAGGTGTCTTCCTGAGAGCCCGGTGCTTCCCAGATGGGAGAAGCGATTAAGGAGAACAGGAAGTGTGTCGGCTCCTCGGCAAAGCCAGGGACAGATTGAGGATTGTGCTGTTCTGATGAAAGTGCCAAGGTCATGATTAAATGGTTTGGAAACTATTGTTCATAAAAGGCACTTGTACAAACGTGAAACTCTCTTAACAGCTCTGTTTAAATTTATCTTAAAACAAAGGGTTGTCACTGAAGAATTAGACTGCTTCCCCACCGCCGTTGAACCGCGCACAAACACCACGTCAACCTCTCAGCTCTTATTCCACGTGCTCCTCAAGTGGCAGCAGTCTCCTCCCTGCCCTTGATCTGCCCTGGGTCCCCCGAGACCCCCATTTCAAAATACACAAAAGCTAGAAAAGCATCCCCACCTTGGAAACTAGCCCCTAATTCTCCACTGTGGAACGTGAGGAACAGTGATAAAAACAAAATGGCTAAATTTACTTTTCTCGAGCGTTCTGTGAGGGTCCAGCCCAAGTTAAAACATTTTCGAGCCCCCTTCGTACCTTTTCCTTTTCCAGGGTGGATCCTTCAGCCCACTGACTTCACCGCCTCCCACTGGCAGGAAAGCAGCCCGGACTCCCTGGGGCATGGCCGTGCCCAGGGCAGGAAACCACGCAAGGTCTTGCCTGTGTCAATCCTGGCCTGGTCTGGATCACTCCCACTCCCACTCCCATAGGTGGAATGTTAAAGCACCTGGTCCCGAGCCTGGGTCCCCCAGAGACTCCCACCCCCAACACCTGGGTCCTGGGGCAGGCTTCCAGGTGCAGGAAGCAGAGAGAGGCTAGGATTTGTGCTTTAAAAAGATCAAAGAGACAATGAGGGCCCAACGATGGCAAAGGGGTTCTAATGCCAAAATGTACGACCGCATGTGTCGTCTGACATTTACAGTCTCCGCAGAGGGGGAAGATTTAAGCGCGCTCCCCCTTACAGGCTGGACTTGCGCTGGCTCTGCGGTCCCCAAACCCAGCTGCTCGACAGAATCACCAGGAGCCTTCTTTAACACATAAATTCCTAGGTCCTCAAAATGACCCAATCAGAACTTCCAGGAGTGGGGTCTGAAAAGTGAATTTGTCAACGCTGCCTGGAGGCGCCTAATCGCGGAGCCAGGGTTAAGAATGGCTGCACGAGGGCGCCTGGGTAGCGCAGTCGTTAAACGTCTGCCTTCCGCTCAGGGCGTGAACCCGGCGTTTCTGGATCGAGTCCCACATCGGGCTCCTCCGCTGGGAGCCTGCTTCTTCCTCTCCCACTCCCCCTGCTGTGTTCCCTCTCTCGCTGGCTGTCTCTCTGTCACATAAATAAAATCTTTAAAAAAAAAAAAAAAAAAAAGAATGGTTGCACGAGGTGGTCCTCCTTGCACCCTTCCCCCGGACCTAGAGACCTGCAGGAGTTACTCAGTTTCCCTGGAATGCCTGGGCTGCCCGCATGCTCTCTCTCTCTCACACACACTAAAACGCACTTCCTTAGGAAGAAACAAGAGGGAAAAAATGATTAGAAAAAAAAAAACAGAAACACAAATTCATTCCTCGTACAAGTAAAAATATGGCCACCCTGTCCCCCACTTCTGCCCAAGATGACTCCTCCCCAACTCACAGAGAACAACTCCGAGGAGAAAGAGCGGGAAAGGCAGTTAGTTGCGAGGCTGACGCTTGAAGCTTGAGGCGGGTTCCACTGTGCACAGCTGTGTGTCGCAGGGGGTACCGCCCTCCCACGAGCCGCCGTCTGCGCGGTGCCCCCTGTCATGCTTGAACAGCGTCGCTCTTAGTAAGGCCGCAGCGAACAGCGCTGCCCGCCGGCCTCCAGCAAGCCGGGAAGTGCAGGCTCTCCGCCTCGTTCCTGCACGCACGCTGTGCTCAGCACCACGGGCTGCCTGCGGGAGAGCAAACTCTCCCAGTGGGGCCGCCTCCAGCTTTAACCTGAACCCATGGGGCACCCTGACCTCAACCGCTATTCAGCACCATTCGGGATACAAAGGGCGGCCTCAACGTAACATTTTAGACAGAGCCATACAGGTTATGACCAAAGGAAGAACAGAAATTTTACCATTTTCAAACTGAACTGGGTCCCTTCTTCTAGCTGAAGTTCCTTTCTCAGGCCCTCCTCCAAGAATACAAGAAAATAAGTGCTCTTAATACTAAAACGTACTAGAAGAGAAGGTGCAGACCGTTCTCCTTCCCTCCGGGAGCATCCTCTGACCCAATACACACATACGCAGGTAAATGTGCAAAAGACGTAGGACCAAAAACTACTTTATGCTTCATCCCTTAAAGAAGAAACAGAAGGTATGACAATGAAAACACTTACATTATCCAACTTGAACAATACAGATCGATAGCCATCTACAAAGCTGATTTCAACAATTAACCAGAGAAGAACAGTAGTAACAGTAACTGCCTGACCTTGGATATTTCTAGTGTTTTGTTCTGTGATAGCAACTACAAAAACAAATGATTTTAGAGGCACCTGGCTCATTATGCATTACAAATTAAATCTTCATTTATCTATATGCACCCAACAGTACCTATCCATCGCCATCACTTAAAAACACATTGCCCTTCTTTCTAGCCTTGTTAATTTCCAGATGCTAATTAAATTTAAACTCATAAAAGTATCTGTTTAGCATGCATGACAAGATCATCCTTCAATATCCATTACCCACTGTACATTCCGGCATGTTTACCTACTGTTTTCTGTTTGCTTTCTCATCTACACGCTTCAGTTTCAAGGGACAGACCAGGGATTTAACCTGGAATTCAATCTCTCTCCCATTTCGAGTCTACGCAAGTTGTCCCCTCTGCTTGATGCCTTTGTAACCAACTTTCTTTCAAATTATTGCCGAGAAGAATGACTTCCAGATAATAGCATTTAAATATGGAACAGCAGGATGATAAAGGAATTCTGGAGGAACGCTGTATTTCAGCCCCTTTTCACCAGGCCATTACACAAAAAGAGAAGACTTTCGATCTCTAGAGATCCGCAGTCACTTACTTATTGCTGTAAGAAGGCTGACAACTCTGAAAACCACACAGGTAATGAATGGCATCGCTCACCACCAGCACCTAACATAAAACGTGCTACCGCCCCACGGGGGTGTCCCGACAGCCTGGGAGAGAATTCAAAGTACCACCCAGCAGGAAATTACATTCACATTCTCTTTTCTCACTCACGCAAGTCGTCACGGCAAGCAAATAGCAGAAAAGAGGGAAGAAGTCCTGAGTCGATAGGTCTGTGTTCTGCTGGGCCCTCTGCCTCTGCCCAGGAGCACCTCAGCCCTGGCCTGCCTTTCTCAGCCGCAGAGATGTCCCTCCCTTGAGAACGTACACTGGGCCTTCGGGTGTGTCTGTCCCATGTGAGGACATCCATGCTTCCGTGACCACTTCAAGAGAGAAGGGAGTGTGACACCACGAGCCCAAACAATGTATCAGTGCAGAAGCGAAGGCTCCACAAAGATAAAAACAGGCTATACAGGGGCGCCTGGGTGGCTCAGTCGTTAAGCGTCTGCCTTCGGCTCAGGGCGTGATCCCAATGTTCTGGGATCGAGCCCCACATCAGGCTCCTCCGCTAGGAGCCTGCTTCTTCCTCTCCCACTCCCCCTGCTTGTGTTCCCTCTCTCGCTGGCTCTCTCTCTCTCTGTGTGTCAAATAAATAAATAAAATCTTTAAAAAAAAAAAAAAACAGGCTATATAGCTCCACCTCACCTCCTTTTGGCCCAAGGAAGGGAAAATTGATACTCTGAGTCACAGTTCTAGCATGACGGAGGCATCCTCCCCCCACCACCCCCGGTCTTTAATACAAAGTTTAACAAACTTTTCTATAAAAAGTCATTTAGTACATATTTTGGCTTTGTGGGCCACATAAAATCTGTTTCCCCCCCCTTCTTCTTTCTTCTCCTCCTCTTCCACCTCCTCCTCTTCTTCTTCTTCAACTTTAAAAAATGTAAAATCCATTCTTAGCTGGTAGGCCATACAAAAACAGGCCAGAAGCCACCTTTGGTCTATGAGCCGTAGTTTGACAACCCGTCTTATTATAAAATACGAGGTGAAAATTGCTTGAGTTCTTTAATTCATGTAATAAAGAGATCTTTTTTAAAGAAAAAAAATCCACATTGCCCTCTAACGGTACATCCAAAGAGCCCTGGGTACCCCAAATCCCAAACCAAACACTGCATTAAAATTAAATCTGTGACCCTGAGGAATCCCCTATCACCAATACAGATAAATATCCAATATAAATGAGAAGTTCTGTTATGAGGTGGTGGTCAGAGGATCCCAAATGCCCTTCATGTTTTTAGATGGCCTTTGAATAAAAATCAACATTTAAAAATTATTGTCTAAAATATAGCTGTGCTCTCTCTCCCAGAGGTCTACAAGTCAGAACTACACATCGAACGTATAGTTTATAAATGAGAGAGGCAACCATAATGCCATTATTAACAAAACTCTGTTTAACATGACTACGATCTCACTGAAGAAAAATGTGCGGCAAAGCAGTGACTGAAGTAGCAATCACCATGTTTCTCTCTTCCCCCCATCTTGCCTCATCTTGCCCCCCGCCCCCCACTTCATACTTCCACCTGTCTGAGCTGACTGCCATCACTGGTATTAGATGGCATGTTGAGGTCAGAGGACCAACATACTGAACTGTCAGCTCCTAAGTTCAAAAAGCCACATTGCAGGTAAAACACCGATGATGACTGGAAGTCAAAGAGTTCTAGTTGAGCCAAGTTTTTCCACTTTCTGCATCAGCCCCTCATTCCAAACTAGAAAGAAAATTAAACAAAACAAAATAAACAATAACCACTTTTGAGTTAAGGGGGAAAAATTTGAAAAGGGAGATAAGAGAGCTTAGAAAGTTAAACATGGGCACCAGAGGGAGTGATGGAATCTAAGTTAAAGTTTGAACATCCCAGAAGAGGTGACTTGCGCTTTGATTCTGTCCAGACTTGTGAAAGGCAACTGTCTCATAGATGTGCCGTGTCCAAAAGTGCATGGGGCGGGGGCAACAGAAATAGACCTAGACACAACACAGATATTGGAATTAGCCAACAAGGACTTTAATACAACTACTATAAATACATTCAAAGATTTAAAGGTAAAGATGGACATAATAAGTGAACCCATGGGTGATCTCAGCAGATGAACAGAACCTATTGAATAAAACAATGAAAAGTCCAAACTAGAAAACAGAATATTTGAAATGAAAAATTCACTGGATGAGGGGTGCCTGGGTGGCACAGCGGTTAAGCATCTGCCTTCGGCTCAGGGTGTGATCCTGGCGTTATGGGATCGAGCCCCACGTCAGGCTCCTCCGCTATGAGCCTGCTTCTTCCTCTCCCACTCCCCCTGCTTGTGTTCCCTCTCTCGCTGGCTGTCTCTCTCTGTCGAGTAAATAAATAAAATCTTAAAAAAAAAAAAGAAAAAGAAAAAGAAAAATTCACTGGACGAGTTTTTCAGCATATTGGTCACTGTAGAAGAAAATATCAATGAGGGGCACGTGGGTGGCTCAGTCAGTTACGCATCTGCCTTGGGCTCAGGCTGTGATCTCACGGTCCTGGGATCAAGCCCCATGTCAGGCACCCTGCTCAGTAGGGAGTCTGCTTCTCCCTCTCCCTCTGCCTCTGCCTCTCCCCCCAGCTCGTGCTCTCTCTTGCTCTTTCTCAAATAAATAAATAAAATCCTTTAAAAAAAAAGAAAGAAAGAAAATATCAATGAACATGAAAATGGGCAATAGAAAGTAGAAATTGAAGCACAGAGAAAAAGAAAGCTAAAAAAATCAACAGAGCCTCCATAGCCCATGGGACAATATCAAGTAGCCCAACTTAATTGTTATTCGAGTCATAAAAAGATAGGAAAGAGAATGAGCCAACACAAGGAAATATATATGAGTAATATAATGAAAATATAATGACATAAAATTTTCCAAATTTGATTAAAATACCCCACTGATCCAATAAGCGCCACAAACCCCAAGCAAGATAAAAACAAAGAAAACTGCACCTACTCACATCATAGCAAACTGCTGGAAACTAAAGAGAAAGAGAAAAATTTTAAAGCAGATAGCAGAAAGGAGATGTATTACACGTAAGAGAACAACAATGGAGATGACGACAGAAACAATGCAATCCAGAAAACGATGGAATGGAATCTTTAAAGTGCTCGAAGGAAGAAAAAAAACTGTCAACCTAGAATTCTATATTCAGCAAAATATTCTTCCAAAATGAAGGGAAAATATCAAGATATTTTCAAATTTGAGAGAATTGGTCCTTAGCAGACCTGTGCTGCATTTAGAAATGTTAAAAGGGGGGCGCCTGGGTGGCACAGCAGTTAGGCGTCTGCCTTCAGCTCAGGGCGTGATCCCAGCGTTATGGGATCGAGCCCCACATCAGGCTCCTCCGCTATGAGCCTGCTTCTTCCTCTCCCACTCCCCCTGCTTGTGTTCCCTCTCTTGCTGGCTGTCCCTATCTCTGTCGAATAAATAAATAAAATCTTAAAAAAAAAAAAGAAATGTTAAAAGGACATTTTTCAGGACGTGACAACATAAAAATTCAGTTATATGTAAACAAATGAAAAATTCCATAAATAAAAAATATATGAGTAAGTATATAAGGAACATTTTTTTCCTGTTTCTTCATTTCCTTAAAAGATAATTAAGTAGTCCATCAATAGGTGAATGGATAAACAAAATGTGTTATATACATACAACCAAATATTATTTAGCTTTAAAAGCAAATGAAGTTCTCATATGTACTATGATGAGGTGAACCTTAAAAACGTCATGCTAAGTAAAATAAGCCAGACACAAAATGACAAATATTATATGACTCCAGTTATAAGATACTTAGAACAGGCAAACTCATAGAGACAGAAAGTAGATTAGAGTTACCAAGGGCAGGGGGTACTACGTGGGTGGCTCAGTCGGTTAAGCGGAGGACTCTTGGTTTCAGCTCAGGTCATGATCTCAGTGTTGTGAGATCAAGCCCCGCGTTGGGCTCTGGGCTGACTTAAGATTCTCTCCCTCTCCCTCTGCCCCTCTGTCCCCATTCCCATGCTCTCTCTCTCTCTCTTTCAAATAAATAAATAAGGGCGCCTGGGCAGCTTGGTCTGTTGAGCATTTGACTCTTGGTTTCAGCGTGGGTCATGATTTCAGAGTCATGGAACTGAACCCCATGGTGGGGCTCCAGGCTAAGCATGGAGTCTGCGGAGACTGTCTCTCCTCCTCCCTCTGCCCCTCCCCCGCTCTAAATAAATAAAATAAAATCTTTTTTTAAAATACAATGTAAATAAATAAATAAATAAAATCTTAAGAAAAAGGAAGAAGTTACCAGGGTCTACAGGAAGGAGAAAATAGGGAGCTATTGTTTAATAGTTAGAGTTTCTGTTTGGGGTGATGAAAAGTTTTGGAAATAGTGGTGATAGTTGCACAACATTGCTAATATAATTAATGCCAACGAAATGTACATAGAAATAGTTAAAGTGGCAAATTTTGTTATACATACTTTACCACCACTATTTAACGCAATACACCTCAAACCATTGAATTATACACGTTATATGGGTGAATTTTATGATATGTACATTTACATCCCAAGAAACCTGCTTTTAAAAAAAAAGACGATTGTATAATACCAAATAACAACGTATTGTGGTGTCTACGAGAAAGTCGAAATAAAACGTCCCAAAACAATAGCACAAAGGATGCGAGTGAGGGAGGTGGAAACTTCCTTGTAAGACTCTTACATTGATGTGAGGAAGAATAATATGAACTGAAGGCAGACTGGGAACGGTTAAGGAGATACACTGTAAGACTTGGAGCGATCGCTCGCGTATGTACACACACATACACGTATATAAGGCACAGCTAACAACCAAACAACAAGAAAGTAAAAATAATGGGAAAATCTGTTTCCAAAGCAACCCAGGTTCATGGGAGTTAAACTTTATTCTGGAAGGCACTTTTCTCCTGAATCACCTCCTTCAGTTGTTCCGGACACATTGCAGTAGTACCGGGTAAGGCAGAGCGTCCCCGCCAGAGCTCACTGGTATACCCCACGTGGGTCATAGATGGTCTGCAAGATATCCATCCCCTCAGCCTCGGCCGTAGCAAAAGGGCACATGGGGTGACCAAGACACACAAGTAGGTCACCTCTGGCTTCAAACAGCCTCATCTGGCACTCCTCAGAAAGTGGCCCCAAAGCTGAGCAGAAGCCAGTGGCATGCCACATCGTCCCTGCAGGCCGCGGTCCCCACGAGCTAGGCCTCGCCACCTGCTAACCAGCACTAGCACAGCCCGAGGAGGGGCTCTACTCCTGGCCAGCTCCAGAGCGCACATTCTCTGTGAAGCGGACCCCTGTCGCTGTGAGCAAGGGGCTCTCGGAGCTGCTGGGGAAAGAATTTCACATTCCAGGCGTCCAGGGAATGCAGCGAACAAGCATGCAGCCCAGGATGCAGCTGAGCCGGGAGGGTCAACTGTCGAGGCTGGGGGTTCCTCGAAGACACACTCCAGACTGAGGCCCCAAATCTCTGTCTCCGTGTGCATGAGCTCTCTCTCCCTCCTTGTGGCCTATTTTAGTAGCATCCTAGGTACCTGCACGTGATTGTTCAAGCCATGTATGCAGCTGATATGCAAACGTTCTACTGCATTAAAAATCCGTCACCGTTATAGGAAAGTTTAATTAATGCACTTGTCGATAACAGTAAGGGAAGAACTGCCACATGTGTAAATATAATTTAAGCTGTGCTAAAATGGCTGTTTGAAAAAAGTTTTTACATGTTTTATCACTTAATTGTGTAAGCAAATTTTTTTGTTTGGTGACTATCATAACTGAAGAGATCATGATTCTGAAGCCTTGATTAGGAAATGCATGTAACCATTTCAAATAAAATATGAAATTAAAATGTTATGTTCATGCAAGCAAGATCAAGCTTCACCCTGAAAATTTTGGGAAGATCTTATTTGTAAGATTTATACAAATCTTACATTTAATATCTTCCCTAATACTTTTTCATTTCTTTTTCATAATTATAAAAACTATACATCGTAATTATAACATTTATAACAGATTTCTTTTTCGCCGAGCCCTATGGAGACACTCACAAATCCCCCGTCTTTTCTCTCAATGTGCTCTCCAAATCACATCTTCTATGTTTGTCAAGATGTGACAGAAGTCAGAAACCAGACTAGAATGAGGCTGTCAGGCCTGAAACCTGCTATAGCCGATCTGTGACCAGCAGGGGGAGCTCTGGAGAAGGGACAAAGACTGAAGCTCCTACACAGGAAGGCAGGTCAGGAGATAGAAACCAAGATCATGTGAAATTTTTTGTGATAATGTTTTTCCAGTAATAGCAGTAATGTGTTTCCAAAGCAAAACAAAGTTTTCATATCAACATGCACGCACTATGAGAGCAGTCACTGCAGCTCGCTTGGACGTGCCGAAAGCGGCGCTTTGAGCTGGGTTTTCTATCCCTGACCACCTAAAGGGTTCTGATCCATTCCTGGTGGGAAGGGGATCTTATAGGCCAGACAGTAAATATACTTGAAAGCTACACTCTCAGAGGGGCAGCTACTATTAGTAAGAGAAATTTATTGCTTAAATTTATATTTGATTTAAATATAAATCAAAATTTATATTAAAAGGGCCAGATTGTGAACATCTTAGGCTTTGTGAGTCATATGGTCCTTGTTGCAAATACTTACTCCTGCCCTTGCAGCATGAACGCAGCCATACATAATATATAAAAGAACGAGCATGGCTGTGTTTCAACAAAACTATGAACCCCCAAATTTTAATTGTGTATAATTCCCACATACCCACTTGATGCTATTTGTCTTTTGACTTTTTTTAACATTTAAAAATATAAAACCTATTCTTAGCTCATGAGCTGTACAGAAACAGGTAGCAAACAGGATTTGCCCCCCAAGCTGTAATTTGCCAATTCATGGCTTAGATGAGGTGATGACCCTCTATTGCCCTCCCTGGACAGGAAAGGTAATGGGTCTTCCCGATTTCAACTGCGAGGGGAGCAAAGTGGAAGGGACTTTCTAGATTTTCTCCAAGGCTAATTACAACTGGAACAGAGAATAGCCCAACAGGAACAGTAAAGAAACACCTTGCCCATCTTTTGAACTTGAGGTGTGTTTGTGATTGTAACACTGTATTCTTTGTCCTAACAGACCCCTCCTGCCACAGCCCTCTAGATTCTGTAAGGTTTGGAGATAAGATTCTAGTTCTTTCTTAGTCTTGAATATTCTTGCTCAGTGATCTCTGTCACAATCTCTCCACTGGCATTGGAGTGAAAGACCTTCTTGGCTAATAGGCACTAGAAATTCTCTGACATGCTGGGATAGTCTTCAAGCAGAAGGGGAGACCAGTCTTGGGGTCAGTGGAAATGAGAACAGTACATTTCTTCCCTCCTTAGAATTAGACTATGGGTCCTGAAGAAAGAAAATTATCGCCTAACACAGGCCACTCTGAAGCAGTCCAGGATCTTCGGGGAATGCAGAATTTTGACTTATCAGAATTTAAACAAGAATTGGGGGAGGAACAAGGGCAAGCATATTTCATAAACATAGGGTTGCTAGATTTGGAAAATAAAAAATATACCCAGTTAAATCTGAATTTCAGATAAGCAACAAACCATTTTTTAGTGTAAGTATGTCCCAAACAGAACCCCCTGGGTTCTATCTGGCAGTCTTATGGGCTGTGGTGAGGGAAAGAGCTACATTCCCCAGCACTGTCTGCAAAGAGGGAACTGGAACTTCTGGGGAGCCCCACATGGCTGCCAGGAACTTCTGTGTACTCATTAATCACCCCCTTTTTAGTTCTGATCTCTTACACTACCAGGCACTTTTCTAACCTTCATTTGGAATGAATAGCATGTTAGTGTGAGGCTCTCCTACCATATGTGTAAGAGCTTGTGGCCCCCAATACCTTAGGAGATCATGGAAGACAAGTCTGTGGCATTAAACTCCAACTATTCCCTCTGATCTTACTGTCTCTCTGTCCTCCTCCCTCCTCTCCCCTCTCCCAACCTGCGTGCAAGTGTCTGTGCACCTGTGAGCGTGTGTGTGTGTGTGTGTGTGTGTGTTCTGGGTCCAGTCTTAACTAGTTCCTGCTTAAATCCCTTCTCAGATAAAGACTTGAGGAACCTCAAAATGGACTACTTAATTCCCCATTGGGTTCCAAAGAACACTGATTTTTTTTTTCATTGACTGAAACAAGGATCTCCCTTCCTCCAGCTCTGAACTCACTATTCCCAAACTATAAATGTTCAATTACTTCCCAGACAGCAAATGCACATTTTCCTTCCTCCATGCTATATATTTATTTTCTGTGGTTTGCATTATCGGTAGCTAAATACACTTGGACACTCTATTTACCTCCAGACGCGTCTCTCAGACCTTTGTGTGACTTCTCGCCCTCTAGGAGCAGCCCAGATAAATCACTGCTTAGCCATTTAGCACACAAAGAGAAGATTCCAATTTTCCAGATAGGGCCATTTGTTTAATTTATTTCGCTGCTAGGGAGTTGTGGAAATGGTGCTGATCTAGACTGGGAAGAACACCATCGAGCCCTTCAGGGTTTTGTCTCTGGTGGGACGGTCCAAATTTTCTCACCAGTTTTCTGTTATGATAATGTTTTGAAAATGCCTTCTAGTCCTTCAGTTGGGTGGTAGGTTAATGAGAGTGTTCATTGGATTGATATTCTGTACACCTTACACATACATTATCAATATTCTTGGCATTTATTCATTTGGTAATTTAAAAAATTTTAATGAAAAATCCACCCCCATACACAAAAAGAAATAAAATGCCTTAACCTTTATGCCAACTGGAAAAGCTATCACTTTGCAGAAAGCAAGCCAGAGTGGCCAGAGTGTGAGATTCTTCACAGGTGGTTAAATTTATCATGTATCCCACAGACAGATCGTTGCACCAGGAAATTGAAAACCTGGGTTCTAATCCCAGCTCTGCCAGCGGGTAAGGCCATTCATCAATAAGTTCCTCAAAGACAGGAATTGTGTCCTGGCCCCTATTTTCTCCTAGTTAATTTTTAACAGGTAAATTATGTATGGTCTATTTGCCTAAAATACATAATATTATACATATAGATGAAGTCCCCTTGGACCTCTTCAGACTTTTCCCCGTCACAACCCGAGAGATAACCACTCTTATAATCTGATATGTATCTTTACCAGGCTATTCACCTACACTACAGAAATTGCGTAGCATTGATTTGCGGGGGGAGGTCTTTTTTTCCCCACGTAAATGGCCATAGAGTACATACAACTCTGCAAACTGCTCTTTTCACTCCACAGTATATTTTTGGGATCAATCCATGTTGATGTGGATAGCTGTCATATGTTCCTCGGAATTTCCGTGTAATGTTCCAGCATATGAACATACCATGTCCTGTCTATCCACTCCAGCGATGGTTAGGTTGTTTCCAATTGTTCTTGATACAATTTTCACAGATACTGTAAATTGCCCCCCAAAGTCAGAGATCATTTTACCATTCCCACCAGAAGTATAGGAAAGCAGCCCTTTTCCCACAACTCCATAATACTCGATATTAATAAACTTCATCGTTGCTGCACAAGCAGGTAAATAAAATAATATCTTGTGGTAATTTTAATTTGCATTTCCTCACTGGCTTAGTGACGGTGAACATCTTATCAAACGTTCTTTAAGATTTATTTATTTGAGAGAGAGAGAGAGACTGCGAGCAGGGGGAGGGACAGCGGGAGAGGGAGAGAAGCCTCAAGCAGACTCCCCACTGAGCAGAGAGCTCGCAGCAGGGCTTGATCGCAGGACCCTGAGATCATGACCTGAGCTGAAATCAAGAGACAGACGCTCAACCGACTGAGCCACCCAGGAGCCCCTTACCAAACCTTCTTTGGCCTTTTATGTTTTCCTTTTCTGTGACTCCCATGTCTGTATCATTTAGTCATTTGTCTGTTGGCCTATATGTTCTTTTCCTATTGACTTGTAGGGTTCTTTATAAATTCTGGATACTAATTCTTCATTATACATGTTGTTTTTGTTCACTTTTTGAGACTCCCGGAGGTAGCAGAGCATCTGGCTCTTAGTAAGAGGTAGTAATTATTTGTTGACCACGTGAATAAATAAATGTTGCATAAACACACCACGTATTGGACACTCACTCTGTAGCTCACAACAGGGCTGTGGTATTTTCATTACAGCCGACCCGTGAGCAGCACAGGTTTGAAATGTGGGCCCACTTATATGCACAGACAGTTTTGATCAGTACAGCACAGTACTGTAAACGTATTTTCTCTTCCTTACAATTTTCTTAATCACATTTTCTTCTCTCCAGCTACCTTAATCGTAAGAATACAGTATAAAATACATGTCACACACAAAATATGTGTTAATCAACTATTTCCATTATCAGTAAGGCATCCAGTCAACACTAGGCTATTTATAGTTAAGTTTTGGGGGAATCCAAAGTTATACACTGATTTTCTAGTGGGTGGGAATTGGCACCCCTTATCCCCACCTTGCTCAAGGTCAATTGTATTTAGCTATGAAGACCACACAAGTAGGTACATTAAATATGATCCAGTGAATGCTAAGCCCTACTCATGTCTGAATCCCTAATTCTTAGGGCAGGACCTTCTACAGAATAGCCGTTCAATAAAGACTGAATGAATTAAAAACCAGAATGGAAAAAATCAAGAGTATCCTCCCTCTCATGTGCCTGAGAAACCAAATTTTCCATCCATCCCATAATAAGTGATGTTTTTAAAAAATCCTAATACAGCCTGGCATGCAGCCAGTACAGAAGAATGTATTCCATCTCCACCCGGCTCCAAATCTCCTGATCTCCACGGCAAAATGGGAAATTAGAGCCAGAGTGGATACCTCACAAGAAAAGCAAATAAATATGAAATGAACACTCTGGGCCACTTGACTCAACATAGGGAATTCAAGCTAAAATCTGATCATTTCATCCACTGTTTCTTCCACTGGGGACCAGGGAAAGGGGCTGAGGAGCCAGGCAGCCTCTCCTCTTGCCTCTCTCTTCCTCCCTCTCTTCTTTCCACATCTGCATCTCTCTCTGCCTCAAGGTGCTCCTGTTTTTTGTGGGGTTTTTTTTCTTTCCAGATTATTGTTCTTTTCTATGTGGCAATGATCCCTGGATTTTCCTGGATTGTCATGATTTCTGTTGAAAGACTCTCACAGCAGAAACACCACCCACATTTATATACATAGAAATATGTTTCTTTTCTTCTGCTTTCTTGCTCCAACAGGGTTCTGTGGAGCTATTGGGCTTAATTATTTCTGGCATTTTGCCCATCAAAATGTGCAATCCTTCAAAGGGATGGAAATGACAGTGAATCTGCCTCCTCCCGAGCAACTGAGGTTTTCATTTGAATCCTGTTGTCTTGGAAACAAGTGAGTTTCATTGAACATACACCTACCATAATGGTTAAAACATCAGCTAGACGCATGACTCCCACACAAGCCATTCTCTGTCTTGTTCCACTCACACGTTGGTTGGCTGCTGGAGTGGAAACAGACTGCGAGTCAAGACATCCGGATGCCAACCTTATCTCCGAACCTATCCACGAGGCTCTAGGCAAGTCGTATAACCTTTTTGAGACTTTATTCCCTTATGAAAAAAATGGGTATAACACTACCTCTTCTGTGGATCTCAGACACATTGTGAAGAGTGAAAGAGAAAATAAATTTGAAAAGCACTTTGAAAAGTAGCAAGGCACCCCCTAGTTCAGCCACACTGGGATTAAAAGTAACAGGTCAGTCATCAGGGAAATGTAAATCAAAACTACAATAAGGTTATCACCTCACACGAGTCAGCATGGCTAAAATCAACAACACAAGAAACGACAGGTGCTGGTGAGGATGTGGTGAAAAGGGAACCGTCTTACACTGTTGGTGGGAATGCAAACTGGTGCAGCCACTGTGGGAAGCATCTGGAGGTTCCTCAGAAAGATAAAAATAGGGGCACCTGACTGGCTCAGCCAGCAGAGCATGCGACTCTTAATTTTGGGGTTGTGAGTTCAAGCCCCACAATGAGCATAGAGCTTACTTAAAAAATAAAAAGATTAAGAACTGAACTACCCTACGATCCAGGAATTACACTACTAGGTATTTATCCAAAGAATACAAAAATACTAATTCAAAAGGATACGTGCACCCCAATGTCTATAGCAGCATTTCTACAATAGCCAAATTATGGAAACAGCCCGAATGTCCATTGACTGATGAATGGATAAAGAAGATGTGGTGTATACACACACACACACACACACACACACACACACACACAATGGAATATTACTCAGCCATAAAAAAGAATGAAATCTTGCCATTTGCAATGACATGGATGGAGCTAGAGAGTTTAATGCTAAGTGAAATAAGTCAGTCAGAGAAAGACAAATACCCATGATTTCACTCTCATGTGGAATTTAAGAAACAAAACAAATAAGCATAGGGGAAAAAAGAGAGAGAGGTAAACCAAGAAAGAGACTCCTAACTATGAGAACAAACTGATGGCTACCAGGGAGGAGGTGGGTGGGGAATGGGTCGAGCAGCGGATGTGATTCGGGAGGGCACTTGTTGTGATGAGCACCGGGTGATGTATGGAAGTGCCGAATCACTATATTGTACCCCTAATACTAATGTTACACTGTATGTTGACTGAATTAAATAAAAACTTTTTTAAAAAATAAGAAAGGTAAAAAATAAATAAAACACCTACTGAGACTTTGACCACTTCTAGATCTTGTTATCAGAGCCTGGAGCTTTCTAGGAGCCAAAGGAGCATCCACAGATCAGATTCAGATTCCTAGGAAACTCCAGTTTGGATCACTCACATCTGAAAGGAGATGTGGTATGTCAGACCTCTGCACATCCAAGCACTCTCTAGGAGCACCTTGAACAAAAAAACCAACCTAGTACCGTGAAAAATGTGATATCAAAGACCACTTTTATGTCTTCTATACACATTTAACATGTGGATGATCTCGGGTTAATTACATAACCTCTTTGGCTCTCAGTTTCCTCATCTGAACAATAGGAGATTTATACCTCTATATTTACTTTCCCATGACTGTTGAGGTTATCAAATAATACCTGTAACAAGATTTTTTAGTTGTAAAGCAGTATATTAACATCAATTATGAAATCAGAAAGGCAATAGGGGCAGATCCTGGCTTTGCCCCTTTGTGGATATGTGACACTTAAGCAAATTAACTTAAATATCCTGTGCCTCCGTTTCATCTTCCAGAAAGCCTGCTTTGGTATGCCAGATTTTAAGCATCTGTCACCAATCAGCAATTAAATGCAAAAATGCCAAACCACCTACACCAAGAGAAAATTATTGCACATTGTAGCCAGCATGGGATAAACTTTTAGGTGTGACTTTTCATTTAAAATATTAAGCCATATATGAGCTGGTTGATAAGGTATAATCTCCCATGTAGTGACTTAGAGAGGGGTTTGGAACCACACTTTGAGATTTATATCCTGACCCCACCTTTGATCAATTGTGTGCTCTAGGGCAGAATACCTAACTTCTGGCCTCTATTTCCTCATCTACAAAAGGAACATAACGTTGGGGTGCCTGGGTGGCATAGCGGTTAAGCATCTGCCTTCGGCTCAGGGCGTGATCCCGGCGATCTGGGATCGAGCCCCACATCAGGCTCCTCTGTTGTGAGCCTGCTTCTTCCTCTCCCACTCCCCCTGCTTGTGTTCCCTCTCTCGCTGGCTGTCTCTATCTCTGTCGAATAAATAAATAAAATCTTTAAAAAAAAAAAAGGAACATAATGTTGTCACCTACTCATAGGGTTGTTGTAAGAATTAAATGATCCAATGCACTGAAAACAGTATATAAGAACATAATAAGCATGAGTAAATGTTAGCCAGTATTTTTCATCTCGGTCTTTTTATATCACTATATATCTGTTATGGTCACCCAGCAAAAGTAGAAAGGATCCCCACCCAAAGTTTGATTCCAGTGTCAAAACTGATGACACCACAAACACATATCAAGGCATAAAAAAGGCTTATTACTTACATACTTGAGGTCTCTGGGGGAAGGCAGGGCAGGGTTCTCGAGCAGGCCCAAAATTGCTTGAGACAACAAGGAAAGGAAACTATTCTGGGGTTTTGTGTGGTTGGAGTAGTGAGGAGTCTGGTATACGTGTTCCCACATAGGACAGGTTTCTGTCTCCTGCCAGTGCCCATTGGAAAGCTCACTTCCTTATCAGCCTGACCAGAGTGTGCCCCAAAGGGAAGAGGGGTGGGTACGGCTTAAAAGTTAAGTTAAATATCAAACAATAGTCTCTCCATTATAACATACGGGTACCCCACATTTCTTGTTAAGCCTATAGCTAAGCATAAGGAAAACATCTTGTTAGCAGCCACCTTCATTATTTTAATAGTTCTTCAGCTAATACTCCTGGGTTTTTCATAGATAATTACACTGTCTGTAAATAACGAGAATTTTCTATCTTCCCCTTCTAATAATTGTACCTCCTGTTTATTTTTCTTATCCTAATGCATTGGCTAAAATATACAAAATTAAATATTAATGGTGACAGTGGACATTCTCACCTTGCTCCTGGCTTTAATGGGAATGCCTTTAGTATTTTGCATTAAGAATCATCTTACCTATTGGTTTGAGATTGATTTTTTTCCTACCATATTAAGAAAGTTTCCATACATTCTCTTAGTTTATTAATAGATGTTATCAGAAATAAATATTAATCTGTATTAAATGCCTTTATGAAATATACCATGATGAATTTACATTTTAACTATTTGTTATTATCTTGAATACAGGATTTTCCATAAATGAATGGAACATTTCTTCACTCAAGTGATTATTATTGGACATAGAATATCAGAAACTTGGACTTTAATCTTAGTTGTATTTTACTCCCCAGATCCAAAATTTAGGACCTTCGTGTAAGATTCACAAGGACTAAAATTAAGGATAATTTTTTTCTATGTACCATATTTCAGGTGAGGGGAAAGCTAAAAGGACAACAGACATATATTTTAAACCCTTTTATAATCTAGTGTGGGATTCAAATGAAAGTTTCCCATTTTTCATTTCTAATTATTCCAGGACTCACTTGAAAGATGTTCATTTAGATTTTTATAGCCTACATAAAAGACTTCTAAAAATCTTGCTCCTTCTCACTCCTCAGGTAATTTCATATGCTACCAGCAATTTGCATTATCTCTTTTGTTTAAAATAGAAGAGACCACTCTAGTCAACATAAATGCCATGAATGCAAACTGAGAACTGATACCACTTCCTGAGGGCTGGTTGAAGCCCTTAGTATATGGCTGATTCTTAACCAAAAAGAGTTTGCTAAAAAGCAAAACTCTCCAAAATCCTCAGCCTGGGTATTATAAGGACAGAGATGGAGTGAGGGCTCATGAGAGACTCGGATTTCCAGCAATGGGACACAAAGAATGAAAATGAGGCTCCGTGAAGTTGAGTAACTTGACCAAGGTCACAGAGCTAGTAAATGGCGACACCAGAATTGGATCACGAAACTTGTTAACTCTAAAATCATGTAGGCTTCATGCCGGGCTGATATTAGAGAACTCGGGGAACATCTTCTAAATGTCCATTGTCAGGGACTATTCAACTATTCCTAAAAGCAACACATATACTGTGTTATTTAGGACATTTTCAGCTGAAAATAGCAAGAAACCCCAGGTGCCAAGGCTTAAGCACAGAAGTCTAAGGTAAAGCAGCTACAGCATTGGTTCATTGGTGGCTAAACTTCATGGATCTGTCAAGGCTACAGAAATAGTAGCAAGCACCATATCCTCACCCAGTAACATCCAAAGCAGGAAAGAAACCTTCTCCTAGTCGTGACGCTTACTGGGCGAGAAAAACTTTCTATGTCCCCCAGCAGACATCCCCTTAGATCTCCCTGGCCAGTGTTGGGTTTGAAGCCCACTTGCTAAGGGGAAGTACTACAACTAACTCAAACTAATCATTTTCTCCCTGGAGCTAGGAAGGGCCCCACCATTCCTGGGGCATATGGCCACCCAGTACCTTAGCAAAATGGGGTTCATTGGCAGGAAAGGGGTAGAGTCACTGAAGGTGTGCAACTGACAATGCTGCCACATTCACATCACCATCCTCATCCACAGAGGTCCCAGTGGTTTGCCTTCGCCTTAGTTTCCCTGGATTTGTATCCTGCCGATGTCTGAGATGGGAGTGCTCAGAGTAAACAGAAAAGATGTCCAATCCACTTCTCACAACCAATGGCAATGAGTCAACTATGTAATGAAGCAACAAGGAAACTCAATCAAAGGGACAGGAAAACAATTGTAAGCAAAGATGACTTCTTAAAAGAAATTACAGTGAAGCAAGCAGAACACAAGCTACTGGGGGGCCAAGAGGCTCTAAATCCAAATAAAGAGCTGAATTTCTCACACAGATCGATGCAAGCTCTACCCCTGCAGGACAACCGTGGCAGAAAAACTATAGACTCCTTCGAGGCATCATACCCTAGACAGAGAAAGTGAACATAGGGAAAGCAAGAAAATAAGAATAATAATAATATTTCATCCATATTATAATTATAGTCAATGAAATTCAATAAGCACTAAGCATCCACGAACCCCTTCAATACCCCCAAGCAATATGCTGAGCTACGCAGGAGCACCAGGCATGAATCAGACAAGGTTTCTGCCTTCAAGGAGCTTACGATGAATAAATCATACACTCGTAGGAAAATCTGCATTAAACAAATTGGTTTCCTCACTTGACTTTTGGTAAATTTAATTTGGCTAAATGACTTTGGAGGATTGATCTTCAGCAAATCAATCTGCGGCGCACGTGAGCAGCTGACTTTAGAAAGTCATAAGTGATATTCAGTGAATACAAACAAGCTGCTTTGATTGCTGAGAGGTGGGAGGAAAGAATTTCTAAAGGGACATTTGAATGGGTCTTGAGGAATGAGTAGGAGTGTAACAGACTTAGAGGGGAAGGGAATAGCGCGACAGGGCCTGTGTTGTGAAATCAGGTTCCAGCCCTCCAGCAGATACTCTCTCCACGCTCCCTCAAGCAAACAAAAAAGTATTTTAGGTCCTGCTCTCTTTTCAAAAATGACTGTTCTAGTTGGCCAGAAACAAGCACCACAACAAAGCCTGCCAAATTGAACAACCGTCTTTTTTTTCAGTGGTTCCGACAGACCTCTGTCTGCCCTCCTGTTTGCCATCCTAGGCTCTTCCTATCTGCCACCTCCGCCGGCCAAGTCGAGAGAACGTGAGTGGCGATCACGGGCATTCGAGAATGTTCCTCAAACTACGAATCCCTACCCAAGCCTGTACAAAGGCAACACATCGGTAAGGCCTTATCATTCCCTCATTTTCCCAGTTTGAGGAAAGCCCTTCAGGATCCACGTCTGGGATTCCTCCTCCGAATTTCCTGTGATAGTCCTCAAACAACTCCCTCTTAAAGGGAACACGCCCTTTATAGAGAAAACATGGTCCACTCTTAAACTTATTCAGATAAAGTCGGCCTTCTCTGGCCTCTTATCAGAGGAGGATACGCAGCAACCAAATTCGATAGCCAGATGGCTGTTTCTGAACATCGGCACTTTGTGGAGTCACTCGAGTGTATCATTTTTTTTTTTCTAAATACTTTTTTTTCCTCTTCCTCTGTTTCTCTCTGCATTGGAGCCTCCACCCATGAAATTGAAAGATTTCTAGTAGAAATTCCTTTGTTGCATCAGCTTTGGAAATATGGATTACAGTATTCTGTGAAAAACATTTATAACCCTGAACTGTGACTCAGACATTGTTGCATTCCTGGGGTTATAGATTTTCTTTCAGCTAAACTAAGGCTCTAAGTCACAGTGACAGTTGTAATGTGTGTAATACCACAGTACCAGATTCTATTACACACATATTTTTGCTAGAGGTTTACGATGTTAAAAATATTTCTTCTTTTTTCCAATACCTTTCTGTACCTGTTGTGTAAATATATTAGAACCTATAACACCAAAGTCAATTTCCAGATGAAATGTGCATAGCAACAGTAGTTTGTCCCTTAAAGAAAAAAAAAAGCAGGTGGGGGGAGGGGAGTGCTACATACAAGCTAATGATATTCAAGCACAATATTGAATTGTAATAAAAGATGAATGAGAGAAAGTGTGTGTCATTGTGAGGGATGGAGAAGGTTACGGAAAGCTGAGGCCAAGAAAGGATTTATCATGGGTGTTGCTGCAGGCATTGTGTTGAGAAATCTGCAGACTTATTTGCAAGTGTATTTTATGGGAAAATAGAGCAGTCTACTGAGGAAAGAATTTCTAAAGATTATCTTTTATACAAGATTAAGCTAAAACTTAGGAAATATGTGAGAGAAATCGCAACTGATTCTCCAGGGAGTGGAACTTCCAATTCATCAGTGGGTCCTGTCAATTCCATAAATGCAGGAAGAGGTCTTTGTTAAAGTGCCACTGGTACTGTAATTTTTCAAGGCAGGTGAGGAAAGGCACACATGGAAAAATGAAGTGGACTTAATTAGCACACCCTCTTGCAAAGCCTGAATCCACTAGAATCATGCCAACAAATCCTTCCCGCTTTCTTCAGCATCCAAATTTTAGTTAACACTCACAACAGTTCTCCTGGGTATTTAACCACATTTCTCTTTCTCCTGTAAGAATCCAGTGTGACGAATACTTTTATAGGGGAAAAAAAGATGATAGAAGTTGACGAAATCAGGGGCGCCTGGGTGGTGCAGTCGTTGAGCGTCTGCCTTCGGCTCAGGGCGTGATCCCAGCGTTCTGGGATCGAGCCCCACATCAGGCTCCTCCGCTATGAGCCTGCTTCTTCCTCTCCCACTCCCCCTGCTTGTGTTCCCTCTCTTGCTGGCTGTCTCTATCTCTGTCGAATAAATAAATAAAATCTTTAAAAAAAAAAAAAAAAAGAAGTTGACGAAATCACCTGACGCAGAGAGTTTGAGAAGATAACCAGACCAGAGATATTCAGAAATTCCTTCTGTTGACTAAGTTTTAACTTTTTATACTTTTTTTATCTTCCGCTTAATCAATAATTAAAAGGCAAAATTAACTGAGTGGCACTTGGTCTTCCCTTCCATAGCTTCTACATTCATGTGGAAGTGGTATATGAGAAAATGATCTCAAGGAGACAGAATGAGAAGAACTGACAGACAGAGTGACCCAGTCAGCTGCGTATTCCTCTGAGTTTGTTCTCCCCCACGAAAGAAGGAATAATTACGATTTGGGGCCAAATTCAGCTCACTCGGTAATTACTAAATGAAAATTTCGAGAACGTATGGGCTTTCGGTTTTTTGTGGTATTTGCTTTTGGTTTTGTTTGTAGGGAGTATCTAGTACCTCACAGTCCTGTTTCATTTGTAAATCCAGAATTCCATAAAGAGAAAAATATTACAATTCCTGTAATATGTATCAAATACCACAAAAATGTGTATGCCCTCTGATGTAGTAATCCTACTTAGATGAATCCTGCTACAGAAAATTATCTAACATGCAAAAATATTTTCTATTTCCAATACAGAAGGAGGAAATACTCTCAGTTAGGCACTCAATAGTCACATTCTTTCTCTTATTTCCTTGATAATTCCCTTGATAATGTATTTGAGGGGAACTGGCACATCCCAGAGGTAGCTCATGGCAATGATTAGTCCAAGAACAAGTATGAGACCCAGTTCTGTTCAAGGAGTTGTAAGAGAAAGCCTCCTTAGAGGGATTCCCAAAATAGAATTACTAAATCAAAGGGTATAAATATTTTTAAGGCTCTTAATATTTGGCAAAGTTTTCCTCTCTTCCTCCCTCTCCAAAAAAAAAAAAAAAAGTACATTTTTTTTAAAAATTCCTTTTCTACCTGCCCTCTTGCTTCCTGCTTCAAATTCAACTGCATAGAAACGTGAAGTTTGGAATTGTGGCAGCCATCTTGAAACTATTATGGAAGGGCCTGTGAATCACAGATATTGGCCTGTCACTCTGATCAACTCTGGAGCCATTTGCTTTCAGACTGCACTTCAAAAGTATTCTAACTGAAATACACCTGTGTAATAAAATATTACAGTTTTTCAAAATGATGCTTATGAAGTTTTTTGGCATGATGTAAAAGCTCATGATTTAACATTAAGTAAAAGACTGGCAGGTTACAAATCTGAATTTAGAATGTAATATCAGCCACGTGCAAATATGCATAGAAAAAAAGGGAAATGGACAACACAAAATGTTATGAATATTGGCCTCCAGATGATGCGATCATAAGCCATTTGTCCCTCTATATTTTCCAAGTTCTATACAGTCAGTTTATGTTACTTTTACTGTCGGAAGAAAAAAAGACAAACAATAAAGACTCCTATGAGATCAGAGAATTAAACTAAGATATTCTGTACTAACTCAAAAATAGTAGCAGGGTAAATATGGCCAAGTATCATTTTCTAGCCTAAGAGCCATGAATTGTGATCATCTCCAAGGCCCTCACTTATCTTTGTAGCCAGAGGGGGGGGGGGAATTGTTGAATTAAGTACTTTCTCTGATAACTAGATGATCTAATCTCACCAGTAACAAAATAATCACAACTTTTTCTTTTAGAATAATAAAATTAGGGGCGCCTGGGTGGCTCAGTCGTTAAGCTCTGCCTTTGGCTCAGGGCGTGATCCCAGCGTCACGGGATCGAGCCCCACATCAGGCTCCTCCGCTAGGAGCCTGCTTCTTCCTCTCCCACTCCCCCTGCTTGTGTTCCCTCTCTCGCTGACTGTCTCTATCTCTGTCAAATAAATAAATAAAATCCTTTTAAAAAAAGAATAATAAAATTGATTTTATTAGTTTTACAAAAGCAACTCTTGCTCTTTGTGGGGAAAGAAAAAAAAAAAAACTTCAAGCAAAACAGAATACGTTCTAGAAGTAAAAGTTCCCCCACCACACCAATCCTTGGAAGTAAACGCTATCAGTGGATCAGTGTGCCTTCTCCCTTTCTGTTAGGCCAAATACAAACTTTTTTAAAAAAAAAACACAAGCTCTAACTTGGCATTACATTGTGGACATTTTTCTACGTCTATATATAAGATTACCTCATTCCTTGTAATGGCATCGTGGTGTTCGGTTGAACAGGAGTACCACAATTTATTTAATGGACATTATGGTTGTTTAGAATTTCTATTACTGAGTTTGAAGGGACTATCAATAATACTCTTCATTTTCCTATTGGATTCCAGAATAATTAAAAGACAAAGACACAGGATTCAGATATAGAAATCAAATGTCACTTTCATGACCAATTTAAGTGGGTTCTGGACAACGTGGCTTAAGTGTGAGAGCCAAGTAAGTTTGCTAGTAAGATCCCTACCACCACCATCAGAATGTAACTTAAACCCCAAAACGGCAGGTTACCCCAAAGGCCAGAGGTCACCCTATCATCAAGAGCTGGTAAGAGCACAGCTTCATGCAGCAAGCCCAATCAAGGAGAGGGGGAGGAAGGGACCAAACAGAAAGTGCTTGGCCGTTTGTCCTAAACACACAAATAAAAAGGGTCTCTCCACCCCAGGGTTAAGGTAGGTGAGGAGATGGGCCAAAAGGACAAGAACATTAGTCTGATGGCATTCCCTCCACATGCACACATGAAGCCTGGAGAAAGGATTCCTCTGCCCTCACTGTCCCAACTATTACAATCCTAGTGAATATCCTTGTACAAATAAACTTGTGCTATTATTTGAGTACTACTGTAGGACAAACTCCTAGATTGCCAGATCAAAAGACAAGGCGATTTCAAATCTCAAAAGGTATTTCAAAATTCCCTTCAAAAAAGTGTTATTGTTAGGAGTCAGTTGGACAGTGAGGTAGTCAGGGCCAGGGTCGCCAACAAGAAAATATGGAGTCAGGACAGCTAAGACAAAACAGCACCAACATCCTGTTTTCAACTTAGAGAGGACCGCACTAGCATTCTGCTTTGCAGCCTTTGCAGAAACGACTTCTGCAGAACGTCCTAAAATAAAACAATTAACCACAAAGCATTTGTCCCTATCATGGGCAAGAGGCAGTTAAGACATCAGCCCCCAGATGTCAGCCCAGAAGATCTTCAGCACATTGACATTAATCTAATAGGGAGACAGATATGTGACCAAAGCCCTCACTGGCACGACTCAGTACACCCTGGTGGCTTAAGACAGATTCGCAAAAGAACACATAAACACCCTTAAACTTAGAAACTCCAAGGGCAACCCTCTCGGGTCCCCTCCCTCTCCAGGAGCTTTATGATATCGCTCAATAAAACTTTGCTTTGCTGCCCACCACTCTTCGTCTGGTCTACCTCTTCATTTTTTGAAGTGGACTGACCAAGAACCGCGGGCACTAAAGGCAGAGAAATCCTGCAACAGTAACAATTTACACTCGCACCAACAGAGGATAAGAATGCTTCTTTTGCCCCTCCCGGCCAACTACCCACACTATTTTTCATCTTATCAAACCGTTATATAACAATCTGTTGTCTTAGACTACCAATGAAGTTAAGCGTTTTTTCATAAATTTCCTGGGCACTTATATCTCTTCTCCCATGCCTGCCCGTTCAGGAACATGAACTTGTTTTTCCAGCAGTGATATCCCATTGGTTTTCACCTTCCAAACTCTCTTGCCAAGTCCTCTTGCAAACAACTGCACGGATTTATGAGACGTCCAGATGGGGTTAGAGGTAGCACCTCTGGGAATGAATTCAGGTTTTCCTGGAAATATAAGCCAAGCAAACATGTTTCTTTGGCTTTCATAAAACCACATCCCAGGGAAATTATTTAACCAGTCTGTACACAACTACAATATTAAATGCCAAAGTATCATTGGGAGCCAAGAGGTCAAACTTGAGGTCTAGCTCTGCCATTTAATAAACTTGGTTACCTGGGGCAATCCCCTAAATCTCTCTAAATTCCGGTGACTTCTTCTAGCACATGACAGTGGAATGAGATGAACTAGATGGGAAGCTGTCAAGATTTCTTTTTAGCAGAACTGTTTATGTGAGTTCAAAATATAAAAGAGAAAAAGTCAGAGTGACTCTGTTTGAAGCCAAGATGGGAAACCCTAAGCCTCAGCTAAACAGCATCCAGCTTGTCCCCCCCGGTGGCCCCTGATATTACTCCACATAGAATTCTTAGAACCTCCGCAGGCCCAGCTTGCAAACCACTGGACTTAGAACCATCCAGTAGCCCCCAGCACTGCTCTAGACAGGATTGAAAGGAAGGACAGTTCTGACTCACTCTAGCATATAAACAACTGCAGCTACATTTCCTAAGGGCCTGTTTCATTTACAGGTGCTTCTAAATTTGAAAATAACTCAGTAAAAAAACTGACACAAATAGCACTAGCATCTGTAACAGAATGACTCCAGGTTAGAATGAACTCCAGGAACACTTGAACACTTAAAATACCTAGATTTGGAAATATCTAATATTAATGTTTTATAAGATTACCTTATGGGGACCATAGCATGAAGCCTTGCCCTAAGGGTAAGGGTGGGATTTCCCCTTGATGGGACTCATCATTTATATTGTTGATTGGCTTAAGAAGACATCAATGCAGGGGCGCCTGGGTAGCGCAGTCATTAGGCCGCTGCCTTCGGCTCAGGGCGTGATCCCGGCGTTCCTGGATCGAGTCCCACATCGGGCTCCTCCGCTGGGAGCCTGCTTCTTCCTCTCCCACTCCCCCTACTTGTGTTCCCTCTCTCGCTGGCTGTCTCTCTGTCACATAAATAAATAAAATCTTTAAAAAAAAAAAAAAAAGAAGACATCAATGCAACAGCAGAAAACAGGCTTTAGGAAAAAGCCCTAAGAGGGGTGAGGAAAGAGTATCCTCAGACTGGCTACATAATTTGTGAGGCTCAGGCCAAAATGAAAACATGGAGCCCCTTGTTCAGTAATTACCAACAACTTCAAGATGACAATGGCGGAGCATTAAACGATGTGTAAGATGATAATTTTTTAAAGATTTTATTTGTTTGAGAGAGAGAGAGCACATGCGCACACGCCAAGTTGCAGGGGGGCAGGAGCAGAGGGAGAAGGAGGGAATCTCAGCAGACTCCATGCTGAGCACAGAGCCCAATGAAGGGCTGGATCTCAGGACCAGGAGATCATGAGCTGAGCCAAAATCAAGAGCTGGTCGCCTAACCGACTGCACCACCCGCGCTGCTGTGTGTGAGATGATTCTAAGGGCGGGACCTCCTGCACCTGTACAGAGGGCTGGTCTGCCAGTAAAGCAGGGCTACACCACCCCGAGGTCGAACGGTGAGTTTGGCCCAGACTCTGAGGAACAGTGATGCCTGAGGCATGTCTGGTATGAGCATGAATAAGAGGAAGTCAAGCTGACCCTCAGAAGAGCCTGGGAGCAAGGCAATGAACTGTAGGAAACCTGGCTCCTGACCTGCTAAGGAGTTAAGTAAACCATTCTCCGCGTGTCTGCCTTTGCCTTATCCAGGAGCCTTCAGGGACTCTCCTTAAAATGGTCTCCACTTAGGCTTTGGACTTTTGGAAAAGAGCTTCACAGAACTGCTGACGGAAGAGCCCAGCTTCCTCTCCAGGGGACGCATGTGGGTCACAGAAGGGGACAGCTGTGCCTAGCAGGAGGGGGTGGGCACGGGTAAATAAGGGCTAGGAGACAGCAGCACCAAGCGCTGTGCAAACGCTGGTGAGAGAGCGATGGTTTCCTCTTGGGAGGGCGGCAGAGAAAACTCAACGGCACTGAGGGGAGAACGTGAGAACGACCCCGCAAGAAAGCACAGGTGTCAGCCAGTGGGCAACGTCACCAGGGGAGGGACAAGTAAAGTAAGTTGTCACAGACAAATACACTGTGCCATGGCCTTGGCTTTGGGGTATTGCAGAAGGACCCCCCAAATTTGCGCTATCCTTCCTTTGATGTAGGATGTGCTTTGGTATGGTCTCGGGGAAATCACTCCCTGACTGAGGGTGAATTAATGAAACAGTGTGCTTTTAGACTTCTTTGTAAAGATATTTTTCAGAATTTGTGTCAGATAACTGCCAGGCCCTAGGAATGACCCACTCACGCAGGCTATTGATGGCAAATGACCTCATCCTCGGTGGGCCGGAAACAACTCAGTTGACACTATTTTTGCTCAGTTTCCAAAATTTCACAAAAGATTTAAATAAATAAATAAATAAATAAATAAGTGTGTGTGTGTGTGTGTGTGTGTGTGTGTGTGTGTGTTCAGTGGATAAACACTGCAGGCAACAAACAGGTGAAGCATTCGCAGCATGGTGATGCCTGCATTTCTCACGTCACCTCACCTTTGCCTTCTGTCGCTGAGCCTGTCTCGGTGGTCTCTGTTTTCACCCACAAGCAGCCGGACATCTGTTTGAGTTGCCCCAAGGAGAATACACACACACTAAAGCGAAGTGAGCAACACAGACCTGGCTAACGCCTGGCAGGGCAAGACGGAGAAGGAGACCTGCTCCGCTCACCCTCACCGCAGAGCAAACACGGCACTTTCACGCCTCACGGTCTTTCTTCTGCTGCGGCAGCTCTGGGAGTTTCTCCTGCTCCCTTTCCACCCGGGTCCCAGTTGCCTGGCTCCTCTCATCCTCCCACCCCACCCCCTAACTTTCAATTCCTTACCCTCTTAATACACTGAGCAACTCCACTTGTGTCTCATCGCTTATTCAAATCGACTTGGCTCGACTCATCAGAGGGTCCACATTTCTTAGAAGTTGGACTGATGATCACTTTTGTCCTTGGGGTCTCCTTCCTTATCCCAAATGTCTTATCAACGTATTTACCCCAAACAAGCAAACATTGTGCCTTCCCAGGAGGAATTCTGGTGAATTCAGGGATCTCCTTACAGAAGAACAGAAGCGGTTCTTCGTGGGGCTTGGAAGGACGCATGCTCCCTTGGGTTTATACGGAAGTGTTCCTCCTCTGTTGACAGAGGCAGCAGGACCCACAACTACAGTTTCAAGAAAATCCAGGCAGGCCTGTAAGAAATCAGAGTTGCTGCATTTGCAAGACTAGGTTGTGTCTTTGCTTTGAGGTCTCAATAATTGATGGAGGAAGGTGGTGTAAGCAAACTGAGCTTTCTGGAGTCTAGGCCCATTTTGTAATGTACGGGGCAGGAGAGGAGGAGTCTTCTTGGCAGACAAGCACATTTTTTTTTTAAAGATTTCATTTATTCATTTGACAGAGATAGAGACAGCCAGCGAGAGAGGGAACACAAGCAGGGGGAGTGGGAGAGGAAGAAGCAGGCTCCTAGCGGAGGAGCCTGATGTGGGGCTCGATCCCATAACGCCAGGATCATGCCCTGAGCCGAAGGCAGACGCTTAACCGCTGTGCCACCCAGGCGCCCCCAGGCACATCTTTTTAAAAGCACTTCCTATTCCTAAAACATTTCCTTCACCAAGTGCCTCCTGCCTAACCATTGTCATTGGGTTTCCCATTAGCCTGCAGTAGAAAGACCAGAATTCAGGCCCTCCCCCGTTTGACCTAACCTAATCTCTGCCCGCTCCCCAAAAGGACCCTCAGCTTCTTCCCATCTGACTGAGTACCCTTCTCCGGTGGGTGGGCACATCTCTACCTTCCTGTCTCGCTCCTTTGCCTAAAATGCTTTCTCACCATCCAAAGTCTCATCCGTCTGCTAGGTACATGTATTTTTTCTTATTTGACTTTACCTACTTTTTTAATACTTATTTGTGTGCAGTGAATACGTATTGCTTGTGTTACTTTAAAGTTACTTTAATTTTCCTAAAACATTTAGCTCAATTTTCAAAAAAAAGTTTAAATTTTCCTTCCACCATAATTATCCCAATTGGGAGAAACGTTAATAATAATAATAATAATAGCTAGCATTTATTAATACCTACAATGAGCCCATCTCTGTGCTAAGTGTTTATTTATAAAGACATTATCTCATTGACTCTCCACAACTACCCTATGAGATAGATCTTCCCAATGTACAGATTAGAAAATTGAGGCTCTACAAGGTAATGTTATATAACTTGCACGGGTCTCCCTGCTGGCACATGTCAGAGCTGGGTGTGAACCCAGCTGATCCCCCAGTCTCTGCCCTTAACAACCACTTGCGTTGAGCTGGTCCAAAAGGCAAGAGCCATGGACTGCCTTTGTATTGTAGATAATTGCATCTTTGTCACTACTCCTACACTGTAACTTCCTTGAAAGCATTTTAGAGTTTTTCCGAGTGTCGAGCACAAAATTCTACACCTGATAAATGTATTTAATTTTCCAAACAACAAAACGAAGACCCAGAGAGCTCAAGCAACTGCCGAAGTCCCAGAGCCATTCTGACAGACCTGGGATTAGAAACCAGCACGTCCGGAGTCAGCCCTGGTAACTTCCCACTAAACAAATGGTCAGTGTTTAATATATATTTATTGAATGGATTTATTTCGGGGGTTCTCTTTATCTGATGGCCTTCTGGCCATATGATTTGGTCATAATTGCAAATTAGTTTGAGGACTGATAATTATTGGAAATCTAAATTATGATTTGATAACCCAAGTTTCTCAAGTAGGTTAAGTTGGCTAGGTAAGAGTCAACGCCTAATACAATAGAATTCTCTGCCGATGTTCATTTTATTTAATGGAAAATAATTTTAAAGCACTGCAAAAAGTAGTGTCTGCATCAGTAGCGGCCAAAGGTATGCATGACAGACTTGCTTACTGAAACTGAGTATCAGATTTTATGAGAAGACACACGTTTCAAGTTAACCATCAAAGAATACCTAACTTGAAAATACCTTATATATACGTATGTATTCTATGACTGAGATTGTTGAAAAGTTATATTTTTTTAAGTTATCCACACCCAGAAGAAAAAAAAAAGTACCGAATTGAATAATTCTGTTTGCCACAGAACCAGGTCTAACCCCTTTACCACCAGCAGCTGGAAACCCTGACTCTGACCCGTGCCCATCCAAACCTTAGACATAGGTAACCGAGGTTACCAGAATTGTATAGAAGGTCCCCTTGAGGGCATATACATGTAAGTGAATAAAGAGAAAACTTTCTGATCTTTAAAAGAAATTACAAAGTAATACGTGTTCATTATTTTGAAAATTAGTGAAGAGAGAAAAACAGAATCATCCACAATCCTGTTACCAAGTGATAATCATCATAAGCACGTTTACGTATCTCCTTCCAGACTTCTAAAAATGCACAAATGCATTTTTTTCACACAAAAAAATGGGATTATACTTTACATGCTGTTTTATAAACTGCCTTCTTTCCTTCACATGTGGTTAACATCCTCCTAGAACAGCGAGTTTGCATACACATTACTGCCTGGTGTCTACATCATACAGCACTGTCTGTCCGCACCACCACGCGAAGCAGGTACAGACACTTGACTAGGCGGCACAGGAGCAAGATGGCCTATCTGGATGCTTCGGACCGGGGGGAGACATTGTAACAAATGCTCTCGTTGCTCCACTTTCTTGGGGTCCACTTCTCTGTTCTACAGCTGCCGGGGACAGCCCTTCTATATAATTCCTCAGAGAGTCCCGACGGGGATTGAACTCCAGTTACCCAGAGCTGACTATAGGTTTAGCCCACTAACAGATATGTATTCCTGTTACTAATCTCTCTCCCACAAGGAGAACAGATGGTACACAAATTACCACCCCATCAAGTTACCTGTAAATTTATTCGGTATCCACCTTGGACGCCAAGGGATCCATATCTCTGTGGTCTCCACCCCTCTTCTCTTCCCACTAGGATCCTCTCAGGTTTTCCCACCTCTCTGTTCTGCCCCCAGGGCCCCAGCTCTTAACTTAATGAAAACTAAAGCTGTGAGCTGAGCACCCGACTCCATCCAGGCAAGGTGCATCAGGTCCTGAATAAGCTTTAGATCTTTTATAATCATTACTAGATATTCTTCAGAATAGAACATCTAGGGCGCCTGGGTGGCTCAGTCGTTAAGTGTCTGCCTTCGGCTCAGGTCATGATCCCGGGGTCCTGGGGTCCAGTCCTACATCAGGCTCCTTGCTCTGCAGGGAGTCTGCTTCTTCCTCTCCCTCTGCCCCTCTTCCCACTCATGCTCTCAATCTTGCTCTCCCCTCTCAAATAAATAAATAAAATCTTAAACAAACAAACAAATAAAATTCATGCATGTGCTACCTGAAATCATCCCAGTGGTACACATACCACAATTTGGAAAATACTATATTGAGTACATAAAAACCAGACTCAACATTTGAAGTAAGGCTCTGCTGTTTACTAAAATCTGTAAGCAAGAAGAAAAAAGAAGACACACACAGCAGGGTTTCAGCTCCCCACTCCTCCTGGTGGCTTCAAACAGCACACTGTTACACATCTTTATGCAGAACAAATATGCAGAACTAGCTTAGTGACTTGAATAAGCCATATAAAGGGTCTTTTCCAAGAACCGTTTTTCTTTCCAGTCAAGCGAGGGTCTCTTAGATCCAGGGGACCTGCAGAGAGAGGCCTCTCGGGGCCAAGGGGAATGGGTACTTCCCGCATGAGCAGAGCCGTGGAGTTTCCCGCAGCTCACAGCCTTACTTGTCACAGCATTATTCCAACCAAAGCTCTGTATTCCACCATTCCTCTGTCTTGCCAAAGATTTCATCCCTACCAGGAAAAGGGAAGAAGGTGGGCCAAGACAGAAAAAGGAAGGGGTGAGAGAATCCCGCCTCGCCCCTTCTGAACTACAGTCTCTCAATCAGTCCCCATGACTTGTTGTCTTCCGGCGTGCAGAACAGAAAACGCTGCCAACACACGGCACCCTGGCCATGCTGTCCTGTCCAGGCAGAGCTCAGACAAAACCCAGCGGCAGCCCTGCGGGGAGGGGACCCAACTCCTCTCTGATGACTGACACGTTGTAGAGACAGCAAGTAGGTATCTAGGTAGAAATGCCCTCCTGAGCTGCCCTATAATTTGTACGACAACCTGCTGCCACCAGGGCCTCCGCCCGCAGCATCCGGAGGCATCACCTCACTCCCACGTCTAGCAATCGTGTTGCTCCCATACTTGCAAAAGAATTAGACGGAAAACAAAGCGAATTTTTTACCTATCAAGTATGTAAAGGCACCTCAAATTTTGTGGGATATTTTTATGATTATAAATGTAGTAGATGCTTCATGAGGAAATTTAATTCTTTTTTAAGATTTTTATTTATTGGGGCACCTGGGTAGCTCAGTCTGTTAAGCATCTGCCTTCGGCTCAGGTCATGATCCCGGGGTCCTCAGATCGAGTCCCACCTCAGGCTCCCTGCTCAGCAGGGAGTCTGCTTCTCCCTCTGCCTTTCCCCACTGGTGCTTCTTGCTCTCGCTCTCTCTCTCTAAATAAATAGAATCTTAAAAAAAAAAAGTTTTTTTTATTTATTTGACAGAGAAAGAGCGTGCACAAGCAGGGGGAGCGGCAGTAGCAGAGAGAGAGGGAGAAGCAGGCTCCCCGCTGAGCAGGGAGCCTGAGGCTGAACTCGATCTCAGGACCCCGGGATCATGACCTGAGCCGAAAGCAGATGCTTAACAGACTGAGCCACCCAGGCGCCCCGGAAATTTAATTATTTTAATGCTAGGTTTTCTTTTAATCTGATAGGTATAAAAGAGTAAGGAAAAATAATATCCAAAGTTAATGTCATTTTTGCTATTTTAGTATTCTCTCCAGTTTTTTTTTTCTGTGCATTTTCACATCCTCAAAGATTGAACCATATGTTCAATTTTTATCAATATTTTTAGTAGAAATATTTAATATTTTTATAAAGGATGATGTGTTTATTAGAGAGAACATAACAAAAATAAAGAAAAACAAAGATAATCATTCATGATCCTACCACCCTGAGACAATAGCAATAATATTTTTATTATTTGAGGTATAGTTTTTTTTTAATCCTGACTCATTTACTTAACTTTCTACATAAGCATCAAAATGTTTTGCAAACATCACTTGTTTGTGGAAAGGTCATAATTAAGTTTTTTTTTTTAAGGTAGACTTATTGAAATGTACTTACTATTTACTATAAAATAGTAAAATTCACTATTTTTCGGTGTACAGTACCATGAGCTTTGACAAATATATATACAGTTTAGTAACCGCCACCAAAATTGAGATGTTTTCATTAGCATTTTCATCACCCCAAAAAGTTCTCATGCCCTTTGTCTGGAAGCAAAGATCATTTTGAATAGCTTATATTCTTACGTCTACAAAAACCTGCACGTAGGGTCTCAGTCAGTAGAGCACACGACTCTTGATCTCGGGGTTGTAAGTTTGAGTCCCACGTTGGGTGGAGAGATTACTTTAAAAACAAAATATTTTTTTAAAAACCCTGCACATAAATATTTATATCGGCTTTATTCATAATTCCCCAATATTGGAAGCAACCAAGATGTCCTTCGATGGGTAAATGGATAAGCAAACTGTGGCACATCTATTCAATGGGAGATCATTCGGCAATAAAAAGACATGAGTCATCAAGCCGCAAAATAACACAGAGAGGGAAGCTTGGTAAGTGACAGAAGTCAGCCTGAACATCACGATTCTGATACACGGCATTCTGGAAAAGGCAATATTCAGAGACAATACGAAGATCAGGTGTTGCCAGGGGCTGGGAGACGGAAGGGAGCAGTAAATAGGCAGACAACAGGCAACTTTTAGGGTAGTGAAAGTATTCTGTATGATACTGTAATGCTGGATACATGACATTAAGCACTTGGCAAAACCCACAGAACTGCACAATACAAAGAGTGAACCCTAATGTCAATTACAGACTTCAGCTAATAATAATGTATTAACATTGGCTCATCAGTTATAAGAAATGAACCACACCAACGCAAGATGCTAAAAATACAACAAACTGTTGTTGGTATAGAGGGAATATATGGCAACTCTCTGCACTTTTGTTCAATTTTCCTATAAATCTAAAACTGCTCTAAGAAATAAAGTACATTCATTTTTTATATATATTATGTGTCCATATATGCAAATCAATTATATATAAGTGAACAAGTGAACCTCTCCCTACAAAAAAGAATCACTCTCTGAAAGACTTGCTATCAGCTTGAAATAGTCCTCTGTGTGGGGTAAGAGCTCAGTAATAAACAAGAGACTAAAAGAGCAAGAGAAAGAAAAAGAGAGGCAGGCACAGAGAGGCATTTTATTTTATTAGATTCAACACACAAGGAGGAAAGACAGGGGGGAAAATATAGAAACGGGTTGGGCAAAGATCGGATAACAAAGAAGAGAAGCGAGTAGAGGAGGGAGATTGTCAAGAGCCCCAAAGTCGGGGCAGGAGAGATTTCTCAGGACTAGACGTCTCTCCATCTGATGGCGGTGCTCTGGTACAAGGCCGGAGCGCAGGACAGGGAGGGCCTCAGGAGGTGGTGGCCCAGGGCCCCGAGCCGGGCGGTGGGCAGCAGTGTGTGGGCCCTTCTTGCAGGCCTCAAGGATGACCTTGAAGGGTCCAGCAGGGGCATAAGCTGTGTCTCTATCAGGTTCCCAGTGTCAACCAGCTACGCCCCAAGACCCGACCTTTCCTGCCCACCTGCTTGTACTCACTAACCTTTGTCTCACTTTTTGCCTTACGCTCTTATTTCTGGTTAACCTCTTACCGCAGACAAATGAACCCCAAACCGCCCGTCGGGTGATGGCGAGTGCCCTGACAAGACTTGCAACCGGCCCAGACCCCCCACACCGTGTGAGCTAAACCCCTGACTCATGCCTATGCGGAGGGACTGGAAAGTGATCCCAGGAGTGACTGGCAATTGCCTTCCCCTCCTCCTAATACTAAACTCTCCGCCCCAGGAGGAGCCTCAGCCTCGTTTACAGAGCCGCACAACGTGTGTATGGGCATGTTTCTTGAAGGCGCAGGCGCGACCTTACGCTGGCCTCCACATACCATGACAAGGCTCCCCTCTCTAAACATTCATCCGAACCCTAAACAAACCCATTCGTCCCCTACCGGGGAGTCATGGCTTTGAAAGTCATTCCTGTGATCTCCTTAATCGCTACAAATAAAGTTTCCTCCGCGCACCATCTCACCTGGTGCAGTTTCTATGACTCGCCGAGGAGCAAACTCACGTTGGTTCCGCTACACCAGGACCGGGCTGCGCAATGGGTCACCGAGCAGACCCTCAGAACAGGGACCTTTGGGGGGCCACCCCTAGGGAACCCACTCTTCAAATGTCACAGCATAAAGTGATGAGTGACGTGGGAAACAAAGGCAGAAGAAAAATTATTAAAGTTCCTCACTCCCTACAGCCCACCGACGAGTCCTTGAGACAGGCAGCGTGACCTTCCTCTAGGGACTCAGCTGCCTCCGTGTTAAAACTTAGCTAAGGGCAAAAGACAATCCTAGCCCGAACAACCCCCCCAACCAGGATGCTGTAAGTCTACTGTACGTATAAAAATTCCTTTGGAAACTTCCTTTATCTCTAAATGCACCCCCCTCAAGATAGGTGTTGGCAATCATCCCCCGAGCATATACATATCGGCATGTACCCACCGATATACCTCTGAAGGGTCTCATGACTAAGGTTTTATTGGACAGTAATAAATGACCTTTTCCCCCACAACAGCTAGCCCTCTCAAGGTCCTGGAAACCTTGCTTCCAAAATTCCTTAGAGACTTACGCTATCCCTAACCCCCTCCCAACTTGAAAGTATAGAATGAGCCACTCCTCATGACCCCACCGCAGCTCTTTCTGCCCACAGGTCCTGTCCCCATAATTTAATAAAATCACCGTTTTGCACCAAAGACGTCTCAAGAATTCTTTCTTGGCCGTCGGCTTCCAACCCTAACGTCTTTCCTACATCAATGAGGTTACATGAGCAGGGAGTAGGGCAGAAGACAGACCCAGTGCCAGCACAGAGGTCAAGGCTGTAGCAGGGGAAGCAGGATCCACTGACATTCTCTGCCTTGGGGCCCAGCTCCCCCAACCAGGGGCACTGTCACTGAATAACAAGTGCTCATGTGCCCTGGGAACTCCTGCTTCTTACAATCCTGTTTCTTTCTGGCAGCCTCGAGCTACGTCTGCTGTAAGCAGAAAGAGTGAGGGGTCCCCAGAAAAAAAAAGATGAGACCTAGCTTTCGTGACACTAGAGAAGTCATTGCAGGCCTCCAGCTATTTCCCATGATCTCTGCCCTACTTGCCCAAACACACTTCTCCAAGACTTTTCTGGAAAGTGTCAGAATTACAAAGAAATGCAAAAACCACAGTAGTTAAGGATTTTAAGGGAACAAAGGGAATGCAAAATCTAACAGTCTCCACCAGGCCAGGAAATAGGATATCACAGACAATAAATCAGTGGTAAAACTCGCAGTGCTATTAAAAGTAAGGGAGACCCTGCATTCCTAGCCTGAGATAAGGAACCCAAGACCCCATCCAGTTTATACCGGTTCTCAGAGCGCGCCCACAACCCCTTCTCCCGTCGGACAGTTCCTGAAGCTTCAGGATAAAAGTCTCCACCCTAGGGGGAGCACAAGCTTCATTAACATAACATGGAACATAAGAAATAGCAGGAAGATCCATAGGAGAAGGAAGGGAAGAATGAAGGGGGGGTAAACAGAAGGGGGAATGAACCATGAGAGACTATGGACTCTGGGAAACAAACTGAGGACTTCAGAGGGGAGGGGCGTGGGGGATTGGGATAGGCTGGTGATGGGTATTAAGGAGGGCACGTATTGCATGGTGCCCTGGGTGTTATACGCAAGTAATGAATCATGGAACATTACATCAAAAACTAAGGATGTACTGTATGGTGACTAACATAATAAAAAATTATTATTTAAAAAAAATAAGGAGATATATATATATGTGCGTGTTTTCTAAGTGGGCCTGTGCTACCTTACACCTACCTGCCTTTACCACTGTGACAAATCTCCCCCTTCTGAATATTCATCCTAAACCCTAAATTAAAAAGCTGCTCACCCCTGCTTGGGGAGTCCCGGCTTTGGAAGCTACCTCTATCTGTACCTCACCAAGGAACCAACTCACGTTAGTGCAGTGACCATATGTCATCTCTGGTGAAGGTAAGTTGTGTTCCTGTGTGATCTTGGCCTCCCTGAGCAGCTCCTCCTGGGTCAGTGGCCACTCACACTGGGGCTTCTATCACTTCCAGGACTGGCCCTGCCTCCCCTGAACCCGAGGGAATGTTTGTGTGTGTGCTCAGACACTGACACATGGACTTGAGACCGTCCGAGCCATCACCCTATAGTCCTGCCCATAGCAGTGCCTTTTCCTCTCGGGCCTTCTGAGCGCTGCCAGCAGTGCCGACCTTCGGAGGCCTCAAGCTCTTGGGAGGCCCCTCATAGGTCTGGTGACTCCGCAGTGCTTCCTTCTTGGCTCTTTGGCTTCTCGGCACCAATGTCAAAGCCAAGGCCCACCTCATCCACTGTGTCTGATTGTCCTCTTGATACTTGTCAACTCCAGAATCCTCTGTGAAACCCCCAGAACTCCTCTTCCTCCTCTGCCTCCAGCCCAGAAAGGTCACATTACCTTCCTTTCCAGACCGCAGAACCAGTGGCCCCTCACCCCACTTGGTCGGACAGAAGATCAAGGGCAAAGTCCCAAGGTGGGGTCAGCACATGATGTCAGAGATCACAGGGCTGAAGTAAAGCAATGGAGAAAGGGAAGTTAAAGGAGGTAAGATCAGAGAGACACCTAGGACCAAATCACTTAGGCCTGGGTAGGGACTTCAGACTCTTAAGAGTGATGGAATCCACTGGAGGGTTTTGAGCAGAAGTGAGTTGTGATTGATTTGGGTCAGTCTGGAAAATGTTTAGCCAGTAATCTGTAGGAGGACATGACGGGCAGCCTCTAAAATGGTTCCCAGCAATTCCTGCCTCCTCGTGTGAGTGCCGTGATATTGGGACTTACATATGATTTCATAAGAAATATACATTTGGTCTTCCCCATGCTCTGAACAGAGCTCATAATACCCTTGGAATTTCCTAAGTGATGAGAGAGAGGAAGGTATCTTTGTTATTCAGGACAAGCCCCTTCCAACCACACCTCACTTTATAGTAACAAGATGATTAAGAGAAAACCCCTAGGTAACCTAAGGACGGCGGCTGGTTGCCAGGGGAACCAAACTTGATTCTAGGATTGCAACTTCCAGCCCCATTCCAACTCCAGAAAGAGGCTAGAGACCAAATTCAATCACCAGTGGCCAATGATTTAATCAACAGTGCCTACATAAGAAAGCCTCCTCCATAAAAACCCCAAAGGATGAAGTTCAGAGAACTTCTGGGCGCAGGAACTCGCAGAGCTGCTGGGCGATTGGCACCTTGGAGAGGACATGGAAGCTGGCACCCCTTCCCACACACCTTGCCCTAGGCATCTCTTCCATCTAGCTGTTCCTGAGTTCTAGACTTTTTTTTTTTTTAATTTTTAAAGATTTTATTTGCCAGAGAGAGAGGAGTGGCAAGCGGAGGGAGAAACAGTCTCCCCAACGACACGGGGCTGGATCCCAGGACCCTGGGATCATGACCTGAGCTGAAGGCAGAAGCTTAACCGACTGAGCCACCCAGGCATCTCTCAAGTTGTATCCTTTTATCAGAAACCAGTAATCTAATAAATAAATGCTTTCCTGAGTTCTGGGAGCCTTTCTAGCAAATTAATTGAACTGGAAGAGGAAGTCTCAGGAACTTTCGATTTATAGCTGATTGATCAGAAGCATAGGTGACAACCTGGATTTGTGACTGGCTCTTGAAAGCCCAGTTGTTTTCTCTTGTGAAACTGAGCCCTTAGCCTGTGGGATCTGATGCTATCTCCAGGTACAGGCATACCTTGGAGATATTGCGGCTTTCGTTTCAAACCACAGCAGTAAAGCAGATATCGCAAACGGAGTCAAATGGATTTTTTGATTTCCCAGTGCATATAAAAGTTATGTTTACATTATACAGTAATCTGTTTATTAAGTGTGTAATAGCATTATGTCCTTAAATTTTTTTTACATTCCTTAATTAAAAAATACTTTATTGCTAAAAAATGCTAACCATCATCTAAGCTTTTAGTGAGTCATAATCACTGATCACAGATCACCATAAAAAATAGAATAATGAAAAGTTTGAAATATTGCAAGAATACCAAAATGTGACACAGAGACACAAACTAGCAAGTGCTGTTGGAAAAATGGTGCTAATGTGTTGGAATAATGCGGCTAACACGGGGTTGCCGCAAGCCTTCAATTTATAAAAAACGTAAAATTTAAAAAAAAAAGCCAGCAGCATCTGCAAAGTGCAACAAAGCACAGTAAAACGAGGTATGCCTACAGATCGTGTCAGAGCTAAGCCACACTGTAGGACACCCAGCTGGTGTCACAGAATTGCCGGGTGTGCGGAACACTCACACATCTGCCATTCGGAAGGGTTGTGAGTGTAGCAGTTTTGTGAGAGTAAAGGAGAGACAGACACACAAGAGGAAGTGAGCTTTTCCTTACGGTGCCTTCCTCTCATCCTCTCCCCTTGAGTGTGGGCTGGGCCTAGTTACTCGCTTCTGACAGAATACTGCAGAAGTAATGCTGGGCCGCTTCCAAGATTAGGTTACGAAAGACCGGGACCTTCTTCTTGCCCGGCCGCTCTGGCCTGCTCTCCTTCTCAGAGCCCTCGCCCAGGGGAAGCCAGCTGCCTGGTCAAGAGAAGGCTCTGGAGAGGTCCCTGTGACCAGGACTGACGTCCACAGCCAATAGCCAAGGAGGACCGGAGGCCTTCTAACAGCAAAGCGAGCAAACTCGGAGTTTTGAGGTGACGGCAGCTCAGCCAACCCCTTGATGGCAACCTCCTGAGAGGCCCAGAGTCAGAGGGCCCTGCGGTCAGCCAACCCCTTGATGGCAACTCCCTGAGAGGCCCAGAGTCAGAAGGCCCTGCGGTCAGCCAACCCCTTGATGGCAACCTCCTGAGAGGCCCAGAGTCAGAGGGCCCTGCGGTCAGCCAACCCCTTGATGGCAACTCCCTGAGAGGCCCAGAGTCAGAAGGCCCTGCGGTCAGCCAACCCCTTGATGGCAACCTCCTGAGAGGCCCAGAGTCAGAGGGCCCTGCGGGGGCGCGCCTGGATTCCGGACCCTCAGAAACCCTCCTGAGATAATAACTGCTGCGTCTAAGTTTTGGGGTAACTTGCCATGCAGCAGTAGATAACCAATACAGAAGGCAAGCGGGAAAGCAGGAAGACGGGGTTTTACAGAGCATGGAAACAGGCCATCCCCCCGGGGGTAACGGCGGTTTGGACCAGCCGGAGCAGTGGCTGAGGTAGGAATCAGTGGCACTGAAAATGACTTCTACAAAGTACCACTTAGTAATCGCTGAACAAACGTTTATACCATTTCTACTCCTTCATAAGAATTAGCCTAAGCAGGGACTAGAATTTCTGGGAAGACTGAATTGATTGACCCAGGAAAGGAGATGCCATGATACAGTAAAAGATTGTGTAACAGAGTCCAGATGACTCAAAAATATCTATATACCTGTGATGGGTTGAACTGTGCACACCGCCCTCCAAAAAAAGAGTTGCGTTGAAGCCTTAACCCCGCATACCTCACATGGAACCTGATTTGGAGATAGGGTCCTTGTAGATGTAACTGAGAGAATACATTTCTGTGATTTAAAGCCCCTCGGTTTGTGGCACTTTGTTATCATGGCCCTAAGAAACTAAGACAATACCAAAAATGATCTCTCTTCGCCACCCACCGCCTTTCTAGGTTGTAAGGTACTGATCAACCATCGGATCTCACCATCCTTCGGCACCAACACAGCCGCACGTCCAACAAGATGGTTACGGAATGCTTCGTGGCAAGGACGATGATCATTCACCTCTCTTCTCTTGCTTCCGATACACAAAAGATGAGTCTGTGCTGAACACATCAGAAATCCTTTCAATTACTGCTAATGGGTGACCAGCCTCTGGTTCATTCCACAGCAAATGAGGCCACTAAGAAGTTATCGGTAAGGAATTTACATTTTAGTAGCATGTTTAATTATGATACAACCACGACAGTCTCTTACACAGGAATTTAGCATGCAAGATTTACAGCTCTTAGCACAATTTTGGCCTTTGTTGTCTCAAAGAGCCTTGTTTCTGATGTTTTCTTAGCCGATCGACCTCTGTTACATTGTGTCAGACTGCCCCCTACCGATTTGGTCTCATAATCTCATCCTGGCTGCTGCGGTTTCGGGTTGGTTTTCAGAATGTGTTTTTTACCAGGGTCCCTAAACCTGCCCCTCGTGCCCCAAAGAACACGGAGAACATTGGAACAGTGAAAGGGGGAGGGGGCCTATTTTTTTTTTCTTTTAATAAAACCTGAACGACCACAATATATATATATGAAGTTTTTTGCTTCAAAACACATCATCTGACCGGCTTAAGCTTGCAAGAGAAATTAAGTTTCTGGAATAAGAACGGATCAGATTCTTTTCCTTCTTATTTCTTGAGGGCGGCAAACATCTTCAAGAGATATCCTCTCTTTTCATGATATGACAACAGGGAAATTTTTTTTTTAAAGAAAAGCTGATGAAATTTTAACTAATCCAACCAGCCAGAGGAAAGCAATATTACAAAAGGCACCTCAAAGGAAGGGTGGGATTTCTTTTCCGCTTCAAAGGTGCTGCTGTGTGATGCTGTGAAAAGGTGCCCCCGTGGGTGGGAGCAGAGCTCAGCAAACACCCGCATGGGCCTCCCCCACCCTCCTCTCTTCTGTCCCTCCTTTGCTGGTCCACCGCTGGGCCTGTGGATGGGACCAGCCAGGAGGAAAGGGACAGAGGTCAGGGAAAGGGTGGAGGAATGTATTAGTAAGGAAGAAACCAGGAACCTGGAAATGAGTATTTGGGCTCTGTAACACAAATCTGCTCTCAAGGTATTTGGGGGCCCTCGAAACGCAAAAGCTAATCACTGAGAACAAACCCCGACCCGCATCACGTCAGCTGTACCCAGCCAGTGATGCTCTCCATCCAGGCCTCCCCATGGATGCCTAGGGAATCTGACCCTCAGCGCTCTACTTCCGTGAGGCCCCACGCAGCCTCCCTCTGTGGATCCGTGGCATTCTGGCACACACAGCAGTATGCAACTAGTCTGGTTTCCGGTGATCCCGGTCACTGCCTGGGCTTGGTTCGGAGTCCCGAGCCACATGCGCGTACCTTTATTTCCTCTGCAACTGCCTTGTGTCCTGCCCTGCCTGGCCTGGAAGCCTCTGGAGAAGACAAGGAGAGGAGCATTGTTCTTCCCTGCCCGCACTGTTAGGCGCTCCCCGGCCTGTGCTAGAGCCGTGCTCCCTCCCAGGGCTCACAAAGGAGGGCGCGGATGGAGAAGGGGGTGGGAAAGGTCACTGGAGAAGGTCTAGCGTGACTGCAGCGTGCCAGACAAACCCAAAACCTAGTCCATAAAAGACTTCTTTATGCTGCATGGTCTGAGAGAATAGCCCAGCTGCTCTCTTTGGCTCTCCTCCATGCCTCACTCCCATTCATAAAATCTTTACAGAAGGCCATGTGCTGCTTTCTCGCAGAGCAGATCAAGTTGTGCCCCAGTCCAGAATGAAGTTGGATTTAGATGCAGGTGGCTAGAAGGGCCCTGAGCGGTCTGTCTGTCCTCTCTGCCCTAATGCTCCTTATCTGGCTGTCCACACCATAAGTCAATAAATCATAGGCTGAGTCTCTCTAGAGGTCCCACACCAGGTCCGAAGCAGACCAGAAGTACACAAAAGGATACTATACTGAACTCCCGGCACCCGCAGGTGTGCCTCTCACAGCAGTCCCAGAGACTCGTGACCAAAAAGCAATTTGTCTTTTGCCGAGGCCCAAATCTGAACGATAAAGAGCAGGACACCAGGATTTGGGAGACAGTCCCTTGGTAATTCAGCCTAGTTGGTCTAGCTAGCTAGCGATCCTAAAAACACAATGTCATCATTATTTTCTTAATTTACCATATTCCTGGTACTGGACTAATTACTTCCCATATATTATCTCATTTAACCATGATTATAACCACTTTATCCCCACGTTATAGACAAAAAAATGAGATCCAAAGAGGTTAAGAAATATACTCAAGATCGTGTAACTAATCACTGTGATTAAGTAAGATCACAGAGCTAGTTAGGGTGATTGAGAGAGATCACAGAGCTAGCTGATCAGGGACGACCCCATGTGTGCCCTCCTCAGCAGCTCAAGCAGTTAACCATGTCACTTCTGCATCCCGTGTCATTCTCACTCCAGATGTGCGGCAAGGATTATGAAGCCATCAGAATTTTGTCACCATGTGAAAAATGGCTGTAGGGGCTAGAGATACCTTTAGTGAACAGCGAGAAGACTGGTGTGAGAATACACAGAGATTACACTTGTCTCCAGATACAAATATAAATCTGGAAAAGGCCGGGAGCCTGAATTAAAACAACTCCACTTCTCTGGATTAGAGAATTTTGAAAAGATCTGGGGTGCTGAGTGTTTTACACACAGAAATAAGAGACCGGTATGTGAATATTAATAGAGATGTAGATAAGACATAGTTCCTGCTCTCCAGAATAGAACGCCATTAGCATATCGTACAAAAGAACAATTAGAAGCTGGAGTGTGCGGTGGGGGCTGTGTAGTGAATGTGTTCAGGAACACAAGTGCACTGAAGCATTCAGAGAATGTACCTGAAGATGAGGTAAAACCTGAGTCGGGCCTTAAATGAGGAACACAACTTAGATGGACGGAAGGAAAAAGGAGGACTTGCAGGTACATGAAACCAACCCAGACTCAGACAGGCTCACAAATGAGCATTAACAACACAGGGAATTTTCATTTAGATCAGAAGCCCGATGGGGGCAGGAACTGTGTCTCTCTTGTTGAACAGTTCTGTCTCCAAAGACTAGCACATGGTAAGCGCTCAGAAACTACTTGGTGATGAAAGAAAGGAAGAAGGGAAAGAAGGGGTAGGAGAGGGGGAAGAGAGAACTGAAATGAAGAAATGCGGAACACAGAGTAGAAATGTAGAAGGTAGAAATGTCTGATCACAGAAAATGTGTGTGTTGGGTGTGAAGGGAAATAAGCTTGGTAAAACTGGGTGGAGCGAGGGTAGGAGGGCCTTGACCAAACAAAGTCAGGGCACAGAGTCAGAAGAAGAAGGCAACTGGGGCGCCTGGGTGGCGCAGTCGTTAAGCGTCTGCCTTCGGCTCAGGGCGTGATCCCGGCGTTCTGGGATCGAGCCCCACATCAGGCTCTTCTGCTGGGAGCCTGCTTCTTCCTCTCCCACTCCTCCTGCTTGTGTTCCCTCTCTCACTGGCTGTCTCTCTGTCACATAAATAAATAAAATCTTTAAAAAAAAAAAAAGAAGAAGAAGAAGAAGTAGAAGGCAAGAAAGAGTCAGATGGAAAACCCATGGGTTCTCGAGGCTTCAGAGAAGAAAAGCCATGGAAAATGAATGGCTTCATACTGAATGGGCTGAACTGGAGAGGCCACGGGCTGAAGGGGGGCAGAGCCCTTAGGGAGCCATCATGGCAGTCCAGACACAAGAAAAGATGAGAGTTTGACCTGTGGGAATGGTAGAAGGAATGGGACAAGGACAAAAAACTGAAGAACCTGTTGAAGGGACAAATCTATTCAACGTTGGTAACAGTTGGGCCAATGGAGATAAATGAGGAGAAATAGGTAAAACTTTCAAGTGGGGAGCCTAAGACAGTAGTAGCAGCTGCTTATGAAAAGGGAAGTAAACCTGGTTTAAGATGAAGAGAGGGAGATACTAAAACTCAGTATGTGATCTAGAACTTGAGAAAGGTCAAATATAGATACAGGCCCGCACAGCAGAGAGTTCAAGAATTTGTTCATAGTTTCATACATGGGTATGTTTGTAGGGTCAACAACTTTGGTATAGCCACTAAGAAATTATTGTAAGACTTATTTATTTATTTATTTATTTATTTATTTATTTATCTATCTATCTATCTATCTGAGAGAGAGAGGGAGAGGGAGAGAGAACGCATGCGTGCGTGAGTGGGGGAGGGGCAGAGGGAGAGAGAGAATCCCAAGCGGACTCCCCACTGAGCATGGAGCCCAACTAAGTACTCTGTCTCATGACCCCAAGATCACTACATGAGCCAAAACCAAGAGGTGGATGTTCCACCGACTGCCACCCAGATGCCCCAGCCCCTAAGCAATTTTAATTGAACTCCAGAATGTTAGAATTGGAAGAAGCATAAGCTCTGTTTATACGATATACAGTGTACATGCTTCGAATGCTTACACCGTGTACAGCAGTGTTTTCCACCAGCATCTGTTTGGATAACCTCTAGCGAAAATAGCTCACTGCTCTTTCTAGGTGGCTCCATTCATTAAAAGTTTTTCATAATATTGGTATACTTTGGCAAAACAAAGCTCACCTTAGGCATAAAGTCAGCAAACTTACAAATTAGGTGCTACTTTTCCAATATCCACTTTCCCCTTCTTCCTTAGGAAAAAAAGTTGTTCTTTTTGTTTTCTTTGTTTTTAAGTGGGACAACTGACTACCCAGAATAAAGACTACCTTCCCCAGAATCTCTTTCAGTGGGTTAGCCATGGGACCTAACTCTGCCCAAAAGGGTGGGAGCCGAAGGGATATGGAGAATTTCAGGTGATGCACTTAAATGGAAAGACCTTGCCTTACACTTAAATGGAAAGACCCTGCCTTACACTTGCTTCTTTTTCCTCTTTCTCACTGACTGGAATGTGAGCGGGTTGCTGGCAGCTGGAGCAGCCACCTTGAATACAATGAGGCTGCATGTTGAGGACAGCAAAGCAATAAGAGAGAAGGAGCTGGAGACCATCATAATTGTGTAAACACATATGCTCACCTTCTTAGTCCCAGATCTGCATGAGAGAGGATTAAACTCCTATTTTGTTTAAGCTATTTCATTTGGGTTTCCATGAGAAGAGCCAAATTACATTCTAACTAGTACTTTGGCTCTAATCTCTGCATCTGTCATTCACTAACAAGTTGCTGAACTTCTTTGAGCTTCAGTTTCTTCATCTATAAAATTCAGCCTACTCCATAGGGTTGCAGAAGAAATTAAATGAGAGAATGTGTATAAATCTACTTGGCACAGTGAGTACCCAATAAATTGTAGCTACAACTAAACTGTTACTATTACTATCAATTGAGATGAAGATTTGCAATCTCAAAACAGCTCTAATTCTTTAGTAGTGAAAAAAAAATTACTACATTTTAATATAGTAATTGAGGACTAGTTTATTAGGCTGAACAACTCTGACACAGAATAAATATCTTCATTTCATAGTCAAGAGACCCAGAAAAGTATCGAGACTTTGTACAAACTCAGAGCAAAACAATAAGTAAGTGGTAAAACTTGAATTAATTTGATATCCTTCACTCCCCTTAGGCTCAATCATTGGGGCAAGCAACTGGGCAGAGGTGTGGACATGTGCGTGTGTGTCAAATACTATCCAAGGATCTCCCTGGGTCTTTCCAACCTCCAACAACCGATGCTGCCAAAGGACCCAAAGGTCAGCACCTGGGGAAGAGCTGCTCCCCCTGCAGCGGCTCTTCCTTCACTGTTCCTCCAGATGTCCTCCCGGCACTTTGCAAGTCTCTCATTAATTGAGAAGCGTGAGTGTTTTCTTTTCCTTCTATGTGAGGGAATATCTAGCTACAGAGAACCCAGGCCACCATGAATCATTGTCCTTACATCCTCTGCAAAATTACTCCATCTTCCCAAAAGTTTCACCAGTGTTTTTCTTCACACAGCTGAAGTCCCATCAGAGGGACAGTGACCTCGAGAATGCTGCTTAGGTCTCTTTTTTTCCAAAGAGTTACTTTTACTTAGGCGATAAAAAGCAGTAAGAGACACCAAGCACTAAATGTTGAGGATGGATAAAGGCTGAGAAGCGAAGGAAAGAAACAAACTTGATCCAATGAAAAAAGCTTCTTAAAATTAACCGTATCTCCTAATAGAATCAAGAAAATTCTCTGTTGGGGGCGCCTGCATGGCTAAGTTGGTTAAGCGTCTGCCTTCGGTTCAGGTCGTGATCCCTGGGTCCTGGGACCAAGCCCCATGCTGGGCTCCCTGCTCAGTGGGGAGTCTGCTTTTCCCTCTCCCTCTCCCTCTGGCCCTCCTCCTGCTCCTTCTCTCTCTCTCTCAAATAAATAAATAAAATCTTTTTTAAAAAATTCTGTTATGTGAGAAAGGCATGAAAAAGGAGTCATGGAAAGAAAACTGAGTTTCAAAAGGACATTTTTTTAATAAAATGAAGGTGCTCTCACTGCAAAACATATTCTTTTTTTTTTTTAAGATTTTATTTATTTATTCGACAGAGATAGAGACAGCCAGTGAGAGAGGGAACACAAGCAGGGGGAGTGGGAGAGGAAGAAGCAGGCTTATAGCGGAGGACCCTGATGTGGGGCTCGATCCCATAACGCTGGGATCATGCCCTGAGCCGAAGGCAGACGCCTAACCGCTGTGCCACCCAGGCGCCCCACAAAACATATTCTATTTCCCAAAAGATTAAAGTAAGACATAAAATCTCCCTCACTTTTGACTTCCCTCCTCAACTCCCAAGTAAACGTGCTTCATGTGTTCTTACGCATCCTTCTAAAAATTGTCCTGCATCTAAAAGAGGGTCGTGTGTGTGTGGACTAATTACACAGGTCTTCTTCTGTATTATTTCTAAAACTATCAATGAAAAGATTGTTTTTAAAATCCTGATTCTTAAAACAAAACTCCCTGCTAACAAAAAGTAAAAGCTTCACCTACAAAAATCTCAGGCCTTCACAAGAGTCAGCAAAAGTCCAGGTACTCTGTGAAACAGAAATCATCAAATGCTTCAATATATTTAATTTCCTATTCCAGGAATGTGAAACAGGTGTAATTAAAGTAACACTTTTTTAATTAAGTGACCTCTCTTGACCAACCATCTGTGAATAATTCAGATTTCCCCCTTATTATTACTGTAAAATTAAAACGAGGTCATATAAACAGGAAGATCCTCTTTAACTATCTTTAAGCACCAGCAATATATATTTTCCACCAGTTAAAATCCTTAATGATACAAAAAAATCTGTCAAGCATAACTCCCCCAATTCATTTGCCTGCAACCATCAATATTTTATCATGCCCTTGCAGTTGGCTTTAATTTAACAGTCCAGGTTACTAATCAAACGAAACACCCAAGTCATTAAAAGTTAGCGTGCCATTTAGAAAGTGCATTTCACGTTTATTAAAATATCTTTCATGCAGCCATTAGAAACCTAAAGTTTTAATTACAATCAGATATTTAGTTCTACTCCCGTTATGCATTTGGCGCTCTCTTGCAACCGCCCTGATTAATCTTCCAGACCAAGTTCATCCGTTACCTCCTGAAATTATTTCCTTCTCAATTTCTTCGGAATTCATCTTTCTGCCCCACCCCCCACAAATAAGTAAAACGCACTTTAAAAGTGTACAAAATAACTACCCAAGAGATAATTCATTTAAAAGATTTCATTTCAAATGTAATTTATCCTTCATAAAAGACCAAAGAGGCATCGTTCAGGAAGACGAATTGAAATTGAAAATTAGCTCTTGGTGTCTTTATTATCAATTTTCATTATTTATTTTTCTTTCTAATGATGGGGAAAGTTCAACAGGCTTTTTCTTACAGTTTTCTAACTGTGTGATTCGACTAAGTGTTACTTTCCCTTAGCTTTCCAACCTTCCCTACTTCCGTTCCTGCCCTGGCTTGCTCCAAAGGTCCATGAACGAGATTACTGATACGGCAAACATCAGATTCAATGGTGAATCCAGCTCTTCAAAATTACAGCATGTAGACTTTCTTGCAGTCGTATTCACCGTGCACTAAAAGACACTGCAGATGACATGCAGAGCTGATGCCAGGTAGGGGATCACTTGATCTCACTTCTAAGAGCCACACCAACGAAAACCGTGGGACCCACTACTGAGATCAAGGCCTGCAATTACCCAAGTGTGAATGGAACTGAGAGTCCATGCAATAAAAAATGGGCTATTCTTTAATGATTGAAAAACATCCTGCATCCATGGGGTGCCTGGGTGGTGCAGTCAATCAAGCAGCAGACTCCTGGCTTAGGCTCAGGTCATGATCTCAGGTCGTGAGATCAAGCCCCACCTCAGGCTCTGCACCCAGCATGGAGTCAGCTTAGGACTCTCTCTCCCTCTCCCTCTGCCCTCCCCCAACTTGCTCTCTCTCTTTCTTTTTAAAATAGATAAATAAGATTTTTAAAAACAACCAAATAAGCAAATAAAAATTTAGAAATTTAAATTTGAAGAAATGATATGGAAGCAACCCAAATCAATAGAGGGATACAGCCCATCGATAGATGGGTAAAGATGTAATACACACACACACACACACACACACACACACACACACTGGAATGTTACTCAGCCATAAAGAAGGTGAAATCTTGTCATTTGCAACAACATCGCTGGGCCTAGAGTGTTCTGTGCTAAACGAGATAAGTCAGAGAAAGACGAAAGCCATATTATTACACTTATATGTGGAATCTAAAAACAAAACAAATGAATAAACATACAAAAATAAACAGAAACAGATTCATAAATACCGAGAACAAACTGGTGGTTGTCAGGGGGATGGGAGATGGACAAAATAAGTGAAAGAGATTAAGAGGTACAAACTTCCAATTATCAAATCAATGAGTCGTGGAGAGGAAAAGTCCAGCAGAAGGAGGACAATCAGTAATGCCGTAGTAACACTGTGCGGTGACTGCACTTATCATGACGGGCACTGACTAATGTATCAACTTCTTGATTCACTGTGTTGTACACCTGAGACTAAGAGAACGTTGTATGTCAACTATACTTCAATAATAACAATTTTTTAAAGTCCCTCCCTTCTCACCCCTTGCAAAATAATAAATCCTTGGTGCACGGCTGGGTACGAAGAGGTGAGGAAAAGGAGTGAAGGTGTCATCTATGCTACTCTAACAGCATCTCAGCCCCAGGTGGGCCAGGCACAACTACCTTTACTGCGAATTCACAAAAGAACTGAAAAAAAAGTTTCTACCACCCTCAACAAGCCTCAGTTCTAAGGAGACAACATGGAGAATATATGAAAAGAAGAGCATCTTCAAGGTCAGATCTCTGGTCTTCATGGTCTTCTTTAAGGATTTCGCTCTAGATGAAATTCACAAAAGATAGGCTATTTCCCCCTCAGATTCACACAGGTTGCTCCAGAGTTAGTGTACTGAGAATTCCAAATTATTCAAAGATTAACAGGCACTCGGACCTACCAAAGGCCCTGTGAGGAAAGGCAAAGGACCCTGAATTCAAGATCCCACCCCTTAAGATGTTGACACTCTAATTGGGAAGACAAGTCACAGGGACACGAAATAACCGTACATCACCTATGAAGCAATATATCCACTAAGGTAGAGCAACAGAGTCCAAACAGAGCACACAGAGAGCTGACAGGGCTGCCGTGGAGGGCCAGTCAAGCCAGGCAGGGCGCCTTGCAAACAGCTTCCAAAACAATGTGTAGTCTGAGCTCAATCTTCAAGGACCTGTTCTATCAAACAGCTACAATATGACAGCAACGAGCTCAAAGTATGCACAGATTAGGCATTCAGTAAGTCCTGTTGAGAGATGAATACTGGACACGGTACTTGGTTTAAATGGTGTGGTTTCAGAGGGAGAATGAGAATTAGAATAACACTGATGAGAGCCAGCACGCATTCAGTACTTAGTATGTTCTAGGCACTGCGTTTAGTGCTTTATAATCTCATTTCATCCTCACAACTCTGTTCCAGCTTTCTTTGCCAAATGACAAGCCACCTCAATACTTAACATCTCTAAACAACAACCATTTTATTATATCTCATGATGTCATGGGTCAGGAATTCGACCAGGCCTCCGCCAGGTGATTCTTCTCCTCCATATGGCATGGACTAAAGTTAATCAGGGGCGTGCAGATACGAGATGGGGTCATCTGGGAGAGCTAAGATGGGATCACTCCCAGTCGGGCACCACGGCAGGGATGGCTGTAAGGCTTGGCTCAGCTGGGACTGTGACACCAATGCCTACACATAGTCTCTCCAGCATGATGGTTTCAGGGTATTTGGAATTCTTACATGGGGGCTCAGGGCTCTAAAAAGACTGATCCACAAAGTGGTAGCCGCTAGCCTTTTAAGACCTGAGTCTGGAAATTGACACAATATCAGTTTGGCCATATTCTATTTGTCAGCCAGACACAGAATCCACGGATTCATGGAGCAGGGACATAGATTTTACCTTATGATGGAAGGAGTATCAAAGAATTTGCTACCATGTTTAATCCACCACAAATTGCCCTCACAAATTATTTATATCCCACATGCAAAATTCACTCCTCTCCAAAGTCCCCAAAAGACTCTGTCAGCTCAAAGTTCAAGATCTCATCATCTAAGTCAGGTCCAGGTGTGGAGGAGACCCCCCCCCAGGTACAGTTCCTCTCAATCTGAAGATCTATAAAGAGACAAGTTATCACACACACACACACACACACACACACACACACACACACACACACACAGTACAATAATGAGAAAGGCATAGGAGAACAGCAATAGACACTCTCATTCAAAAAGGAAAAGAATAAGAGGCACATAGCACTCCCCAGGCCGTGATAATTCTGAAATGCACTTGTCAATTGCCATCAGTTCCTGGATTAGGGTCCACTCGTGTTCCCTGGGATTTATACCCCATAGCTCCTGATCCCTTCCTCTGAACCACCCTTCTTTTTCCATAAGAACTCGCTTGTGGTGTTGCTTAGTAGCTTCCTTAAACTGCTTCTTGCCCATTGAATTTGAGAGCCCCAAGGGCTTTTGAGTTATTTATCCCTTTCAGTCAAAGCTGACGGTGCTTCTAAAAACTCAATTCTCTTAAAAACTCTGTTGGATTTCTATGGATCTTATTGGGGTTCACTCCATTAAATAAAAGCCATACCCACAGATCACTTTGAAACAGGTCCTCCTCTCCCTTGGGCTGAGTCAGAGCGTTCTGGGAGGCTTAGAAGCCTTTTTGTTTTTAATAATAATTCTTTATTATATTATGTTAGTCACCATACAGTACATCCCCAGTTTTTGATATAAAGTTCCATGATTCATTGTTTGCGTATAACACCCAGTGCACCATGCAATATGTGCCCTCCTTACTACCCATCACTGGCCTCTCCCATTCCCCCACCCACCTCCCCTCTGAAGCCCTCAGTTTGTTTTTCAGAGTCCATAGTCTCTCATGATTCATTCCCCCTTCTGTTTACCCCCCCTTTCTTCTTCCCTTTCTTCTCCTACTGATCTTCCTAGTTCTTATGTTCCATAGATGAGAGAAACCATATAATTGTCTTTCTCTGCTTGACTTATTTCACTTAGCATTATCTCCTCCAGTGCCGTCCATGTTGCAGCAAATGTTGAGAAATTGTTCTTTTTGGTAGCTGAGTAATATTCCATTGTATATATGGACCACATCTTCTTAATCCAGTCATCTGTTGAAGGGCATCTTGGTTCCTTCCACAATTTAGCTATTGTGGACAATGCTGCTATGAACATTGGGGTGCATATGGCCCTTCTCTTCACTATGTCTGTATCTTTGGGGTAGATACCCAGTAGTGCAATTGCTGGATCATAGGGTAGCTCAATTTGATGGCCGAGTGGTCTAAGGTGCCAGACTCAAGCTTTTGCTTCCCACACTCGGGGCTTCTGGTCTCCAGATGGAGGTGTGGGTTTGAATCCCACTTCTGGCATGGAAGCCTTTTTGTCTAGTTCTAGACATGCCCTTAAATCTTTCTGGAATATTAACACAGGGTCTTACAGCCATACCTTTGACATGATCTTACCATGAGGTCAGTTTTCATTTCAAAACCTTTCACCATTGAAGAGGACGAGAACGTTTCATTTTCAGGCTCATCAAGTCCTGGGTTGTTTGTATTTCCTTTAAAAATGATGTGAACACAAAATTTCCTTTTTTTTTTTTTTCAGTCTCTCTACCCACACCTTATCATCATAAGTGTCCCAAGAACCTGACACACACCTTCAACATTCTGCCAGGAATCTCTCTGGCCAAATCCGCCAGTTTGTTAGGGTTATGTTCTATTTTCCCCATTACTACAGACTACGGGGTGGTCAAACTTCCCTCCACAACACAAAAGTCGTGAGTTTCCAACCCACAAAACCAATTTTCTCCCTGTCTTTCCAGACTTCCCCAGCAGTGGTGTTCTCCCTGTCCTTCCGGCTTTCTCCAAAGGCCTTCCAACTTCTGTCTACTGCTGCCCAGTCTCAAAGCCACGTGTTTTAGGATTACTAGAGCAGCACCCCACTTCCAGGTATCAAATTCTGTGACAGTCCTCCATTGCTGCATACTGAAGAGCTTAAAACAATCCTTGTATCTCATGATTCTGTGGGTCAAGAATTCTGTCAAGGCTCAGTTGGACAATTCCTTTGCCCCACAGGGCATCAGCTGCAGTTAGTGAGTCACTTGGTGGTATTCAGCTCATGGAGGAGCTGGTTGAAGGGTCCACGATGGCTTCGCTCACATGTCTGTCACATCAGTGGGGATGGCTAAAAAGTTGCGCTCAGCTAAGATTATCCCATACTCAGACTCCAGCATGACAGTCTCAGGGTATTTGGACTTCTTACATGGTAGCCCAGGATACCTAAAGAAAGTTTCCCTAGAAAAGGGAAGTAGAAGCTGCCATACTCTTTTGCCAGAAACAGGCACATGGTCATTTCTGCCATATTCCATTGGCCAAGCAGTCATAGAGCACAGAGTTAAGGAGCAGAAACATATATTCTACCTCTTAATGGGGGGAGTGCCTCCATTTTTAATCTATGACAAGTTCTATGAACTAGGTACTCTTATTCTTATTTTACAAATGAAGAAACCAAATTTAGAAAGATCAAGTAATTTGCCCAAAGTCATACATTAGGGTAGAGCCAGAATTATAATCTAACCATCTATCCGCATGGGAAAGTAAGTCAATTAGCTTCTACTCCCAAAAAGTGATGCCTAAAACGGCATCATCGTCTAGAGAAACGAGGCATGTGCCTCCGTGGCCCTGTTTTCCATCAGCTCAGGATAAGCTTCCTCCTTTCCTTTCGTTCCTGCTCTCGGGTGGATTTCTGCAAGCTGTACTTAGTGAATGTTTATAAAAGAACAAATGATCACATGCTACAAAGGTCTTATAAAGGCAACGTCCTAGTCCATTTATGAAAGTGCACCTGACAAATTCAGCCTGACAGGACCATCTCTCAGAGGTAGAAGAAATAATGAGGGAAACTACTCTTCTGGACCAACACGGGAGAACTGTTTGGCAAGGAGGAAGTGACAGAACCTTAGGGAACTAAGGAACTTTGTCATCCTGGAGCAATGACTATTAGGGAAGGGAGAGCTGACGTAGTCAGAAGCAAACCCTCGTGCTGTATGACGGGAAGAAAACACAGTGATGGGGCCACAGTCTATGGTTCTAGAGGGAAGATTACTCAGCAAGGATGGAGCTTTCAAAAACAAAATTCTAATCTAACGTCTAGAAACTATTCCTGAGAAGAAAAAAAGAGAGCAAGGACTGATGTCGCTACACAGAAAGCGTCCTCGCAAGCTCAGATGTAGGATACGCAGACCACAAATCGGATCGAGGGACCCATGACCAAGATTAAATGCAAAAGTCAGCACAGATCAACGGGAACTGTGTCAGGGGGGCTAAAGCCCAGAATACACAAGTGATACTAAGGACAATGAGGAAAAAGTTTCTGTGATTTCCTTTGGAGCAGAAACAAGGAGCATATGAGTCTGTCCTTAACAGATCATAAAGAAAACAAAATTACTACTCCTGAAATCAATACTGCATTGTAAGTTAACTAAAATTTAAATGAAAAAAAATTTTAAAGCAAAATTACTCAGCTTCTCTTTCGCTTTTTTTTTTTAAGACAATGGGTATTATTTCACTGCAAAGAGTACCACGAATATTTAAGAAACCGAAGCCCAGGTTGGAGAGATGATGGTGAGCCCATTTCTATCGAAAGTGAGTTCATCTCTTCCTAAGAATCCAGTATAGTAGATGAGACGGTGAAACTCTGTCATGCGAGATTCTCCCCCGTGCCGTTCAGAATGCACAAAACACGTGCCAGACAGTGCTCACAGAGCAAGGCTCACAGCTCTCACACAGGTAATGGCAGGAAGTCAGAGGTCCGAATGCAGCACAGGGGTGCGCAGAGTGACTGCTAAGTGGTATGGAGCTTCTTTAGGAGTAATGAGAATGTTCTAGAGGGGCATCTGGGTGGTGCAGTCAGTCAAGCAGCCGACTCTTGGTTTTGGCTCAGGTCACGATCTCGTGGTTCATGGGATCAAGCCCCTCATCAGGCTCCATGCTCAGCAAGGAGTCTGCTTGAGTTGTTCTCTCCCTCTCTCTCTGCTCCTCCTGCCCCACTCACACTCTAAATAAATAAATAAATCTTTTAAAAAGAAATGTTCTGGAATTAGATAGTGGTGATAGTTTCACAATCTTATGAATATACTAAAAACCATTGAATTATATATTTTTTTAAGATTTTATTTATTTATTCGACAGAGATAGAGACAGCCAGTGAGAGAGGGAACACAAGCAGGAGGAGTGGGAGAGGAAGAAGCAGGCTCATAGCAGAGGAGGCTGATGTGGGGCTCGATCCCATGACGCCCGGATCACACCCTGAGCCGAAGGCAGACGCTTAACCGCTGTGCCACCCAGGCGCCCCTGAATTATATATTTTTTAAACTAAATTTTATGGTATGTGCATTATATCTCAATTTTCTTTGAAGAATACATTATCATATTTTACCCATGTCCTCAGTATCAATTTCCTTTTCTATGTCCACCTATCTAAAAAATCAGTGACCAGGCTACATCTCCACCAGTTAAAGGACAAAACCAAATTCCATTTTGAAAGTTCTTCTTTGTGACTGATGAGAAAACATAAAAACAAAACAGTTTGCATTTTAGTCTTATGGGAAAAAAATGAAAAGATATAACCAAACCTGGCACATTAAAAAATAAATTAATAAAAGAAAATACTGGTTTATGTCATTTTAAAAAGAGGGAAAAAAGAGAGAAAAAGATGAAATCACAATTGCAACAATATTATACTAAATTGCCCAACACAAGAAAGTTAGATGGGACAATAAATCAGTGAAAGCAGTGGGTCCAATTTTCAAAAACTCGCCAGGAACTAACTGTACATACAATTGATAAAACAGATATGACAAAGAGCTAGAATGGAAACGTTGTGGCAACTTCAGTGGCCACAAGCTTTATAAGCAGCAGCAGAGAGATGGACTGCTGAGCTATGAATGCAGGTGGCTATGAGATCTAGCGTCCAGTGGGATGACAGGGGAGGTCCCACTCTAGTGTGGCTGGGTCGGAATACCTAGAGTACTGGGACACCTGACTGGTTCCGACTCTTGATCTCAGGGCCGTGAGTTTGAGCCCCATGTTGGGTGTAGAGGTTTGGAAGGAAGGAAGGAAGGAAGGAAGGAAGGAAGGAAGGAAGGAAGGAAGGAAGGAAGGAAAAAGAAAAGAAAAGAAAAGAGAGGGAAGGGAAGGGAAGGGAAGGGAAGGGAAGGGAAGGGAAGGAGGGAGGGAGGGAGAAAGAAAAGAAAGAAAAGAAAAGAAAAAAAAGAAAAGAAAAGGAAAGAAAGAAAAAAGGGAAGGAAGGAAGGAAGAAAGAAAAAGAAAGAAAGAAAGAGAAAGAAAGAAAAGAAAGAAAAAAGGGAAGGAAGGAAGGAAGGAAGGAAGGAAGGAAGGAAGGAAGGAAAAAGAAAAGAGAAGAGAAGAGAAGAGAAGAGAAGAGAAAGGGAAGGAAAGGGAAGGGAAGGAGGGAGGGAGGGAGAAAGAAAAGAAAAGAAAAGAAAAGAAAAGAAAAGAAAAGAAAAGAAAAGAAAAAAGGGAAGGAAGGAAGAAAGAGAAAGAAAGAAAGAGAAAGAAAAGAAAAGAAAAGAAAAGAAAAGAAAAGAAAAGAAAAGAAAGAAAAAAGGGAAGGAAGGAAGAAAGGGGGAGGGAGGGAGGGAAGGAAAGAAAGAAAAAAGGAAAGAAAGAAAGAAAGAAAGAAAGAAAGAAAGAAAGAAAGAAAGAAAGAAAGAAAGAAAAGGAGAAAGAAAAGGAAGAAAAGAAAAGAAGGGAGGGAGGGAGAAAGAAAGAATGTCTGGAGTACCGCATGCCATTCTGAGTGTCCCGGCCTAAGAGGACTACAGGCAAACTGGAACCCAACAGAACACTGAAGGTCTGACACCATGACAAAATTGGAACAATAGAAGGGAAGATACTATTTAGCTTAGAAAAGGCAAAAGAGAACTCTGAAAATTGTCTTTTAAAAAAAATTATCAAAAGGATTCCATTCATTTTTGGATTCCAAGGGCAAGACAGGGATCTTCATGAGTCTTATTACCAAGACCTCAAAAAGGAGGGACCTAAGGGTGCCAAACATTTGAGAATGGACTGGAGTAAACTCAGGCAAAAGAGGCACATGAGCCAGAAGTCACAATTAACTGATGTCACAAACAAATGTGAGGAAGCGAGAAAGGGAAACGGAAGGGTTCCACTTTAAAATGGAAATGGAACCTGGCTGTCACGGAGAAAGAAAAAGGGAAAGACACTTAAAAGAGACATATGCCTGGTGAATTCCTGGGGTGTGTCCCGGGGATCTGTATTATTAAAATGTCTCCCAGCAATTCTTACGTATGCAGCCAGACCAAGATCAGCTTACCCCTTGGCATCAGAAACCACTCTTCTAGAGAGTTCTTTGATCATGCCACACATGTCCTTTAAAACCCACAATCATTCCCTGTGCCAAAATACAAATCACAGTTTTTAACTTGGTTTCAGAACTCCACCTAGTAGGACCCAGTTCTACTTTTATCTCCCATTCTCTGCCATCATCAGCCTTATCCTTCTGCCAAAGTCACGTATCTGTTACTCACCAAGCGTGCATCTCTATTTACTCCCTGCACGCACCTGTTCATCCCATCCCTCCCATCCGGAATACCTGTCTTCTTTGCATCCACGCACCCACCGCCAAATCTGCTATTCATCCAACCCAACTTGACGCAAAGCAACAAAAGCCTATTCGTGAATTTTTTCTTGATTCTTTCTTGATTATTCCATGCAAAAGTTATTCTACCATTCACATTCTTTTCAACTCTCGATCACTTAGTTACTTCCACTTAGGTCTCATTTTCTTCATCTGTGAAACTATCAAAATACTACTACTAAACTCTATTGGGTTTTGTGAGGATTGAGTTTATAAGTGTGAAGCGCCTAAAAGAATGCCAAAAATATATGAGCTCTGGGGCGCCTGGGTGGCGCAGTCGTTAGGTGTCTGCCTTCGGCTCAGGGCGTGATCCTGGCGTTATGGGATCGAGCCCCACATCAGGCTCCTCCGCTGGGAGCCTGCTTCTTCCTCTCCCACTCCCCTGCTTGTGTTCCCTCTCTCTCTGGCTGTCTCTGTCAAATAAATAAATAAATCTTTAAAAATATATATACATATGAGCTCTATAAGTTATGGTTATTCATATTGTTATGATACTCTTTACAGCAGGAAGTTAGTAGGACAAGTTACAGTCTCTACTACGGCAGTTGGTCCCAAAACTCTAACCGGTACCACCCACTCTAGATCCTCTACCACCAATTCTAGACCCTTCGTTTAGCACTACTGCTGGTCTAGGTTGCTTGCCTGGTGGGTGACCTAGACCTTCGGTCCTAAATGGTCTGATCCTATGGCTACTTTGCCCCTGTTAGGTCATAGCAGCTATAATTCCTTCTTCATTTTTTTTTAAGATTTTATTTATTTATTTGAGAGAGAAAGAGAAAGCACAAGCAGGGGGAGAGAGAAAGGGAGAAGCAGGGAGCCCAATGCGGGACTCAGTCCCAGGCCCCTGGGATCATGACCTGAGCCAAAGGCAGACGCTTAACCGACGGAGCCACCCAGGCACCCCTATAATTCCTTCTTTGCACGAGAGCACCAAGACACACACCAGTGATCTCCTGAGTTCTAAGTACGCTATTCCCTGTCATCGTGGAGTGGCAGTCATACCGCCCCATGATGACCGGGGCGGTTACCTCTGCAGGTAGAACTCCATTCTTAGCCCGCTAATTTAACAGCATGAGAAGTGTAAGTTGTTAAGATACGAATACAGTTTTAGGTTTAGTAGGTTTAGGTTTAGTTTACCCCTGATGGAAATATCCCCATCCGCAAACCAGAAACCTCTAGAACTCCAGAACCTAAAACCGTGAGTGACAAGAAGCGTATATTCCCCACACCAGTCACTGAGACTGATGGCAAGCAGTGCCATTTCTCCTAACCCCTGGAAACCAGACTCATTCTCTGCAGAAAATAATGCCCATTGACTCAAAAGAAACACCACACCTTGATAAACAAGGTTCCAGCTTCAGAGATGACCATCTCCAAGGTGACACTTCAGCCACAGCTCCAGAAAGCCATTCCCATGCTTTTCAACCCATCGGCATACTGTGCAATACATGGTAACATCGGTGACTCCACGACCACATGTCCATCGCTGTGCCTCCCCACCATAAAGTGAGGGAACCTCGGTTAGGGTAATAGGCGGGATCCCTCTCGGTACACCAGCCACTTGGTGAGCCCGCAGATGGTGGAAATCAGACACGCTGGGAGATCTTATATAGAGGTGCTGACTGAGGAAGAAAAAGCAGGAAAGGCAAATCCACACCTAGAATACATTTTTGATTCCATTTAGACAAACTGTTGCCCTTTCCGGGGTAAAAGTGTCACATACGATCAACTGGTCACCAAGTGTCTGCTTGGTCTCCTCCAAGTATTTACCATGTTGAGGACTTAGATTCAGTCTCTGTTGCTGACAGAACAAATATTAAGCAGTGGCAGTAGCTAAATCAGCCTTAGTGACCCCGACACATGTCTAACCTCCATCCCTGGCACCAAGATGACTCTATGCATAGACCCCTTGTACAAACACCGGGTAACCAAGGACAAAGGCTGGCTGCCATCTACTGAATGGGTCCTGACAACCTGGTTACCCAGCGTCTCTCCTTCAGGAGATGCTCTCTAAAAGGTGTGTGTGTGTGTGTGTGTGTGTGTGTGTGTGTGTGTGTGTGTGTATGTGTGTATGCTTTTTTTTCCAAAGATTTTACTTTTAAGTAATCTCTACACCTAGCATGGGGCTCAAATTCACAACCCTGAGATCAAGAGTCACACGTTCCACCGACTGAGCCCGCCAGGCGCCCCAAGAACTGAGTGTATTACAATGTTGCATTCGAGAACTGGGAAAATAACCACAAGAAGGGTCCAAGGATTAACAAGGGGCCATTGAAGTTAGAAGAGTTAATTTTCCATTTATCACTTGACCACTGCAAGCCCCTGCTTTGACTCCTAGGCCCTGGTAGCATTTTACTTCCCCAGAAATTAGCATCAGTACAGAGATAATATCTAGTAAGAGCCAAAAGGTCTGGATATTGACGTTTCCTCAGTGCACAGTCACTCTAGTAAATGGCCACCAGTCCCATCAGGGAAGGCTTGGAGTAAGATTTGCAGTCTATACTTGTGGCAACATTGGAGAATCCTTTGCCAGAGGACCCAGCTGCCCTTTAGTCAAGGGAATCTGAGTCTGGGTCTGGAAAATGGGTAAATGGCCATGACTCTCCATTGTGGACATTCAAACGAGGCTATTGGCCGTCAGATCTGGAGCTCGTTCTGTTGTTGTTATTGTTGTTGTTTTCTGCTGTATGGATGGAACAATATTCTAGTAGAATGCCCATCCTCTTCCTTCATCATTATGCCATGATCACTTGGGCTCTGTGGGAGAGCCCTTTGGACTAAGCCATTCTGATTACCAGTCACCCTCCCACCCTTAACAGTGAAGTGGACTGAGTGGACTGGACCGGTCCGTGGCTAGTGGCCTGCTGGATGACCACGGCAACTTGCACGTCAATGAGTGCCAATGGGCCTCTGTCCCCTGGTAGCAGCCACGCCATCAGAGGAAAAAGAAAATGAAAAAAAGCACACCAAAACCAGGACAAGAAGCTCTTCCTCCCCTATGCTGCACACTATCCTTCCTGCACCCTCTATGGCCGAAGCCTCACACCGCACCAGATGGCAAAGGAGAGGTGATTACATAGCCCATCTCCAAAACTGCAAAGCAGGAAAAAAAATAAAAAGTGACTTTGGAGCTAAGAGATAATAAGTTGATAACTAGCACATCTGCTCGCTGCTCTGAGACTTCTGATTCCTTGCTTGACACTACGCCAAGGCAGCTCTGGCCTTTCTATGTCCTTCAGTGTGGGCCGTCATTCTTGCCAAGCTTCCAGGAGCCATCCAGCAGCATATTGAGACTGGCTCCAGGAGCTCTTGCTAGAACATTAGATTCAGAACCCCAGGAGAGTATATCCATAGTAACAAACTCTCTCCTTATCTAACTTTATAATCTCACTCCCAGGCCATCAATCTCAAGAACTATCCCCAGGCTAACGCGCTGGTATATATTCGCCAGTTTCAACAGCTCGGGTCCTCTCTCCTTCAGCAGGGCCAGCACTTCCCTAATTGGGACATGATAATGTTTGACCCAAATCATTAGTCTAATGCCAGGGAGGGAGGTGGGGCCAGATTAGGAGGACAGCACGCACAGTCTTAAAGCATCTGCTTCAGTTGCCACCTCAGCATCGTCTTCAGACAATGCCGCCCGCCTCTAGCAAGGGGAAATGGTCCATTCCTAAAGACCTAGAGGGTTCTGGGGAATCTGGTGATCCGAAGGTCTCCAGTGCCTCCAACTGTCCTTACTGCAAATCTCAGAGTCGCACACCTTCCCTGTTACGATCTCGACTTTCACATGGGAAGAGCTGCTAATGGACTGTTCTCTCGAGTTATGCTGCTCCTACACTCAGACCCTGAGCTGTATCTTAAACACGGTCTGCTCTCTGGATGCTGCGTTGGAAGCCTTCAAACTTTCACACCATAATTTGTTAGGGTGATAAACTCGTCATTTTCTCCCTTCCATGCATCAGTAGGTACCTGAAATCAACCAACTCATCCATGGTCCTTTTAAACACTAGAGATGGTGTGTAAATGAGAACATCCCCTTCAATCTATCTCCCCATCCCAGTTCGGCCCGGGTGCACGTGTGAGTACTTGTGAGGCCGTACTCCGTCAATACGCCACACCACAGCATTCCACCTATTACAGCGATGGCCCTTGTTGCCCTCTGGCTGCCAAGTTATCCAACTTTAGAATCCCGTCCTGTCTTACGCAAGGTTCACGCACAAGTCATGTATTAAGAAACAGTCCCCTGGAAAAACTGATAAGAGAATTGTGGAAATGAGACGGGGAAAGGAGGAAGCCAAGCAAAACACCGTATTAGCTCTCTATTGAGGCGTAACAAATTACCCCAACACCTGGCACCAAAAACTAACATACACTCCTTATCCCCCCGTTTCCACGACACAGGAATCCAGGCACAACTTAGCTAAAGCCTCTGCTACATGGTCCTTCACAATGTTGTCATCAAGGTGTTGGCCCAGGGTCTGTAGTCTCACCTGAGAGGTCAGCCTGAGAGGGACACAGCCCCGCACTCACTCAGCGGACGTTGGCAGCACACAGTTCCATGTGGGTTGTCAGACTGAGGGCCTCGGTTCCTTGCTGGGCTGTTGGCCGGAGGCAGTCCTCAGCTCCTCGCCACGTGTGCCTCTCCGACAGGGCAGCTTGCCTCTCCGACCAAAGCACGCGAGCTGAGAAAGCAGCAGAGAGTATGCTAGCGAACAGAAGTCACAATTTTTGGACACCAAATCATGAAAATGACATCCCACCCCCTTTGCTATATCCTACTGGTCAAAAGCAAGTCACTCTGTCTATCCTACACTCAAGGAGAGTGGATTCCACAAGTGAATACCAGGGGTGGGGTGATGGGGAGCCGCCTTGGAACCTCTCAATCGTAGGTGACATCTCAGGCAAAGTCCCACGGAGGACAGCTTCGGCAGGACCCGCAGGGGAACTCTGGAGAGCGCCTTAGGCCTCGGGGTTGCTGCAACCCAGGGCAAGAGAGCCAGACCTTTATACTCCATCCCCCATCCAGGCCTGGTTAAGGATCACCCCCAGCAGGGCACAAATTTTCAAGCACTTCCAGCTTTTTATGCATGCACGTTTAAGGTGGGTCCCAGTGGTCTAGGGCGGTCCTCAAATAAATAAATAAATAAATAAATAAATAAATAAATAAAAATAAATAAAGAGTCATGGGGACTGGCTCTTGGAAGCGGAGCACAGCAAATCCGGTTAAGAGGAATCCGAGGGGGTCTGAGCAGCACACCAGCGTCGTACAGCATGGTGAATGCGAGAGTGTAAGAGGGCACTCTCCATGCAGTTAGTAACAGCAAGTAACTATGCCTGTATTTTTTCATTTAAATTCAATGAAATAACATAGAGTGTATTATTAGTTTCAGAGGTACAGCTCAGTCTTCTCCAACACCCAGCAACAGCAAGTAATTATATTGCCCCTATTATTTTGTGTGGCTATTCCGATCAGAGATTTTGATCTGAAACCCCCTCTCTGAGTGATTGGAAGGCTGCTGGGCATCTGCTCTCAGGCCCCCAGAACAGGGGAAGCACAAGAAACCGGGGGCCACTCTTGCTGTCTGTCGCCCTCAGAGATCAAGAATCTTTCTGAATCTCTATCTCACTTTTCTCCCTGAGAACAGATTTTCTCCCCGCAGCGATCCACGCGTGTAAAAATCGTCATTCCTGCTCTCCATCTTTCAGCCCCATCAGTGATCTCCTAGATCAGCTCTCTACAAATAGTTGGCTCTGTTTTTCCAACTTCCTATAGCTATACAAAAGGAAACACTTCAAAGTATTAATTTTAGTTACCCATAAGTGATAGAATTATGAATAGTTTTATCTATACTAGTCCGTGTTTTTGTTAAGTTTTCTACAATGAACGTGTATTACATTTATCATCAGCAAGGAAGAAAATAGCTGGACCATGTTTTTCCCCCCACCTCATCCCAATCTTCCGTCACCTGCACCCTCTTTCATCATATCTCCACCTCGGCCCTTCCTTGTAAATGATCTTTGGAAAGATAAAGTACTGTTAGCATACACAGCTAAGTTAAGCAATGAGGAGCGTTCATTAACAGCAATGTCAAGTTTTACTGTCTTATATATTATCTGCTCTCAGGAATTGGAAGGACCTGAAAAGTTACATGCCATTCCTCCAGGTTGAAACAGGGACCCTGGGGAAGGGCCGCCAGTTTTGTGGGGCAGGAAAGGAAGAAAGGAGACCCATTCAAAGTGGACTTACTTTTCTCTAAAAAAAAAGAAGATCTTATTTATGTGAGAGAGACAGAGAGGGCATGAGAGAGAGAGCACAAGTTGGGGGCAGAGCGAGAAGCAGGCTCCCCGCTGAGCAGGGAGCCCAACACAGGGCTCGATCCCAGGACCCTGGGATCATAACCTGAGCCAAAGGCAGATGCTTAACGGACTGAGCCACCCAGGCGTTCCCCAAGGTGGACTTTATAGATGAACCAAGGGGAGTCTGCGGAGAAAATTTTTTAAAATTTGGCGCCCTCCTGTGGACTTCATGTATAATTACGACTATGGAACGGTATAAGCTAGTCCTTCACCTACTTATCTACCAGATATTACAGGTATAAATAAGAAACAGCAAACAAACAAAACAAAAAGTCTGAGGTATCATATAACTAACAAATGAGAGGTTCAAAAATAAGTATCAAGGAAGACATCTGATTCTGATTTCTCCTATGGTCACTGTCACCCCTCTAGTCCAGCCCTTACAGAAATATCTTAGAAACCAAGAAAAAATGCTAGTGACACTATAGACCTCTAATATTACATACAACACACGCACACACATACAATAATGGGACACTTCTGAAATCATTCCTAATCCGCTGTTAAGTCATATCCAGCCCTGTGCCAATGGGCTGCAATGAGCACCACCCTAGCCTATAACATGTCGGGCATCAAATTACCACCATTAATAAGGGAGAGAAAATTCTTCCATCTTCTAGTAGGACTGAAAATAATCTGATCTGGATACGTTGAGACTTCATTAATATTAAAAACAAATTAGGTGGGGTGACTGGGTGGCTCATTTGGTTAAGTGTCTGACTCTTGATTTCCACTCAGGTCATGATCTCAGGGTCCTGGGACTGAGCCCCTCGTTGGGCTCCGTGCTCAGGAGGGAGTCAGCTTGAGATTCTCTCCCTCTCCTTCTGCCCCTCTCCCCCACTCACACACACTCTCTCTCTCTCAAATAAATAAATAAATCTTTTAAAACATTAGGCAAAGAAAAATTGTAATTTTCCTCATCATGATATTGCATACTCTTGGTTTCAGATATTCTTCCTTGCAACTAACATACCTCTCCTGTGCTCAGTAAGTCCATTTCTTCTTATTCTAGTTTACTCTATGGTGGAGAGTAACAGCTGCTTCCCATCTTCCCTAGGAACTTTTCATTGTTAGAGCCCACCATGACATTACCTAACCATCCCTGAAACACCAACTAATCCATATTTATTTGACCTTTCCTCATATATTCCATTTTCCCATCCCAACCAAATTTATGGTTTCTCTTTGAATCTACTCCAAGTTTCCTTGCTCTCCTAAACCATGGATCCAAATCAAATATGTTAACTTCTGGGTAACTTCCAAGCACTACACACTCCCTATTATAAATGAAAGAAACGCAGAATTATAAAGGGATTTCTTTGATGTGCTGGAATATATGGCTATGCTGATGCATGCTGTAAGAACTGTCTTTTTTTATAGCTCTGGACAAGTCATAACAGGTTTTGCCATGTGAGCCATTGATACTTGGTAAAATGGCGCCATCTAGTGCCCAGGACCAGTAACAACATCTGCGAGAGAAGGGTAGGAAGAAAACTGTAAATCAATTACGGTGCAAAATGACAACTCCAGAAACTAGCAGGGCCAAGGCAATTTAATAACAATAGGTCGATTGACTTGGGGACCATAATTCTTAGTCTGTTGACTGGGCCACTGGAGCAGCTTAACAAATAACATAGCCTTTTTCCAGAGAGAAACGCCACTGTTCTGAAAGTGCTCTGTCCTATGGGAGGCTTACAAGGACAGAGGAGGAGCAACCAAACACTCCTTCATGCCTGGCACTGCTCAGAGCATTCTGCATGCTTCCTTCTGTCCCGTTCTACTTAATCGTGACATCCACCTTATGAGGCAAGTATGATTATCCCCATTTTACAGATGAGAAACTGAGGCCCAGACAGGCTAAAATCTTACCCTCGTGATACACAACAGAGCCAGGCCCTCCTCTAAAACCTACATTCTTTCCCCTGCACTGCCCCCAGAGTGGATGTTTGGGAAAACGTAACTCCTTCTTAGCTCACTCTCCATAGGGGAGAGCAGGGAGACCCTGCTGGTCCAGTGTCACCACCAGGGAGCCCCTCCTGCCATGCACAGCTCTGCCAAAAGTCAAAATTCGGAAAGATGCCAGAAGGAAAACGTGGACGTCCCGGACACAACTGCACGGACACTGTGCTAGAAGAACCAGGTACCCGAAGAACTCCCTGTAGCCCCGTTCAAACATTTTTTGTCTTATTATTTTTGTCCGCCCTTAAATCTGAAAGCTCTTAGTTGCCAGGGGCTAGATTCTGGACAATGTCACAGTGGTGCTAAATAAATATTGATCAAATGCAGGGAAGCCTCCTTGTTCATACTTCCATCTCTTTTGTCATGACAAAGCTCGTGGCACTGACACAGACAATCCAAAGTGCGAAGCCTACTTTCTCGGGAAAGAACAGAGGCGTTCAACTTAAAGAACGAGAAAAGGCTACCAGAGATTAGGTCCTTTTTAGACATAGACTGACTACGGTCACTGACTCAGGGACTCACTCCTGGGCTTACCTAACCACCACGCATATCGAAGGCACAGAATACAGAGAATGGAGTCAAAAGTACTTATTTTTCTGGAAGTTGGTCCTTGTGTGAAGTAGAGGATTTTTAGGACATTATGTTTTCATTCATGTAAATATTTTTTTAGGTAAATGAATCAATGACACAGACACACCAAAAAAAGTGGATAATACAGCAATGGTATTGTCACCCAAAAAAAAGCAGTGATGAGCTCCTGATATGAAGAGGATAAAAAGATAAGAAAAATAGAATTTAAAAAATGGGAATGGGATGCCTGGGTGGCTTGGTTGGTTAAGCATCTGCCTTCGGCCCAGGTCATGATCTTGGGGTCCTCAGATCGAGCCCCACATCAGGCTCCTTGCTCATCAGGGAGTCTGCTTCTCCCTCTCCCTCTGCCCCTCCCACAGCTTGTGCTTCCCCCGCACCCCCTTCTCAAATAAATAAAATCTTTTTTAAAAATAAACAAAAATAGGGGCGCCTGGGTGGCACAGCGGTTAAGCGTCTGCCTTCGGCTCAGGGTGTGATCCCGGCGTTCTGGGATCGAGCCCCGCATCAGGCTCCTCCGCTGGGAGCCTGCTTCTTCCTCTCCCACTCCCCCTGCTTGTGTTCCCTCTCTCGCTGGCTGTCTCTATCTCTGTCAAATAAATAAATAATAAATAAATAAAAATAAACAAAAATAAAAAGAATGGGAAAATACAGTGAGCTCTTTAAATCCTCTGGCTAACTTTTGTTGTTGACTTGCTTTGTTTCCTAAAGGAAACATCACTTGAAGCATGACTGCATCAGGGAAAACTTTCTTGAGAAGTCAACTATAACTAGGAAGACAAAGCCAAGGGAAAAAATTAAAACATTAAAGAGAATTTTATATTTCTGCTAACACACACAACACACACACGTGCACACACTCGATTTTGATGATTTTTATCTCTAAGATAGTCTCAAAGAAAGGAAAACCTTAGCCTGTTACAAATTCCAGTCTAACCTAAAGAAATAAACTAGTATTCTGTAAGGGAGTTAATTAAGTTGAATATCTGAAGGCTTCCCAATGAGTCGATAACATCTTCAAATAGAATCTAGGCCACTTGGCTTCTAGGTTTGCCCTAGAATCTCCACACGGCAAGAACTCATTATCCCCATGTGGGCCTTCCTCCGTGTGCGGCAGTGGGGCTGGGAAATGAACAGGGTCTAAAATCTAGAGTCATGCTTTTCGATTATGAAAATGGACTTGGTGGCTTCCACCAGGAGAGCAGAAGTTCTGAAAGATAAGAGAAGTTGTCATTGTGCTTATCAATCATTCTCCCTCGAGGGCTCTCTGTGAAAAAAAACACAAATGTGCAGACCCTAGCCTGTGTCGAGGGGTGCCCTCTTTTGCCCAGGAACACAGCTTTACCAGCGGCTCTAATAAGGGTACAAATGACAAACGGAGAGGACAAAGGGAATATCATGTGAGTATGAGAGATGTTTGTTCGGGTAAAAGCAAATCATCCAAAAGAACTGGCACTGGGGCATCTGGGTGGCTCAGTCATTTAAGTCTCTGCCTTCGGCTCAGGTCATGATCTCAGGGTCCTGGGATCGAGCCCTGCTATGGGCTCCCCACTCAGTGGGGAGTCTGCTTCTCCCTCTCCCTCTGCCACTGCCCCCTCCCCACTCACGTGCTTGCTCGCTCTCTCGTGCTCTCTCTCTCTCCCAAATAAATAAATAAAAATCTTTAAAAAAAAAAATCAAGAGTCAGATGCTTAACCAACCGAGCCACCCAGGTGCTCCCCCCATCTTCCTTTCAGTTAATAAAATGCCTCAAATTTTACCTATAGCCTACGTTTCCCAGTCTCCCTTGCAACTGATTATGGTCCTATGACCACGTTCCGGCCTATAAGAAGCAGAGAGAATATACGCAACTTCCAGATCATGTTCTCATAAGTAACTTGCTGACCCTTCACTTCATTCTCCACTCCTTCCTGCAGGCTAGAAACCTAAAGAAGTGACAGATCGACTTCAAGCCTGCCAATGAGGGCAATACTCCCGGACCTCGCTGCTCACAGTGGGTTCGATGGACCAGCAACTTCGGCATCACCTGGGAGCTCGCGGTAATGCAGAATCCCGGGCCCACCAGACCCGGTGAAGCTGATTCTTCATTTAAGTAAGATCTTCTGGTGATTCAAATTCACATTAAATTTGAGAAGCACCCATCTAAGAGAAGGTAGAGGAGTGAGCTAGAAGGAACTCAGGTCTCTGGATGATACTACACTACTCGACCACCTATGAGCTCAGACATGAGACAGCAGACCCTCTCCACTTGTTTAAGCCACTTTTATGTTTACCCGTTTGATCCAATACATGAACTATATTCATATGTACAAATATAAAACATGGTATAAATCCCCATCGTTGTGGCTTTTTTAAAATACAAGTGTAAAAAAAATAAAATAAAATAAAATACAAGTGTATTTGTGTTTTCCTGTGACTTTCTTCCCTACCATCACCACTACTAAATCACATATACTACAGTGGTTGTTTTGAGTCGTTGAGCTGATTTTGTGTTGGTCCACAGCCATAAAACTAAAGCAAATTTATAAATGAAATAAAACACAAAACTATAAAACCAATAAAAATCCAAATGAACAATTGTTTTAATACAATGGGATGGATGATGTTTTTCTGCTAGTACAAAATCACTCTTCCCAGCATGGCTGTGGGACCGATCCTTCCACACAAATGCTTTTGAGCTCGGCAGGTCTGTGCTACCATGTGCTTTGTGCCTCTATTTTAAGTACAGTCAACAATCAATGGCATCAAGTATCATGAGATTATTTGATTTCACTTGGCCTAAACGCATCACTTGTATATGAAGTGACCTCTGGTCTTTTCTCATTTGCCCAGGAAAATTCAAGAAGCACAACTCAACAGCAGTAATGTTATAAATACAGTTGCAAACAGTTTACAACATAAGATGATCACCTAAATCTACAGAAATAAAACTTACATTCACACACAACAGCTGTACACCAGTGTCCATAGCGGCTCCATCTGTAATAGCTCAAACCAGGAAACGACCCAAATATTGTTCAGCATGTTGTGTGTCGCACAATGGAATACTCCTCCACGACAAAAATAAACATACTGATACATACAGCAACTTGAGCGGATTGCAAAAGCCGATCTCAGAAGTTCACATACTATATGATTCCATTTACATAACATTTTTGAAATGACAGAGTTACAGTGATAAAGAACAGATCAGCAGGTGTCAGGGGTTAGGCTGGGGGAAGGCATGATGATAAGGGGGTAACATCACAGAGTTTCTTTATGGTGATGAAATAGTTTGTACCCTGGATGTGTCGTCGTTTCCTCAAATCTGCACCTGTGATAATATTTCATAGAATTATACAGCTACATCCTCCCTCCAAAAAAAAAGGTAGTGTACATAAAAGCTGGTAAAAATCTGAATGAAATCTGTAATTGAGCTAATATCAATGTCAATTTCCTGGGTTGGTAATAACATGTTCATCATTAGGGGCGTTGAAGAGAGGGTATCTGGGAACTCACTCGACCATTTTTGCCTCTTCTTTTAAGTCTAATAGTATTTCAAAATCAATTTTTTAAAATCATAACCTAATAACAAAGAGGCCCAGACAAGACATCTTTGAGATTTTGCATTTTAGGATGACCCAGGCAGGACAGGGTATTCCTTTGGGAATACTCAAAGAAAGAAGCATTTAGAAAAGGAAGGAAGGGGGGCGCCTGGGTAGCGCAGTCGTTAAAGCGTCTCAGGGCGTGATCCCGGCGTTCCGGGATCGAGTCCCACATCGGGCTCCTCTGCTGGGAGCCTGCTTCTTCCTCTCTCACTCGCCTGCTGTGTTCCCTCTCTCGCTGGCTGTCTCTCTGTCACATAAATAAATAAAATCTTTAAAAAAAAAAAAAAAGAAAAGGAAGGAAGGAAGGAAGGAAGGAAAGAAGAAAAGATAGAAAGAAAAGAAAAGTTCTCCCTCAAAGACAGCAAGGGAATCAGACTTCAAAAGGATTGGCTTACCAAATAAAAAACATAACAAAGACTTACAGGAAAAAAATACAGTATTACCAAGATTGAAAAGTTTACATTAGCCCCTGCATGGTAAGAAAGCAGCAAGTTACTCGTACATCTGTTACATTCACAAAGCTCCTGACATATCTCCAGCCAGCAACATAGCAAAAATCCGGGATAAACTGTTACTTTCAGGAGACCAGGTCTGCGGGGAAATAGTCCATGTTTTCTTATTTAGGGGACCATACCAGTCAGTGTGACTCTCCTCTCTCTGATTTATCGCAGGGTGCAAAGTTTGTTGCCTATGTTTTTGGCTCTTGCAATGGTTGGTGAAAAGTTTAGACTGGAAGCAAAGCAGGTTTTGCTTTTATGTGGACATCGTGATCTGTCAAAAGCACCCGCACTTTAACCTGTGGCATCTCGGTGTGCTGGGGGGGGGGGACCAGATTTTCCCCACCACCCGCTGGGACCCCACTGGGCTGAGACTGTGCTTGCTATCTCCCCTACAACGGCAGCACTTGAAAAATCACAAAGAATGCGGTCAGGAAACTACGGGACCTGATAGCTGTCCCAGGTCAAGTCTAGAGCAAATTATTGAATGAATGAATGAATTGGGAGAACTTAGAAATTAACAAGACAGCTACCCCTCACTGAGTTCTGTGACAGGCACTGTATAGTGCTGTCACCTCTTCCCCACAACATAGGGGGGCGGTACGCTCACTCTAAGTAATGCAGCTGGGATTTCAACCCATGGAGTTCTGACACCAGAATTCTTAACCAGCATACTGTGTTCCAGTATACAAAAGGAGGCCGTAATTGCTGGGACCCAGCTGGGATTTACTAAGAATAGACCATGCCTCATTGTATGAACTCTTTAAAGGGAACTTCTTAAACGAACAGGTCTGAAAACTAGGGTAGGCCTGAATTCAGCAAAGCATTGAGAAGATTTTTATTATTTGGGAGAACGATTAGTTTGAGATGGGTTCTTCAAGGTTGGCCCCCAGGAACAGAGACAGTCACATATGGGGATGCTGTAGCAGGAATTGAAACTTCGGATGAAGGGCTGGAGTGCATGGATTTTCCATGTATCTTGTGCGTTTTTCCTTATACGTGAACCTAACCAGTGAACCTCTCCTTCATACCCAGTCCCCAGTTTGTGACGCCCCCAGCTAATCCTGGTCTCTTACAGGTGGCCTGGAGCGCGTGGTGAGAACACTCCACTAGGGGGCAGCAGAGAGCAGCAGGCCTCTCCAGATTTAGAAGCTGTCCCCTGGGACCAGCTCAGCCTTGCATCTTCAAGGGCACCCAGGCTGGACCCAAAAATCTCAGCCTGTGCGAAACACATGACTTCACACACTGCCCCTTCTTAGCCCCACCTGTACCGACTGGCACCACAGCTCCCAATAGACTGCCTCGGCAAATGGCAGGAGGAAAGAGGAGGCCAGGAAAAGAAATGTCAGACTCACAGGTTTGGGGGGTCAGGGACCTACTTTAACACAACTTGGTTTTCACATCCCGAGAAGCTGCACCCTTTGCCGTTTTGCTTCACATCTATGACCAAAAGGGTATTAAATGCAGATCCACACAGATAAACGGATCATGAGAGGTTTGATGAAAAGGACTCCTTCTGTCTCTCAGACCTGAAAACTCAGAGAGATGCAGGGAGGATATTGGCCTGAAGGGGAGGTTTCCTTTCCATCCGCTCAAACATTTGCTTTGCGGACTACTGGAACGTTTGCTATAATACGGATTTCCAGGCCACACCCCCTCTCCAAAGTGTCACAACTTTGAAAACCCTGAGTAGAGAGTCATTAACTGTTGACACTGGAGGAGTGGCCGGTGGGGAGTAAGTTGAATGGACCCAAGCATTCCAGGTCATTGTTACATTGGTGAACGATGTAAGGCCCAGAATGAGAGCTCTGACCTACGGCAGCCCAGGGCTGAACCCAACAGGTGATCCCACTTTTACAAGAAAACTCCCTATGACCAGGGAGCAAGATCTCCCTTCAAACTCCACCACGGGCCTTCAGATTTCAGTCTGCCAAGAGCACAGTGTGTCCTCGCAACAGGTGCCTGGAAGCTTTACTTGTCTTGGGGCCTGAAAATGGCTGGGGAATACCCTGCATAGAATCTAGCTAACTGCGGGACTCCTGCTTGTAGAAACATCACACAAACCCCATCGCACAGGCCAAGTGCGGCCCAGCAGGCATCAATGCGGGCCCCTCCGGCAGTGGCCTGCCCAGCCGCGCTCCCAGGGCAAAGGCATCAGCCATCCCCTCACCCCTCAAAATTCACTTAGTTCAGCCTTCTCCTCTGGGAAAAGATGCTGGCTCCACATGTGAACCACTGCCTCTGGCAATTCCCCAACTCTGGAAGCTGAAATTAACCCCACAAGAGCAACTAGCCCAGTTCGAGAGCCCAGTGAAAATTTGGCTGTTTTTCTGATTTATCGAGGGTAATTCAGTCCCTGTATTTAAAAAAATCCGTCAATTAAAATCTCCAACATTCCCAATTTTCTGATATTAATCAAGACTCTCTATCAATCTGTATCTTGACTGGAAGGAACTTAAGTATGAAAGTCAAACTAAAGATGTCTTTTTGCCTTAATCTCTTCACAGATTTAATTTCAGACAATGCCCAGAAGTTCGTGAATCTTTCTAGTCCAATTTCTTTTCTTTTATTATTTTTTAAAGATTTTATTTATTTATATGAGAGAGAGAGAGAGCACAGAGGGAGAGTGAGAAAGAGAAGCAGACTCCCCACGGAGCAGGGAGCCCAATGGGGGGCTCGATCCCAGGACCCTGGGATCATGACCTGAGCCAAAGACAGACTTTTAACCAACTGAGCCACCCAGGTGCCCCTCTACTCCAATTTCTTAGAAAGACTAGACTACTAAAAAGTCCTCCTATGCCCAACTGACCAAAAGTCCAGAAAGATTCTCCCAGCAGTCAGTTTTTCCCAACAACCTTCCCTCATCACTGACGCCAAGGGGAAATTGTCCCAGAATATTCCAAATCAGGTGTTTAAAACAAAGGTGGCC